>NC_046164.1:37974715-38634715 GCF_011064425.1 Rattus rattus | reverse complement strand
TTGTTTGGACTAGGTTGTCAGGCCAGTGAGCTTTGAAAGACGTGCCTGACTCTAGTCCCTCATGTTGCACGTATAGGCAGAAAGTTGTGTCTGGTCTTTAAATTAGGAACTGGGGATACAAACTCACATCCTCATGTTTGCCTAGCAGTCACTCTAGCTGAGGAACCTTCTCCCCAGTCCCTAAATCGTTCGTTCCTGTCATCTATCTTGCATACATTTGCATGCTAGATGACTAATCCCTCCCTACTTATTTCGGAGTGGTATTGGAAGACCTATATTTAAACTTTAGCTCTGTTTCACAGTGACTGCGGAATCCATGGTAAAATACTTGTCTGTTATCAGTTTTATAAAACTGGCAAATGGCATCTTGCAAACAAATTCACAGTTTCTTCGAGGAGGATCAAGTGTGATGCATGTGAATCGCGAGAGGTCTCAGCACAGCATCAGCAGCAAAGGGAAATTGTAACTTACCGTCACGTTTAAGCTTACTTTTCCCTGTCCCCGACCCGTATGTACTATTTGTTTTCCTGACATTCAACGCAGAAAAATGAAGGAGAATATTTCCTAATCATGCATTTATAAATAAATCATGATTGCCAAGTGAATAAAATATTCAACCAAAAACGGCCTATGTTTTCAAATAGCTAATGGTTAGAAGAGAAACAGTGACTAGTCCTGTAAGCACGGTAAGTTCTTATGACTCAAAGCAGCTTGGTAGTACAGATTTTTTTTTAATCTACCCACCATGTATCTACAAGAGTTGGCAATCAGAAAACTAAATTGCATTGATAAGAGGGTATGGTATTCCACCATAGATTGGTAATATATTTCTTCATGCCTTTTTAATCTTCAAAATATACATTCACCCTTTGAGTTTCCATCTAATTTATATAAACTTTACAAATATTTTTCTAGTGTTTTCATTCATAGAATTGTTACTTGTGAAAGCCACTCTATTCATTCAAAGACACCAACAAAGCAGTTACTATTTTGTTTGGGGCTGTTTGTCCAGGTCTATAAGAGGCTGAAACATCTCTGCTGAAAGTGCATAGTGTTAAAAATGTCACTGTAGAGACTAAGAATTCAAATGGGTATGTAATATTTTGAATGTAAAACTGATTTTGGTATATCTAGAAATATAACTAGCAAGAATATCTTTGTTAATTTGTTATTTGACCCTACATATGAGTCCATTAAAACATTTCTCAATATGTATGTTTATCTAAGATTATGCCACACATACTGCCTTTATGTCTGTGATATATAATAGTATTTGTTACAAACATGCCATGTTTACACATTCAAATCATGGCAAAATGGAAATAGTATAATCATTTCATTTCATACTTGATTATATTATTTAACAGGGTTTCTAAGATATTTTCTATATACGTAATAAAAGGTAAATTAGCACAAAATATTACAGGTAAGTCTATGACTCAAATAATGCTTTTTCAGAAATGTACAATTACTATAACATACACTTAAAGTTATATATGAATTTTAAATTGCTGTATTCATTGGAAAACATAAAGGATTTTAAGCTTAAATGAGAAAATAGCAATTTTCACAGTGAGAATTTGATAAACAGTAAGGATGGTAAAAATAATTCCTTTTCTAATATTAATTCACCAGTAAAGTAGATATCTATTCTTCATGTTGGATCAACTTTGACATACATTTCTTGGAAAAAAGAAATATGCTGAAAATTTAATTATGAAGTGGGACTTGGTTTAAGATTAAAAATCTATAGATGTGAACTTCACAATTATATAAATATAATTTTATATAATTTTTACTGCAAGGTGTAGAATATGGAATTGAGGTTCAACTCTGTGGATCTAGTAATTAGAAAATATTAATCATTGGCCTAAATTCAAAATATTATTACAACTGTAATTATGGGAAGCTGCAGGTAGGGAGAGCACATAGGGAACAGCATGCAAAACAAGAAACCATGAGTATTTTTACTTCCTAGAAGACTGCATTCAGTAACATGATCTAGGTAAGAGTACAGGGTGATTAGATTGGGGTCAGTTCAAGCCCTGATACTATTGTAATATGTTGAACTCAAAAGGAAAGTAAAAGATACCATTTCCAGGCAAAAACAATTACTATAAAAATCTTAGATCTGGAAGACCTGTGAAACTTGAACTTCCATTGTAGACATGAAATTGTTGACACATTCTATTGAGATTTAAAAATCCAGATAATTCATATGGTGAATGTTGGTGTGTGAGATTTTTATTTGCTTGCATGATTTACTCAATAATAAAGTTTATAACATCAAAAAAATCAAACATCAGACCAACAGCTGAGTTTCATGCTTTAATAGTCACCATCATCCGTGGAAGGAATATAGAATAGGAACATAGGAGTGTGCTGGACTTTGGGGAACACCTCTGTTGAAGAGGTAGAGGATAGAGAGCTGGGAAAGGAGGGTAAAATTCGCTCATGTTACTGAGAAAGATGAAGGCAGCCCGCAGGTCAAGGATGATGCCACTGGAGATGATATGGAAGTAAATTGTAAAAAAACTCTCCAGTTTTAGATAATACATATTTCATATCTGAAAATTCTAGTGTCAGAAAATTATTTCATGTTCAAATATTTACAGCCTGTGTATTTTTATACATGGTGGGAGTAGACTTGGGAGCATGCTGTCTTCCCTACTCACAGCTATGCAACTTGGCAGTGTGCTATGGCTTCTTACTATTTCTTCATCTGCGAAACTGGAATGATAATAATGTCTACTTACATACGATTTTAGAATCACATACATTTGTACTTAGAAAATGCTTAGCCCATACCTTTGATATCAACTAGATCTATCTATCATTGTCTACTTATCTATGCTATGCATCTATTTATCTGTGTGTGCATATCATTTTTCTGTCCTTTGTTTCTCTGTCTCTGTCTCTTTCTCTCATAAAAGACACAAAAACACACACACACACACACACACACATACAGAGAAAGAGAGAGAGAATCGACATATGCTATCTGAAACATAAAAAAGAAAATCGGAATCTAATCTCTCTCTCTCTCTCTCTCTCACACACACACACACACACACACACACACACGATACACACGTGCTATGCACACACATAATCCTGGTGTTATGGAAGTAAAAATTATCTAGTGCAATAATCTATTTGAAGTATAGCTATTTCTACATATTGGTGGTTAGGCCTCGTTTCAGTTCTACATTTAATTTGGTCCCTAGGTCTGTATTTATTTTTCCCTCCAGAAGATAGTATTGATGAGTGTTGACCATTTGAAAAAGGTGGGTCACATTCACAGTGTTGTCAGGTAGCATAAACCAATTCACATTGAGACATGAATGCTATTGAAAGACGAGGCTTGAAACTTGTTAACTGCAATTTTGTAAAAGAAACTATATGTCCTGTTTCCTATAAAATTGTGAGATAAGCATTCACACCTGCATCTAAAGAAACACAGCCTCTAGCTTTGCATCTCTGTGTTGTCCTCCTGAACATAAAAGGGAGGGGGTAAAAAGTGAGCAAAAATGTTAAAGGGGAAGGAAAATCAACCACATGAAGGAAAGAGGGAACGTTTAACAATACACTATAAAAGCATTGAGATTTATGTGCATTTATTTTTCTATCGCATTTATATCCATTGCCTTTGTACATACTAATTTAGAGCAGAGAGAATTTAATTGTATTTCAATCTTGTTGCTTTAGCTTTGAGTTTGTTAAAAAGCGATTCCTAGTGATTATCTACTTTCTCCCTACCTTGTAGATTATGAAAGAACTGTAGATTTGTATGCATATATTGGGAAAAGCCAGTAAATAATTTTTTCTCTCTAATAGGCATCATGATTTTCATATTTGGACCTTTGTCTAACTTAAGTATTGGATATTCAGAGACTCTGACGTTTTTATAAATCATAGTTCAGCGATGTGGATGGAAAACAGTCATTTTAATTAGGAAGATACACTTGAAAATGAAGTAATTTTTTAACGTAATATCTTTGGTGAGTGTTTTACTGATAGCCTGAATTTATTTACCACACAGATGGCATAATGAAATAGATATTTATGGGGCCATTTTTTAATTAGAAATAATGGCTTGTAGAGTTGAAGGGTGAATCACTTTACCTTTATATCGGCTTAAGTGGCCCTAATGAAAAATTCTACTGTGCACAGACTTGCAGCGTCCTCACCAAATATTTTTTCATCTGAAACACATCAAGATTTGTTCTGGATTTCAGTCAATATTCAACCCTCTGAACCAACAATGAAATACAAAGATAGTTAAAACAGTAACCTGTGCCCTGGAAACAAACCAGCCATTTTGCCTTTCATCATAACTGAATCACTTTCTATATTAATGGAAAAATATCTACTATGGCTACATATTTCTAAATGTAAATGGGCTTGGAAGGGAATCAACCAGCCTTGTCAAATTTATGAGCGTGATCCCAGCAGCCTAGCTGATGAGATGGCTTTGCAGGTATGACGGATATGTCATTCAGAAGGACACACTGATTCCAGTTAGTTCTTTTCTGTTTGTTTGCATTTAATTATGTCCTAAAAGGATTGGTATAGGGAATAAAATATACATGAACTAGCAGTTCTGATTTATAAAAGTGTATCAATGACATTTCAATTTAGAGTACAACCTTTGAAGGAAAAATAAAACTGCTTACATGCAACTTGCTTTAGCAATATTGGATGCAAAAGAAAATTTATTTTTATTCCTCATTTTTCTTTTCGCCAAGATATTTTATTCCTACTGAAATGTACATTTCGATATTGCTTGTACTTAAAACCCACAATCAATAAAACTGAGATACAAATACAAATAAAGTTTGATAAAGTATAATGTGCCTAATTTCTTTCTTACCTCATCTCTTATAAATAGAATGTTCTCTTTTGCCTCTTAGGTAATATAAAGTTAAGAAATTGACTCCCCCATTAACTAGCTGTGCAGAACTGGCTTTTTTCCCCCCTTTGGATTTAGCATATATCTGTTCTCCAAATATCAGAATCAAAATCTAGTGAAAGCACTATTTCAGGAAAGCATAAAAGTGATTAAAAAAATTCTCCCTAAGTAGTAGACACCTAGTCAGTGTCTTTAGGTTCAACCAGGCAATGACTTCTGATGCTTGTTTCTTCTTACATGTATTGGGCCTTTTCCCCACAGTGTGAGCTATAGTCATGTAAGATAGATAGTTGGTCGCCTCGCTTCTCAGTTCACTATCTTTGTTGCTCTTGCTATCATCACTTGAGACCAAAGAAAAGAGTCAGGTTGGATATTACACGCTCGGAGTGTAGATGCTGTCATTTGAGTTGAAACAGCTGGTTCTAGGAAGCAAAACCAGGTAAACTACACTGACCATGGAACATGATCTTTGAGGTGCTTAAACAATCTCTCCAGAAAACAAGACCACTGGATGCAAGGGCCATCTGGCAAAGGCAGCTGTCATCCCGTGACTGTCCTGGTTGGACACCAGATGCTGTTCGGTGTCAGGGAAAGCTGTTGTCTTCCTTAGGCTGAACCTGCCACAGGAGATGATCACTAGAGATAGAAGACAGCTCTCCTTTTGAGAAAACTCTCTCTGGCAACTAAACCTGCAGGCTACCATCTCCAAAGGATGTGCTGAGACTAGCCTCTTCTGAAAATGCTTTCTTGATAGAATTTAGTCAGTTCTAATGATACACAGAGAGAAATACTAAACATCAATGGAATGAATAATGAATGGGATGAAGATTCCAAATTCTTTTATAGAATGACACTATCACTAGTAATTGAGATGGAATGAATGCAAAGGAAGAGTAGCATTACATCACATTCAGGAAAAGATCTGCTATCTGTAATAGCTCAATAGATGTTTGCCTAATACTTTTCATTAATATATTTGCCCAATAATTTAATCCAATAGAAGACCAATAATGACAGTATGAAAAAAACTGTCTTCGTAAGTGACCTTGGATAAATGAATGAATCTACTTCTGTTTTCGTTTCCTCATGGATGAAGGGGAATAAGGGCAAGACTTTCACAGCTTTATCGTGACTGCTGGTTTAGACACAGCTTTTATTCACAAATTTTCTAACACAGTAAAAAATGTTCAACTGCATTCATTAATAATAAATGGAGGCCAGTTGTCTCTCTGATAGCTTTTGTAGAATTGCTTGCTTTGTTCAGTATGTGTACACCAACTGACGTTTTCTTAACGAAGGTGAAGCCAATTACCTGAAACTGACATAGTTCTTGATATTATTGTAATTATATTGTCATTTTATGAGTCTGTGAATGTCATAAATTCTTGTTGCTAATAATTATAAGACAAAAGTATTGTAACTTTTAAGTCAAATTATTATGTTAGTATGATTATGATTATTCTCCTGTGAGAGAACTCTTCCCCATTCATTAGTTATAAGCCCAATCTCTCTTTTCCCCCCATGCAACAAAATTATAAGAAGCAATAGGCTTTTAAATAGCTTCCCTCCCACTGGAACCTGCTCCCACCTTCCTGCCTTTCATCCTTCAAGTCCTACTGCCATGTCTTCAAGCCTTTCATTCTTGCTTTATTGTGCACAGGGAGAGACTGAGAGCCTCACATGTTCTAATTTTAATCTTTCCAGCTAATGTACAATACAGCTCGGGCTTGAATCTTAAATCAAGACAGAATACAAATTAATAAAAACTAAGGTTTCATTCTTAATCTTCAATCAATATGGCAAGTTCCTCATTGTAATATTTTCCTCTTTTAGTCAAAGCATTGCGAAGACTTCTTTTCATCTACAAAGCAACCTCTCTATACATTATCCTTTAATGTTTATATTGCAAAATTTGATAGGTTTCTGAAACCCTTCAAGGAAGTACGTTGGCTTTCTTTTCAGTTTTAGGAAATATGTTTACTATTCCTTCCTCACTTGGTCCATGAATATAGAAGGTCTTCATAGTTTGTCTTTCTAATTTTAGACATTAATTATAATCAATCTCTAATGCTCTTCTTCTGTAAGGACCAACTCTATGTTGGCGACCACAAATTTATTCACATTTTGTTTATTTTGTAGGATCTTCAGCCTCATAAATCTTCCTGATAGCTCACTCTGATAGCTCCTATTTTAGTCTTTTAAATTCTTCAATATTTTAAAAATATAACCGTGCAGGCCTTCTACTTTTCCATTCTTCTTCACATCAGTAAATACTGCTTCTTTCTTTTCAGAGACTATAGAAAGGTCTCTAAACTGTTCATATTCATTGCTTTTTAGCAATTCCTATCAGCTTCTGATAATTGTATCTTCTAATGTGTTCCAAATGATACCACTTTTATTAAATTTCTGTGTCCTGCTTAATGACAGCCATTTGATTTTCTGTTTCTGATATCTTATCTAGAATGTATGCCTGTTCTAGGCAAGAATTTGATATTGTATTATTGTTGTTTTTCAAGCTCACGTATCACTGCTTCAATCTGGTTAGATAATAGATGTTTCTGGAAGGAATGGATTGATTAGGTGCCCCTGGAAGATGCGCTTTAGCAGTCACTGGTATCTTGTATTTTGATAGTTTGCAGTTGTGTCAGGAGGAAGTCAGAAAACTCTGTTCATTGAGCTTAATTTCATTTAATGTGAATTCTAACAACCTTTCAATTAAAATTTTCTAGAGCTTTGATACTCTAGTGTATTTTGACATACTGGTTCTTGTATAGGTGGAAGCAGTGTTGCAAAGACCATGTGTACTTACAAATTTAAGTCAAAATGAATGGTATCTGGAGATAAAATTCTTTGTGTACAAATGATGAATAAAAAATTCAATGTTTTAGTCTCTATTTTGACATCAGAATATATAATAGATACTTACCAAAAAGCTTCCATTTTCACTTTTATTTATTAAAATTTTCTTAGTCCTTTGAGATATCCATTATGTGGTTTAATATTTGCTCCTACTCTCAACTCTACCGAGATCTACTCACCACTACATATCCACCTAATTTCCTGTCCCTTATATATTTTTATCCTTCAAGATATATTTCTATTACTCAAATATCCTTGGATGTATGTTCCTCTACTGAAGAATGGTTTACTTTCCAAGGCCTAATCTTTCTGAGGAAATTGTCTTCCCCTCTCCTGGCATCTAACTTGACAGTTACCTTTGGGACTGTGTGGCCAGTTCTACTCTCCAGGTTGGAAATTGCTCTGACTTGGACTCATACAGGTTTATGCTAGCTAAAATGTGAATTCATATGCACAGCTCCCTTGCTTTGTCTAGAAGCTGCTCTGTAGTCATCTGTTACATTTGGTTCTTACATTCTTTCCACCCTTCTGCAGTAATCTGGGGTTTGCGAGAGGTGGTGTGGTAGAGGAGAGGTCGTCCATTTTGGAATGAATATTCTGCTGTTTCTTATTCTCGCCACCTTGGCCATTTGTGATGGTACTAATCACCATCTTCGACAAATAGAGCCTTCTCAGATGAGGATTGAAAGATGCCCTGATGGGTGGGTGTAACGATAAGCCATGAAGAGTTGGTTCAAAATTCTGTTCACTTAGCAGCACAGTGTCAATAGCTTCCTCTATCATTATCAGTGCATATCTAATGAGCGTCATGAATCATGCTATTTTAAAACACTTCTCAGTTTTGAGAGTTAATAATTTTGAATCAAGCAGATTCTTTAACAACTATATTCACTAGATATTTTTCTATTTTATTCATTGAGTAATTTCAAAATTGACAAAAGTTCTTCAGAAATGCTGTCAATTTTTTTTTTTTAACTTTTAAGTTTTTGATTAGAGATGGTTTTAAAGCATACTTGGCCTGGTTTAACTGGTAAAACATTTAAAAATTAAGGTTTGTTAAGTGAATGTCATAACTTTCATTCTGCAATAAAAATGGACTTTACACATACTCAATTTACATTTATTAAAAAAACGATTCATCTGCCAGCATGGATACCAAAATGTAAAAATATCACTCAAGGTCTGTGAAAGGAGGATTTCAGATGTTGATTTGCAGAACATAAATTTTAGAATTCTGTCTTTGAAAGATAATATTGATGCAAAATCAGAGTAATGCACAATTTTAACTGCTGGAATCATCTTGTTCTTCTGTGTCTGTAGAACCCTATTAATAACATATATTGGCATACTATATGATATATTATGATATTTTTGCTAGCTTTCATGTGATGCAGCCATTCAAATTCAACATCTTTTGTGCAAATAGAACTGCTACTTTGTGCAGAAAAAGAGAATAGCTTCTAAAGTTAACAATGATTTTCTTTTTGCCACTACCATTCACTTCACTGTTTTACATGATACAAGAATTTATCATTTTTTCAAAAAAGTTCATGATCATGACTATAAATATGAAAAAATACAATAGGAAATTTATCCAGTGGAAAGTAATGGTTTCTTTCTAAACCTTTCAGTTTCACCACCCACCAGGTACTTATGGATTCATTTTAAATGTCTCAAAGTTTCCACATCAGTGCATTTGTTACAAATGCCTGTGTCCCTATTATCAGTGTGGAGATGGAAAGTTTGCTGTAAGTTTCTATGTATAGACTTAGCAAGGCAATTTGTCTTCGTTACATTTTCCTTATTTTAAAAGCTCACATTTCAAAAATATGCTTTACTTGTGATCATATCTCGTCTTCCCTTAAATGCATGCTCTCAAGTGTTAACTGTTACCTGGACGACTGCATCAGCTGCTTGTCTGGCATTGCACTCCATTCTGAAAAAAAAAAAAAGAAAGAAAAAAGAAAAGAAAAAGCCAATGAAATCATCTCTAAGGTGAACCACATCTTATTCCCTCTCTGCCAAAATCTTCACAATTAGTCAGAATCCTTTAGTTATTCTTCCAACTTTAAATTTGTTATCAAATAGATTTTAATCCTCGCTGGGTCTATGTCATTTTTAGTTAGCATGTTTAATGACTGCTAATGAGTGACGTCTTTAACAAAAGTCATTTAATACAATTTTAAAATCTCAACATAGTAATATTTAGCATTAGACTGTTAGGCATTACTAGGTACATTTAACAATTAAATCCTCTTTAAACACTGGACCAGTAAATAGTCATTTACCAATTTATATATCCATTTAAATATAATCTCTCGCCTGTACAGCAAGAACTTCTTAGAGTTGACTTAGAGTGCTAAAATGTCTGTTGGCAGTTTGTGTCATATTCAGTGCTAAAATTTTACTAAATTGGTCATAAAATGATGCTTATGAAGTTTAGAAAAGTATCATTGCTACAGCAGAATTTAATCTTAAAAATGTGATGTACATAACTGTTTCTTAAACTTCTTAAAGGCAATACTTATAACATTAAAAATAATTATCACTGTAAACATGTCTGTGGGTTTCTGTTCAAATAATTCTTCCGTGTGAATTTCTCAGCTTTCACATGAGTACAAGGAAATTAGTGTATCCTCACTCTTGTGTATCTTTGGATAATAACGTATCGTGCTCCATTCTTGGCTCTTTCTCATAGTCTTTGTTTTATAGTAAAGACATTTTCCCTTTAATTTGTATGTATGTACATATGTATTTGTATGTATCTGAGTGTTTGCCATTTCTGAATTGTATTTGCGTATGAGTGTGTGTGTGTGTGTGCATGCATGTGCGTGCGTGCACACACACAGACACAGACACAGACACACACACACACACACACACACACACACACACACACACACACACACACACACACATGTGTGCCCACATGCATGAACCCATTTAGGCCAAAAGAAGGCTTCAGATCTGGAGTTACAAGTGTCTGTGAGACACCAACCATGGATGCTGAGATCAACCTTTAGTAATTCAGAATAGCAGAAAACGCTCTTGAACACTAAACCATTTCATCTCAAGCTTGAAGAGATTATATTTCTTCTGTTTTTTTTTGAGATTACAATACTATAACACAATTTTCTCCTTCTCTTTTCTACCTCCAAACCAACCCATACACCCCTCCTTGCTCTCTTTCTTGGACTTGTTCATCACTAATTGTTATTTCATGCTTATCTCTATATCTATATCTACATCTATATCTTTTTAAATATATTTCAAATATCAATGTATATACATTTATATATATATGTGTGTATGTGGGTGTATTCCTATATAGAACCTGCTCATTCTTTATAATGTTACTTATATGTATCATTTTCTTTTTAAAATATTGCGGCATGTGAATTTATAAGAATCATATATCCAGTGAAAGGAACAGTGACCAGTACTCCATCAAAAACTAAAACTACACTTTTAGTACTAAATTTAACTTTAGGGATTTAAAAAGTGAAATTGAAATGGGGCAGCATATCCGTGTACATTAGGAGGAGAGAGAAATCAGGTTTATCAGGCTACCACATCGTATTCACTGCAAGCATGAGTTACTTTAGACCTAGTCTCAAAAAAACATAAAATAAAACACAAATGAACCCTCTTCCTCCTCCATCACATAAACCCAATAAATCCTTGAGTTTTAAGGTGTCTACTAATGTTTAAAAATATTCTTTTAGTTGTGGATTTTTTGGTATCTGAGTTCATTCAACATCAACCTGGCATAGACCATAATGTCACTGGGACACTGGCACTGGATTGTTGGGAATGGCTGTGAATTTGATACCTCGGTTTTCTCTGCCTGTTCCATTCACAGCCCATAATGTCTTGTCTGAATGATCTTTAATATTTTTGTGTGTTTTCTCACAATGTAAACTATGTGAGTTTACATTGGTGTTGTAACTTTGTAACTTATGTAAATTTTCTTTCATGTTCCATTTTCCTTATATACTGGTTTCAGATCTGCTTTGCAAAAAAAAAAAAAAAAAAAAAAAAAAAAGACTTTGCCATGAGCTTTGTCTAAAAACTCTGAGGCACTTCCATTTGAATACAGTATACAAATGAAAACTGAGGGGTCACATTCTTCTCAGGAAAGCTCTTTGGCACAAGCCTGTTCTATATACACACAACCATGAAGAAGCAGTGTTCCATGCTAAACTAATGCCAGGTTCTCCCTTTCCTTCTTTTATGACACTATTTCACTTCAGCGTGCACACCAGAATTTACTCTTGTCTATGCAGTAGTGGCACATTTCTCCACATTCTAATGAAAAACTTGTTCTCATCTTTAACTCAAACCAAAGGTAATTGTTGGGATTATTAAAAGGAAGTCATAGATGACCCCTTAGAAATATTCACCTTGTTTTACTTAGCTACTAGAAAACTCATCTGGGTCAGTAGCTCTTTTTCTTTTTCTTTTTTCTTGTTATAGTTCCTATACCCAACCTTATATTACTTATGTTACAGAGTCTATAGTCCATAGCTAACCTTCCTGCCTTTGACTATGTCCCATGTGTCAAATGGCATATGTGAAACTATCACGTGAGTGAATTAATGCATCAACAAGTTAAAATATACATAAATTTGATATAATCATGCTACATAGGATATGAAATATTAAATCTAAAAATGGAATGTTACTCTTATTCAACGGTACTGATGAAAGAGGCAAAATCCCTAGAGAAAGTTACAAAATCAATTACACAGCAAAATCAAAGCACTCAAGAAAATACCACTCTGCTTTATTATGTTCTTAAGTTGAAATTTCCTCATTCGGGGTCATCTAATAAAGGAAGCATTTCTGTCCATCTGTCCAAGATGTATGAAACCACAGGTCATTAGACTGATATCTCAGTGGCTTGAAAAACAGAATATGATAAGAACAGCCCCAGTCCCAAGCTTATTGTTCTTTCAATATCTTCTCCCCAGTAATGCTTGAGAGTGATTGTTTTATAAATAAGAGATGACATTTTTCTTGCTAAGGAAACAGACATAAATATCAACTTGGCTGAATTTTTAAACAGCTTTCCTATCTGTTTTGAGAAGATGGCCCTTAGACATAGAAACTTCAGAGAAAAAAAAAACTATTTTTCTCTTTTTCTTACACTCACCAAGCATCACCAATCCCTCACTTCCCATTTCAACTCCTTTTGCGTGTGCACACATGTTGACATATCACATGGAGCATCTGTATGCATAGTTGACATGTAATAAAATCACAGCGCTATCAGTTAACAGCATCGATGATGCTTCTGTTCTGTACTTGTTTGCTATACGGCGTGGCTCTTTGTGAAGAATTTGGCTCCATAATTTTGTTTAGAAATTATGACAGAGTTGAGAAGAAGGATGAAGTAATTGGGCACCTCAAGTCATATCACAGGTGACTCAAGGCTGCTATTTTTAAATCACCATCTGTTGCCTGCAGTGACTTTCGCAGACATCAGAGCTATGGCATAGATGCCTTTCGGCTTTTGCCTATGGGCATGATTGAGAATAATTATACAAGTAATTAGTAGAAGGTGAATTGTTATTTTTAAGAAGCTGATATCAGAGCACACATGAAGAATCCCAGTATGCTCCTGGCTTGTGATGGTCTCATTGCTATATTTTGTTATGTTTCAGCTTCCCAAAATTCTCATGCATCTGTAACTTCTCCATTTTCCTGGTAGTATTCTAAAGGAGAATAATAATCATAATTATCACCACCACAGCATTAGTAATGACAGGATTATACTTAACTTACTGAGATCATAACTGTCTTGGCTAAAGTATTTTATTGAGGTGATAAAGAGACACAATGACCATGGCAACTTATAAAGGAAAACATTGAATTGGGCTTTGCTTTTTGCTTCAGGGGTTTATTTAGTCCATAGTCATCATGGGAGGAAGCATGAAGTCCTTCAGGAAGACATGGTCTTGGAAAGATAGCTGAGAGTTCTACATGTGGATCTGAAGGCAGCAGGAAGACAGAAAAACACCAAGCCTAGCTTGAGCACTTGGAACCTCAAAGGCCTTCCACAGTGACACACTTCCTCCAAGGAAGGAGACCACACAACTTAATAATACCAGTCCCTGGTGTGCCTCTCCAAGCATTCAAATATATGACCCTATAAGGGTCATTCTTAATCAAATGGCCATGCTAACATCTAGGAAGTAACATGCTCTTTCTTTAACTATTATGCCCCTGACAAGCACATATTTGGAGGATTCAGATATGTAAAATTATTTGCACAATACAGGTGAAGAATTTACTACCTCCATCAGTAGTTAGTTAATTTTCCATTAATTGATTATAGACAAACCTTAAAATTCTTTATCTGCTTTTTCTCTTCATTCTGTCTTTTATCCAAATGTGTTCTTGCACCCAGTTTAAAACCTTTTTGAAAATAGTTCTTACATAGGAATCTATAACCCTCTCTCTTTTAACTTTCAATATCTGTATCCAAATGCTTGTCCAATGACTGTGCCTAAAGCTTTCAAAGAACATCATTGTCTTCATACAAATATATCTACTCATACATTTCTTGGCTAATCATATCATAATCATCTTATCAAGATTCACATCATAGTATCATCCTGTTTCACTTGCTGCCTGCTGTAGGTATTTTACTGTCATTTTATTCATGCCTTTTGTTTTTAACCCGTATCTGTTATCTGTTAAATACTTCAGTTCTTTTAACACTCAGTCATTCCCCATGTAGCACAACTTAAAAGCAACCTCACAAATTTTTCTTACCTGCTGCTACCAGATAAGCTTTCTAAAACTAATTATGAACTGCACCTTTACGATTCTTGTACATCAATATTCTCTCTTTTTTCATTTTTTCTCTTTTTTATTCTTTAATCTTTTTTTTTACAGTCTAGTTGTTATCCTCCTGACGATCTGCCCTCTGACTATTCCTCATCCCATACCTCCTCTCCCATCTCCAATAAGATGTGCCCACCCCACCAGATCTCCCACTCCCTGGGGCATCAAGTCTCTTGAAAGTTAGGTGCATCTTCTCTCACTGGGGCCAGACCATGCAACTTCATATTCTAACTGTCTTCATTATCCCCATATTTTACAAGATTACAGAAGCAGCTTCTGTGTGATTTGGTAATCACTACCTGCCATAGTTCATGCCAACTGATGCTGGACAATGCAGAAACCTTCCTCGTGAATCATGACTTTTTGTCAAGATAGACTCCTTTTCATGTATAAGTAATGTTTTTATGTTGATTTTTTAAAAAATTCGTTTTAGAATTCTACTCTCCAGCCTCCTATAACTACCTTCTTAAACTCTATCATTTCTTTGTTCTAGTTAAATGACTCCATAATAACAACTGGTCTTTCTGGTGACTGTGTTAATATGTTTGAATCAATACTGAATTTTAAGCCTCATTATTCTAATGGACATAATTTATATCCTTCCTTGTTGGTCAGTATCTCCTGTTAGAGATACTTGATTTCTAAGCTCAACATTAATTGCTAAGTACAAACACTCCTTTTAATTAGCTACTATGATTCAAGATGCTGCCCTTCATATTCTTGTTTAAATTAATATTTTATATTACACAGTGAAAATTATGAGTAATTGTGCCAATTAAAATAACAATAAGAATTTTAAGACATATTTTTTATCAAAATTGTTAAATATTTGTAATATATAATTTAACTCATTTAGTAAAATTGCATTAAGATAATTTAAATTTGAACAACTGTTTATCTTACCTACACTTTTCAGTGTAGTGCACAGAAAGTGCTTTGAAATTAAGTCACCTGAAAGATAATTCCCTAAATTACTTTGTGCTTCCAATTGAGTTCCAACTTTTGAAAGACAAAATGTTTCATTGACAATGTTAGTTTAAATAAAAATAGTTTGAAATGCATAGATGAGTTAGCTAGGACTTACATATGAGTTGAACCTCAAGTCATAAATCAGTATGTTAGAAAATGTGGCAAATGTACTGTGTCATTAGATTTTTTCTTTATTTTTATGAATTTGAGTACACTCTTGCTGTCTTCAGACACACCAGAAGAGGGCATTGGATCCCATTACAGATGGTTGGGAGCCACTATGTGGTTGCTGGGAATTGAACTCAAGACCTCTGGAAGAGCAGTCAGTGATCTTAACCGCTGAGCCATCTTTGCAGCCCCTAATGTTGGAATCTTAAGGAGTGGTGATTCATGGTATGATAGAGAAGATGGAAGAGAGGTGAAGTGTGAACAATCGTGGGTACAAGAGACAAAGTGGATGGAGTTTAACCACAAAAAAAAAAGCTGGTAAAGAGTCTGGTATGGTAGGCATGCCTTTAATTTGGATATTCCTAAGGCAGGAGGATCTCAGTAAGCTCCAGGACATCCGGTCCATGTAGCAAGTTCTAGTGGAGTCAGCACTGCATAGTGACACCCTGCCAAAGGCACAAACAAAAACAAATACACATATACGTGAGATTGAGTTTAAGATAAATTAAAAATAGGCTGGGATACACAGAGAGATGAAGTCATCACATGGTTCTAGATTGAAGAATGTCGTGAACTTGGCCTTGAGAAAATTTAGCACCTCTGTCTGATGGTCTGGAAAGGGATGCGGGCAGCAGGCAGGCGTGAAAACCAAAGAAAGCCAACTTGTCACTGGGTAAGAGTTTAAACTGTCACACAGGGTTGACTTGAAAAGTAGATTCATAATAAGTCACCAATGCAAATCTGAAAGCCAAGGGGTTGGAGAGAAGAAACGAATGTAAAAAATGGTAGGGGTCTGAACGTTGTTACCAGCTAAGAGTACATGACACCCAGAGTGAAGGTATGGTAAGAGTTTGATCCATGAGTTCCGCATGATGTAAGGAGACAACAAATTCATACTAGTTGTAAAGTACTTCCCTGAGTTCCATATATGTGGCATGGCACCGTCGCTTGCCCTTGCAAATAAATAGAATGCAATATTTTGTAGGTAATTTATCTTAATATTTGTTAAATAAACAAATATCTCAAATCTCTCATTTATACTTTAATATTTCAAAAAAAATGGTGTACACATGTATGCAAAACACATGCACATACATACGCAGATTTGAGAGAGGAAGAGAGAGAAAGAGACAAAGACAGAGACAGAGACAGAAACAGAGAGATAACATGTATTACAGTGTTAATTTCCTAAACATGGACATTTTTGTTGTTGATGTCGTTATGGCCTGGAGTGAGTAGGGATGTAAAACACTCTTTTGCATGTCAGTCTCTGCTATGTAGCATTTATAAACTGGGATTTGTTTTTGTTTTAAATAATGTTTAATTAAATGTGTCTCAGAACCATAAAGTAAACTCTATAACCTTTGAAACAGAAGCTAAAAGGAGTTAGATACAAAACCATTTTGTCTTGAATCTAGTGCACTATTCTGCCCCCTTTCTTGCGAAGTCCAGTCGGCTTCAGATGAAGTCATGTAGTTTTCTCAACTAAAGCCACTTAGTCTCAGCTTTCTGCAACGTAACCTGTTTAGGAGCCACTGAGGTAATGTTTCCTAATCTCACTGCATACTCACTGTTATTGTCTGTGCAAATACAGTGCTCTATTTGTTTTCAAATGTTAGATGTGACTTATAGGAACTCATGGCCTAAGAATAGTTCAGTACTTGGTATTCAGTTTTACTTAAAATTAAGTCACGATTATCTTTTTATAAAAATGAAGCCAAGCTATTTTATCATAAGCAGTTATATTGTTCAGTGTCACATAATACTGCTCTGTGCTAAAAGTTTTATGGGTATTATCTGAGCTAAAGAAGGCTTTTAAGATGTTCGAGTGAAGTCAACACATCTTAACATTTTATTCTTTTTTTCCACATTTTTTTTAAAATCTTGAGCATGTTTTTACCGATCATGTATTATATTTGTTTCATGGGAATATTTTCTCTTTATTCCTGTCGCTGGTTTGGGAGCAATACTCAGATCTGTAATATTTTATCTCCCTATAAATACTTCCTTCTTCATTGAAAAATTGCTATGCAATTTTTCAAAGACAAAACAGAATAGAGACAGGCTATAACTAACTTCAAGTTTCAAAAGCTTTGTTGTTATTCAGTGAGTTATGGTGGATCTAAGGACAAATTTCACTATAAATTTTGCGAGATTCATATCAAAAGACATTAATTCAGTTACAATAGATTTAGATGGTTTCAGTTTTGAGTAGTTGTCATTTTATAGGCCTTGCAAATATGTTTGATCCTGATTTTGCAATCAGATGAAGAATAATGGCAAACATTTGTTTATCATTTTATAGTACAGATAAAAAATTCTATTTGCTCAAATATAAAAGCATTTCTAGTTTTTTAAAAAAATCCAGATCTATTCTGTGCTTTTAATATCTTAACATTTGGAGATGCAGTGTTGGTCCATTTCTGAGAAGCCATTGGTATATCTTTCATTTGTATGTTTCTTAGTTTAATATGATTATTAATTCTTTCATATAGGCAGCTTTAAGAATACTGGCATTCTGCCTTTACGTTAAATGCTGTTTTCATGGCCTTTGACTCTTTTTTAAATTTTTTATTGGTTATTTTGTTTATTTACATTTCAAATGTTATCCCCTTTCCCAGTTTCCTCTCTGAAAACCCCCTATTCCATCCTCTACCCCCTGCCTCTACGAGGGTGCTCCCCTAACCACTCCTACCCAACACCATGGCATTCCTAACACTGGTGCATCCAGTCTTCACAGAACCTAGGCTTCCCCTCTCAATGATGCCCAACAAATACATCCTCTGCTACATATGCAGCTGGAGCCATGGGTCCCTTCATGTGTACTCTTTTGTTGGTGCTTTAATTTCTTGGAGCTCTGGGGGGATCTAGTTGGTTGATATTGTAGTTCTTGCTATGGGTTTGCAAACCCCTTCAGCTTCTTCAATCTTTCCACTAACTCCTCCATTGGGGTCCCCGTGCTCAGTCTGATGATTGACTGCAAGCATCTACCTATGTATTTGTCAGGCTCTGGCAGAGTCTCTCAGGAGACATCCATATCAGGCTCCTGTCAGCAAGCACTTCTTGGCATCAGTAAGTGTCTAGGATTGGTGGCTGTTTATGGGATCCCCAGGTGGGGCAATCTCTGGACAGCCTTTCCTTCAGTCTCTGTTCCACTCTTTGTTCCTGTATTTTCTTTAGACAGGAGCAATTCTAAGTTAAAATTTTGAGAAGAGTGGGTGGCCCCACCCCTCATCCTGGGCCTATGCCTATTCTCTGGATATGGTCTCCACAGGTTCTCCCTTTCCTTTGTTGGGTATTTCAGCTAGTGACATCCCTGTTGGATCAGGGAGCCTCTTGCTTATATGGTCCTTGATTCTTAAATCTTCAGTCTAGTATCCATATGGACAACGTACTCCACCTTCATCACCAGAGTAGATGAGTCGTGTCCAATTTGAGTTCATTTTCCCTCAAACCTTTTTCTTGAGCTAATGTTAATCCCACAGATGTGAAGAGAAAGACCACTGACCCAAATCGTAGCTGAATTAATTAAAGGCAGCTTCTAAAAATTGGTATATACTTGCAATCTCTCACTAAGGCAAGGTTCAAGAGATTAGGGTTGGACATGGGAAAGATTAGGGTTTTTATAGCTCAGGCATAGGGACTTTTTAAATAGAGGATTTAATAGGAAAATAGGTGAGGTTACAGAAGCAGAATAGAAGCATAACCCGTCAGCCATAGCAACCTCCTGAAACAAAGCTCTGGTTGCAAAGTGGTCATCATAAGGTAGTCATAACTACTTTCTGGAGGGGGATAAAAAAGCATGATTGTTTGTTCCTGGAACATCCAGTACAAAATCATTTGTAGTTAAGGTGACATATAGCACACAGCTTGAGAAAAATTTAATCATAAGCTAGAATGAACCTAGTCTGTATTTTCTACAAGATGACTTTCTAGCACAAGATGGAGTCAGGCTAGTTCATCATTGGACTTTTACTTTTTCTGAAATAACCTCTGGTTTGGCTTCATTAGCTGTTGTGGAAATATTTAATATTCAACCCAGAGCTTCTACCCCACCTTGGATCACTCAGTTCCTAGGTATAATATACCTTAATCGTCACTAGAGCTGAGACGGTATCTACCCTCTATGCTATTAGAATCTATTTCCACATTCATAACTCTAAGTTATAATTTGCCGTGTTCCTTGTGGGCAGCTCTTAACTCCAGCTGGCCAACTCTCACGGGTATATTTTCATTATTCACCCACACCATTGGGGATTCTTCCTCTCTCCACCTTGTTGTCTCCTTGTGGTCTCCTTAGATCCAAAGGCTGGGAACTCCAAGCCCCACCTATCTCAATTTCTTTCCAGCTATTGGCTGTCAGAATCTTTATTTAACCAATAGTTTTAAGTTAAGGAGCAAAGTCACATTGTACTTGGGGAGTCTCTTGTTCCAGTGAACAACCAGACCTTGGGGACCAGTATTTATCATTTTAATCATATCAACAATTAGCATCTTATAGTATCATTAGTATTTGAACCCAAAATCTTCTTGGCCAATTAAGGTAGCTTTTTCCTACTTAAAAATATCATGCGTGTGTGCACCTGCGTGCGATCGTGCACACACGCGTGCGCGTGCGCGCGCACACACACACACACACACACACACAATTTCTTTTCATATTCTTCCAGCCTCATTACACTTTGTATTTCCCAATTTCATTTTAATTTTAAAACTAGATTTGTCTCAACATGCAACTCACTCTGATACTACATCATCATCCACATCCTGTTGTCTCAGCCTCCCAAAGTTCTGGGATTACAGGCAAATGTTGCCATACAGGCCTTGGATTTTATGTTGTCCAGTTGAATTCTTGCTAGGATTATTTATTGCTATGAAGTATTTTGTCACTGCAAACACTACTTGGGGTAATGAGTTTCACTCTATTGGGATACTTACATTACAGAAGATAATTTTACTGTTTGATGAGTTTCCAAAATCCTGGAAAGGTTGAAGTAGACACCCTGTGTATTTATGTACATTTTCCCGAAGATTCTAGAAGGTAAGCCTTCTCATCTTCATGCTAAGGTGCTGTTTGAAGATCGCGCTATCACAAACAGAGCTAAGTTTATTCTTATAATTCCTTCATCCAAATGCTGTTCATGTTCATTCTGATGTATATTAATTTAGGGACTGACTATTGTGATGTAAACCAACAAAAATATCCTACTCGTGAGTTGAAAGCTTTGATTAATTCATGGAATGAAAAAAAGTACATAATTGATTAAATGTTTATAGGTATATTTACTGTTTTATTTAGGTTCCAGAGCACAAGGAAAGATGTTGTTAACTTAGAGACAAACGAACTGTGATAGGGCAGGCCTCGAGGCAGTATCATCACTGTGTATTAAGTATGGTTGCTATACTATGTAAGTGTGGTTACCATGTTGCTAGAACTGTATGTATGTAATTCTAGAGGGGATAAGCAGCAGCAGTAATGCATGTTCCCTTCACTCCCATATCAAGCTGTCTGCTGCTCTTTTAGCCTCCCTTGTGATAGCAAACTGTCTTATTTGGTCACTGCCTCATTCAACTGGTCTTCACATTCATTCCTGTGTCATGGTACTCATATTCATATTGCAAGTCAGGATTCTCTTTTGTTTGCACAGTAATAGGATCTCGCCGCATTATACTCCTCTTGTATGCACGTGGGAAAGGAAGGAGTCTTCCTAGTAGTTAAAGCTAGTGCCTTTCACAATCGATAGTATGGTTATCGGCAAACAGAGACCATGGGTTGATCAGTCCTCCTCTACAGAAAATGAGTCCATCTTTGAGAATCCAGGGTTCTAAGTCTGCCTTTGCAATGGGGTGGGGGTGGGGGCTACATGTGAAAACCAACGCTCTGGTAGGGTAAGGAGAATTGAATGTATATTCAAACCTAGTGAAGATTAAAGATTTTTGGTTTTCAGCCCGTATCCTTTTTCAAAAGTCACAAGGAGACACTAGAAGCCTGTTGGAGAGCTACATGAAGATTCCTAAGCAGTTGCCTAGCCCCTACTAATGGGCGTATTTTATAGTTCCATGTTCTAAAAGTTCATATACTGGTATATCATATATCTATTTTTAGTTAATGTGATTCCAAAGGGGTTATCTTTCAAATACTTCTATTCCAACAATCGAGTATGGTGATGGATAATTTCCATTGCCATGGCGATTGGATTCAGGGGTACCAACAAGTTTAGTGAAGCCAATTTCTGAATATGTTTATGATGGCATCTCCGGACAGTTAGATCATCAGAACTTGAAATGATTACCCGTTTGATGAATTTGTGATATAATTTCATTATTGAGAAGTGGAAAATGATGGTAGCTTGAACCTTCTTGGAGGAATTGGGTTTCAGGGCATTAGCAAACACGTCTCTGGTGGCTCTAGCTTTCCCTGAATAAATATTCTGACCAGAAGTGAAAAACAGACTTCCCATCCATGCTCTTTTCAGGGCTTCTTGGCGGGGCACATGGAGTCAAGCAACTCTCAACCGGCTGAAACCTTCAGCTGAATGGACAATCGCTCCTTTGTTCTTGTCAAGTATTTGGTGACAATTGAACAAAGTAACTGATACACAGCCCTGATGCCAATCATCCTTTTGGAGCTATGATAATTTCCTTGCTTCCCGAGCTTAAAACGAGCAAGGGCCTCAGTCATGACTTAGGTCATACCCTTCAGTGATTTTGCATCCTGCGTATCATTAACTTCTGTAATTGATCTTTCATGTAAATATCCTTCGAGCCACTGTTTCTTAAGTTATCATCATGCACTTTTTATTTTCTACTTTAGTGCTGGCTTTAAATGTGCTCATTGTATCTTCAATTCCAATCAGCCATCCTTGGTTATCAACTGCCTCCCAAATTTGAAAAAAATAATTTCTCTTCTTTCTGTATTCTCAGAGCCTATATTTGAGAATCAGTTTCTTGAGCCCACCATAGCAGACCAATAGGTGACACATTATTAAACTGGCACTTAAGCGAGGCCTAGTAGTGAAAGCCTATCCCTGAATACAATTGCCTGAGACAGGAGGATTATACGGTCACATTATATCTAAGTTGCAGCGTAAGGATCAGACTAGCCTGAGCATGCTTATGATTCCCTGTTTTAAAATAAAGAATAGAAAGAGGGCTTGGAAGAGGGTTAGCTGGTAAGCACTCATGTACTAGTTCCTTTTCTGTGCTGTGATAGAATACCATGACAAAAGCAAGTTAGGCGAGAAAGAGTTTAATATGGCTTACAGTTATAAAGGATGAGGATATCTCAGCGTGCAACCGCGGCAGCAAACAGCAGGCTTGGCAGAGGACAAGAAGCTAAGAGCTTACATCCTCAAACTTAAGCAGGAAGCACAGGGAAAATGGGTAGTGGCCTGCAGAGTTTAGTCAGGAAGCCTACCTCTAGTGATTCACTTCCTCCAAGGTTCCACTACCTAAAGTTCACCAAACAACAGTAGCGAGAACCGGGTGTCCACATTGGAAACTATAGGGCACATTTGTCATTGAAACCAGCACAATTGCCACATAATGTGAGGATCAGAGTCATATCATGGAATCACATCGAAAGCCAGTGGATGGGGCAGTCACCTTTAGTCACATAGGTAATATGCAGATACAGGATTCCATAAGCTGGCAAAACAGGCTGAATAGGAAGCACTGTATTCAGCAAGAGGTACTGCGTGCTTTAGTAAGTAGAAAGCCATTGAAGAAAACTCCCAAGGCCAACCTCAGGTCTCCACTGGCCCATGCACATGCATACACATGTGTGCCTATGCAGGATGCACAGATACATGCATACCACACAGTGTACACAAGCCAAAAAATTAATTAATTAATAGCTAATAACGGGCTAAAGATGCACCTCCATGCTAAAGCATTTACATAGCATGGATTATGTCCAAAATTCAATCCTCATAAAACGAATGCAGATGCGTGCACACATGCGCGCGCGCGCGCACACACACACACACACACACACACACACACACACATGGGCGGAGGTTCCTTCCATGACTTAATGTAACATATGGAAAGAAAATTAGCTTTCATCTATGTTAGCTGTTCTCAACTTTCCTAATGCTGCAACCCTTTAATACCATATGGTACTAATAATGGTAACATTAATACTTTTGAGGTGACCCCGACCATAAAGTTACTTCATTGCTACTTAATAACTGAAATTTTGCAATTCTTCTGAATTATACGGTAAATATCTGATAATGCAGGATATCTGAACTATGACCCGCCCCAAAGGGGTCACGACCCACAGGTTTAGAACCACTGATCTAGGCAAATGCTTTCAGGGTTGTCCATAGAAAAGGCTTTATTGTCGGACTCTGCTTGTGGAACAAGGATCAAATGTTCATGTTTACTGCAGGTTGATGAAGGTTTCTATAACGGTGCACATGATTATGTTTTTGTTAGACCCAAGCATTTAGCTAATGGTGTGCACAGAACAGCAACGCAGGTGTTGACATTGCTATTAGTGTACAGATAAAAATCTTCCCTTTCACTCTCACTTCTACACATAGTCAAGTGAGCATTTAACTTCCTAGAGGTCTGAGCTCATGCAGAAAATATATTTGCTGAAAAACATAATGGGGACTGGATACAGGGACCATAATGAGAGATGAAGGACTTGATTAAATGATTCTAAACAGCTTGGTGGCTAAAGGTAGGCCTGTCTTGGCTTCAATGATAGTCTGTTTACTTAAAGTCACATGACCCTGAAGCCAGCTGCTTTGCCTGTCTTTCTTTGACTTGGTTTCTTCTTTGCATTGAAGATAATAAAAGGCTTATTTCAGAGGTCCTGTGGTGTTTCAAAGACAAAAGGATTATGACTTTAGAGCACTTCATACCATGGACTTTATTTGACCAGTGTTATTTCTTAAGCTCTGTGGGGTTCAAATGATTAGATTCAAAGTGGATTCAAACGAATATTATTAGAGTCTTTGAAGGTCAGGAAGAGCATGCAGGTTATGTACAGGGAAGCTAAAACTGGCTCTACATCCCCTTCCCCTGAGGGTCGTTGATGTTTGTGAATTAAGTAATCACACAACAAACTAAGATGGTCACGTGACTTAAAATTCAGATAGTAAAGAGATTCATAGCACACTCTATTAACTACCAACTAAGAAACTTTGATAAAAATCACATTTATAAATTATAGCATTATTTATATAGCGTTTTATATATATGCAGAAATCCCTACATTTGACTACTGTTCTGGACTCTCTTTTCCTGCAGGTAATTTATTGACTCTCCAGTGTATAGCTATTGTGGAAAATGAAGTGAGGTTGATAAATTAACTCTCTTCTCCTAAAAGTGACACCAGAGGAAGGGATCGGCAAGCTTAGAGGATAACAGCAATTTTTGTGTTTTTATCCTTCTGATAATTTTTTTCCTCTGCCCTTTCTTATAGCAGAACATTTCAAAAGACATGAACAAAATATCTAATTACATGGAATTTCTCAACAATCTGTCCTTGTTCACTGTTCCTCTGTGCAAGCTGACTGTGGAACAGAGTCGTGTAGTTTATTTGCCATGCAAACCTAGGGGGCGAATGAAGCCTTTATACTAGACTGGTTCCATTTCCAAAGTTTCGGCCTTATAATACAGTGCTGGATCTACAATAAGAGAGCATCTTTTGTGAATGCACTGTGAAGAAAATGTCCAACAGGTCCGTCAGTAGCTCTGAGCACCAGGTTCTCTTCTTTATCTTAGATATAAGTGACACACAATATTAGGAACCATAATTCAATTTTCTCTCACAGACATACTGTTCCCTTGAGCTACTCAGGAGAATGTAGAATTATTCTACAGAGCTCGAATCCAAAGAATACAGAGAAGCTTGGCGCTCCTCATTAAATTCATCAGGAAAAAAAATTCTTAAACATTTCATTATCATTCTCCTTTTATTAACCTATGCAAATGTAGGGAGGCTGTGCAATTTTTAATCAAAAGTAGAATTCAGTAGTGTAACATAAAGTTGAAAGTTAGCACTTGCTAACTCACCTTTTTTTGGGGGGGGTTTATATTGGCTAGTTATTCTAATGGGAGTCTTAGTGGAGTGTTGAGGGAAGGCTGATTATAAAATGTTTGAAGTGTTTGGAGTGATTGGCAAGGCCTTTGTGATGCTGTTTACGTATGACCCCATTACTTAGGAAATAGGGATCGGAGGATAAGGTGTTCAAAGGCAGCCTTGGACCATAGTGGACTAATAAACATTATGGTCTATGATAGCTGTCAGTATCAGAGAAAAATCTTATGAGGCTTTAACTATCATAACATACACACAAATAAGGACAATATGGTAACAATGTAGAGAATGTGAAATTATAGTCCCCTTTGTAATTATGTTATAGATTAACACTCAGAGCAATTTATTTAGCTTTTTACTTATTAGATAGATAGATAGATAGATAGATAGATAGATAGATAGATAGATAGATAGATAGATTGAACAAGATGAAACATAGTGTCTATGTTCAGACCAGCTCATTATCTGACTTTCAAAAGATTTTATTTTATGTGTAGGAAAGTTTGTCTCTGTGGCTACATGTGCACAAGCTGCAGTTCTGGGCTCAACAGAGGGCAGAAGAGGGAGGCCATCAGTGTCTTCTAACTGGAGGTACAGACAGTTGGGATCCACTATGTGGGTGCTGAGTACGAAACACAGATTCCCTACAAAACTAAGCAAGGGATCTTAACTCTAACCTCATTAGCTATTTTTCAAAAAAAGCTTTTGATATATTTATTTATTGTGTGTGTGTGTGTGTGTATTTTGTGTGTGTGTGTGTGTGTGTGTGTGTGTGTGTGCATTTGTGTGTGAGTGAGAGGGCAACTTGCCAAAACCCAGTATTTACTCCTTTTACCTTGTGCGTTTTAGAAATCAAAGTCAGATTGTCATGGTTTACAGCATGGTTTACACCTTTAAGCCACTCCACCATTTTTATTACAGTACCTAATTTACTATTTTTTAAAAAATTATTTAACTTTATTTTATGATGCATGTGGCTGTTGTGCCTGCCCGTATAGCTATTTGTGCATCATGCGTGTAGTGTCCCCAGAAGCCAGAAGAGGGTGTCAGATATTTTAGAACTGGAATTTACAGATTGTTGTGAACCATCACGTGGATGCAAGGAGTAGAACCTGGGTGCTTTGGAAAAGCCAGCCGTGTTCTGCTTTGCGGCAGTGCCATCCATGGGTCAAACTCTTAGTCCCTTACTTTGTCAAGAAACATATTTGTTACAATAGTAGACAGAGCCCTTGAAAGAAAAGATACTCGATTAAGAGAATGCAGCACAAAGGCAAGCTGATTAAATGATAAAAAATCTATGAATACAACGTTTAGAAAAAAGCTTAAGAGTGTTTGAGAACCAGTGCCGACAGGATTTGTCAGGCGCTCTTTATACGAATGCACGGACCTTCATCCATCCACACCACGTACTAGGTAACGTGTAGATAGCTTAAAGACTTAATATAAAATATAAGGCAAAAAAGGGGAAGGCAAAATGTAGCCTGCATGTGAATGGTGGCTGATTTTTTGTGAGATTGTAGGTAATAAAAACTATCCCTAAAGCGTCACAGTAACGGCTTTGAGTATTTGTAGACTCAGCAATTTCCAGATAATGAACAGTCTGACTTAGATATCACTAACAGGGTAAACAAAATGTTTATTTACCTAATATGGAAAAATAAAAACATCCTAGACCTGTCAGGGTGCGTGGCAGAAAGGTGAGTGATGTTTTTAATACAAACAGAAGTTCCGATCTGAGCAGAAGTCCATCATAATCAAACGATGCTATGCTACAGGAAAGGACAGCAGATACAGTGCGTTTGTGTTATGTATCTGCGTGGTCAAAGGCAACTCCCGGAAGCAGCTTTCCCTCCATATTTGTATTTTTGGCGAATGTCAGTACTTCTCCTAGTCTGGCCACCACAGCAACTAGGTTTAGTAGAATAAGAACAAAGGTCAACTTCCCAGAAGTCACAGGAAGCCACTCTCAAAGGCAGAACTCCAAAAAAGGAAGCACAGAATTTTTGCTAAAATAGACTAAAGTTAGTGGTACTGAACTGTGACTTTAGGACATTTTCTTTCTTTTTCTGTGATTACCTTTATTAATTAATTAATTAATTTTTACAGTCCAGATTTTATTCCCCTCCCGGTCCACTCCCCACTCCTGACAGCTCCACATCCCACACCTCCTTCCCCCAGACCCCAGCCTCCCCATTTTCCACAAGGATGTCCCCACCCCACGCACCCCACCAGACCTCTAAACTTCCTGAGGCCTCCAGTCCCTTGAGGGTTAGGTGCCCCTTCTCATCCCCAGACCTGAGAGTCCTCTGCTGTATATGTGTTAGGGGCCTCATCTCAGCTGGTGTATGCTATCTGATTGATGATCCAGTGTCTGAGAGATCTCGGGGGTCCAGGTTAACTGACACTGCTGGTCCCCATACATTTCCAAAGCCCTTGTTTTCTGCTGACACAGGGCAAAGAAGAGGTTTTGAGGGATCCTCTTTCGGAGATCCAGTGCCTCCTTAGATCTAGCTTTTCCAGGCATCCAGGATTTGGCTTCTTTTCCTTCTCAGCTGAATCTGACTGAGATTTCTGCAGCAAAGGGCATTGGTGCCTTGCTTGAAGGTAGGGCTTTGCTCTAAGGATGTGTCTCTTTAATTAACGTCACTATTAGAAACTCCAAAACCTCCCATTTGCCTCATCATAAAAGAACAACCGGTCCCCCACTCCACCCTCACCCCATTAGGCCTCAGCCCCTGTTGATCCATGTCAGTCCTACCTTGGGCCCAGTTACACTTCTCTAAGAATCCCTGGGTCTTTTGCCTTAACATCCCTCGACCCAAACCCCTGCACTCCGCTACCCCCTCACCCCGCACCGGCGTATCTTCAATATCTTTAGCTGCATCTATCTATGGCCCAGAGAAGCTGACCTGAACTGTTACATTTATGGTGATGTTCCAGATCTTGCAGATACTGTCTCAGCTGTCTTTGGTTTCTAAACAGGAAAGAAACTGTTGTTCCTTGTTGAACTCGTGTTGGGGAAGTGTGAGCCTCCTTTAACTGATCCTTGCAGGGTGTTTAAAATCATCCCGAGCATCTGGTCAACGATAAAAAGAGGTTTAAGGCATAAAACACAGAATTCTGATCATGTGTTTGCTTCATTCCACCAGCACTGTTGGCATAGCTCGGATGAATATGGCATGCCCACAATCTGTTGCGGATTCTGAGCCTTTGTGACTTGTCAAAGTGCTTTCACTTAAAATCTAAGCGAGCCAATTTGTAGCATGACTTTTTTTTTATAATTTCTAGGTATTTTTCTTTCTTTAGTTTTATATCTGTATGCTATGCTATTTGCTATTTTGATTGGGAATTAAAAGTTATTGGTTCTTGGAATTTTAATAAACTATTTTAAGTAACCCTTCTGTTATTTAAAATTAGAAAATTTCATAGAAAAATGTTTTAATTATTAATAGAAACACGTTTCTCTTTGTAGTTTATGGATCATTTTATATACATATATATGTCATTTTATATATATATATTATATATGTCAAACCTTTCAAAGCCATATATATATATAACTATATATATATATATATAGTTTTATATTATTTGAAACCCTGTAGTATTTAATAAAATCCATTTTCAGTACATTTTTGACTGGAAGAAGTGTGGATAACTAAAAAACTAAAACCTGCGCCTAGAATTAACAGGACAAATCTTAATTTTCTTTAAAGATGACTAGGATAATATACGCTATTCTTAAAAAGGACAATGATATGCTAGACAGTACAGTGTGAAATGACTGATGTATAAGGTGACTTTATAATGCAGACTTGAATTGTGATGGAAAACGCTGAACGCAGACAAGGGGACTTTCTCCTGTTAGCTCTGGAAACTTCATGGTGAGTGGCCTTGGGTTCATGACTCCCAGTGTCTCTACCTCGGTTTTTCTCCTTGCAGGAGAGGAATCATGAGAACTCCCTTCTAAAGTTGTAAACATTAAATGAGCTTGGTCTTGTAAAGTGCCAAGCCCTATGGAAAACTTGTGCCTACCTACCCTGGAACTGTGGCTTTCTGGGAACTTTGAGTAGAATCCTATCGAAACAGTGCTTACAGCAAAGATTCGGCTTACAAAGTATATGAAGGCTAACAGAACCTGTCCCACTTTTCGAATTCGGGTGTGGATGATGGTGAAAGACCTTTAAGGGAAGGTGCTCCTGTTCACTGATTGTCTTGCTTGAGTTGCTTTCATTTATAATTCTTTAAGAAAAAAGAAAAAAACCACTAAAGTAACTTATAACAAGACACAGACATTTGCACTTTAAAATTACTTAAAACGAGACTGGCCTTACTTTTTAAAAAAACAAACAGTGGAGCTCTATGCAAATATGACTTTTGGAAGAGAAGTATAATGTATTATTACAGTGAACTGGAGTGTGAAGAACTCATTTGAAGCCTGAGAGTTAACGTGACTAAATCCAAAATCGCAAAAACTGGGCCGCTTCTGAGTATAAGAACACCTGATTTTGCACATAGATTGATGTATATGTATGACTGTACATAGAAATGTTTTGTTGCTCTCTCTCTCTCTCTCTCTTTCTCTCTGTTTCTCTCTGTCTGTGTCTCTGTGTGTGTGTGTGTGTCTGGCTCTCTCTGTCTCTGTCTCTGTCTCTCTGTCTCTGTGTGTGTGTGTGTCTCTCTGTCTCTCTCTCTGTCTCTGTCTCTCTCTCTTTCTCTCTGTGTCTGTGTCTGTCTCTCTCACTCTCTCTCTCTCTCTCTCATAGGAGCATCATATACAAAAAATAATTTTATAATATGAACTGAAGAGTTGCAAATATATAATTGCAAATGGATTCTTTTCTTAGTTGTCTTTATATTATAAGCAACAGGAGTGCCTTTCTTTGAAGTTTCTTTAGTTCTAAATCCACTCCCTGGAAAACACAAACGGCTTTCTTTGAAGTTTCTTTAGTTCTAAATCCACTCCCTGGAAAACACAAACGTCTATTTGTTTCTTTCCAACACCTTCATTATGGGCAGTGATCTTTGCCGATTAAAAATGCAAAATTTCATCATGAAACCTATGCTGTATTATTTTTTTCCTGTCAGTTACCATAAGCTAAACGCCAACCGCAATGAGACCCAGACCAATTTCACTATCTCACACTAAACTGATACTTGGTTTTGCTTTCGTACCTAAATTTATGGAGTGTAAGGAAACTGAAACACTTCAAAGAGGCGAGTTCTTAAAACTACATGAGTCCTGCAGCATAAAGGCAATCACGGGAATGAGGAAGGAGAGGAGACGCTGGTGGGAAGAGCATCAAAGCACTGTTATTAAATATGAAAAGGCAGGGTAAATCACACATCTGAAATATCTTCAAAGTTGAAGATATTTTTGTTAAGACGTGAGTCATAGAGGAAGAACCAGCAACTAAGAAAGGCAAATTTACAACAAAAGCCTTAGCACCTTTGGGGCCTAGACTCAAAGCATACTTAATAAATGATGCATTCATTAAACAAACTTAGTAAGAGTTAAGATTGAGTCAGACATCGAAACCTCCGGAGACAACAAAACAGAAACCCGGGGAAATGGAGAATAGAAAAATAGTTGTACTAAATTCTGGTGTTTCATTCCGTGGCCACTCTATAATTCCATCCTATCCTATGAATAGTTAGTCTTTTTCTCAATTTGATGCCATCAGATATTTTTTTTCAGAATATGACTGGCTATTTCTATTATCATTTTTTCCTTAATATTCTTTTACTCTACTCTAATTTTAAATGTATCATTCAGTCACCTAATTACAAACAGATTAATTTTTTCCAGATTAAGTCATTAGTATTTCTAAAATTTAATTCACAAGACTGTGTCGTGGCGATGAAGGACTTGCCCTTGGGACTCAGGGTGCTTAACTTGGAAGTTGTGCAAAATTGATTGTGAAGTATTCTAATACAGGCTGGCTTTGTTACATCACCTGCCTTTCCATGTGTTAGAAAAAATGGGTAGCATTTAAAGTAGGAAAAATCTGTGTTAGCTTCTTGTTTCTCTGGCTGCAGTTTTACAAGCCCCCCTCTCAGACTTAATCATGGAGCAGTTACCTTCTGCAGTGGCTTAGTCTGCAAAACTCTGTTAAAATGCAAATTGCATACTGTTAAATAATGGGAATTTAATTAAATTAATGGGCCTTCAATTTACATTTCTAATCCCTTTTGACTTGTTCCATGTTCTCAGTGACTGTCAGATTCAGTGTGCTTTCCAGAATGAGACCTGGGCTGCTGGTACTTCAGGCTTCCTGATTCCATTTGGAAAGGCCACCGCAGTATGTGTGAAGTTTGGGGGCCATTTCTTAGAGAGCTTGATTTCCTGATCTCTAAAATGACTAGGCCTGACAAGATCTGAGATTCCTAATGGGTTGTTGTGACAGTGAGCTTGTCTTTGTAATTTCAGGTCTCTGACAGAGGGGCTGGGGTAGAAAGGGAGGCAGAGAGAGACAGAGAAACACACAGAGTATGTGTGTGTGTGTGTGTGTGTGTGTGTGTGTGTGTGTGTGTGTGTGTATTTTCATTGCCTTTTGCTGATCATTTCTGATTTCAGAAGGTACATAGATTTCCTTTGAATTTCAAAGTGTCTTCCAAATCTAAAACTTAACAGTTTGGAATTTATTTGGATAATATATGGTATCTTTTTTGCAACAGTGTTGGAGATTCTGTGTCATTGAATTAAGGAAGCAAGTACAAAAAATATTGATTGCACAGTCAATTTTGGTCATATTACTAGGGAATTTTGAATTCTGGTTTTATATTAATGTTATTTTTATTTATTTAGACATAGTCTTTAAGAAATAAGTATATTTATAATGTAACTAGCTTTGATCCCACAGAAATAATTGCCATTTCGAAAATACTTTATATACCTACAATTTAAACTTTGTGAAGCCTCATCAACTATTATTTTGAGCCTGGTTTTCATGAAGATTTCTAAAAAACAGAGACATACTAATAATTGCCCACAATAGTTAAAGTAATCTATAACGAGACACAGAATCTTTAGTTATACATTCTGAACATGGAGTAGTTCAGTGCATCATGAAAATTGATGACAAACACTTTTCTTAGTTTCTAAACAGGGATTTATTTTAGAATAAACACATTTTAGGAAATAACTGACAAGATTAATAACTTCTTAGAATTTGACTTAGATTTCCATTTATCTAGTACTTTCTTTTACTTTTTAATTTTTTTTTCCCTTAGGGGTGGCCACACATACATTTAATCTCAGTGGGTAGGAGGCAGAGGCAGTCAGGTGGATTTCTGTAAATTTGAAGCCAGTCCGGTCTTCAAAGTGGTTTCCAGAACAGCTAAAGCTGTTAACAGAGAGAAACGGTGTCTCAAAAACAAAAAAAACAAAAAAACAAAAAAAAAAAAGCAAACCAACAAAATAACACTTTTCCCAAGTCTCTGAATTTACTTCTTCAAATTAATACAAATTGTTGCTCTAATATTTCTAAGCTTAAATATTATAGAAAACATTTAAGGAATGTATTTTTCAGTATTATTACTTTTTTTTTTTTATGGAGCTGGGGACCGACCCCAGGGCCTTGCGCTTGCTAGGCAAGCACTCTACCACTGAGCCAAATCCCCAACCCCTACTTTTTGTTTTCTTTAGGTGATTGAAAAACTGGAATTAATTATTACTGCATGCATACATGTATTTATATATACATACACACATATACACACCTGTCCTGGAGTTCTTTATGTAGGCCTGTGACCTAGAGGAGCTTCTCTGACAAGTTTGGAATGTTTGTAGATGTCATCCTTGTTCGAATCACATTTGGGCCGTCATGATAGTGAGAGTTTATGACTGTCACTTCTGACGTTAGGAGGAGACGTAAACTCCCCGATCTTCACAAGCTTAGAGTCTCCCCTGCCACAAGTCTTCAGTGTTCCCAGAACCTTGATGAGCGAAAAGGGAGAGGAGAAATATTATCATTAAATTAAAATGTGAACAACATCAACAAAACAAGATCAAAAAACACCGAAACTGGAAAGCAAAAAAATAAGCATTAAGTAAAAACTGTACTGTAAGATTTTTTAAAATGAAATATGATCCACAGGACCCCAGAATCTCAGAACTTCACTGTCATTTATTTTTGTTATCTCCTTCACACCCGTTTCCTTTAAATAAGTCAGTGGAGCTCAGATACCATCAATAGCATATTTGTTCAACTAATTTCTTGATGGTTTGTGGCGAATGGACGATGTGTCCTCAGTTCTGTTTTCACAGTAAGCAGGGAACAGCAGGTTTTCAAGAGCTGATTGTTTCCTTTTCACTTTATGCTAGATAATTACGAAGGCAAAGGAGTCCTAAAGTATTCAAAATTTATAATCAGCCTGAGAAATATTTCATATGTAAAATCTACAGTATAGACTGTCCTTATATTCCTCAGAATGCCCTTATATTTATTTTATAATCTTTGTTTGTATTCATATTTGTATTATATAAATAAAAGTCTTTACTCTTTGTTTATATAATTAGTGATCTCTCATAGTTATTTTATTATTTTTAAACTTATTTATTTTTCATTTTATGTGTATGGGTGTTTTTCTTGCCTTTATATTTGTTTATCTTGGGATCACCTTTCTCAAAGGCAGAAGAGGCTGTTAGAGCCTCCTGAACTGGACTCCATGCTGTTGCTAGCCACCATGTGTGTGCTGGCAATCAAACTCAGGGCCTTTGCATAATCAATAAATCTTGAGACCTCTGATCGTCATTTTTGATTATAAGTGTGTATACAACATAAAAAAGTAATGATGTCTCTGCCCTTCTGGTGTATACATATTCCAGTGAGGTAAACAGAAAGCAGATCCATTAGGAATAAATTTTGACAGTTTATGAGAATTTATAGTCAGAGTGATACTCACACCTTCATTTAGAGTTTAATAACAAAACATAATAAATATATCAACAAATTTTACTTATAGTCAAAAATGGAAGTTCAGTTTATCTTATTAATTCATATTAAAGGTGAATGGATATAGAACATTTTAGGTTATGAAGATAAATTCAGTTGTATACTATTTATTTATAAAGTTAGACAGTGTATCATTTAAGTCACAGAATTAATGATAAATTTTAACTCCATTTCTATTCATTTGATAGTACATTTTTATAGAGTAGAATAGAGTTTATTCAGGGAATGGGGAGGGCACTTGATGGGGTAGAAGTAGAGAAAGGCAGAGAGAGAGAGAGAGAGAGAGAGAGAGAGAGAGAGAGAGAGAGAGAGAGAGGAGCACAGATCAGTAGAGGCTGGCCATGAGCACATGGAGAGAGAGGGTGAATGGGGAGAGAGCAGGAGCAGAAGAGGCCAGAGAGAGAGAGAGCAAGAAGTCAAGAATTGACAGAACATTTTTAAGGAGCATTATTAAGAATCAGAAATATAATCTTTAAAATCACTAGAATCTATACCATTTTCTTTTTTGTAAACCAATGCTATAAATCTTAGCCATTACCATGGTAGATGAATCCATATTAACACTGTCATATAATACATCCAGGTGATTATTAACATATATATATTCCAGGTCCAGGTTTTTACTTCTTAGCTGAAAAAGTAAAATGTATTCTTTGTTTTTCTTATTCATCAGTTCAGACTGGATGCCTTTTCTTGGTCAAATAAAAGTGTAATTAAAGAATCACACAGACAGAAATATAGTCATTCTATAAGAATTTATTATAAGCCATATAAAAGATATAATAAAATATGATATTTATGTGGTAATTAAGCAACTTATTATAAAATTTAAACTTGACCTTTCGTTTTAATTGCCCATTTTTAGGAATGTGCTTATCTCTCCTGAATGGTTACATGGGCACAGGGACCCCCCTGGACCCACTAGTCTCTTTGCAGGTGTGTGAAATCTATCTTAGGCACTGGTTATAATGCAGATGCTCCTGCAGGGAATGACAGCTTCAGACGCAGTGAGCTTCATACTTTAGTGAGTTTTCCGCAGGGTTCCTCAGGTATGGGAGGTAAGGAGAAAAGGAATGTATAGAAGATGTCTTTTAAGGGATAAGGAGATATAAGATAGGGGAGACTTCATGGCTTTTTCCTCTAGAACATTTTGTCTGTGTGAGTCTGCTCACATGAATCGGCAGGAAAACATGTTCTGTATACTAAAACATAACAAGCAAAGGATATGGTCGGTTTGGGATGCTTTTTGTCCTTTCACAGAAAACGCTTTGTTGTTAAGAATCGTTTACAGAAGTTGGTATTTCAGGAAATAAGACCAGGAAAGAAGATTCAAAGTTACAATGAATGTTCTACTTCAGACTTGGCCAAGTGTTTTGGGTCAGTCTGCCTGGACAGGTCTAGCAGTGTTACCCAGGATAAACAGCTATTGTTCTGAAGACATAATGGCTGCACAGTGCTTGGTTCTTGGCAAAAGGTAGAGAGCCAACACTAAATAATGCGGCCCTGCACTGAAGTGATTAAAGATTAGTCACGTTTAGGTAAAGTCAGAGCTCTTCCCTCAGCTCACAGCAGAAATAACTATGTTTTTTCCCCAATTTCACTCTGTCTGCTAGAAAAAGCTGATGCCCCAGTTAGAGAGGTAATACTTGTCCAACGGTGAAATTGGATGTTAGCAACATTAGCAACATTAATGCTAACAAAATTAACAAAAGGAACAACATAACTTCTCTCTCTCTCTCTCTCTCTCTCTCTCTCTCTCTCTCTCTCTCTCTCTCTCTCCACTTGCTCTCTAACTCTCTTGCTCTTGCTCTCTAAGGAAGGAAGAAAGGGTTTATTTTGGCTCGCATGTAACTTCTCTTAGTTTTCTGAATTCCTGTGTATGTGTAAAGCAGTGTGTTTTAAGGTAGAAGAACACATTGCTGTTCTTGGATTACTTCGGCTAAAGTACATTATTTGTTGTCCTGTGCCCTTTTCTGGCGAGATATAAATAAAAGTCTGTTCACCTTTGGACACCAACAAGACCCAAATGAAGATGCAGGTCTAAGCTATTGGTCTGACTCACAGTGCGTAGATGAGGCAAGACTTTCAAGAAATTAGGTGACCACAAAACACCTGTACCAGTGAAATGTCTCACCCCAGCTGTATAAATGGACCCCTCCCGTTTCAGTTAACTATCCACACTCTAAGACTTCCTACTCCCTCCCACAACTTCAAGCTCACACACAGCTGGAGGCCAAGAGGAAGTGTGGGAAGTATGGCTGGCATGTGAGCTGAGTGTTGGAGGAGAAACAGAGGTCACCTTCATTAGAATAATAAGACACGAAGGAATCAGCAGATGATTCATAAAGAATAGTCATTGCAGCAAACCACTCAAAGCCACTTGAAAGGCATAGGTTTGTACAGAGATACACCATGTTTCTTGACTATAATACGTCAGTCACGTAGGCAGACTCAAAGCTAGACTTCATTAAGCTGAAGTGGCATTGGAACAGAGCTTCTTTTTCAAATCAAGTGTTATGTCTGAACTCACTTGCTTTATTCTGCAGCCTGTCACAGTGGGGATGTATTGCCATCGTAAGAGGGAGCAAACCTGAATAAGAACATCAACTCTTACTCTGAAGAATTAAGTCTTTGGAGTTTTTAGCTGGGACATAGTAAATCAGTCCCACTCCTTTGAGTGGGATATTTTACTTCCTTTATTTCATGTCTTCAATTCTGTGTCTTAAGTTTCACCTTTTGTGTGACCTTTGTGTATGATATTTAAAATACTGCTTTGCTATGGATATTTAATGTACAATTTTAAGGATAAATTTTAATTATCTCCATATAGTCAGGGCACCTAAACATATTTTGGTTATTTTTAAAGAACTATGATTAATATTGCCTTGCCTAAATTGTTTATATGTCATAATATATACATTGGTATTATGACAAGCCCACACATACATTGCCTTTATCTTAATATGAAGATATTCATTCTTGATCACATGATTTTAAATTGCTTTAAATTTTATCTAGAGACTATCTCAAAATAAAGCCTATAATGTGCATTCCTCAGTTCATCATCTTCCATCATTCAAGATCCACTTACATTTCTGAGTAATTGGGAAGTGTAGAAAGGCTAGTCAACAGATTGTTGCAATGGTTCTTGGATGCCTGTAAGTTCTCTATCTCAAACTGCATAAAAAGATTTCGAGGTCTCTGAAAGTGCTCTACTTTATAAATGGAATCTCATTCATTGACATTCATCATTGAATCCCTAATGTGGAAACATTTGGGAAAGTAATTTAAAGTACATTAAAAGTATTGACTTTTGTCAATTATTGTTATTTTTATATGTAATCACAAGAAATGCCTCACCATCACACTATCAGACCAATAATCACATTGCTTCTCCAAGCCTAGATAAGAAAAATTGAAGAAGTTGGTTCACTACTTTTATCGTGTGTCCTGGGGATTGACCTGCTGGTTGTCAGCTTTGATGCCAAGTGCCTTTATCTACTGAGACATATCTCTGAGCACAATTCAAAATTTTAATGTCACATTGTACTTTAAATATCTTAAATGATGTCCATAGACTTTTCCTTTGTAAAAATGAACAAAGCCAAAATTATAACACTATGCAACGACTTTCTACATATTTTGCTGATGATAATTTACTTTAGTGTATTAAAAATATTGGAATGTTTTATTTTAATAGTTCTAAGGGTTTTTTAATAGTAACTCCATAAGTTAAGAATAGCTATACATTTTTATAATAACCAGGGTAGTTTCATATTTAATGTAGCATGTAGAATATGCTTAAAGTCCCTGAATGCACAGGAAAAAGTTATCGCTCCTAAAATTACTACAAAGTATAGTTCATCACACTATATTCTTTTATTGTTGGACAACATAGTATTTTAAGAGTTCTACACATCTGTCTTAGTGTATCATTGCTAACAAGATAAATCCCATTACATGTTCACTTACTAAAGTTTGTCTGGCTTAGTGGAATAGGGGTACATAAATCAGGGGATGAGTGAATGTATTTTACATTGTTCTATTCATGCCGCTTCATAATAAACCAGTGGGTGTAGAGTCATTTGGAAAATTATACATCCTTATGGGACTTTAGGTTGCATCAGAGCAGAGGTATTTCCTGTTTTGCTCCTACTGTGTCCTCAGACTTCATAGCTTGTGCAAAGTAGAGACTCAATAAATATTTGTTGAATAAATGAACAGTGACTTCCTGTGCATAATTTAAACAGATGATTCTTTGGGGAAATATTATTATACACAAGTTGAGAAAATAATTTAAAACTCAAACAGTCCCTTCCTAGCATGTCATTTCTGGTAATTTTCCTTGAGTTCTTTGATGTTTTCTTTGTGTGTTTGTCTGTGTGTGTGTGTGTGAGAGAGTGAGTGTGTGTGTGTGTGTGAGAGAGAGAGAGAGAGAGAGAGACAGAGAGAGAGACACAGAGAGAGACACAGAGAGAGACACAGAGAGAGACACACAGAGAGACACACAGAGAGAGAGAGAGTGACAGAGAGAGCTCACATTTTTACATGGTTTTTATTTCAATCTGTTGCTCATTTGTATCAAAGCATAATGAACTCTTGAGAGAGCTCTTAAGTACTTGAGAATAGCCTTAACTTGCCTCCCTCTCCTCTACTCTGGATACTGATTTTGTATTAAAAATAATAATATAAAGAATTCTCATGTTTGATATAGTTCCTAGTTGTATTAGTCAGGGTTCCCTAGAGACACAGAACTTATGAAATGTCTCTACATGTTAAGGGGAAGTATAGGACTGACTTACAGTGTGTAGTCTAACGAACCCAACAATGGACAGGAGTGGAAGGGAAGTCCATGAAGCTAGTAATTGCTCAGTCCCATGAGGCTGGCCATTTCAGCTGGTCTTCTGTATAAGCTGGAATCCTGGGGCAGTAGGTTCCAACAGATGTGCTGGCAAGTAAGTGCGAGCAGGACAACAATGAACCCTCCCTTCTTCCATTGTCCCTATGTAGGTCGGCCTCGGGTAGAAGGTATGGTCCTGATTAGAGGTGTGCACCACCACACCTGGACCTAAGCTGTTTTTCACTTGGGACTTGCTCTGTCCCAGTCTGGTCTTGAATGCAGAGGTCTGCTTGCCGCTGTCTCCTGGGATGAAAGGTGTGAATCGCCTTGTCTGAGCATAAGATTTTCATGGGTACTATGCTTCAAGAACCTCATCTAAAGCCTGTGTCGTCCAGCCTCAGGATCTGGATCACAGGTGTGCCCTCCATTTCTAGATTATAGTCCATTTTAGATGTAGTCAAATCAACTGGGAAAGGCCATCACACTAGTATTCTGTATCGAATGAATGATAAATGAATTATTAAGATATTAAGAATCTTGGCTGTATTATTTATAATAGCCAGAAGCTGGAAAGAACCCAGATGCCCTTCAACAGAGGAATGGATACAGAAAATGTGGTACATCTACACAATGGAATATTACTCAGCTATAAAAAACAACGACTTTATGAAATTCGTAGGCAAATGGTTGGAACTGGAAAATATCATCCTGAGTGAGCTAACCCAATCACAGAAAGACATACATGGTATGCACTCATTGATAAGTGGCTATTAGCCCAAATGCCTGAATTACCCTAGATGCCTAGAACAAATGAAACTCAAGACGGATGATCAAAATGTGAATGCTTCACTCCTTCTTTAAAAGGGGAACAAGAATACCCTTGGCAGGGAAGAGAGAGGCAAAGATTAAAACAGAGACTGAAGGGACACCCATTCAGAGCCTGCCCCACATGTGGCCCATATATATACAGCCACCCAATTAGATAAGATGGATGAAGCAAAGAAGTGCAGAAGTGTAGATCGCTCTTGAGAGACACAGCCAGAATACAGCAAATACAGAGGCGAATGTCAGCAGCAAACCACTGAACTGAGAATAGGACCCCGTTGAAGGAATCAGAGAAAGAACTGGAAGAGCTTGAAGGGCTTGAGACCCCATATGTACAACAATGCCAAGCAACCAGAGCTTCCAGGGACTAAGCCACTACCTAAAGACTATACATGGACTGACCCTGGACTCTGACCTCATAGGTAGCAATGAATATCCTAGTAAGAGCACCAGTGGAAGGGGAAGCCCTGGGTCCTGCTAAGACTGAACCCCAGTGAACTAGACAGTTGGGGGGAGGGCAGCAATAGGGGAGGGTGGGGAGGGGAACACCCATAAGGAAGGGGGAGGGGGGGGGATGTTTGCCGAAACCGAAAGGGAATAACACTCTAAAATGTATATAAGAAATATTCAAGTTAATAAAAAAAAAAAAAAAAAAAAAAAAAATCTTGGCTGTAACATGGACTGACCCTGGGCTCCAACCTCATAGGTAGCAATGAATATCCTAGTAAGAGCACCAGTAGAAGGGGAAGCCCTTAGTCCTGCTAAGACTGAACCCCCAGTGAACGTGATTGTTGGGGGGAGGGCGGTAATGGGGGGAGGATGGGGAGGGAAGCACCCATATAGAAGGGGAGGTGGGATGTTGGCCCGGAAACCGGGAAAGGGAATAACATTAGAAATGTAAATAAGAAATACTCAAGTTAATAAAGAAAAAAAGGAAAAAAATAAATCATTTGTAATAATGAAAAAAAAAAGAATCTTGGCTGTATGTCAAGTGTTCAGATATACACTAATATAAATTCACGGGTGGAGTAGTTGAGAGTGCTTGATACTTTCTCAGGAGAGCAGAGTTTTGTTCCCAGCACCTATATCAAAGAGATCAAATTGCCTCTAGCCCCAGCCCCTGGGGAATCTGTCCCTGCCTTCTCATCACTATGTGAACACACATGTAGGTACAAGCATGCACACAAGTATAATCAAATCAAATAAATGTTAAAACTAAGAAAGGACTGAAGGAGCTAAAGTGGTTTGTCACCCTATAGGAAGAACAACAATATCAACCAACCAGACACCCCAAAGCTCTCAAGGGACTAAACCACCAACCGAAGAGTACACATGGAGTCACCCATGGCTACAGCTGTATCTGTAACACAGTTTGGCATAGTCTGGAATCAATGGGAGGGGAGACCCTTGTCCTGTGGAGGCTAGCTGACCCAACGTAGAGGAATGCTAGGGTGCTGAGGCAGGAGTGGGTGGGCCCATGGGGGAGCACCCTCACAGAGGCAGGGGGGATGAGAAGGGGATAGGAGGTTTGTAGAGGGAAAACTGGGTAGGGGGATAATATTTGAAATGTAAATAAAATAGCCAATAAATAAAGAAAAAAAAGAAGAATTACATTGTCATGGCATATTTAAAAAGTACTCTCATTTATTGGAGGGTGTCTGATTTCTGATTTACTTTTCAGAATTTTTGCCATTAATTTGTGTTTTAATTATGCACATTCCTTATCATGTTTCTAAGTTCTTCGTATTTTTCTTTGTAACAATTTTTCTGCTGACTAAAATTATATTTATTCTTATATCCTTTCTCTTAGATACCTCAAACAATCATGTTTACAGGAAATTCACTAAAAGCTTGAAATGAGTATCTTTTATTACAGAAAAGATAAAGCAATTAAATGGTAGGGGTTTATGTGCGTCTTAGATGACACAATTAAGAACCTGCTGTCCCTAACGTAATCCCAGTGTTAGGCAGATGCTCTTAGATGGTCAATGTGCATTAAGAACAATGTGGAGCTTGAACTTCCATTTTTTATTTGGAAATATTGAGATACTTATAATCCCCACATATATTCTTTCTATGTGTGACAGCATGTCTTTTTGTCAAACTTTACCCTTTTGACTTATCGAAAAGTCCTGAGCACCAGGAAAACTACTCTGGTCATTGCAAAAATCAATGTTGTTATCAGGAATATACTCATCACATTTTTATCCTCCATCAAGTTACAAAGATTAAGCATTGTGTATCCTTTCTTAATTCCTACACACAAAGAGACATGAGAAAGAGCATATTCATTGAAGAGAATATATCTGTTTCTCTCTGTATGCAAGAGAAGGGGGATGACCTAGAGGTGGTAGATGAAAACATCTTAGGTATAATTTCCAAAGTTTGATTACTTAATAACCTAAAGTAACATGAATGCTCACATTTAAAATTTTGAGACGATTTAGCTAGACTGTCTTGATGGGAAGGAACAAATTATAGCTAACATGAGACAACTCAAAAACCACCATGGTGCTGGTCAAAATGCACATGATGTCATCAATTCTAAGTGCTATGGAACTTTCTTTTTAACATAATTTAGAATCTCAAAAGACTACTGGACCCCTTTGATTTAAAAAAACAAAATAAAAGGGCTGGAGATACCGGTCAGTGGTAAAAAGCACTGACTGCTCTTCCAGGGATCCTGAATTCAATTCCCAGCAGTTATATGGTAGTTGACAATCATCTGTAATGGGATCCAATGCCCTCTTCTGGTGTGTCTGAAGAGAGGTTTGGTGCACTCCCATACATAACATAAATAAACACATCTTTTAAAAGAGCATAAATACACACACACACACACACACACACACACATCTACTGTGCATGTCATAAAGATTATAATTATTACAAATCCAAATAAAATGTATGGCATAATCTGGAAGATTCTTTGTTGATCAGCAATGCTCTTGCTTTTCGTGAACTCAAATTCTCTAATTTTAAATGATTCTGGTGAAATTTTATAAATACTTTTTTTAGCATGCAACTTCTTATGTATAATTTGTGAACTACATCTTTGAAATCAACTGTTACATTGCTAGAGATCTCTGTTTAATTTCCATTTCTAGTAGTTAACAGTTTTATCCCAAAGACAAAATTGCATGCAATTCCTACTAAGAATTTTAGAACTAGAATGGAAAAGTGGATTATTTTGTACGACAAGATTACAAGTGAGGGACTGGAACACTCAGTAAAGCTTAACCTTTTAAGAGCATTTATTCATGCTGATCTAAATACCCATGCTTTCAATTTTGAACTACCTAATTATTTAATATTCATGAAAAATTATTTCTGGAGGAGTTATATATTTAACTATACATAGACTTTGTTACTCCATGGGAAATACTTCTTAATTAAATGAAAATATATTATAGTTTAGTTAGAATTATATTTTTCTGATAACTTGCTAATGTGTCCATTTACAGTATTCATTTTTGTGACATTTGAGTTCTAATTTTGGCAATGCATAATTTAAACAACTAGCACAGATAATAAAATAGAACCAAACTCCTATTCTTGTAGAACATAGGCTAATTTGAGTTTGGGGCTTCTAGTTAAATATGGAGATATTTATAAATGCAGTAATTTTTTCAATAGCACAAGCAGAACATGCAGAATGCAGTACCCTTCTTGGCAAATCAATGTAATGATAACAGCATAGGTTTACTGCTCAGTAATGAAGATTTTCCACTTTGGCTTTCATCTAAATGCTCTGACAAGTTGAATACAATTATTCGTGAGCATCAGCCATGTCCAGATTTAACAAAGATCAAGTCTACCTTATTACTTTAATGCAAGAGACCAAATTAGATCAAGTTATCTGTTATTTTTTTTCCTTCTTTTTCCATCATCATCAAATCCTACTTTCTTTTGTAATTCTAGCTATCCACAGGTCTATGCTGTACACCATGTGCAGTAGTATTACCTTGACCGATGAAACATATATGAACTTCAGTTCCGACACATTTATACACATACACATTCTGTTTTCCTCCACTTGTATGCATTGCTATCAACCAATTATTATGTTCTACCGTGTACTTCTTTATTGTAATCCATCACTTAAGAGCAGCAGCTCTTTAAATTATCATGGTATATATTGCAACAGGTGCTTCAGCATAACGGGAAATGAAACAAAGTAAAAGCCTCATTGTTGAAAACTTGTTGCTTCTGGCCTAATTTCCTCCCTGGCTTAACTCCTACTTTAATGGCTGCCAAGATTGTTCAAACAATTGCATGAAAAATCTTTATTAAACCGTGACTGCATTTTACTGCCAGGCATATACATATCTGGTAGCCGAACCCAGCAGTGGTTTTGTTAATTCTGTGGCCTTGCTGAATCATTAGGATGCACAACTGAAAATCGTGATTTCGCTGACTCTAGAGGGTGTGCTTTTTGGCTTTGTTTGGTTGGATGATTTGGTTTCTCTCAACGGCTTTAATTTCGTCAAATCTTTCTAGAAGGGAACATTTACCTCCAAAAGTCTTTTTGAGAGTGTCCTCAATAGTCTGTAATATGCAGGATGCTAAAATTTAGATAAATAATTCACTGTATGGATACCTTCCTTTCACTACAACTAGAGATTCTTTGTCTAAAATAAAGATAGAGTCTTGCAGATTTGCATCTGCAAATAGAGTTAGAGCTGAGATTTTTCCAGGACCGGCTGGATGAGGCAGGGGGTAATTAGTAACAGTTGTGAGACATCCTTGTTTTCTGTTTAACGGACTTTACAAAGGGCTCCTACAGTAGCTGGCAAGCATAAATGAATGCGGCTTATAGAGCCAACCTTCCAAACTCAATTAATGCACCTCAGATGTCTATCAAACTTACCCCTTTGGAGCCAGAATTCTCCTTTTAAATATTAACTAAAATGAAAAACACAGTTAATTAAGTTAATAAAAACTATATGAACAAGTTAGAATTGAACATTTCCTTTCTGTTCGTGTCCCTGAACGAGACTCGACTAGAAGGCTGTTGTCTTTGCTTTGCTTACACATTGAAAAGATACTGCCCCAACTTGAGAAGCACTGGATCACCCTATGTTTTTATGGAAAGGACAACTGACCTTATAAGTTTTTTATAAGTCTGATCTCTTTAGGAAATTATTACATTTTTCTGAATCCAGATTCCTCTGCCCACCTGCCTGGTGGGAATCAATCTGTACCACCATATTTTGCCTACAGACTGCTTTCTTGAAAAACTATTATTTTGAGCTATTATTCTCTGAGCTTTATGATGGATGGCACCAATAGGATCTAATTTTAAAATGATGACCGTGAAGCAAAATGGTGTGTTCTGAGCAGGAATGAGCATGTGTATTCATTCATTAGATTTAAGACCTTTCTGACACATGAAGACATGGTTGTTTACATTTTTATGACCTGTGTGGTTCTGCTTTGAAGTTTGCAATGGGATTAAGTTTTATCTAACTGATTCAAGTCTGTATCTCTCATAGAAGCGTATGACTCTCAGGCATTTGCAGATTTGTTTTATTTTAAAATGTTTCTTTTATTATTCTAGGAAAATTTTCTTTTTGACTAAATGTATTTGTAAGCATACTTTAGATTGATTCGGATCAAAGAAACGAATACACTAAATGATATGAATCCTCTATATTTTATACTTATGAATTGTTCACTTCAGAAGTCTAGGATAATTCTAATTCCTTCTATGAAGTTAGAAGTAAGAGTGTCAGAAAGGAAGAAGTTGTGTGTACTATGGAAAAATAAAACTACCAGTTCAGGACTCCCACAACCAAGTTCTCAGCACAGAAGAAATTTATTAGCCCCAGATGGACAGAGGGCAGGGAATGAGAAACAAAGACAGTAGACAGAGACTGAGGAGAATGAGAAAGGATCAAGTGAGAGAGAGAGAGGATGGGGTTATTTGTCTTAAGTGGGACAAAGTACTGTATCTGATTAGAGGACACATAGAAAAATGGCAGTTTTATAAAGGTACAAGAGGAAACCCCGGGTCAGGATGAGGTGTTTAATTTTAATTGGACATGTTAAGTATTGATCGAAAGGTGACTTCTGATGGCTGGACTTCAATACTTTGAGAGCTGGAGCCTGGTGGTCGGCCTCAGAAGGAGGAAGTAACCAACTAAGGGAATAGACCTTGGTGGTTCGCTTTAGGAATGGAGGCTAAGTTTTAACAAGGGACAGGGAATGTGGGGAAGGCAAGGCCTGCCAGGGCCATGCTCACCATGCTGAGCTGGCGAGAATTCCTTCATCATGATAATATGACATTGAAAATTAATACCTTGTCAACCTTTTACTTCATAAATATTTTTTAAAAGGCTAAAGTATTAGCACTTTTTCCTACCTGGAGGCTTCTTACTGTTGGTTTCTCTTTACCTGTTATACTAAATATGAATTCAGCCTTCGACCTTACTTCCTAGGTTAGCTGGGTGTCCAAATCTCAAAGTGTTCATAATTCCATTCCCAGGTCCATTCTGGAAAGTTTCATAGATTTGTGAGAACACAGGCTAGATAATATGTGTCAAAGGAAATTCATTTCTCCTTTTAAAAACTCACCAATTATAGCTAACACTGCGTTCAACCGTAGCAGGACTAATAGCAGCAGGACAGTGTGCAGGCTGTCAACTTGTTCCCTCCGTATGTGATTTACCTCGAAAGCAAAACTGCCCTCTATTTTGGTCTTTTCAGTGCATTTAGTAAATTATATTCAATACTTAAACCAATTGAAATTAAATGTGTCTTTGGGAAGATTGGGTCCTACAATGTAGTACTAACATATTTGTTTCCTTTTTTTAAAAGACATAGAGTTTCTCTGGGTAGCCCTGGCTCACCTGGAACTAAGTCTGTAGACCAGCCTGACCTTGAACTCAAAGATATGCCTCCCTGTGGCTTCCAAATGCTGGTATTAATAAGCTGGTGTCACCCCATCAAGCTTGTTTTCCTGTTTAAAGCTAAACGTTCTCTATTTTCAAATTTTACCTTACGATTTAAACTATTAATATATGCTGCAAGAAAGATTGAGCATTCTGAATACAAAGATTTATCTCCTCTATGGAAAGGAGGTTCACCAAAATAACTGGAATAAATATTGATTTAGCCACAACAGGCTATGAACTTATGGAACCACTAAGAAAAAATATAAAACATCACTCACTTTAATGAAGTTTAAAATAAAAAGAAGACTACAAGCATTAAAAAAAATCAAAATGCTGGGCTTTCAAGCCCTTTTATACATATATATCTTGAGCAAATAAATCTACTTAATATAATAAGGGAGTATTTAAAATATTTTTCCTACTACTTTTATTTTAATTTTTGAAGCAGATTCCCATGTCGTATCCTTAACTGATTTGTTGTTTGTTTGTTTGCTTGTTTGTTTTTAATTTCAATACTTGTGTTTTGCCTTGCCTGGTACTCAGAGATGCCCGGAAAAGTCAATGGGTTTTTTGAGACTAGAGTTATAAATGAATACAGTTTGCAATAAAGGGGACGGAGGCAGAGGCCAGGTTCCATGGAAGAGTAGCCATTGCTCTGACTGGTAAAACATCACTTCAACCCCCTTAGCTGTTCTTAAACTTATGATCCTTTTGTCTTGCTTTCTCAAAAGTACCCAAACACCGGGAGCTCGGTGTACACTTTTGTTGTTTTGGTCTGGTTTGATTATTAGACAGGGATTATCTGTGTAACCAGTCTGACCTCCAACTCAGAGATCGGCCTGACTCTGTCTCTCAAGCGTAGGAATTCAATATGTGTGTTACCTTACCTGTCTTATAATTTAAAGTTTGAATAATTTTTAATCCTAAATACAGTTATAATTCTTAATTATTGAATGCATTCAGGATTTTTATTTGAAAAATAATATTATTATATAGGCTAATAGAGGTAGACTGTCTCCAGATTTAAAAGGTTATAACTGTGCTGAGTTTTCACACTTGTAGGTTTGTATTTAAATCCTTGAATTGTAGGCAACTGAAAATAAAAGCTTTTAGAAATTTGAAAAATGTTTTGCGTACTCCCACTCCCAATAAAGAAGAACAATTCAAAAAGCTAAGAAGAGTTGTAGAGAGAAATTCTGATTTTTTTATTTGGTTGGTTGTTTGGTTGGTTAGTTAGTTAGTTGATTGGTTAGTTGGTTGGTTGGTTGGTTAGTTGTTTTGTTTGTTTGGTTGGTTGGTTGATTGGTTAGTTGTTTGGTTGGTTGGTTAGTTGTTGGTTGGTTGGTTGGTTGTTTGGTTGGTTGGTTGGTTGGTTGGTTGTGGTTGTTGGTTGGTTGGTTGGTTGGTTGGTTGGTTGATTGGTTGGTTGGTTGGTTGGTTAGTTGGTTGGTTGGTTAGTTGTTTGGTTGGTTGGTTAGTTGGTTGGTTGGTTGGTTGGTTGGTTGATTGGTTAGTTGGTTGGTTGGTTGGTTGGTTGGTTGGTTGGTTAGTTGGTTTGGTTGGTTAGTTGGTTGGTTGGTTGGTTAGTTGTTTGTTTGTTTGGTTGGTTGGTTGATTGGTTAGTTGGTTGGCTGGTTGGTTGTTGGTTGGTTGTTGGTTGATTGGTTAGTTGGTTGGCTGGTTGGTTAGTTGGTTGGTTGGTTGGTTGGCTGGTGGTTGGTTTTCAGTTACAGGGTCTATCTATCGTATACTGGCTGTCCTGTAACTCACTAAGTAGACCAAGCAGACCTGGAATTCACAGAGATCCACCTGCCTCTGCCTCTTGAATGTTGCGTCTAAAGGTACACAACAGGATTAATAAAGGGGCAAAGAGTTGAGCAAGATCCAGAAAATGGCTAGCATAAAATTTTCTTTTTAGAAATGTTAGAGAACATTTGGACTTGGAGAATTACATCACTGCATTTAAGAACCAGTGTACACCATGACAATGTAATCAAAATAATGTGTAATAAGAACAAGGACATGAATTTAACTGATATGGGCAGGAACAGCTAGGCTTTTCTGCTGAAATTGTTTGAATTTTGTTATTTTGTGAGCCCATTATTGAACAGGATTTCTGCTGATTATGAATACTTTTTAAATACTTGTTTGCGGAAGTTCAGGTGTTTGAACGCCCTGGTTGTTGAGGCAATTATTGAATGTATTTGTGTTGCCCAGTTTCTGAATGTGGTAGTCATAGAGACCAATCATCCAATGATTGTACTGATCTAGAGACACAGAGAAGCAATACTAGACCTTTGAGAAGTAGATGGAGACTGGTTAGCATACTCTTATTTTTCCCTCATTCAAAGATGTTAGTTAACAAATGTTGGGAGAAAAGAATGACCTTGATATGCTCTGAGAAAAACAAAGGTATCAAACGATACGAAATTCCTTGGTTTCGCAACACACTTGAACTATATTTTGCTGCTCTCCAAATAGGGCGTTGTATTATTGCTTCATGAAAAGAACATACATGTAAACTAGCTTCTTAAGCATGCTTTCTTTTCTGGCAGTCATGAGTTTACCTGGATGTCTACTGAGCAGTATTTCTGCCTTAGTCTCTCTTCTGAGATAATAGTACCACCTTTGGTCAGAGCTGCAGGGTCGCACAAGGCACTTCAAGTCTAGGATCCCATTTCAATTTTATGTGATCATCCAAAAAGCCTGTAAGTTGAAACAACAGCACCCGGACATCTAAGAATGCCATCGATACTTTGCATGGTGACTGAAGCAAAGTAAACACAAAGACTTTTGTGTTATAAAAAGCAGTTCTTCCTTCTGTCAAATTTGGAGGCAGTGAATATATGATTAAGAGAAGTTTCTAGACTGAGACTCTCAGTACATCGGCATGCCTCTAGCAGTTTTTTCTTAAATGAATTGTGTTTCAACACGTTTCTTCAGATTCTTGTGACTCGATTCTGAATTATGAGTTTATCCCACAGTAGGTAAATCAGAAGGAAGACCCAAGCCTGAAACATACATTGCACGTATAACAGGTCGGAGTCTATGCACTTAATAAACAACTGTGTTTGTTATCTCTTTTAAAATTATTTTTCAAAAACGTGTGGGTTTTTTTTTTTCTTTAAACTTTCTAGTTCCTTTTTTGGCAACTAAGAACCTTAATCACTGGTGGTTTTTACTTTGATTTAGTGAATCAGACATTTATTGACCATATTAGATGTCAAGCCTTGTGCTGGTTGATAGTGACTTAAAGATGAATAAAACATGAACCTGTCCTTTTGTGCCTTATTATCCAGGATGTGAAGGCAGGAGAGTAATAAAGCAGACCGGACTGTGGTAGGATTGTGAAGAGTGTGATGATGTCTGAAAATTCTAGCACTGAAGCCCATCCATGCATATATCAGCTATGGATTATTTTTTGATGGAAATAAAATGATACAGATTTGAAGTTGTGCCTGTACCTTAAGTCATACAGCTAGTGTATTGAATATTTTACAAGAATGAATTTAAATTTTGAGTGATAATCAAAAACATCAACAGCAAAATTCTGAGCTATTCAGAATGTTGTCCTTGTCATCTTTTACAGATTAATCTTACTTGATTAATTTCTATCTAGGAAAATGAAAAAGACGGAAGGAGGCTCATACATGCTGTCCTTTGCCTCTTTCCCAGTTCCTGTTATGAGGCTAAACACACGCTATGTCAGATCCCTCAGTGTTATGGTATCACAGCATCCTGGTAGACCTTCCTAAGAGAAAAAGTCTATCATATCTGCAAGCCTAACACAGGAACTTACCAGTTCTTTGTTAAAGCATAACTAGACTTCAGTGTAGAAATACTGTATTTCACCTATTTATCTCCTGTAAAGAAGAACTGCCTTCTGCAAGAATTTAGGGTTGATGATTAAAGTCCTGAAAAATAAATGTCCCATTTCATTCAATTACTGCTCCCCAATCACAAAATTCCATTTTTAATTAATAGTGATTAATCTTCTACCAAAAAACATGTGCTCCTCATAGTAATCTACTTTGTGTTATTTTAGACTGATTTAGCAAACTACTATAAAACACAAAAGGGGAATGAAAAAATATCTTCTTTTGAGTTTTTCAATTGGAATTCTAAAAACTCTTGCTAAAGAAGTGTACGTTTTGATTGTTTATTTGTTTTATAAAATTTTCTTATTTCCTCTGACTTCTCATAGATTCCTTCAATCTCTGAAAAATAATATTTATTAGATTCTTGAATGAGTATCAGTGATGAAACAACTTGGAATATCATTAGCACAGTACTATGCTAACTTAAGCTCAGGGAGGAGTAAAAACTTCTACTCTACTTGAATAAAGATTTTTATCTCTAAAAGTCTGATAGAGACTTATGATTTATCTTCAGTCATTCCTTACAAGTCCCCATGGTGCTACATTTTTCTTGAAACAAGAAAAGGTAGAGTTGGGAAGTGTTAACCAAGCCACTCTCAGTTTTGAAAGAATGGTGAATTAGAACCACCAAGTATACATCCTAACGAATATTTAAGAAATGCATCTTACCTTTTCTTTGTTTTATCAAATTTCTGCCAAGGTCTTATGTAAACTTCTACCACTCCTCAGTTTCCTTAGGAATATCTCAAGCATTTAAGTTTCCATTGGGTAATATTACATCCAGGATAAATGAAATTTCTAAATTCTATTGACTCTACAGATTTGTACATGCATGTAACATAGGGTAGTCATGATTTCATTCACGGTGAAGCAATCTGTAGATAGTTCTCTGATGGAAAAATGATGATTCCTTTAATCTCAGAATGCCTGATCTTGTGCATGCATTTTACTTAAAAATTCAGACTTGATTCTACAGTATAAATCAGTTTCTCTACAACTTCGTGATGGTTAACAATATTACTGTTTGTCTTGTCTCGGGGCAGTTTTTTAGCTGTCCTCACTTTGGGTCATAAAATGCCTCAGAGTCACATTGTTAATCAGTAGCCACATATAGTGCTTCGATGGCTGTTTATAAATTAAGGACTCTGTCTTCTCTCTTAGCATAATCAATCATGCAACAGATATTCTGGTGTACTGATATTTTAAAAGTGAAATAGTTCTGTTTACCTATTTTATTCTATATTTTATTCCTTTCCTCATCTCTTCTACAAAGAAATTTAACTCAGTGAAGCTGTTGAAATGATCTTTAGATATAAGCAAAGATATATTGTTCCAAAATTTTGTCTTTGAAGTTTGAGAATTCATCACATAGTTATATATTTCTGATACAATCTAACAATTCTGGTGTTGTTGTTGTTGTTGTTGTTGTTGTTTTATTTGAAACATAGTCTTACTATGTAGTGTAGAACTTGCTATAGAAACCAGACTCACAGTGCTCCATCTATCTCTGCCTTCTGAGTACTGTATTAAAGGCATACTCTGGTATGCCCAACTAAATTCTATTCTTAGAAATGTCTATATTCATATTTTTCAGAAAGTTTCAGCTTTAGGACAGGCAAACCTTTTTGGCAGCTATTGTTTTTACCACCATACAAGATCACACGTCCCTAAAGTCAACCGCTTCAGAAGCAATTCATAAGTTTTCTTGTTACTTCAAGACTACTCCCCTTTCTCTTTTGATTTGACAGTGTGGTCAGGTATTGTGTGACAAGACTTTTCCTGGGGAAATGCAGCAGACACCAACTCAGGCCAGATAGGAAGCCCTTGACAGACCAAAGTATAGATATTACCTAAATATAATTTGATGAGCCAGCCAGTTGTATTTTGTTACTGTGGGTGAGGAACTACAGGAGGAGAAATGTCTGAAAGAGAGCTGCATCACTATAGCCCACCTAAGCATTAAAGACAACTCACAAAGCTAGATACTTGTAGTACACTGCACAGCCTACAGGCAGCTCAACAAATTATAAGAGTGAGCTTTCAAGAGGCCTCAGTTAGTGGAACCTCTTCCAGGCAGCTCAGCTGATTTCAGCTTCTTCTGAACATCTGGTCTGGTCTTAGAGTTTTCTTTGTAACATTGTTTGTCTGACAGTGATTCAGCAGCTTTTATTTTATTTTATTTTATTTTATTTTGGGAGGGGTCTTGTAAATCTAGTCAATTTCAGGGACTTCCTGATGCTATTCTTGTTGCTTACATTATAGGCTAAGGAGTTTCACTACAAGGTGTAATGTTGCAGGGTCAGGGAGAATGCTACAAGGCATCAAGCTGTATTGTCTTGGTGTTTACTGTTTCCATTATGTAGTAGTATTTATATTTTAAAGACAGTAGCACTTTCTATAAATTATCAATGATAGACATATACAAACATGACTCCATGCAATTGATAACTTGCTGTTTCTCTTGTAAAGATATTAACCTCTTATAAAATAAATCTCAGGATCAGTGTACTTAGTCCAGAATGTCATGGGATGAGGAACTTGAACTATGTACCCTATAGCTCAAAGTAGAAGAAATCACTTTTCAGCTGTAATTTGATATTTTCTTCAGATGATCTCAGTCATTGGCTTATACAGCCCCAGCTAGAAATCTGTGTAGGACCCTGATGCAGAGGCTTAGAAAGGAGTACATTTTAACACAGTCCTCTCCTCACAGGAATTAGGGAACTTAAGGTGCTGGTCATAATTAAAATGTGCCTTACAGAGTATTTTGGGGTTTAAGGTATTATCTCCAGACTTAATATTATACAACTTCTTTATGATTGTTATTTTAAAGAACTTTATTCTGGTATAGTGTATACTCATATATTTCTACTGAAGAACTGATGAAAAAGTAGTTACCTTCTAATGTTTAATATATTACATTACTTCTCTTATAAAAGGTTTGAAGGTTTTAAGGGTTTCCATTACTCTGACAGACCATAATTATCCAAATATGGACTTTGTACTTTTTACATATATTAAACTATTTTAGTTAATTTCTCCATAAAATGTCTCAAGTCACATGTTTCATTTTTATTTCCTTATAAATTTGCTTGGAGAATAGAGCATAAAATAATAATCACTTTCATTTGGAACAGTCTCCCACAGCCTGTAAAATGTTGATGTATGTCAGAGTAATTTTTATGCCCATTGAGGATAACTCTAGACGAGAAGGATTAATGCTACTTTTTTCTTGAAATATTTAGATCTTTGTTTAATTTTAAAGTTCACAAACTCACACAGAATATTATTTGTGTAAGTATGTCTCTAGTGATGTCAGCAAGACTCTGGTAATAAGGTCAGCATACCTTTGCTTTCTCACTGGATCACAGTGAAATAGCAAAGACAGATAGAGAGGGAAACCTAGAAATGGTAAGGTCATGTCTCTGAGAAGCTAATGGATGCTGTTGGTCTAATGAACTATAAAATGTATATTTTAAAGCTCCTTAGAATTAAAGCAAACATCTCACTTAGATCAGTTGTTTTACTCATGAGGAACCTTGCTATTCTCCTGGCATTCATTCTCTTTCCCTCTTTCCTTGTTCTTTTTGTTTTCTTCTGAGTCTCTGAAATATATTGGGAATTCAATATGGTGCTCTGAGACTCTGGTGCTGGGAACCAAACCCAGTTACTCTGCAACAGCCATAACTGTTCTTTCTTGGTGAAACATCTTTTTTAGCCCTATCATATTTTATTTATCCACCTATTCTTCCCCAAACACACCAGGAACTCATGTCACTTACTAGCAACAGTGAACTGATTAGATAGGTGTGGTAACACATACATGTAATTCCATCAATAGCATGTGGACGTGGGGATCACAAGTGTTAGGACACCTTGGCTTATGTAGCAAGTTCTATGCCAAGCATGGATTAAACGGGACCCTTTCTCAGAAAAACAAAACAAACAATGAACAGAAAAACACAAAGCAAACTGGCTTTTAAAATTATCTCAAACTCTACATAGATATTTCACAAGACAATATACGGGCGAAAGTATAGGAGACAGTGTATGATATCACAAGTCCCCAGAGACATGCAATAACAATTCAGAATTCTATTTAGGGAAAGGTCAAAAAGTTTTTATTTTCTACTTTTAAATATGCTTTTAATTGAAATAGAATTACAGTATTTTCAGTAGCCATTCCCAAATATCTCTCTTCCAACCCCATACATGTCCCACCTCAACTTCATAGATTCTTTTCTCTTATTGTTATTACATGCACAGATATGTATGTACATAAATGTATAAATACAACCATTGATACCACTTTTGTATAATTAAAGTCACAGTAAGTATAAAGGATACCAGATTATTAGCTGAAAAATTTTTAATTATTAATACTAATCTATGCAATCATAAAATTAAAATATAACCAACACTTCTCTAGTATTTTAATGGCTGAAATAATAACCTTCATTGGTTTCTGGATTCCAGGGTCTCATAGTGTATAATTGTCAATACCGTAATTACTACAATGACCTAATTAATTCAAAGACAGGGCATATCTGAAACATTTCATGCATCTCTTCATCCTGAATAAAATTATCTATTGATTTCAAATTGTGGTGACATAGTTAACATAGAGAAACATCTTTAAATAGGAAAAGAAAAAAGGCATGAAGGTGATTATGGTCTGACAGCATTATAGGCTATTAATAATATGTGTACTGGTTTTATGTTACATGAGCTTCTTTACATGTAAAACAACAGCTAAAGGAAAACAGCTCAAAATTGGCTAATTCTAAAAGGCCAACAGAAAACACCACAGACCGTGCATGACTTCCATGGGGGAAAAAAACCTATAGTTTCTTTAAAAGAAATAATTCTCATGACACTGTATTGAGAAGTCATAAATTAAACAAATTGCATGAAGATCTTTATGTTTTGAAGACAGTGTAATTTTATATAAAAAATATATTCCCCTAACCAAGGCCCTATAAAATGTCCTTATTTTACCATTAAGCAAGAGGTTATAATATGCATTTTCAATAGTAGTAAAAAGGATTACAAATTAGTGCATTTCATTTTAATGTCACTAGTTTGTTTTATAGATAAGATAATCATCCTATTCTACATAGAATAAAGTTATCCTCATTAGTTCTTTCTAATGTCAGTTTTAGAAATGAAAAATTACACGTCCTAATGTTTATTATTAGGCCTGGTTATGCTGCATACATATCATTAAAATATAATATTGTGGTAACTCTTTATAAGTGCAAGAATATATTTTCTTTCAAAATGCAGGTGCCTTGCGTAATTCAGAAAATACTTTACTATAAAATGTCATTAAAATAATGTCTATTTGAAAGAACTGTATCTTTGGGTCTCTTTACATAACTATTATCTTATTTTGTCCTTTTTGATATGTTAATAAAACACAAACCAGAAGCTATAAATGTTTATACGAAAAGAGATATAAGATATAAGCTAACACACACACACACACACACACACACACACACACACACACACACACACACACGCACATAGTCACTGTATTAAAGAAAAAGATTCTAAATCCAAAGTAGTAGAGCCTTAATCTGTCATTCCTATAAAATAAATTTTGGGGCTAGTTCAATATTAGCTTAAAAGGTCCAGCTATCGCACTAGTGTTAATCTGCCATCTGGGTTGTGTCTGATAGATTTTTCCATCACAGTCAATCTGTGCTCCCTTGCTTTGTTTCTGGAGTCAAGCGATAAACAATGACAACATATGTCTTACTGCACAGGTTGGCAATTGGGGTTACGTGGGAGGCTAGGTGCTCCTGAATTGTCCTTATGATTCACTAGCCTGCTGGGAAAACTGAGCAAAGAAAAGATGTACTTACAGAAACACCAATGTATTTTCTAAACCGCGCAGCATAAAACAGTCTTACTGAAGGATGAAAAACAAGCGCTTTCCCCTATCAAAGCAGTGTCACTTGACAAACGGATGCAATTAAGCCATTTTAGGGGATGTTTTAATTAAGAACATGAAATTTTATGAAAGAGTTTCCTGGTGTCTTCTTAACTATAATCTTTGTCAAAAATCTTTTGGACAGCCTCTTTTTCCCAGATACTTTTGAAGCTTTATTTCTGCATTTCACGTGCACGTCTTTATTTAGAATGAGTTCATGCTCACACTGAGTTGGGTCGAATGTAACATGAGATAACCATATAACATACTTTGTAATCTGATGGAAACTGTTAGCAGCCATTACCATACAATGTCTACTAAGTGAGACAAGTTCACCGCAATCCCCAAGTTTTATATGCTTTGAATAGACTAGCTAATCCAAGTGGGAGATACAAAGATCTGTAGGTGAGACGTGTGTCTACTTTTGTGCTAAGCTCTTCCTGCCCTTTCCTGTAACCCTGAACAAGACTGCTTCGTCTATTTATCTCCTAGTCTTTCGTGAACCAAAGCATCTTTTGTCTCAAATGTAACTATTATATTAAACTGATTGTTTACCTATCTATAACAGAGAGAGTGTAGCAACACTTACATGTCTCTTCAGGAATCATTGACGCTACTTTAATAAATGAAATGACAAATGTTTCGCATTAATTGATTGATTTTGCTAATATAAAATACACCATCATGTACAGAAGGTACACTTTTAATAATGATGACTGTAGATTATAAAAATTCACACATACTTTTTTTCAGTGTCACAGTTTATTTGGTAAAGATGATTTTTGTAATAAATGGGTTTATGTCACCTTTTCTGGTTATATGTGGATTTGTATTAAGCAGATATAAACATACACATATGTACAAGCAAGAATATTAATGGCAATACTGTGTTTTATTGTTAAATGTTTCGATAATGAGCAAATAAAATGACCTGGTGTATTTACCTTTACTAAATACATTTTTTTCTAATATATTGCCCAAACCAATATATAGAACTCTTTTGCATGCAGGAAATACGACTTTAGGAACTGTCACACACACTCTGCATTTTGACATGCTGTTTTCTCATAACTTTTACAGCATTGTTCCTGGGTCTTGGTTTTTTGGGTGTGTGTCCTAATGTTGTTGCTGGTCAACGTCTGCCCAGACAGAAGCAAGATAAACAGAGCAAGCATGGTCTCATTTGGAGATCTATTTATATTGTCCTTTCTAGTCTGCCTCTAAATTAGTTCATTAAGAACCCAAAGCAGGTTTGAATGGGCACAAGCTTTTCACTAGAGTCACCCTGAGATTGTATTTCATTATCATAATGAACAGCACTCAATATTTTGCCATTAAGCAAAGTCTTAAGACTATTTTTGTTAATAAAAATTACTGTAAACATGAACCTGAATAAAAAAAAAAAAAAAGAAGAATCCAGAGCAGATTTTTAGCAGCATAACTGGCTTCCTTCTCCCAGAGCCTGCAATGCCAGTATCCCTTCCTCAATATGCTTCGTATTATTATCATGAGTGAAATAAAACTAAGCAGAGATATACTTTCATGGCCGCTATGGTTTGTACTGAACTGTATATATTTGACATGCAGCCTTGTACATTAAAAAAGAAACATTAATAGTTAAAGACTTAAAATAATTTATTTTTAGTATTGTTCTTTTTTTAATCTGAGAAACATAGATTGACAGCCAGGCAGCTGTCTTTTTGTTGTTTTATTAATTAATTATTTTATTTATTTATGTCTGAAATGTTGCACTCTTCCCTGTCCCCCTGGCAGAGTTCTTCCCCCAACCCCTCTTCCCTTTGCCTCTGAGAGAATGCACCACCCTGGTATCCCCCCACCCTGAGCCATTATATCTCTATAGGATTGTGCCCGTCTTCTCCCACTAACACCAGACAAAACAGCCCTCTGCTACACATGTGCCCAGGGCTATGAGCACGTCCGTGCAAACTCTTCGGTTGGCAGCGCAGCTTCTGGGAGCTCTCAGGCTTAAATCCTACCTTAAATCCTATCTTTTGTAAAGTGACCACTTTTGGATTTCTTAGTTGTTTCTAAATGCTAATTATCAATTGCTGTACAATGCCTCGATGAACTTGGTCGCATACAGTGTCTTGGTAAACTTTGCTGTGTTAATTTTTAGCCGTGAGGCCAGAAATATGTATTAAATAAACTCTAAGTCAAACCAAAGTTGAAGCAGAAATATTGCATCATATGGTACAACCTTCGAAATTCTCTGTTGGCAGTCAGGGTCCCTGGCTCCCTGTAGATATTTTAGGTATCGATATTCCATAATGGGCCATTAAAAAGGTGTTTAATTGAGATCTGTCTTGGGGCTCCCTGCTTAGATGAGATAATTTCCAGAGGTGTATTTTCTCACCTGCTTGGTTGCTACTGCATGCTCACTATAGTGAACTGTCTACAGGAAAATTGCCTGTACCGTGTTGTGAATCACAGAGCATGACACATTGCCTTCGTAACTTGAAGGACAGAGTGTTTTAAGAATATCACACACATGCTCTTCTTTCTTCTTCATTAAAAAATTCACACAAAACTCTCTCTGGACTTTGATATACTTTCTTAAGAATTTCCTTGTCATTGAGAGTGACACAGACCTATAATTCCAGTACTTGAAATGCTATCACAACAAAGATCAGAAGTTCAAGATCATGATGGGAAACTTAGTGAGTAGATAGACAGATGATAGGTAAGTAGGTAGGTAGGTAAGTAGATATATAGATGATAGATAGACAGATAGATAGATAGATAGATAGATAGATAGATAGATAGACAGACAGACAAAATTATAAAGATACATATCAACAATAAAATACTTGTTTAAGAAAAACAAGACCTTAGGTTCATTCTGTTGTCATTGCCTCTGTCTCTCTGTCTGCTTCTCTGTCTTTTTGTCTCTGTCTCTCTCCCTCCTTCTCTCTCTCTCTCTTTCTGTCTGTCTCTCTCTCTCTCACACACACACAAGCACACAAGCATATACACACTATTCCATTTTACAAAAATCTGAATTCTATATAAATTCTTTTGAAAAACAATTTATCAGAAATTTTAAAAATGTGAAATCAGTGTTTAAAATTAGGTTGCTGTGTGAAGAAGATATTTAGTACTGTCTGGAAATGGTAACTGAAACACGGGGTAACTAAGGCAAAGTAATACTCTCAAGAGCTATTTCTTCCTTTCTCTTCTTCTTTCTTTTGAACGTCCTAATGGACAGCATATGTATTCTCACCTATGAGGAGTTGGAATGCAATGGATTTGACAGCAATTTTTCCAGTTTTGTGCATTTCATATTGTTTCCAGGAAAACTGTTTTTAGAAATTACTTGCTACTTTTCTCAGTACATAAACTCCACACTGTAGCCCGACATTGTTCTTGCTATCTGTTTTACAGGATTTTATCTCCCGGACAGGAGATAATGTTTTCCCAATCTTTATTATGGTATCAGTTGCATTGACAATGATAGCATTTAGAAGTGTTCAGGAGGAAATGAGATTATGTTTGTTTTGAACCAAACACTGTAATTGTGCTCATGGCACAAATGGTTTAGATATTATGTCATAGCTGTTAAACATGGCCCAAGCAGGTAATTTTGTAAAAAAATTGCCAAAAGTGAAACTGAACCCTGAGTAGGGACAATTCTTTATAACCATAATCAATCTTCAGACACACAGACACAGACAGACAGACACAAACACACACACACACTCATGCACACACATACAAAAGCACATACATATACACAAACATACACATACACACATGCACCAACACACACACACATGCACACACATACAAATGCACACACATACTCACACACAAACATAGACATACACACTCGCATAAACACACACATGTATATATATACACACAGAGAGACATACACATATGTACACACATGTACACATACTCGCACACTATCCACACATACATATATGTACACACAAATACACACACACACACAAACAGAATAATTACCTGTTAATGGTTAAACATATGAGGTCTTCGTATCCTGATGTGGAAATAAGTATGGGAAAGTCAGAAATATTCTCCTTTGAATATAATTTCATTATCTTCTATAACACACGATATATTTTGGTTCCCATTGTAGGATATTTAATAACAAAAATAAAGTCATGGGTGCTGAAATTATATTAATACATTTTAAAATTCTTTCAAAACTTTTAGTTGGACATTACTGTTACGGTATTTTTAAGTTTTTCTGCAACTTTATGAAGCACTTTACTTTGCTCCTAAGGATTTCCAAGATGATAGTTTCTAGGCTCCTCTACCAATGAAGCCAGTGGTCTTACTCAACATTCAGAGAAAACATGAGTGCAGTAGGTTACTGTTAGCTAGTGTCTGTGAATATGAACACTATACATGTCTCCTGTCAGATGGCAATTATTAAATACGAAAAGTACTGCGGCTCTGTACTTATGTGATTCTAAGAAGTAGATTATCTCCTTGTTCAGTTGTTTCTTATCTTTTTATCACATGCCAACATGTGAATTAAGTAGCAATTACTACATGATGAATGCTCCATCCTGTTGACTAGCTCTGATGCTGAGTCATTATTTAACTGGACTGATGACATCCTTTAGAAAGAACAAACCTTGGGTCTGGAATGTTCATTCACAAATCTAGGCATGACTTTTTTTAAGAATTGTGACCTCACTAAGTACTCCAGCGTCTTCATTCCTCAGTTTCCTCATTTTCAGATAGAAAGAAAATGCCTCTTTCCACAGAACATTGGAGGAATAACAATACTTTTCTGTAGTTCAGACTAGTGAGTTAGTGTGTCCTTATTCTTAGAACAGAGGCAGCATAAGAAGAGGTTAAATGGGTTGGTTCATATGGAGAGGACTTCTGTCCTTTTGATTCTTCAAATTTTGGTTCATGTTGCTATTTCACATGGATTTATTTCTCTGTAATATTTTAAACATTCCATTTGTAGCTTACCTACCCTTCTTGTTTTTTATTTCTCATAGAAAAGGACTATGAATGATGTATCAAGGAAATTAATAATTTTTGTCTGAGTTTTAAATAATCATTTTTCTCTTTCAAGCAACTCTTAAAGTTCTGATAAAATTTTGAGGATCTATGAGTTCATTTGGTGTATGTGAATTGAACCTCCTGACCTCACACACGTTACCTCTGAGTGACCTTCCTGACCCCATAGTTTTATTTGTAAAGTGCAAGGGATTTATCCTGGGTATTGTGCGTATGATGTGACATCCATCCTTCTTCATTTTAAGTTATCTGATTGTTGATAATTGAATTATTTTCCATAATATTTGCACAGGTTATTGGTGTGGCTTTAGTTTAAAACCAGTTGCTTTGATTTATGGTTAAATATATCAATGGCGACAGATCTTTATCTTATTCAGATTCTTTTGGAAATAACCTCCAGCCTGGTGCTTTGTGGGATTTCAGGAGAGGTTAACTCAAGGGCATTTCCCCAAGAAAGTGAGCATGTAGAAAATATCAGTCTATTTTGTGGATGAAAAATGTACGGCCCTAAATCCCCAAATAGCAATATCCATTAAATTCACATTTGTTCCTAATATTGACAAACATTTACTAGAACATAACACTGTCAGAAAGACAATTAAATCGGACTTTTATTCAAGAAAAGTTCTCATGCACATTGTCATCCTAGAAAATTAGCTTCCTAACAAGAAATACGTGCCATTATTTAGAATGTAATCGTGGAGATAGGCACCTTCCCTGTCCGAACACACCATCACGTTGGTTGTTAGCCATTTCAAAAACTGGAGAACTTGGCGTTTCTTTGCCCAATGGGTGTTTAATGTAACTTTAAAATTAATTCTAACATTAAAATCACTCGAAAATGGGTGAGACAAAAACGAACTTGAAAATTCATTGAATTTTGCTATCTCACTGTGATCTCTCCAGAGCTAGTCGGAGTTTTCAGAGAAGAATGAAGACACTGCAAATACCAGCCAAAACACCATCATTTTCTTCACCTTCCTGATGTTATTATTATTAGTGTGTGTGTGTGTGTGTGTGTGTGTGTGTCTTTTTACCCATCTTAACCTGTTCTATTTGGTTTTCTTCCACTCTGAAAAAAATAATATCAATAATTTTATGATTCTTGGGACCAAATAATCTGTATTTTAAGTAACAGTCTAGTACTTGGCAGGCCCCACCATACTAATTCTGGCAGATATCTAACAGACTATACTTGTCCAAGGAATCTTATTCTCCATTTCTCTCTTCTGTCTACCATAATCAATTTAACCTTCTCAAACCATTGCAACTTCTGATTCCGTTCCCCTTTCCATGCAGAAATTCTACCACTCATATCCAGTGCCCTTCTAGCTCCCTCACACACAAGGGCAGTCTCGTTTACCATTCATGACTCAACTTTCAAACATGAATCTCATCATTAAGTGAGAATAAGGGCTTTTCCCCTTTATTGAATTCCTTTTTCCAGGAATCATTATAAGTTTTTACCTTTACTTAATTCTTAGACCACGTGGTTAAATCAGTCTTGAACTTACATATGAGTAAGAAGGCATAGAAAGTGTAGATAATTTGCCTCCTCCAATCAAATGGACCTGAAGCAGATCCATGCATCCTTCAAAATTTACAGAGTGGTCTCCACTTATGCTGCTACTTACGGTTCAAGTTTTTCTTGATGTTTTGTCCTGTATAATAATAGATGAGATAGATGAATCTTGAAAAGAAAACTGGGACTATTTGAAGGAATGAAAGAAAGTAAACTATCACCTGTTTTAAGTCAAATACGTACACACGATGAATTGTATTTCTGCCATATTGTATTGGACTTGAATGTGTTATAAAGGATATACCTATTAGTGATATAAGACATCACTGTCAAATTCATAATACCTTCCTAGCTGAAAGCCTTGCTTAATGCTGATGAATAAAATGTTTTACCTTAAATCGCATATTAACTGCAATGCAGTATTAGGATCTTTTCAATGTCTGACAAAATGTTATGAAAATCTGGAAAAATACGTTATTTTTGGTAGTGCCGTATTAGGATTTACCGAAATACAATCGGTTTATTAATTTAGTGACTCAAAATCTCAACATCTGCTGATATCCATAGCAACTGTATGTTTTAGTCTATATTAAGACTAAAAATCAGGTATATAAGTTTAAAAACAGTTTGAAAAGTTATGAGCAGTATAAAGCTATAAGTTTAAGAATGTGCTCTCCTTAAATACTGTGCCCTTGTTGTAGAGACAGGCTTTGCAGTTATTCCTTGTACTGACATATTTCACGTCATTAATTAAAATTCACTTTTTTTGCATTACCTTTGAACCACTCTCTATTGCATTGTAGTAGACCTTCTACATTATATCTTTTTAGCTTCCTGCCACATGGCCACAGTTCTGCAATATGCTGTCATTTCCAATCTCCGATTTTGCCCTTAGTCCAAGCCATTCATTCCCCAACTACCGTTTCTTTCCATTTAATGTGAACAAATGTTTTAATACGGACTAACGTTTCAGTGGACACATAGCATACACAAATTTATTAACTATTTTAAAGCATTGAAGAAGATGAGATTTTGTTCCTTATAAATCCCCAAAGGAGGATAAAACTATTTTTAAAAGTATATGAGTAAACCATTCAAGTTTGTATTTCTAGTTTAATTTCGATAGTAATTATTTTGTATAATATCCGTTACTCTCAAATACTTAAAAGAAGAGAAAGGTCTTTGAAACTGGTGGTAATTCTTTAGTTTTTCAAAGCCAAGTTACATGGGACAATTTCAGTGCTATGGAGTCCCAGTGAGCGGCCACAGGACACCAACTGCGGGCCTTTTGCTGTCCACGGTGATCGAGAGCCACACCCACTTGTACATTTGAGAATTGGCTACCGAGTGTATTTGTGTTGAAAACATGTATACGTGTAGGCTTCGGATTTCTAAATTGTTAGTTTCACTTGGAAAATGCGTGTTTCGCTAGGTCTTAACTCTTTTAAAACTCAATTTGCCTCAGCCCAGTGCTTTCCTCATCAAACGTATCGATATATGGTGACGTATCGTATGGAATGGTGACGGAAGGGACCTGTGTGATAGTCATCAGCTTTTCCCCTGGCTGCCCCAAGCCCTTCCTCTAAAAATTACTCTGTAGGACTCCCATTGACAGCAACTATTCCAGTGACAACTACTTTCCAGAAGGCATTTTTGGGGAAATATAATATATTTTGCTGTTTGGGCGCCACTTCACCACCCTTAGCTGTGCAGTCACAACTGGTGGATTGTGATGGAGGAGGTAAGGCAAGAACTGCCCAGAGTGAAGAGACTTCAGGCTGCAGTGAGCACAGCAAGGATAGATTGGAGGGAGGCAGCATCAGAAAGGCAGCGCATTTTAATAGGGGAAACAAAGGGCGTTTAAACCTTTGGGGAGGGGTGATTGAGGGCTATGGGGCGAATGTGCATTGTTGGTTGGGGCCAGGGATCTGGAGACACTTCCTGTAAGCCTCCGGGTATGATCCTAGGAGATCTCAGGATTTCCAGAATTGAATGTGCCTCGACTCCTTTCTCTTTCTGGGACTGGCCCCTCCTCCCAGTCCCACGGCTCCCCACCCCGCCCCGCCCCACAACACCTCTGTCCCTAAGGCACAGACTGTGATGCATTGCCGATGTATATGAGGACAACTCTGGAATAGTCATTAGCAATCCCTAGGCATAGTGCACGCTGTGATACATGATGTAAAACATCCTTAATCTTTTTCTGCCCGTTGCTTTTGAACAGGATTGTTATCCAAAATTTTTAATCAAAGTCCCTTTTATTAAAAAAAATATGAGTTTGTTTAGATGAGTTGCTGATAACATGAAAGCTACAAAAATTATAAATTTTTTATTCTTGAGGAACAAATATGAAGAGAGTAGACAGAGATTTATGTTCATGTCAATTATGAGCAACACAGTCATTATAATTTGGGGGTGTATTTTATACTGATCATTTGTCTTAATTATATATTAATTTTACTGTATTTTAAATAATTTAAGTATTAATGTTACTACATGTGAAGCATATGGCATTTATCATGTCAGTAATATTCTACCCACTATATACATTTATTCATTTTTGGAGGTTGTTAAACTTATTTATACTCATACAAACATATTAATATTCTCTTAATTGAACAGGAAAACTGATGCAATGAAATATTAAAAGCTACTGTAAAGTTAACAAATGCCAGTAGGACAAGAAATTGAGATAAGGTGGTTGGCTCCCAAGTTAATGCTTATATACTATATATATATGATTTTTTTATATTTTAAAAATCTGAAGACTTGACTCATGATAAAGTTCAAGTATTTCAGAAAAAAATTTATTTTAAATCTAGCAAAATTAGGCCTATTAAAACTTAAATGTGGGGTTGGGGATTTAGCTCAGTGGTAGAGCCCTTACCTAGCAAGCGCAAGGCCCTGGGTTCGGTTCCCAGCTCCGAAAAAAAAAGAAAAGAAAAAAAAACTTAAATGTGTATAATTCAAAATTCTTAAAACCGAGTGTTTTATAGTTCATATTTTACATTAATAAATTTAGGAATATTTGCATATGCTTAATGAGCTATCTAGGGAATGGGACCTAGGTTCTAATGTGAAATTCATTATGAATCATCTCTCATTTGTACATATTGTGCTATGATAATTTTGTATAGTACTCTCCTTATGTTGTGTACTGGTGGTAAACTATCATATTGATTGTAGTATGGCATTTCCCCCTTTGGAGGTCATGGAAAGCTCAAAATGTTTTGGAGTTTGAAACATTTTAAATTTGGGATTTTGTATTAATGATGCTCAACCAACCGGTAATATATTCTTTAGTAAATATCTTTACTTTGGAAATTACCTTTTAAATACTTTATTGTTTTATACTCCATACCTGAAAATTTTGAAAATGCACTTTAATCATTAGGGCCGAAGAAAAGTGAAGGAATTTAAAATAAAGACTCCATTTGTATTAGATTGACAGATATATTTAAGAGTGATGAATCTGCCAACGATGCAGTCAATATTTTTTATTTTTTTCCTGTACACCTAGGCAGACTTTGAAAGTTTAGACAACTACGACAGTCTAGTCTGGCACAGTGGCATTAAGCTTTAGCGACCTAAATACACAGTGAACATCTTTTGCAGGACGCCACGTTGTCTAGGGCTGTGGAAAAGTTACATGGCTAATTCAAAACTGTTCAGTGTTCTCTATTAGGTGAGTTAGCTGGGTAAAGTCATGATGTTACCCTTTACCAATTCATTGCATGTCTAGTTCTTTATTCTATTCTTTTTTATTTGTTGTGGTTGCCTGTGATCCCTGCCTTTGTAAGGAGTCATAACAAAAACAAAGCAAAACAAAACAAAAAACACCAATAAGAATACCAACGGAGGAGTTAGAGAAAGGACTGAGGTAGCTGAGGGGATTTGCAACCCCACAGGAAGAACAACAATATCAACCAACCAGAGCCCCCTGCCCCCAACAGAGCTCCCAGGGACTAAACCACCAACCAAAGAGTATACATGGAGGGACTTATGGCTCCACCTGCATATGTAGCAGAGGACGGCATTGTCTGGCATCAATAGGAGGAGAAGCCCTTGGTCCCTGTGGGGAAGCCTCTTTCCCCAGTGTGGGAGAATGCCAGGGTGTTGAGGTGGGAGTGGGTGGGTGGGACGGGGAGCATCCTCATAGAAGCAGGGGGAGATGGGAGATGGGGGAACTAGAAAAGGGGATAGCATTTGAAATGTAAATACACAAACTATCCAATAAAAAATAATTAAAAAAAATACCAAGAGTGTTTAGAGTGACATAAAGGGAATACAATTTTAGGTATGGAGTCATCAAAATTGTGATTAGACAGTAGTGCAACTTGATGATCAGTATTCAGGTATTTTGACAATAACGTGTGGAGTATCTTCTAAAATAAACATAAATATTGAATCGATAAGCTTACAAAATTATTTTAAAATGTTGTGCTCAATATTTAGAAAACCATGAATTTCAAAACTCTTATTTTTAAAGGCAATCTACACAAATGGTGATAAGTGAAAATATTTATTCTAATACTAAACAAATATTTTATTTGGGGAAATATTTGTACAAACCAAGCCCCCTATATCTGTATTTGCATATTAACATTAGAATATTAAAATTAATTTGTCCAGTAGAGACAGAATTATTTCACACAAGCTTGAGGCTGGGATATAAACTGGTAATAAATTCATAAGTAATGTCTTTCAGATTGCTTATTCATTTTGTTCATGATGTCTCTGCTCATTAAAATGAAGAAGAGGGAAGTATGTTTAGGCAAAAAATACAAAAAATTTTCAAGAAGCTAACGTGTGAATATATTCATTGCTTAACGTAGTCTTTCTTTTTTTTTCTTTCTTTTTTTCTTCTGTTCTGATTTGCAGGTGTCTGACTTGGGAAATCAGTGTTTATTTTAGAGGAATTTTTCTTTCCTTTTTTTTTTTGCTTTTGGTTTTTAATCATTGATATTGGAATACAGAAGAGGAGCCAGAAGTATATCGATTTGGCTTCACCTCAGAACAGCCATTCTTGAGGCATTCTCCTCCGAGAACACAGCCATGTGTCCACCTCAGCTGTTCATCCTCATGATGCTTTTAGCACCTGTAGTTCATGGTAAGTTCTGTTGACTTCTCATGTTTAGTTAGTATGTTAGTCATGTTTACTCATAACAGATCCTTTCTTGCAAACCATCTCTTTGAGATGGTACAGCTTTTCCTTACCTCATATTAATATCAGTAACTACCAAAATATATACCCTGAGCTATGACTTTACAGCTTTTCTGTAGGAGTTCTTAAAGACCACACTGAAATTTGAAAGTAACCTAAAAGATTTGACTACTTTTCTTTTTTCATTTTAAATAGAGCTTCTGCATATTTTGTGCTTTGAGTTACCAAAATATGAAACACCACCTGGGTCATTAATAACATACTTTAGTATATATTTAGTTGGCCCTTTTTTTTCTTAAAACACTTTTATGTAAGGAAATGAGCATTTGGGAGAGAGCAGAATTTGCTTTCCCATAAGAAGCGATCCTTTCTTTTTGCTTGGTGTTTATTACTATATACAACCTTTAATACACAGAATGCAAACTGTGATCACTCACTAGAAACATGGCGTTCTCATTACACACCTTAAATACAAAACGAATAACATGCCAACTTTTATTAAAAGGTAATTTTACAGAAATTATTGTTCATGTAGTTACCTCACTAAGAGAATTTAGAAAATATGTACCTTTAAAATTTTTTCTAGATTATGTATTTATTCAATATGGGAAGATAATCTACATTGTGTCCTACTTACAATTTAATAATTATTGAATTTCACCTGAAGTTAAACTAGAATTTGAAATTTCATATAGGTCCCCCTTTACAGTTTAAAGTTTTCTCCTAACATGGGTTTTACATTGAAATGTGTTAATCTCTCTAGAGTCTCGTGGTTCTTATGGCAAAGTAAGAGGACACAGAATTATACGGCATTGCTTAGGCGGTGTCCGGATACTGCAGGGTACTGAGCCCCTGAAAAGAATCTTCAGCTTCATTAGCCAATTGGTGTTTTGAACTGGCCCTTTGAAATCCATTGTGACTGCAGTGTCTCTAAGTCTAGCCCAAGTTCTTAAATAGGCGCATGCGTTGCACGCTGTCTGTGTAAACAGGATAAAATAACTTCTGTGGCTTTTGAAGTGTTCCTCTAATGTGAATGCATTCAGAATACGTAGCTTTAAAAAGTCTCTAAACGGCAGAAAGAGCTTCTAACTTGTAAGTTAAATCCTCACAGAAACACCTTGTCTTAAAGAAGGCGGTTAATCAGTCATTTATTAATGCTTTCCAGGTACTGATAGAGCTCTTATACAGTCTTAAGATTTGGTGAGACATATTAAAAAAAAATGAAGTTATCTAAAATCAGATTCTTTTTCTAATTACCCATACATATAAAGTCATTTAGATGATACTTTTTACTTAAAAATATTAAATATTTATCATATTAATTTGAGGATTAAACAAACAACCTATATGAAGTATCCAGCCTCCACAGAACAAGTCTTCATACATTAATGTCCTGGAACATCATGTCTGTCCCACAATTTATTTTTGTTTTAGTAATAGAGTCAGTGTGGAATTCGCTGTTAATGAGAGTTGATTCATTTAATGTTGATATTCAGAAAGATTTATACTTGTACATATATCAATATATATATAAATATACATATTTATTTATATTCAGAAAGTCACTGTAAAAGGACTGTGTTAGAGGTTGGCTAAAATAGCAGAAATAGTGATGTAATATTGATTCATTTCATAATCAGTATTTTTAATTTCTAAAACATATACCTTCTATGTACTAGTCATCCCTAAACATGGACAAGCTGTAGGTCAAGGGTCTTTGTTCTAGGGCCTCTTATCTGATTGAGTACTTAGGCAAACAAATACAAACACACACAGACACACACACACATACACAGAGAGAGAGAGACAGAGAGACAGAGAGACAGAGAGACAGAGAGACAGAGACAGAGAGAGACAGAGAGACAGAGACAGAGACACAGAGAGACAGAGAAACAGAGAGATGGAGAGACAGAGATAGATTGAGAGACAGAGAGATAGACAAAGCGAGAAGAGACAGGCAGACAGAGAAAGACAAAGAATACCAGAAACTGAGCAGTAAACACCTTTAAAAACTGTTAATATCCTTTATGTTTGTACTAAAAACCAAATTTATCTTGTTTTATATTTAGACTACCTAAGTACCTTAATATTGTTTATCCAAAGCACCCAAAGTAATATTGAGATTTTCCAAGGATAAGTTTATCTTTTCTTCCTTTATTCTTTTAGTTTATGTGATGCCCTTTCCAACTTGGTAGAAAAGAAAGGACTTTAATAATCAGTTTTGATATCCAGGTGCTCATAAATGAAGAAATGAACCACGAATTAGAGCACACATGTAACAGAACAGAAATTATTAGTGTTCCTGCCAATCCAGGCTCAATGAAATGCTACATAATTTGAACCATCAAAGGGAAGAACTAAAATGTATGTTACTTAGTAAAATCTGTTTTTCTCCCCCAAACACATTGATTTGTGTTACCTCCTCTGATGTCCAGTGAAGTTGCCCTTTAGAAAAACGGAATCCACTTTCTCAATAGTATCTTGATTGGAAGTCCCATCTTCAGAGCAAATAATCAGTTGCAATGCCTTCTGCTTTGGTGGCCTCAAACATAAGATTATTTGATTCAGGTCTTCCTCACAACACTTCCATGGGTTTGTTACCATGACCTGTTATTATCATCGTCATTTGTTATAAATTATTTACGGAAGGGCTGAATGGCAAAGTCCCTCGACTGGTATGAACAACAACCAGGAAATTCTGAACAAAAATCTTCTTCATTGGCGCAGGTCCTTCTGCCAGCTGAACCCAATTTCAATCAAGGCACTCCTCGTAACATACAGTGTCTTGGAAATTCGAGAGCAAGTGAGGCAGACATTCCAATCACCTGCCTGTCTAAATTCAGAGCAGACTGATTAGGTTTTTAAAGTCAGAAATAAATGTTGAAAAAGAGTCAGCTCTGCCACTTATTACCTCTGCTACTCTTCTTCTCAGCAAACTAGTTAATATCTGTGCTCGATGCTAAAGATACAGAAATAAAGATGTGCAAAAGATTTCTATGTCTGCCTCTCAGGAACTTTAAAGAACCTTAAAAATCTGTAAATCCAGTTTTCTTCTAGAAGATGAAAATTCTTACAGTATTCCATTTAGCAACAGATAAATAATAAATGTATAATTCCCAGTGTGGTGGTAGGCATTTCATAAATCTTCCATCATTTTTCTATCCCTTATTTACCTTGAAGTCAATCTAAACCCCTAGGCAGTAAGCAAGCAGTGTGCAGAATTATCCTTGCCTTTAACCTGAGTCTTGGGAAAACAATCAAACAACAAACAAAAAATGTATTGACTTGAACCTTGTGATTCAAGATTTCAATGAAATTCTAAAATATTTACATGCATACAAAATTATTCTATTATTGTTATTATCTAGATAAAAATATGACCTTGGGCTGGATAGACAGCTCAGCGGTTAAGAGCACTGACTGCTCTTTCAGAGGTCCTGAGTTCATTTCCCAGCAACCACATGGTGGCTCACAACCATCTATAATGGGATCTGATGCCCTCTTCTGGTGTGTCTGAAGGCAGCTACAGTGTACTCATATAAATAAAATTAATAAATTTAAAAAATATATTACAATATGTAGAGATACATATATCACTTATTGAATAGTTAAAGAATAATTGTCAATAGGCTATTCTTGTGTAATCTACAAGTAGATAACATTAGGAACTAAGATAAAAGTCTAACCCTTATAATGTTGATCTTAGTTGAATATTTTTTCCATTGTTCCACATTGTGTGGCAAATGTTTTCACAGGGAGACAAAACTAATCAGGGCATGCAGAATATACGTGTTGGTTGTATGTTATCTGTCCACAGTCTGTGTCTCTGTGCACCTCTGTATTTCTCCTTTTCTGTTTTCCATGATTGTCCCCTTCCTCAAGAGCCATCAGACATCTATCTGTCCTAGTGCAAGACTGAAAGAAGTTGAAAAGTGATGTAAAGTTCTTGGCTTTTCAAGGGTTGCATCAAAATAAGTCTATTTTGTGTCATTTATAGATTTAGTCCAGAAAAAGGAAAATTGGAGAATCAAAACTAGCAGTAATGTGGGTGGCTGGGGCTTTTTCAAAGCGAGAATGAACTAGGACATTGACCGTGCTCTTTCTACTTCCAGGTCGTTAGTGATCTGGATAGGCACAGAAACGGTCACGTCATCAATCTTCCATCATTTTCCTATGACTTATTGATCTTGAGTCAATGAAGCACACACAAGTTCCCCAGCACTTAACAATGTGCTTTCAGACAGAGTATGAATTGCACAGGAATTTGCAATCTCTTTGCTACAGCTTTTCCAGTAACATAGATTACAGGATTATATCACTACCCCAGCTCCTGGGACTCCTTCTGATTGACAGTTAGAGCACATCAAAGTCTAATGTGAGACCTTAAAGTAGGCTATCCTGTTCTGATCTGTAACGACTTTCAAGTGCCAATGGTTTGAGGTTTCAAAAGGGGACCGTGGTGCTAAGATATTTTAGCTACTCACCAATTTATTCAGACTTTCCTTCTAATTATACTGACTCGCAACCAAGAAGATGGAAAATGTGATCAATCAGCATAGCATGATGAACAGGAAATTGTATTTTATAGCGCCTTCACAGAGAGAGAAAAGGATTTAAAAACTTTAGATGAACCTCTTGCATGGTTTTGTCCTACAAGTCTATGTATTGTTTTTTTAACATAAAGAAGAACTCTAGTTATATATTTACGGACTTAGGCTAATGTGTTACATTATCTCCAAGTTAATTATAATGAATAGCGCTTAATAAGAACAAAAATTGATCCATTGTGTATATATTTATTTATGTTTTATACGTTTTATTTATATAAAAATAAATTTTATAGGTGTATTATACTTAACATTATATAGTGCTTCTATTAATTTCAACATTTTAAATTACTATAAAGTACAAATTTGATGAGTGCAAATTACCTTTTACTACATATTTTGTCTGTGAAGATGTGTCTTATTCTGTGAAGGCATCAGGTTGACTTCTGAGCTCTGCTTCACTTTGCTATTTTTAGAGGTTAATCGTCCTTGAAATATTTATATTGCCAGCATAGGTGATTTGTAAGAGTAGCAAAAGTACTTTATAGTCAAATCCATTGTACACAAAAATGCATGTCATGATATTGGTATGTGAGGGCAATGCTAATGCATCGAATATATTCCATAGTAGTCATTTTTTAAAGAATTTGAAAATATATATATATTGTAAGCCACTATGCTTTCTATAATAGCCAAATGTTAAATATTGGTATGATCCTAGCACCGTGTTTTGTTAAGAGCAGTTTATTTAAAACTATCTATGTGGAGTTTGACAATTGAAAAGACTTTACAGTTTGCATTTGTACCTGGGGCTAGGTTACGTGTGGTTTTTCTGTAGTGATAATCTATAAGGAATGTGTCCATGTTAAAAGCAAAATAGCACTCTCTTATACTCAAATTTTAAATATTATGACAACTTTGTGGAATTGAAATATATCTTATTTTAATTTCTTGAGTCTGGGGGTGGAACATGACTGCAATTGTGTATTTAATGTTGATTGAATTATAAAATATTTCAATATAATAGCCATTGGTTCCCTCTTTTTAATTGCCATTCCTTTTTTTTTCCTTTGTCAGTATTAGAATGCTGCTCACATTGGCAATTTTATGTAAGCAGCCATATTACATATTACATACGTTTCTGATTAGCAAACTATTTCTTAACAGGCAATCAAATAGTTGATATTCAATAGCAACAATGACCTGCTTTGAAATGAGAGACCCTTTGTTTAATTGTGTAATCATTCAGAAGGAGGCAGCCTTCAAAAGAAGAGGGAATTGGTTCTATTTTCTCCAGGTTTTTAACTGATAAATTAAGGTTTAACTTTATATTTCACTTCTAATTGCATTTTTATTTTACTTATTCTGCTTTTACTGAAATTTTGTCAAATTGATGGAAATAGTGGGATGAGGCTTTTGGTTGTTTGTTTATATTTTTCTGTCAAAGAAAACCTATTGAAAATATAAAGTGTTTGGTCCGGTAAGCTAGTCTAGTTGAGAATCTCTATGAGAAATACATTAACTGCATTCTCAGAGTAATCAAAGATCTTCACACGAAAACAGGAAAAAGGACTTCTGATTTGCTTCCTGTTTTATCTACATACAGTTTGTGTGAATATGAATGCCTTGAATTTCAGTTGAATATTATCAGTTACATCCCAAGACCATACTCACGTTATTTATTTGTTTGGCATCTTGAGGGGTGGGGCTGAAAATGAATAAAAAAAATCTTATTCCTAGACATAGCAATAAGTGGTCTTAGGGGTTTTCATGCATGAGTGAAAATAGTTTTAATTAGAATATTTGGTTTATATTGCCCATTTTAAATTAACATTAAATCTTACACATTTGGTCTTATTTCAAAAATTAAAGTTATTCTACGAACTGAAAACACCAAGACTTTTTAATTCATATCTTATGGTTTAGTACTTAAGAACATAGCCATGTTACTGTTATCAGTAGCATTGTAAAGATACATGGCAGTGTATGCCTTAGACCAGACACAATTTGAAAAAATTAAAATAGTTAACATTTTATGGCCTAATGAATGCCTTAGAAGGATTGGAATACATGAAAAGTAGAATTTTGCTCTGCTCGCTACAATTTGTGTGGAATGGCTCACAAATTTGGCCTGTTGTAATAACTAATAACACATAAGGAGTACAAAAAATAAATATTCAACATTGCAACATTATTTTCTGCAGTATAATGTATTCAGAAAAGTCAAGATACTACACTTGGGGCTGGGATATAGCTTAAAGGCCTGATTGCTTCCTAATATGCACAAGGCCCTGGGAACGGTGCTAAGATCATATAATACACGGAGTTGGTAGAACATGTCTGTCATCGCAGCATTCCAAAAGTAGAGACTGAGTAATCAGAAATTCAAGGTATCCCATAGCTACATAGTGGACTTGAGGCCAGCCTGTCCCCATGAGACGATATAGCAAAATAATTGATAATGAGGAGGAGGAAGAGAAGGAGGAAGAAGAGTATAGTAAGTTTTCCTCAAAATTAGTGAGAGACCTTACTGTTTTTATAACACAAATACACAGTATGTGTGTGTATGTGTATGTGTGTGTGTGTGTGTGTGTGTGTGTGTGTGTGTGCTCGCGCACGTGCATGCATAAAGAGAAAAAATCCTGTTTTTGAAAAACTCTCAGGATAGTAAAACTCAGTAACACAAATGAAGAAAGCTCTTGAATACTTCTGGAATTATAAATCAGACATGTGAAGAAAAGCTAGAGTGTGGCAAAATTATTAAATATTTTCCAATCAATCTAGCTAGATTTTTTTCATATAATAGTTTAGGTAAGCTTAATTTCATATAAAGTCTTACATGAGTATATCTGGTTATACACACAGCACAAACGATATCAGATATGTAAAATTTTAAAGAATGAATAAATTAATAAACCCAAAAGATGAGTGGTAATGTGTTTGCCTATGTACAAGGTATCTTTATAAACAGAATATGGAATACTTTAAATAGAATCTTCAGAGTCAGCAAGTTTATAAGTTGTAAACCTCAGACCCATAAACCTGAGCTGCAGATTAACTTTGACTCATAAAGTTGTGAATAGGCACCTAGAAAATCACATACCTAAGAACAGACTGACAAAGCGAGGTGGAAATTAAGAGTTGAAGGGGACATTGTTTTTCTTAGTTATATAACATAAATTTTCTGAAACAATGTATCTTTGAATTATCTCACTTTATCTCCATTAAAACAAAACAAAAATTAAAAATATAAACAAAGGTGTTGGTTGAGTCAGGCTATGGATGTACTGCATTCCAAACAGATAACGGCTTTTAAAGATGACCCTCACATGTATGTGTGTGTCTTCATGTGTGAGTGGGTGCCTCTCCTCTGCAGTTTTTTCTTGTTGTATTTATTCCATTTTAGATAGCATTTCTAAATGACAAAGGGATCACCAAGCAGACTGAGCTGACACCTCACATGCGTCTCCACCTCCTTAGAGCAAAGATGGCTGAACTGACACCTCAGAGTCCCATGTGTCTGCACCTGCCTAGAGCTAGGATGCAAATACACATCACCACAATCAGTGCCTATGGATTGTGAGAATTCGCTCAGGTCTCCATGCCCACCACAGTATGCAGTCTGTTAACTGAGCCATTTCCCTCGTTCTAAGTATTCCAAAAATTTTCTGGAGTGTCTTGAGGGAAAAAAACCCACTCACCATTATGGAAAGACCCCATTTGGTGGCACAGTATTGTGAAAGGGCTTGATGAAACAATCCACTGGGAGGGTGAACAAGTCTTGTGAAGGAAGGATCTGATGGACAGTCTGGATGGATTTTCTTAGACTTAGTGGGCCCTAAGCTCTACTACTATTTCTATGAAAGAAAACTCAGGTTCAGAATCATGAGTATAATTTTATATATATAGAGAGAGAACTTTCATGATAAAGGACTAAGACATCAGTTCATGAAAAGAATGTATGTTTTAAAACCCGGACATATTTAATATTATATTATCTCTTTCAAAAACACATAACACAAGGTGATTGGTTTTTAATTGACTAAATTTTGCATACCATTGAACTAGCTTAAAGTTCAGTATATATAAGTGATCTGTCAGTTGTCCTAGTTGACTTTTATCTCATTATCATAAGTATTTCTAAAAGAAGACCTTGCCTGATAACATCATCCCCATGCCTCATACCATTTTGACCTTGGAAGCCAGAAAATCTATTTTCCCTCCTAATGGGTTATTCTTTCCCAATTTCATAGAAATTGTTCATGGTAATTCATGCCCTTTGTGATTGTTTTCCCCCTTGGCCCCTCCAAAGTTACTCATATTTAACATGTATAATGACTTAATTATTTTTTATTTCATAATAATACGCCACTGTAGGCATACACTACAGCATACCTTTCAGCTGGTGGGCATGTAAACTGTTCCATTCCTTAGTTGCTTACCCCCATTCTTGCCTGAACATCCATGTAGCATGCTTTATTTGGGTGTCTTCTCCTTTCTCTCTGACATCTGTGTAGGAATGGAAATAACGAGCCCTCTGATACTTCTGTGTAGCATTTCGAAGGACCACAGCACTGTAGCAAAGGGGAGTATCAGGTCGACGTTTCCAGGGTTCATGTGGATTTTCCTGTCTGTAGGTCTTGCACAGTTCTCACATAGCGCATCTGGTGGAGTCACAGCACTTGTTGGCATTTTGGTCAGGTCCGCCATCTGCAACGGCTTCTCATATGTCCGTTGAAAAGGAATTATTGATTTCCTGATTATAAGTTGGGTTTTTCTCTCACATTTAATTATAAATGCTTAATAGACATAATTTTTTAAAAGACAACAGACGACATTCCTGTTACAGAGGATACAAGTTTAATGTGTTTTTAAGACTGACTATTCTGAGAGGTTTTGCTTAGATAGAACCAGTGGAGTCGTAACAATTTTAATGTATTTTGAATTCTGCATGTTTTTCTCTCCCCCAATTTTACTTATGTAGTTGATTCATAAGAGAATTCATCATTTAAGGATGACATGTCTATGATGACAGTATTTAAATTGGCAGTTATTGAAGTTCCATTCTGAGGAGTCTTGGACTGTGAGATAATACATTGATTTTTTTACATACCTTCCAATTCCTCTTTCCTAGGAAAATGTTGAATAACATTTGTTGAATAACGCTGAATGTTTATATCCATGTTCCCCAAAGTATCTTCTTTTGTCAGAGACTAAATGGTTTTCCTTCTTGATTTTCAAAATCTTCTCTTTTGTTAATTAGAATTTTATTACCCATTATTTTAAAGTTGAACTATTAGGTTAACAATCTTACTTCCATAGACGCTTTCTTCTCTATCATGTCTTGCAACCTATTGAATTCCTTCATGTTTCTGTGACTGTGACTAATACCTGACACATAAATTATACAGGAAAAGGGATTTATTTTTAGCTCAGAGGATTTAATTCAAATTTGGTTGGATCCATTGCTTTGGGTACAAGTGAACTAGAACATCATGGCAGAGGGAGCATAATGAAGAAAACGAAGAATAGGAGAGTCCGAGAAAAATAGAGGGGGAAACTGGAAGAACATAGAGACACACAAGGAAAGAGAAGTAGAGAGAATGTAAGATACAGCATCAACAGCTCCATGAATTTAAACCTTTTAACATACGATCCTGAGGCTGAAACTGCAGGAGGAAATTATATCAGTATCTCTTTAGCTTACCTCAAGAAAACAATGCAAATTCATAATTTTATGTTTTTCCACCAAAGGTATTTATTGCATGCTAGTGTCCTTTTGTGTCACTTTGCACCCGTCATTGTACAAAAAAGCAAAGAGAGAGGATCCAGCAGAAAAACTGAGATTCAAACCTCAGGATGGAACGCATTCCTGGGTACCTTTTTGGTTTCAGCCTGTTGTGTTTACCATGTAGGAAAAACATTACTTGGGAAGAAAGGAATGAGAGCTAAAGATAAGACATGGCTAACACCAGCTGGCTGCGACTAGTTCCCCTCCTTTATGGAACTGGGAAAGATATCAGCCTATACACAAAATGCAGCTTCCATGGAGCCTCAAAATAGAGCTTATATATTGATTAGTCTAAGCTGGTTTCGTGTTGCAATCTGCAGTGTTCTGTTGAATGCTTTCTGAAGGTCTCTAGCTTTCGACTCTGGTTCAGATTGCATTGTGTTCGAGATACATTATCTGAACCAGCTTAAATCACAGCGCCGTCGTTATCGGTTAAAGGGGTAATTAGGACAACTCTGTTATAGTCTGAAGACTAAATAAAATGATGTATAGAAATGGCCTTACACACAACCTTACGCATTTGATCCTGAGAGAGTGAGCTCATTAAAAAATACCTTTAGGAATTAAAAGGAAAAACAAATGACTTGGAAAGTAAGCAAAATTTAAAATACAGCACCATCCAGGGGTCACTTGCTTTCAACAGCATTTTTCAAAGACCACATTGTATATTCTTAATCCCCCGAATGTGACAATTTCTCTTAATTACGTGTCTACACATTTGCACACACATTCGGTCCATCGTTATATTCAAGACTCACCCACTGGACTGTAGCTAAGTCTTTAATGAGTCACTAATGAACATCTTAAGCTTAGCTCAGCATTTGAAACAGTCCTAAAGAGTGTTGAAAAGCTGTTCAGATTACAAAGCTGTGGCTTTTAATTAGACTGGAGACCCAGTAAAAGTTCCCGTCTTCACTCTTCTTCCTATCTTGAGGACACCAAATAGCAAGTGGCAGCTGTAGTCTCATTTTGATATCATTCGCCATATATGACGTTAATAGGGCTAAATTCTATCGGCTGACTTTGAGATATCGTTGAACTGAACAAACAAAAAGAAAACAACACGAAAACATTACAGTGGCATTCTGCGCCGTTTCATTCTTTTCCTCTTGGACTTAGATGACTTTAAAACAGATTGATTTTGTTGTTGCATCAGAGAATAACAGATGACAGGAGGAAAAATGATCCAGATACGATTAAATCATGTAGGTGGGAAAAAAACCAACAACTCCCATACTTATAAAAAGAACACGCAGTCTGCTTTCACACATTGCCAATTCTCTCCGAGCTGTTAGAGGCACCACAGAAATAGCAGTTATAAATATTACCCGAATTAGATCGAGAGTACTCTTTACTGGAGCACTCCTTAAAAGTCAACAATGGCGCGATTTAACAGTCATCTGTTTTGCTCCTCTTTCCCTCCTACCTCCAATAGTGAAGGTGGTGAGACCATGCAGAATGTTAAGGGCAAATGATTTTATTCTGTAGATAAAATTTGAAGTAACTGGCTGATAAGCGGCTCCCTCCGGGAACCCTACACAATAGCTTAAAAGAGGCCCTTTAGAGCCTTCGCAAGGAACTGGTACTTGGAATCACTGTGATATAGCATTGTTCTTTGTTGTATAGGTTATGGATTGTTGTTGGGTGCCTTGCATTGAGACCCTGCACACACACACACACACACACACACACACACACACACACACACACACGTTGCAGTAATTATTTAAAAATGGAATCTTCTATCCCATGCTAGTGCCTGCACCATAGGGCCTCATGGCATCTGCGGGATATTTCCATCTCAGTCAGCAGAGCATCTCAACCCTCTAAGCTCCATTCCATCTCACACGGCCGTCAGCTACTCTCTGTGCCCTGCAGCCCTCTCTCTCCCCATCTAGTTTCCAAGGCAGGTCACTGCCATGCCAGTTTCATACACAGACCGTCTATCTCGTGTCTCTCTTACTGTGGACTCAGTTCACATTTCCAGCATCCACCCCCTGGTCCCAGTGGTGGCTACCCTCTCATAACTCCTGCCACTGCTCTGTTTATGTTTCCAGCATCCGCTCCCTAATAGTTACGGTATAAACTCCCAACAACCCGTTAAAATCAAGACTCACTAAGCTGTCATGTAGCACTCAGATTTATATGTTAAGTTCTCAATCCATAATATGTCCACACAATAAACTCACAACCAATTGATAAAGATATAATCCTCCCACCTAGATAAGAAAAGTTGACCTATAGAAATCCATCCCTTAAGAAATGTTCCTAACTGCCTATGTCAACTTGAGGCCATCCAGATCTGGGTCATCCTTCTCTGCCTCCATCTTGGTTCTCCTTCTCTCCTCTTCCCTCCCACCTTACAAAAATGTTGTCCCCACCTTACTTTTTACTGTCCAATTACAGACCTCGAGTTGACCTGTGCCAGCCCTCACCTTCTTATAGACATCAGCCTATGTCTATATAAATATAGATATAGATATCGATATAGATATAGAGATAGATAGATAGATATAGATAGACAGATAGATAGATATAGATATAGATATATATGAATCAATTTTAAACATATGTGTCCAATAATAATAGTATGAATGTACCGCAAACATGACGTAATCAATCAGTGTGACATTTTAGCTCGTTAGCATATCTGTCATATTGTTAACTGGCACTTAGATACTCGTTTTGTGATTGTGGCAACCATGAGGGTGAGATGCAGGTGGCAAAAATCTCTTGCTACCTTAGGTTTAAAAAAAAAAAAGACGGACAATGACAATATCTGTATTCTTCTCAACTATTCTCAGAGATGCCAGCCTTGATTTAACAGAGAGACAGAACTGACTAACGAGGCTGCATCTGTGAATACATGCATCGTTTCTGCTCATTTTGCCCACACATCAAGGCTCAATGGCAGTATGATTGAAGAAGAGTACCACAGCTGGCCAGAATCTTAGAGAAATAATTATATATGTATATATCATATATACACATACATATATCATATCATATATGATTATTTACACGGCTTCCATAGCATTAAAAATTAATTATTATTCCTGAAGAGGGTAGCAGATGAAAGAAATCAGGATTCTAGAAAGAGAAAAAACATTCCAAAGCTTGAAATCTTTTTCCTCTTTTTAACCACGAATTACAATCTGTTTGTGTTTTGTTTGCAAAGAGCAGGTGTTTTTAGTTGGAAAAGAAACATTTACAGTTAGATGCCATTCCTTTAATGAGTAAGATACGTAATAAGCATTTTTGTTTAATTTGAATGAAAATAAATCTGTCTTTTGGGGCAGAGCCAAATGTATAAATGAAATTTATTAACAGAATTTGCCCACTTACTCCTGTTCACGAGGGTTTTGAGGTTTGTGTTGTAGCGCTGCAACTTAGACAGTTGATATAGTAAGTTGTAATCTCTCCTTATTTACATACCTTATTGCATTAAAGTATAATACCAGAAGGCAAGCTAAAAAAATAGTTTCTAAAAGTTACCTTCCAGCACCCCAAATTAATCTCGCCTCTAGCTTCATTTACAGAGAAGTGTGGGACCTTGCCACTATTTTCCTGTCTTACAGGACTTTTGCAACTTCTTTTGCCTGTGTCCTTAGTCAAATGGTTATTTTGTTTCATTTCATTGTGCAAAGCTAAGTTGTTGAGAAGTGTCCGGGAATGGTTCTGAAAGGCAAATAGTTCTTTTCCCCACACAGGGTGTATCTATTCTGGATGGAATGATTCTGTCTAGAGAGAATCCAGTGAGTTAGACGGGCACAGACTCGCTCAGGATTGCTGTAAAAGTTGCTTCATCATAACAATGGAGGACAAGTCATCATCACTGAACTCTTATCTTTAAACATATAGAATTAAAACAGATTTCTATATGTCAAAAGAAATTTCCACTCTGGGCAACCTTAGTCAGGTGCTTTTGTGACTACGTTTAGATATTACTATGAGGCCTGTAGAGAAATCATGCAGCAATTGCATATGCCTTAGAAAGAACGTGAGGAAAAGTTAACCTTTCATATGTGTGATACTATGGTGCTGGAGAACAAGTATCTTTCAGGTTTAGAGACAAAACAAACAAACAAACAAACAAACAAACAAACACTTTGTTTTCACAAAAACTAAAATGAAAGCAAAGCCCCAGTGGGGAGAAAGAGGCAAATTCAGGATCAAGTAACGATTGCTATTCCATCTACTTCAACATATACTTTTTAATATTCGGTAAGCGATTTCCTGTTAGCTACATAGTACTGCTCAGACTAGTACAGGAATGTTCTTGACAAGTTACTAACTGCTAAAAACACCATTATTTTGAGCAACTGTAAAGTTTGAAAGAAAAAAAAAAAGACAGATCAAACTCATCCCGCTACAGATGCAAAGATACTGTCAGACTGTCAGATGGTCGACTGAGGGGAAATTCAAGCCAAGATCTCACAATGCTTTCTTACATGCTTCTTTCCTAGGCACTTTTATGACACGTTCATACTTCCTTGCTTCATTCCCTAGACCTCTGAGCTGAGCTAGAATCAAAACAATGAAAACAGTGTTCTGAGGTTGAGGCAGCACGTGATGGAAATCGTAGAATTTATAATCAGAAACCTTCTAGTTTAGTTGGGGGGAGGGAGCAGGTTTTTTTTTTCCTTGAACCTTGAGGATCAAATTAATACAGGATGAAAGGAAATTTTAGAAGAAAGTAGGAGAGAATATGAGGGCTTTCGATGATGCATTCAGATATGTAGGGAACACCTGGAGGATTTGCGGGGAAACCAAAATGAGAAACCAGTGTGCACTTGACAAGTAGACAACTTCCCTCAAAGCCGATAGTTTGAGGAAAGGGCTAGGCAGTAGGCAGAGTGAGAGTTCATGTGTGGTACTTCCAGGAGATGACAATGAGGGACAAAGAGCGTACAGGTTGCCATGATAGCTTCAGTATAATACACTGTAAATTCTATATGCCTCATACTTACTTAACTAATAAAAGGACACTGTGAAGGATAGCCTAAAAACCCAGAAATGAGTGGTCTGCATGAGGCATCCTTAGTTTGGGAAAAGTGATTCGCTTCGAACCCAGGTAGTCTCTCTTACCTCACTGCCTTTGAAGTCCTCTCAGAAAGATCATAACCATTGCTTCACAGCCTACTGTTTTATTCAGCTTGAAGCTCAAGGCGACGACTGAAATTTGTTTAGAAGAAGCAGCTAAGTAATTGGCTATCCTGAGGAGAAAGGAAAGCAGGAATGATCACACTTCTTTGGAAACAGTGGGCATCTGTTCAAATTTCTTATTTGATTTCTTTTTGAAATCATAATATAATTATATCATTTCCCTCTCTCCTTCCCTCACAGCATACGCTCCCAGACAGTCTTTCTTGTTCTCTTGAAAACTCATGGCAGAGTTTTTTCACCAATTGTTGTTACACGCATATATGCATTTGTGTACACATACATGTTCCTCCTACATATGTTCTAGAAACTGCTCTGTGTGCATTATGTTGCTTGCATGTGTTTTACAAGTCAGTGTTGATTTATGAACATGTATTTCAACCAGTTCTCATATTTTCTGCCCATCATTCCCACTAACCACCTTTTCTTCCTTTTTCATTCCCTTCTTCCTTTTTAATTTGGAAATGATCCTTTCCATGTCCTCTGATCGGGTTACGAACTCACAAACTTCCTGATTCTTCCACTCAACTACAGAACTGGATACCACATTTCCCTCTAGTGCTCATTTCAATTTTATATTCTACACATAAAATAAAAATGCCAACACTGCCTTCAAGAGCAGTTTAGTTCTTTAAGACCCTTAATTTTCTTTTAGTTTTTCTGGTTTCCGTCGACATGCAAACAGCATCATGAAACTATCCTAGAAAGACATCCTTAAATTGACAGGCAAAGCATAGCCACGACATGAATAATCTCACCAGTCCACTATACTACACATTAATAATCTTCATATCTCCTCTGTCCAGTGTCTGGAGATGATCCACCAGGAAGGCAGAAGGGAAGTTCTTAAGTGGGGAAAGCAGCTACCTTAGAAATGATAAATGGCAGCAATCAAGCAAGAAATCGGTGACTTTATAATGAATAGTAAATATCATTCATGACTTAAGCAACTCAAACTTGAAAACCGCAGACACACCACTTTAAACCAATGGCTCTTTATCAGTTATGTGATGCTTTAATAATTAGAATGAAACTCATGTTTCTGCAAAGGTTAAAAAGAAGCACGCTGTACATACGTTTCCTTATTGCCTCATCTAACTTATCTGGTAGCCATCTTGAAACTTTATATACAAGTTTCAGAAACCATAGTTTCGAATGCATATGTAGGAGACCGAAGGCGAAAAGAGAAGGTTGCTAAGAACCGAACATGTTCATGCCACGTGTTCGCCATATTTTTCATCAAGACTTTGAAAAAATTCCCTTTCTCTTTAAAAATCCAGAGAAGAAATAGAAAGGCACCAAGAATGTGGAGCCTGTCTTCAAGTATCCAAAGACCACCTTATAACCCTGTGTAGAACTTACACCAGTGGGATCTAAGAGGAGAATCTAGTATTAGGGACAGGAAGAGTCTCTGCTTCAAATGGGAATGAGCCCCAAGGACAGTGTAAGCATCTGATTACAACTTCTACACATCAACGCTGGTGGGTTTTTAGCACGGGTTATTACTAGTGCATGAGGTAAGGAATTCTTCTATGTGTAAGACTCCAGAGGATTGCCAGAGCTTTAACTGTGGTTGTTATTTTGATGACTGAATCATGCACTGGTTCTGAGGAGCACAAATCGGACGTCTAGCTATACCTGAAGCATTTACATCGGTCGAAGTTCTAGAATACCTTAAGCATAGCATACGCAATATTTCTTTTTAAAGATAAATATAGTTACAATTTGGGGTTTTGCTGCCACTCTAAGGTGACTCTGAAGACTGGTGAATTTAAGTGTGAACATGTTGTGTCGTGCACACCAGAGTCCCATTTCCTCCAGCTTAAGACTCATATCATTTTAACTTCCTCTTATTGTTGTTGTGATTGTTGTTCAGACCGTGTCTAGGAAATTAAGCTCTTCCCTCAGGCACACGGGCTCTTGTGTGAACCCCATGGCTTCCTGCTTAGCTCTGAACTGTATTCATCTGGAGAGCTCATGGAGTTTGGAGTTCCGGACACAGTCGAGTTTGTCACGTGATGCTGATTCTATCGCATGCGCATTTTGATCAGTTCTCCCTCTCTGCTGTAGAATAGGGTTTTTTGTTTTGTTTTTTTGTTTGTTTGATTGGTTTGTTTTGGGTGAATGTTTGACATCCCCATTCAGAGGAAATCCTTGGGTTTTGTTTGTTTGTTTTGTATCTTCCCATGTCATTGTCATTTTCTTTCCTCCCAATAATTTATCCTAGACAGAATCTTTGAATATGACTATGACATACCGAGGTCCACTGCTGGCAGTTGCTTACTCTCTAGCACCCAGAACCGTTCTCCTTGACTTCTACAAATCCTGAGACAGCTGAGCTTTCTCCTGAACAGTTCAGGGCAGTTCCACATAGCAGACCTCTGTCATAGCCCCCAGTCCTTTGCACTTCTGCTTTCTATGACTTGTGTCATATGTTGATATAGTGTTTTTGTTGTTGTAAGCTCAGATCTTATTAAAAGAAAATCTCTCTTTGAGTTTTACCCTCATGAATGCCATTCTTAAAGCTTCAAATACAGACCTGCTTTTCTACATTTATATTTTCTGAGGACTACACATATCTATATGGCTTTTTTCCCCTTCTTGGTGTGTATGCCTCAAGGGCTAGGCACTAGCTAGGCCAGTGGTTCACCAGTATGCCCCTGAAGTCTGCTTTGTCCACAACACTGTCCTATACATTAGCATCAAGGAGGAGCCCACTTGAGATTCGAACACCATATTTACATGTCGAATGAATGAAATCAAGCAAATTCACATCCCCATCATTTCAAAGGGCTTCTATGTTAACGTGGCAAAGAACAAAATCTGTCACCATCATTACTGCAGAAGCTTGTAGAGTGACATATTATAGAGCACACTTCCACTAGGGTCTTGACACAGAGTGGTTGTAAAAATATTCAGAAACATGTAATTGTAAATAATTCCATAAAATATCCAGAGTTCGTTTTATTATCACTGGGGGTATACAGGAGAAGGCTTGTGAAGTCAAATTTAGAAAACATGCAGTGAAACATTCTAGAAACCAATTGTTCACAGATTTTTACTGTCGCAGGTTCTTAAAGAAACTGAAACCTTCTTTTTGACACTTTCCATGATGTAGCTGATCAGGGTGCCGTTTGAACATTCTTGGTATATGTTTTATTAATGGTATATTATCCTGGTTTAAATGTAAATCATCATTTTCTATCAGTGTCATGGGCATAAAATTTAGAATATTCCAGCAGGTGGACTTTCTGAATTCTTAATACTACCTTATTTTTTTTCTGTAAAGGTTGTATCATTTTGTGTGTTGTAATTACACGGATATATTCTTAATGTGCAAGTAACACAAATCAAGATATTAGAACGCTACTTTCTAACCTTGTAGTAGATGGTTACCACAAAGTGCTTTTTCTATATATCAGCCATATAGAATAACAATATGTCTTTAAAGATGAACCTGTATTAGTTAAAAATGAATGTATAGAGTATAGTGTTTTGCTCTGTAAATCATTTGCTTTCTATTGACAGGTAGATTTCATTATCTTTCTTATTAAGTAATTACAGTAAGTGTAGAGAATTGTGTGTCTTGTTTATCAATTCATCATAACGAAACCGTGTACTTAAGGTAGCTCTGCTTTTTTTTTTCATAGCACATAATATATGATTGTTGTGTCAACTTTTTAAAAATATCATATGTGTATAATTTTTTTATCGTTGTCGTCCTGGTCTTCCATATTTATCCATTTATGTAATATGCAACATTTGTCAGTATAAATCACTGTGTATATAAGTGGCAAAAATGTGTGTATATCTTTTCACATTAATGTCTGTCACAGCGCCTAATACAGTACCTTTCAGAAATGTTAGCATAATGACCAGAAAACATATAAATAAATCCAAACCAGCCATTTAACTGCATCAGAACCAAACAAATTAAATAGCGAAAAAACAACAAAACCCCTTTGTCTTACCAAACATTTTTATATAAAAACTGAGCTTCCTAGCTAATTCCTACCTTCACACTTGGGTGAATTAGTGCCCATAATTTGTAACCCAAAGTCCTGAGACTATTAAAATACAGAGGACATTTTGTAGGTAACTAGCTTATTCAGTTTCTGTTATTACGTTTTGTCTTCTGATCACGTGAGGAATCAGCTGAGAAGTATTTCTCTTTTGGTAATAAAGATAGTGTTTGTAATCAACGGGACAGAAGAAGTCATTGCTCAGCCCTAGGTTTGTCTGAGTGGGGCTCGGGGTGGCTGGTCCTAAACCCGAGTCTGCAGTAGAGGCGTGCCTTGGGGATGGCTTCTACTGGTCTCCTCTGAGGCCTGAGTAAGCAGGGGTCTGATGGTGCGCCCTGCGGTCCCCGCAGGTGGCAAGCACAATGAGAGACATCCAGCCCTCGCTGCTCCACTGCGCCATGCTGAGCACAGCCCAGGAGGCCCTCTCCCTCCCAGACATCTTCTTCAGCAGCCAGCTGCAGAGCGCTCTACAGCTCATCGAGGACAAGGGCCACGTGGAACTGCCAGAGGAGTTCGCGGACCCGGTGCCCCAGGAGCACAGATTGCAGCCCAAGGTGCGGCCGGCCGGAGGGGGAAAGGGCTGGGGTGGCTGGGCAGGGGCAGATGGGAGGTTCAATACCAAGCAACTCAGTCTTGACATATTACATTCTACATTGCTGATGGCCTATGTTTCCTTCCCACGGGACTGACTTAAACAGCTAGTTTAGCAACGCATGCCAATTCAGCTTTAGAACCACAATATTACCTTGAAATATTTTTGTTTAAGATGTACGGTTACGATGGGAGCCTGGGAGGCCGATACATACCTGTCTGTCATTCCAGCACCATAGAGATGAAGACTGAAGGGTTAGTGTCCAAGGCAAGCCTAAGCTACGTAGTAAACTTTCAGGCCAGCGTGGGCTACCTGAGACCCTATCTAAAAAAGAAAAACCAAACCAAAGGAAGGAAGAAAAATTAAGGTTGAGTTAGCAATACTATTTTTGCATTATTGCTGGAAGCTTCAAATTACCTTTGTAGCAAAACATTTAGCTAACTGTAAAATTTCTAAGACTATGAAAGACAAGCAGGCAGGAACATTTCTGATCATCTACTTTGGAGAAAAAAAAAAGTCTCATCAATAGGACCTAACAAGGTTTTGAAAAGATTATGATTAAAGTGTCTTAGTAAGAAATTATGCTTAGTCAAAGCAGAAACCTCATGGAAAAGCTAATAATCCTGTGAAAATTCTGGAACGTACTTCTGATCTGACTCCCCAGCTGGCAACCCTATTGAGTGACGTCCAACTATTGAAACTCCACTGAGGAACATTATATAAGGTTTCTACAAAATTAAATACTCTTTTCCCCAATACTGTATACCATACATTTCTTTGCTCACAAAACTCCGTAGGATAGTCTTAGCCCTGTAATTTCATCTGGGGAGCATAACATTCATATCTTTGTATGATATAATGGAAGACATCCTGGGGAATATTTGGCCGAATACCATGAATTTCAAGTTAGCCTGTCTACCCTGTAAGTTTTTCCAAGGGATAGAAATGTAAGAAATCCAAAGGGTAAGCGCATATCACCATACTAATTGTGATTTTTGTCAGAGACCCATTGTGGCAACATAAAGTAGAATGCTTTGCCTTAATACAGGAATTGATAGAGGAACATCATAAATCCGTTTCAGGGGGCTGGAGAGATGGCTCGCTGGTTAAGAGCACTGACTGCCCTTCCAGAGGTCCTGAGTTCAATTCCCAGCAACCACATGGTGGCTCACAACCATCTGTAATGAGATCCAATGCCCTCTTCGGGTGTGTCTGAAGACAGCGACAGTATACTTACATAAATAAATAAATGAATAAAAAAATAAGTAAATAAGTAAATACACTTTTAAAAAATCCATTTCGGATTGAAGAGACCAGTGAGAGTTACACTCAGTTCTTCAGACCTAGTGAGCACCGGAGATAAGGGCTCAGAGAGCACTGGGCTCACAGCGGCTTTGTGTGTTCGGCCAGCCTCTGCCCTCAATGTGCTCCAAGCTGCCCTTTCAAATTATCATTTCTTCTTTGGAGATGTGAGCAGGGGCAGCGGTGATGGCAGCAAGACTCAGGTAGATGTGACTCCAGCGCGTTGCAAATAGCCAAAGGCAGGGCGGCATAATCATTTTTCCTGTTTCCGCTGTTACCCTTTCAGATGTGGCCAGCTCTGATTCGGGCACATTTCCATTCAATCAGAGCACGAGTCAGTGGTCATGAAAGTTCAGGGAATTTTCTTTTTTTCTTTCTTTTTTTTTGTCGTTGTTTTTTTGTTTTTGTATTATACAAGAATGTGTCAAATAAACATCATTTAGTCCAGATAACCAGTATTTATTCATTGGGAATTTTTACAAGTCATTAGGAAGAAAGCCAAAAATAAAATTTAATTTTACTGGTCAAACCTACAATTACTTAAATCAGGACATAGGCGCACAAGCAATTTTACCTTCTCATAAAAATTAAAAATATAGGAAATGGTTTTCCTATGTAATAACTCTTAGTAAGAGTTTTTTATGCTTCGATCGTCCCCAGTTTTTATTGTTTTTAGTTATTTCATAACACTTCTCTATACCAGTAGCCTTTGATGCCTGTGACATGTATGTCATAGTGCAATATAGTTGTGGGTTTTAAATCACACATTTCTAAATGAAAAAAGTCTTTATAAGAGAGTTATGTTGTATTCTATTTTAAACAACGGTGGAAGCGGAGGTACTGTGCAGATCGCGCGGAAGCTCATAAATGGAGGGTATAGGCTGAGTGACACAAAGGCAGCTCAAAGAACCATACAAATCCATTACGGTTGGGATCTGTTTGGAAAGTTGCTGTCCTGTGAAAGTAATTTTTCAAAATGACAGCAAGACTGAAGGTCATTTGAAAATGTTTCCCACAAGAAGAGTAAAGAGGAATAAGTAAATACAGGGACATAGTCCTTCCCCGAAGTCAAAAGAGAACACGCAGCTAGAGCGCTTAGCTAGGTATCTAAAAATAAATGGAAGTAAGAGATTCTTATGATGCCGAACTCTTCAGCTTGAGAAGACATGGCAGAATTCAAACAAGGACATGTCAGGGAATCCGTGTTCCTTCTTTATCCCTTCATGTTTCTCAAAGTGAAAGCAACAAGCTCTTGGAGGATGAAGACGTTCTAAAAATATAGCCCTCTGAGATGAAAACACCTTAAGTAATGAAGCCAATATTCACGCGATCAATCTGTGCCTTAAAAATATAATTCACATTGCCTTAAAAGTAACCCGAGTTACTTAGTCTGTAAATAAAAAAGCACAACATGCTGACAGAACGGTAATGGCCTTTTCACCCTTTTGGGATGACATTTTGACATTTGTCCTTAATTTATTTGACATTTTAGAGTTAATAAAAATTAAGAGCTAATGAGGGTTTGGATTCACAGAAACCTGGAATTCTTTGTATAGTAAAGAGTGAGCGTGTGTGTGTGTGTGTGTGTGTGTGTGTGTGTGTGTGTGTGTGTGTGTGTGTGCGCACGCGCATTCACACATGTACGGGAGAAAGCTTTAAGCCAATCCCAAACAAAATCCAGATAGCAAAATAAACATTCCCTAGATCAGAGAGGATACCAAACATGTTTTGAAATATTTTTATTCATTCCTTTGGAAATTCAGACAATATGTTTTGATAAAAATCACCTGCTACTACTTCCCCAAATCCTCACACATGTTCTACCACTTTCCTACCCTCCCCCCAACTTCATTTTCTCTTGTTGAAATATTTCATACAATCTAACTTATGCTGCCCATAAACTCCTGGGTATGGGCCATTCATCCACTGGGCTTGTTATACCTACCAAGAGTCACGCTCTCAGAGAAAACTGATGGTCCCGCTTCCTCAAAAACATCAGCTGACCGTAGCTCCTCCATTAATGACAGAGGCATATGAACTCCTTCCTGTTGCATGTCAGACTGTTGACTGGCTTTACCGTACCCATTTCTTCTGTAGTCAGCCACAGGTGCTATGAGTTCATGAATACAGTAGATGGCATATACAAAACCTTCTGGCAGACAAGTGCAGCACAGAGGCAAAGACAGACACCGATATCAACACAAAGGGAAGTTCAAAGTAGTTGGACCGTCAAGTCCAAATGAGAGTTTCCCAACACAATTCTAAAAAATTATCCAGAGAAAATGAGCAAGGATCTGATCAGAAAGACCAGGACATTATATCATAAGGAGGTTGGCATTTTTTTCAGATGGCAGTGAGGAAAAAAATGTGCCTATTGAAAGAATTAAACAAGTAATGGCATATTAAGAACAAAGACAAACAATAAAACGAAAACAATAGAGCCTTGGAGACAAGACGGAGAGCTACAATGACGCACGGGAAATATGAGCTACTTGTGTTGGTCCTTCTGACTCCAGGAAGGAATGTCCAAGGAGACAATGTCCATAAATGTGGGCAAGGGGGTGAAGGTGTAGTTCAGTGCATAGCATCCAAGAAACCCTGAGAGCTATCTTCTGAGGCCCAGCCAATAAGATTTAAAGATTCATTGTGTATGCACGTCAGAGAAAACACAAGGAAGAAAATGACTACTTCTGATTTAAACGGTTAAATAGGAGTTCTCCATCTTACTGAGACAAAGGCCACAACTGTAGAAGGTAACATTAGTAAGGCATGATGGCATTGCCAAGCAAAGTCATTCTCAGTAAAAAATAAAAGAGAAGCAGTGTTGTTAATAGCACGGTTTTGGCCAGGATAATAAGATATCAAGAACATCTGGTATGATTTCATTCAGGTCTTCCTTTATTCCCCTGTAATGCCTGGCAGGGAAACAGGGAAGCCATGATTAGGACTAAATTTTGAACTTTTCTGTCTTCTCTTTGATTATTTAGTATCTGGATGGTGTTTCTGTGGCTGTTATTTTGTTATTTTTGTTTGTTTGTTTGTTTGTTTGTTTGTTTCATTAATTTTGGTGCCAAGTTTCTAGTGAAAATCTGGCGAGCGCCTGGAGATCCTTCTGCTCACATTTGCTCTCATTTAGCATGTAACATAGCACTCGCTTCAATAGAATAATAGCCACAAGTAATCTCCACGGGTCTTTCGAGAATTCCTCAGAAATTAACCTTGATTAATCTCTTGCCTAATTAAAACTGATTATTAAAATAGCTTATCCCTGGAAGACAGGATGAAGTGGTGCTCTATCTTCAGGAAATGGTTAATGTTCTTGTTGGTCAAGCGCTTTTAACATAAAACCTCTATTCACAAAGACTGTACCTTTGTGAGAGGTGTCCCTAGCTGTGTTTGCGACGCTCGCATGATTTTGCATGGGAGGTGCTACAATGACTAAAGCGCACACAGTAAGAGAGTCAGACATTCTTCTGCTGTGTTACTTGTAAAACCACAATTTGGGAATTCAGCCAGTTTCATTGGACACCACCGAGCCACTAGCTTCATAGAGCAAGTCGTAGATACTAAGATAAATGAAGAACTTAGTCAACTGCATACAAAATGCTTTGAAACCTCCAACAGGCAGAATGCTGATGAGAAAAGGCTTATAGTCAGGCAGCAACATTTTTCTTAACTTAGATCACATCCTAGCAAGTACATTCTTCAGTCACTTGCATACCCTGTGTTGATGGCTTGGAGGTATTCTTGAAGATGAAGTGGTGTGTACGTAGTAGCCATAATTAGCCAAAGAACAAAGGAGGGAGAAACTCATTATTTTGGCGTGCCAGTCATAACCCTCTACCCCATTCCTTTGTCAGACATTATCTTTTTTGATTAGAAGGTCCTGCTTTATGAATCCCCTTCAGTTCAGCAGCTAAACTTGATAGATCATAGAACAGGCATATTTTCCCCTATTTTCAATTATTCTTGTTATGCATTTTCTAGGGAGGATTCCAGGGAGGATCTTAGATGCACCTCAGGATGCACCTCAGGTTTCACTATGTAACGTTGGCGTTGGCTGGACTCACTTTGCAGTCCCCTTCCTTAATCTCTTGAATGCGAAGACGTCAGGCATGGATCACCACTTCTGAGTAAAACCAGGGCATGGCGCTGCTTTGTTTTACGTGTGTTGGCACTGAATCTGTAACCTGACCCATGCTTTATTGGTGCTTCACGGTGGACATGTGTCACCAGCCTGAACACAGTTCTAGACAAGTGATTTCTGCCTTCCTGCTTTTGAATTAAATAAGTCTGAAAATGCGTACATGCCTGAGAGAAAGAGAGAGAGAGAGAGAGACAGAGACAGAGACAGAGACAGAGACAGAGAGACAGAGACAGAGACAGAGAGACAGAGACAGAGAGACAGAGAGACAGAGAGACAGAGAGAGACAGAGAGAGACAGAGAGACAGAGACAGAGAGATATCAGATATTTTGGGTAAATATCCTTAAGGATTTTAAGTTTTCCTCTGATACATTCCTTGGGATAAATGAAACATTGTTATTCTCTTTCTTTATGTTTTGATTACTATTTACCAGGCCAGTAAGGAGACCAGTTTTTACTTCCCACAATCCTAAATGGGGTGGGGGGGGAACATACTCAATGTTTGTATTTACTGTAGTTGAATCTGACACATCTAGGTGAGGTCTAAGAATTCCTGGGGAGATAAGAAGATGACAGAGATTGTGACAGAAGAACAGAGATAAATGTTGCCTTGGCAACAGGAAACCTTCTGTTTTACCACCTCAGCCTTTTGGATATAACTCAAGCTGTAAGAGAATAATATAATGTGGCCTTCAAAGAGCTGTGTTAGCTTTCTTGTTTTATATATGACACTTTAATATTATTTCAGATAGAGCCCCTATTCACATTTATGTGTGTCTTCCGGAGATCCTCACGAGTCTAGAGGGGACTACTATTGTAATAGTTTGAAAAATGTGTTCTTTGCACATTGCTCTTAGAATCCTCCTGTGTACCTATCATATGTTTATGTGGGAAGAAGAGACAAATGTCTCTGGAGAAATAAAAGAGGTATTAAGATTTAAACAAAATGTGTTGTGGCCCTAAACATCATTTGAAGGAACTTTTTAGGACCTTGTTTTTGTTTTTGTTTTTTTTCATATAATCTAAATGGTGAAGGGTTATATCCTATTCAAAATAAAGGTATTAGTGAGCACAAATTTCAATAGTGTAAATTTTTCTTTTATTTCCTGTGATGGAGGAATGAGAGGAGAGCCATACCCAAACTGTGTGAGCCTGGATTGTTTCTCTGTTCTAACTATCCCTAGATCTAGGTCTAGAAGCTCCTAGCCTCCTTGCATGCTAAATCTTCCAAGCTGACTGATTCAATCCAGCCTCTCAGTGTCTCACTGAATTGCTCTACTTGGCCTCATAGTCACGCCTCCCAACATTCTATCTTCTAGTTCCTTCTCCTTCTCTGGCTTGTACTGTCTTCACCTGGGTCTAGCTTGTTCTCTGGGTCACCTGCCTTTGTAAAACAACCACACCTTTGTCTCTCTATGTAGCTCTTAAGTAGTCTTAATTTTTAATAAAATGGAACAGACAATATTTTTTATTTGTTTAGCCCTTATATGTACTTGTTTTCTCTTTTTATGAGTGTGTGTTTCAAAATGCTTACAGTGAGGATGTTTTTCTTTTTGATTCAATATTTGTGTTATAAAAATCGAGCAGTGGGTCCGGGGGTATGCTTGCATGGACTTTATTCTTAGCACTTGGAAGCAGAGGCAAGTGAGTATGTAAAATTGAGGCCAGTCAGTTTTACAAAGTGAGTTCTAGGACAGCCAAGGCTACACAGAGAAACCATGTCTTGAAAACATAAAAAAGAAAGGAGGAGGAGGAGGAAGAGGAAGACTGGGAATTGGTGTTAACCTTTAATATGTTGACTTCAAAATGTTTCATGTCTGAAACCTGATCAGATTCATGTTTTCGTTCATTCTTAATTGGTTTCAGCATCTGCCATGTTGTGAGAATTGTGGGTATGTTCCAAAAATGCAAATTATGTATAAAACTATGACTGGCTTTTGACATTTTTGATGTTGTTTTAGGATCAGGATATTGGTTTCTTGGAAAACCTTTCTTTGAACGCTATCTTGTCGTATAGGAGAGCTGAAATATATCTCATGCAGGGGAAGTAAACCTTCACTGTATTTATAGAACACGATGAAAATGACAAGACAGGATAGGGCAAGCCAGAGGAGGGCGGGCAACACAATCAGGACAGAACTTTTGTTTTCCTTGCTTGGTGACCATCGTTTTGTCTTCGCTGTTTTCTTTTGATGAGTTCACTGGTACATACATGCAGAAATAATAATATTTTTATGTTATATTTTATTACAAGTAATATCTCTAATGGGTAATTTCATATATACAGTTCATTAAACTGATTATCTTTCCTCAAGTGCCAAAATGTATAACAGAAGGCACATGAAGATTTTTCAAAGAAATGATTTATTTGGACATACTTTTGTTTAGATTGAGGAGAAACAACAAAGTAAAACAGTGGGTTTTTTGTTTGTTTGTTTGTTTGTTTGAGGTATGCTTGTGGGTTGATGGCCAGAATAACACATCGAACACAACTGTGGCATATGAAGTTCCTCTCTAAATTCTCTTCCTGTCTTTACTAATGACACAGTTGATGTTCAAAGAGGGGCTGGGTAAGAAAGGTACACAGCTGGCCCCCTAATGTCGTGGAATATGGTGTCAGTGAAATGAACTGACACACCCCTGGTCTATTACAAAGCTTTATCTATCCTACCTGCCCCATGTCCATAGGACAATTTGTGTGCACAGCTAGAAAAATGGTAGAGGAGGCTATTCTGATGAACCGGATAATGGGAGCAAAGCAACAGCAGGAGGAAACGAGCCCATTCTTAGCCGAGGAGACTGTAGCAGAGTGGACAGGAGAAGAGGAAAGATATAATGGGGAAGAAAACGTGCAGATGGGCTGAGGCCTCCTGTAGAGGATGACTTATGTGCCGGGTTGGAACTTTATACATCATTTTTGCCTATAATGGAGATTCTTTAAAAACTCCTAATTAGAGTTATAGTTTAGACCCAGTCAGGATTGTGGGGAAAATTCCAGTAGAGAACTTGAAAGTAAAAAGTTGCTTATGTTGTTGCTGAGGGACAGAAGGTAACGATGTTACAGGGGGCAGTAGTCATGGAGAGCAGAGGAGTGAGGCACTGTTGAGACTTTGACTCTTCTGTGGTTGGCTACTAATTGGACCTAGAGCGCAGGGAGAGGAAAAATCAAAAGTGCCTGGTTGACTGAGTGGTATCGTTCCTAGAGTTAGGACTTCATGAGACACATTGGCTTTTTGGAACTGAGTGAGGAGTTTGATCTTAGAACTATTGGGATAGGCATGCAAATATGAAGCAGATAGGGAACCATGCGCATCTGGATATCAGTGGGTAACTTAATCCTTGCAATAAAAGTCAGGAATGTCTGGAAGAATCCATTAAATCATTTAAGTTGAGATTGCCAGAGCAGAGCGCAGGCATGAACAGATCCTGTGGATCTGTTATGTAAGGGGGGAAACACTGAACGCAGCACTGCTGGAAGCGATTCGTTAATTAAAGTGAAACTCGACATTTGCCAGAGGTTGACTCCTCTGGCAACCTTTGCTGAGTCTAATCCAAAGGGAGGTCATCCATCAGGACTAGACGATGGGGAAGCCTGAGCTGGGTGGATGAGGAAACAGGAGTGCTTCTGACACTCGCTCATAAATGACTGCCCCAGTGACCTTTCTCAAATGCCCTATGTAAAGGAAGAGCCAACAATGAAGGGTTAGGTCTGTAAATGACAAACAGAAAAGTTCAAACAGCTGGTGATTCGCTTCCTTTTGCAATGCCCTGCTTCCTCTCCGTTTGATCATTGACCAATGAGCAAGGCATAAGGGCAAAGCTCAAATGAAGAAGTGTGAATACCGTTCAATGAATTATTAAAATTGTCATTCTGGGAATGTTTTAATCTTTTAAAATATAAGAAGAGACTCTGGGATTATTCTGATGAGATGTGGAAATTAGCAAATTAACAACAGACCATATAGTGCCATAAGTTGTGAGTTTATGGTTAACAATATTTAAATGTAGTCTGTCTATAGCAACATCTAAAGCCAAACACACACACACATACACACACACATGCACACACACACATGCACACACACACATGCGCACACACACACACATTCACACATATGCACACACATGAAGAATCCTTAAAAGATAATTTTAAACTATAAGAATTATACTATGACAAAATTATCTAATACGATCAGTTAGCATGCTGAGCCTCAGGGCTTAGGGTATAACTCAGTGGTAAAATGTTCACACAGCATGTAGAAAGGAACCTAAATTATGAATTAGAAATTTTTATTTTCTTATACAAAAAAATTTATATCTCCTATTATTTCTATATTTAATAATACAGACACTAACCTTTCTATTCTCTAAAACCCCCTGATAATTATAAACAATAGCAATGAACAACATTGATTCTATTTGATGGTGTTTCTCTCCACTTTGTCGCTCAGTCTAGCCTTGAACTTAGGATCTTATTACTTCTGCTTCCCTAGGGCAATGATTCCTAGTGCAAGACCCTATGTCCATTTAAACTTTTGGTCTTATTTGCGAAAATATTTATTATGATTTTTTTAAATTCTCATATAGCCTTCTATGTAGGACCACCTCCCAGGGCATAGTCAAAACAAACAAACAAACAACACAACACCTCACAACACCACAAAACCCTGAATCTCAGTCTCCTAGATGCTGTCCATTAATTATTACCTATTTCTATTGTAAGCGATTAGACATTTGATCAGTAGAACCATAAATAAGGCATAAACACCACAGAACTCTCTATTGTAACTTCAAAGAATCCCCCCGGGTGAAATATTACATCTTTTGTCTTTTTATTTTTTGCTTTGTTTACTCTTTGCACTCTTAAAGAATATTTTTGCTAAACTAAAATCTTAAGGGGTGGAGCTAATCTATGTTTTCATGTTACAAAATGTGTCCCTCTGGCAAGAATGTGGTGCATCCATTTTCTACCACATGATTCTTGTTTATGGCTTCAAAACAATCGCATCGTATCTATTTGTCACAATGTCCTTATCCAGGCCTCTGCTGAGGAACTCTATGTTGGTTCTATTACCTACCCTTGTGAGTAGTTTTGCAATAAACTTAGATGTGTAGGTGTTTCTGTGACATGTTGACATTGACTGCTCTAAAAAGATACTCAGAAGGAGTTTGGCAGAGTAGGATAGATCCATTTTTAATTTTTCGAGAAGCTTCCTTAGTGGTTTTCACAGAGTCTGTACTGTTTTAGATGGACATGAGAAGTATGTTAGGTTTCCCTTAGTCCGTATTTGAGTCAGATTTTGTAGTTCGTTTGTCTTCCTTAATGGCTGACATCCTAACTGAAGATGAACTTTCAATGTCATTTTGATTTGAATTCCTCTGGTGGTGAAGTAAAATTTATTTGATGAATTTATTTCACGTTTGCAGTTCATCTTTTGTGAACTGACTGTTGATTTTATTAGTCCATTCATTAACTGAGTTGTTTGATTTCTCGTTTCTTGCTTTTATATGTATTCTCGACATTAACTCTCCATCAGATCTGTAGCTGGCCAAGTATTTTTTTTTTCTATTCTATATGCTGCCTCACAGACCTCTGTTCCATTAATTATATATCATGTCAATGGGTTACTTATCCCCCCCCCACATTTTTTCCTATATTTACAGAGATTAGAGTCAGGGCTCTCTACACTAATGGAGTGTCCTACCTACAAACGCTCAGCCATTTTTCTTTATTCTCAATATATCTTATTAATTCTACCTTTGTCTCTCAAACTAAATGACAGTACAGTAAATAATTTAACACATATGATTTATCTACTTATTTTGTATGTTGTATTCAGTCATACATTGAGTGTTCTCAGTTACAACAGCGACGACATACTGCATGTGTCGTAGGCTGACCATATGTACTGACTTGTAGAGAGATGATAGTGACTTTACATATAAGCTGTTGTTTACTACCTACAAAACTATGACATGAGGAAAACTATAGAATATCATATCTATATCAGTGGAAAGGAGAGGCTATAGGTAGTCTTTGCCCAATCTAATATTATTGCATATTTGCCGAAACAGTATAAAGCTATTATTAATTTGAGTTCCGTCTTAAGACTCCTACACTTAACAGTGATTTTTGACTTTTTGTTTCTTCAAAAATAAACGTGTCCTAGGTGCAAGTTTTGTGCAAAACTTTATGTTTTCACTAATTGCACTGAAACATACAAAAGAGTTTGCAGCTCATACATGTTTAATTTTAGTGGAGTTTATCACTAAAAGACTGAATTCAGGAGTCATCTAATGACTTTCAGTTCACCCAATTCACATTATCGTAATGTGTACATCAAAAGAAACAGTTGGCAAAGATGTTTATTTATGTAGAAATCAATGACTAGTTTTCGGTGTGGCATATTTCCTAGAGACGATGAAGCTGTAGATGGTTTGAAAATAATAGGAGTTACGTAAGTTACATGAGTCTTTCAGACTGTGGTCGAGATATTACCTGCAAAGAAAGAAATTTCCTGCGTTGAGAAACTGTCAAGAGTAGGAGTGTAGGCAGAGACAGGTAGTAAAATACTGTCATATGCATGGCTATTGCTGTCTCCACTGGTCACTTGCTCCATGGGGCTCTTTCTAGGTCATAAGGAAATAATTTACCATAGGGCTGGGATATAGCTCAGTAATAAAACACATGTGAGAATGCAGGAAACCCTGTGGTTAGCCACCAACATACACATATGTACACACGCATGTCCCCACACACCACATATATACACTTATGGACAGAGACAGAGAGAACAAGCTAGCATTTATACATGGAGTTTACTTTTAAAGCAAATTAAACTCCGTGTGTGTGTGTGTGTGTGTGTGTGTGTGTGTGTGTGTCTGTCTGTCTGTCTGTCTGTCTGTCTGTTGTGTATTTAGTCAAACTTGCTCATTTCAACTCTTATTACTAAAAAGTTCCCTAGCTCAGCCTTTGTTTGGTGATCACAGACTGAGCAAGATAGATTCTGCCTTCTAGAAATTCATGCTTTTGTTGTTATTCCAGGTCTAAGGGATTAAAAGTAATGCATTACATCATTACTGAGGCTTCTCCAGTCCTGCTTAGGTAAAGTCTATAGAAAACACAACATGGCCACTTAGGGACAGGGGTCGGGGGAGGGCAGTGTATTATTTTGAAGCGTCAGTAAATGTTCATAACTAAATTATTGTAGTTTGATGAAAACATTCTTATATTAATAGAGTCATTCGCATTTCAGAGAGTGATGGAAACTTATTTCTCTATAATGGGCAGCATCTATAAATTAATATAAATGTTGATAACATTACAAAGTCCTTAAATTCATGAAGGACCTTAGAATGCTCATGGACACTCAGACATGTAGCTTTTTTGCTTATATTGCTTTAAAATTTTTGAGTTGAAATGGATATATATTCCTAAATTTTATATATTTATATATATATATATGTGTGTGTGTGTGAAATTAAACCTATGATCGTATATTTATTAGTATAATAATAAATTTCAGAATAAATATTTATTCTGAAAGCATAATGAAGCATTTAAAACATTGGCATGGGTATATTGGTGTATCACCCATGAAAGGAAACAAGTGTTTGTCTGCATGTATGTTTTTCCTCAAGCCCCAATACCAATAAAATAATTAGGTGCTAGGCTACCAGAGGCAATCTACCGCTGTTCTCCTGGTCTGACTTGCGCTGGAGTAAAGGCTACAGGTCCGACTTAGTTCTTTGCTTCTGGGCTTTTGGAGAGCGGCTCAGTAATCCCTTGGGTTTACCAAGGGGGAGAGCAGGGGAGGAGGGCCTTGCATCATGCTGTGGCAGCCTCAGGGGTGCATTCAAGTACCTTAGTGGCTCGCTGCGGTGAGCACCAAGAACAGCCTGCCAGTTGAAAAGGACACTGTAATTAAAGTGCCTGATTTCAGTCATCCAGCAAGTATCCATTGTGAACTAAGTCTCTAAGTAAATAAAGGGCCAGGTCTAAATACATGATTGAAAATTTAAGATTTAACTCCAAATTGGGAAGAAACTGCAAATCAAAAGAGAAAATATAAAAGGGTAAACTGATTGACCTCACAGTGGGGTAGAAGGTAGCGATGTCTGTGTGTGTGTGGGGTGGGGTGGGGTGGGGGGGTGTGATAGAATTTCCTTGTATTGTCTGCTTCTAATTTTCAAATAACAGCCTTGTGTTTCTGCAAGTTTTCATTGCTTCGCACTACACACTCCTCTTGAAAGGCAAGGAGTTCTTTTTATCATCTGATATTCCTTTGTTATCCTGTGGAAACATTATTTTCATCTCCCACAACTCAATTTTAGAGTATATAATAGTGTCTCTGTGTGCTATACCAGAGACATATAAAGTATGGAAAGGATCTTTTTGCCTTAAAGTAAATTATGAATTTGATTTCATGTGGTCGGTTTTATAACAGATAACAGTCAAGAAGCCAAAACTAATATTTAGTGGGGTGGATGATCTCTTCCCTTAGGAGTGATCTTGGAATCAGAAAGCCTACATCGATTTAAATGGGGGAGAGTCATGGGGGTGGGGATATCACCAGCTGTTACTGTCAGTTTGAGGAAGGGACAGCCAGCTACGCAGGACTGCACTTAGCCAAGAGAAGTCTCACATTTGAAGCAAGAACACTCTTCCCTTATCTTCAAAGTTGGAATGAAAGCTTGCCTGGCTAGCAGGGAGAGAAAAAAAAACTTTATCAGCAAGATCATTAATAACTCGGGACTCAGCTTTTCAAGTTACAATTAGCGGCTCAACAGCTGTGACCTTCAAGAGCTACTCATTATTGTGGGCCCTGGTTGTTCACTCCCACTCAGGAGTTCTTTTCAGAAATAGTTTCTCTGACATCATTGACCCCAGGGGTCAGTGTGTGAGATGAGTCTTCAGGCGCTCATTTGTAAGACTTGTTTCTGCAGCATGCTGTGTGTGTGTGTGTGTGTGTGTGTGTGTGCGTGCTTGCTTGCGTGCTTGCGTGCATGCATGTGTGTGTGTTAAAAATAATTCAGCTGATGCTTAGTTAATGGTTCAGTGTAAATCCAGCTATTTGGTCAGACCCCAGTGAGGATGACGCCTGCCAGAGGAAGGCCATTTAGTTGCCTCAAGTACAGAGTTGAACCCATGCTAATAACACAGACTCTGCTTTATTTTGATGGGTTTATAAAGGCCTCAACACGCATGCTTGCCATACTTTTTCATGCACTGTCCTGCGGCTCAATGGATCAACAGCGATTTTCAACCTGCTGTGAACTTGGCATGTACTGCGACCCAGACTGAAAGTGGGGATTAGAAAGCTGTAGTCAAGTATGAAATGAAAGCCCATTCAGAAAAGGAGGGCTGGATTCTTTGCGACTTCTTGCCTCCGTTCCTTTAGGCTGGAGAAACATATGACTCTTAAGAGAAAGGGGTCTGCTTTCTGGCGACAAGGTGTGACACCTAATCCTTCTGTTCAGAAAGGAGACTTAATTAGGGGGTGGCTGTCCAGCACAGCACAAAAGCAGAAGGCCACTGGCAGGAAGAGAAATATAACTCGTTATTGGTAACAAGATTTCTGACCAATCTAAATCTAGAATTAAATCTGGTAACCCTAGAGCACCTTGTCAATAAAATGTAGGTATGGTGAAGATTTTACACGTGGATGCTTGGCAATATCTGGAGCCATTGTAGCAAGACAAATGGGATTTCTAGAACGGAGAGGGTGCCTGCCTCTTGCCCTAATAAACTCCATGCAGGCCAAAACAATGTGTCTAGCCTCTGTGTCTCTGAGTTCTCATTTGTGTAAGTGAGTAACCAGGTAGACCTGACTGTATGTAAATTTCCTTAGAAACTGCCCTCGATTTCTGTCTCGCTTCTATGATACTTTCTAAATTGTTTCCTTTTTCCTCAACTTAGTGACAGGAAGTAGAAACTTGGGTGAGGCAGAACTATTGTCTTTGGTTACGTATCTATGACAAGACCACAGAGCCCCATTGGGTAACCCTAAACCCATGGTCATGGTCATCCCTAATTAAGGGTCCTAATTAAAGTCCTGAAACAAAAGGTTAAGACTTGAATATAGAAAGAAGCCTTGTAGGAACTGGCCAGGGGCTGATGATGTTGATACATTTTCTAGCATGATTATTACAAATAAGGTTTTACGTGAAGAGTTGTTACAAAGATATTACTATGAGGAAATAGAAGAAATTACAAATTATCCATGATGTGAATATCATTATAGGCCTTCTTAACAAATAAAAAAGTTGAAGAATTAAAGACTTGAGTTACAATTCCATAGTCTGTTTGAGCTTGCATTCATTATGTCAATATATTAACCTAATTCAATGTCCAGGTTGGGGAGCACTCTTTAAGAGTTTGAAATCTGGACACATTGAGGATTTAGTGTTTACTGTAACTTCTTCGGAACAGAAGGGGGCATATTTGGTAAATACTGAAAACAGTAAGTTTAAGTATGTATTAGCCGTATAAGAAAAGCACTGCAGGGAATATTCCTCAAACTGGAAACAGCTTAGGTTGTGATGACTCGGAACCCTGAAGAGCATAAGCCCTGAGGACATGGTTGTTACTGGATAGAATAAGATGGGGTTTCTGCTAGCAGTAGGAAGAATTATAGAAAACAAAAGATACAGGGCAAGTCCAGTCAGAAGGAGTTCATGGCCTCTACAGATAAAAGAACAAAAAGGAAAAGAAAGTTCCCGAAACAGCTTTACTCTGCTTTCTTGACTGTTTTTATTTGCTTCAGCCCCAGTGAGAGTTCATCCTGAGAGAACATGGCCAGCAGGTGAGGATAACAGAAAACAGCTGGCTGCTAGTGAGGGAAGCAGATGCTGTTTTCTGGTGGGTTCCTCCCAACCCCCAATTTTACTGACAGGTGGGCAAGTCACGTGTAGTTGAGTGTTCTAGCTAGACTCTGCAACGGTCCTTTCTGTATCCTCATGCACATATCCTTGAAGGCTTGTGTGTCAAGGAGAAGTAAAAGAAAAAGGACTGGAGATGAAGAACTGACATTCCTCCATAAAGATGATGTGTTCCCATCTCCTAGCTCGTCTCCAAAAGTGCTCCCAAGAGGAGGGAGAAGAAAGAAATGTGAGCCCTGTGTCCCTGGTTTACCCAAGGAGCAGATACTGGTTGCTTCTTCGGAGATAATTGTCTGCTAAAAGCTGAACTCCTTAGTTAGCCTAAGTCCCCTTGTGCAACAAAGGTTGGCCTCTTCTTTGTTAGGGCAGATAAACTCTAAAGAGGGACAGCCCAGCAGGAAGGCCAGCAAAAGGGCTAAACTTCATAAAGAAGTATGTGCTGCTAATTCCCAAGCCTGCTGTGGCCTTGAAACTTTCTATATTGTGTTACAGCCAATCTCTCCATACTTTTAAACAGCCACATTGATATGGGGCTGTGGGAAATTCAATCAGACATTTACCAAGGTGTTATTTGCACCCTATACACTTTGACATGAATTAGTTGCATAGTTTTCCATGTACGATGATACATCTGTAAAAGCAAGAATATAACGTAAGTCTGGGTACTCTCATAAATGTTTGAATTAAGAGGAACATTAGGCTGGAGAGATGGCTCAATGGTTAAGAGCACTGACTGCTCTTCCAGAGGCCCCGACTTCAACTCACAGCAACCACATGGTGGCTCCCAACCATCTGTAAATGAGTTCTGATGCCCTCTTCTGGTGTGTCTGAAGACAGCTATGGTGTATTCATATATAATAAATAAATGAATCTTTAAAAAGGGGGGAACATTACTGATCATATTATCCCTCCAGAAAAAATATTGGCCAAAGGTTTTAAGCTATGACATTGTAGGTGATGGACTGTGCTCCAGCTCCAATTCCATTCATAATTGGTAGTATATTAGGAGTAAATGAGTAAATGTACATTGTAAGTCAAATATTTATACTCTAATTTTAGTTGTTGAACTAAATGGTGTACAGAATATCCCATATCTAAACCATCACTGAGAAAAACTAAATAATAATTCATCTCTAAACAAATGGAAACTAAGAAAAACCTTAGAAGAAAACAAAAATCAAACATCCACCTGCCAAAAACCACCCACTGTAGAGGCTTTCTTGTTATTTTGGTATTTTTATCTATTCATGTATTTTTTTTAACATAGTTGTGATGGTAACGAGTAAGTAGCTTTTATCTGTCTTTTATTTTTCAAGTAAGATTCTGAGATCATCAGACTCTGAAAGTGTTTGCAGCGGTGTCTTTGCATGGTCCTCCATTAGTGAGGGAACAGTTGACTTTAATGTGAATCTCTTGTCTGTGCCATTGCATTTTAAGAAAGGCTCTTTGCACAGCAGAAGTGCACATTCTTGAAGTGACATGCCACGTCGTTCTCTCTCCTCAGAGCCCCAACTCAGTCTATTTTAATCACCATGCGAGCACTGCTTTTACTAAGATCTCCATGTATTTCTGTTTGTCCGACGGTGGTATTCCTTTCCTCCTTCTCTGTCCTAATTTGCTTCTCAGCGTTCCTTTAACTCTTTGACACTCATGGAGTACCCTCATTCCTTTTCCACTATTTCTAATTTTGCCTGTACATTCACAGAACAAAGTTGATTTTGATCCCTCATCTAATGGCACGTTATTCTTTGAGTTCAATTAAAATTCTTTGAGTTTTACTTGTTTGTTTATTTATTTATTATTCTTGATACTGTTGTTTTCTGTGTTGTCTTTGTTTATAGTTAGCCAAATAGTGCTGCTATTCCACAATGACATCAATGTTTGAATCTCTGGAAGACAAGAATGAGCTATTATGTAAGTAAAAAGACAGGACCTTGAAGTCCTCGATAGGTATCTAGTGGTGTCACAAGGATTCTTTGATGTGGAGACAGAAGTTAAAGAAAAATACAAACATGCAGTATTCATTGTTGTGGAGTACGAACACATAAGCATCTAGAAGTTGAATTTTTCTACCGAAGCACAACGGAACACAAACCCACTGGCCTAATGTGGCAGATCAACGAGTTCTAAGCAAGATATTTATTCTGTATTCTCCAATCATCGTTTTCTTAAATGTGTCCTAGTTCTTAAAATTATACAACGCATTATTTTTTCAATGCATAAAAACACAGATGTTGTATCTCTTAATTCTGTTGTTGATCTGATCATAATACTTGAAAGAAAAGCTGATGAAAAAAAAAGGGCATTCAACCTCCAGCTACCCATGGTTCTTCTGTCCATCATGGGGGAAGCTGCAGTGGGGTGTTCAAGTTGTAGCAGAGCAGAAAGATAGGTAGAGAAATGCTGATTCTCCCCTGGCTGTCTCTTCTCTTCCCCTTTATTCTGTTTATTCTAAAAGACCATGAGATTGTGTCTCTAATATTCAGAGTTGGTCTTCTCACTTCAGTTAACCCTCTCTACAAACAGCTACCTACACATACATACAAGTATGCCTCCCTTGTCTTGTAAGTAATTCTAAATAAAGTAAATAAGATTAATCATCACAAGTCTATCTCTTCACAACCTGATACCTAAATGCATTACTTTAAAACATAATATTCCATTCCATACCGCCCAGAAGACGTATGCCCATTTTATAGTGCCAAATCAATCTAACTTGGAGAGTCCTCATAAAATTAAGGTTTTAACCCTGATCCAAATTCCAAGTGTAAAGCCTTCTCTGGGAAACAGTTGTTGGGGTTATATGATAGTGGTGAGCTTTTGAAAAATCATGCATTTTTACTTCCAACATCGAGTAAACAAACAACTTCATTCCAAGAGGGATTCATCTAGAAACACAGAAAAGAATGGTGGGGCCAAAACAAGTCCAGAAGAACAAAAGGGGCAAACATTAAAGCCTGCAGATACTTGCCTGGCATCAGGGCAGGGCACCTGTTACTGTGATCTGAGTTCCGATGGGTTTACCAGCTTAACGTTTTGGCGTTGCCTTTTGTACCCACACTTCCTTGCTCTTTTTAGTTCCAAAGAGCTAAAAAATATTTGCCTAAGTTTAAGCAATGTGACTCACTGTTTCTAACACTAATTAATTGGTATGGTGTTACTACCACTACAGCTCATGATGGAATCCACCGTTAGAAAGCAATGATTTATTTGGTTTATGGCTTCAGTGGGTTGATTCCTTAGTTGTTTGAGCTCATGGACTTAGAGAATGGATTCAGGAAGAGGCCAGGATGGATGGAGCCCCCAGACTCCCAGTAACCTATCTTCTTCTTTTAGGCACCATCTATAAAAGGTACTATAACACCTTTTAATAGTACATCATAGATGAATTAAGTAAGACCACAATCTGTTGATTAGATGGTGTGCTCATGAGCTAGTTCTCTCTGATCATGCCACCACAGACATACCCACAGTTGTACCTCACTCATCTCCTAGCTGACTGTGAATCCAGTCAAGTTTATCTTGAATATTAATCATTATTGATGTCGTTGCCATTTTGTCTTATTTATGACCATTTTGGAAACATACATGTGATTTTTTTAAATTTTATTTTGTATTTTGGCTTGGGAACTGCAGGCTTTGCATATTCTAAATCCCCTCTTAAAGCACCCCTCTCTTTTGTAAACAAGGACACCTTTGTAAATGAGCTCTATCTGTATTTTTAAACAGACTTAGTTTATAAGTGTAGCTGGATCATGTTCCATTATCTGACAGTTTCATTACGGAATCATATTTTGTTATCTGTTTTTTTTCTTCTCCTCCTACTCACCTTTTACTTAAAAACAGAATGGACAGACATTTCTATATTTCAGTGAATGTGGTATGTAGGACCCCATGTTCTAAATAGGATGTCTGTCTCAGTCCACAAGTAACCCAGTTACCAAGGCAGTCTACCTGCAAGACAGTCTTTTTGCTACCCAATCATCTATCTATCTATCTATCTATCTATCTATCTATCTATCTATCTATCTATCTATCTATCTATCTATCTATCTATCTATCTATCTATCTATCTATCTATCTATCTATCTATCTATATTTGTTGTTCTGAGGATAGTTTCTTTGTGGAGTCTTGGCTTCCTGAAACTAGCTGTATAGACCAGGCTGGACTTGACCCACAGAGATCCACCAGTCCTGCCACATAAGAGCTGAGATTAAAGGCCTGTATTACCACTGCCCAGAAAGCTTATCTATTTCCTGACCAGATATACTTTTATTATATCTGAAGCCTCATTTATCTCTTTCCATCTAAATTAAGAAAGTGTACTGGAGCCTATGAGAACCAAATTTTTCTACTCCAGTGGATAAAGCCAACTCTTATCCATAGTTTATAATCTTACAACAAAAGAAAGGCATGTCCAGTCTTACAGTGAAGTAAAGGAAATAAGTTGCATTGTAAGAAAACATAGGAACTTTCATCTTGCCTCATAAGTGGAAATATCAACTAATATGTATTCCTGATCTCTGCTCTCTATCAACACAACCGTATAAACATAACACTACAGACAACAACGTTCCGAAGGATTCAGTGAACACCTTTGAAGAAGACCAATGAACTGTGCCAAATTTACAGAAGTATTGTATATTACATTATTATTTAAATTGTGGCCCAAGGACAATCTATGTCGATAAATTTACAGTAAACTTAACATGCTTCTGCATGCATCCCTCTTCCCCCTATTTTAGATAGCCAATTGTGGCTACTCTGTCCTTACCCATTACATTTTAGCCACAGTGAAGTAGCAGTTTTTAACAAAGCTCTCACTTGGGACTATCATGTTATTCTTTCTGTTTAGACTGTTCATCCTCATTTATCTGGGAAGCGCTTCTGCAATCCTCAGTTTAATTGCCACCTTGGAATAGAGACTTTTTCTTTAACAAAAGTATTCATCAATCCTTGTTTGTTCTGTCATCACATCCAAGTCTCCAGTGGAAGACTAGATGCTATTTTCATGTTATTTAGAATGTTTACTCTTGAGTAGAACTCAGTGGTTCATGCGTATAATCTCTGTACTCAGGAGGATGAGGCAGGAAAATAAATGTGAGTTCAGTTTCACCCTTAAATATTTAACACATACCAGGCCAGAATATGCTGCAAAATAATATTCTTTCTCAAGAGACATAAAAAAATACATGCGCATAAATTTATACATATATATGTATATATATATATGTTTATATGTATGTTTATGTATATGTGTGTATATATATATATAATTTCTCTTCCCAATCTCCTATAGTTATAAAATATTAGATAGCATCATATTTGAAACATTTTCTCCAAGTTAGATAATTGTTATTCCCCAATGACTTTGAATTATACCTACTCATTTTGTATACCTATAACATTTTAAAAATAATGTTTCCAAGTAGAACGTAAAGTTCATAAATCTAGTAACTTATAAACACCATAATCACTTAATACATTAATTAAAATTTTACTTTCTGGGCAATTTATTGATAACTTTTACTTCAGAACTAAGGTCTATTGGAATGTCTGTTCTATCTTGAGTTTCAGAGAGTTGCTAATATATTTGTTGAAAGGAAATCCATTGTCAACCCATCAAATGTTTTTATTCCTCTTGCAACCATATTTTATATTTATTATTTTACTTTGTCACTCACTGAAATGACAGATAAAATCTACATGTCTATGGGATAACTTTGATACATAGAAGACAAGTGGAGTTTTACAACTAGATTTTGGTGCTTCCTCTAAAGACAAGGCCACCTTAAGGTGACAGTGCTGTTAATAAAAGAACCAGTACAACAGATTAAAGTCATTTACTTCTTTTAGAAGGGAGAACAAAAGACACTGCTTCTTGGCTCGCTTTCCTTTCCTTGCTCAGCTTCCTTTTTTATACAGTCCACACCTAGTTGTCCAGGAAAGGCACCGCCTGTCAGTTACCAATTCTACAAACACCATACAGACATGCCATCGTCTAGTCTAATGGAGGCAGCTCTTCAGTTGTGAATTCCTCTTCTCAGGTGACTCCAGTGTATGTTAAGCTGACAAAACCTAAACAAGACAGCTATTAAATTCTCTTTATAACTGAATAAATATTGTTATTGCAGTCCCACAGATGAGAGCAAATAAAATAGCTTTTGTGATAAAAAAAAAGAAAGAAAGAAAACAAGGAGAATTATAGGTTTATTTCATGGCACCTCAGGTTTGCATCTGACTCCATCCATCTTGCACTTAGGCACGCAATATCAAAATATGATTATTTGGAATAGTTTGATGTCCTTTGATCTTTGTTGAACCATTTTGTGGTTCAACACAGAAAAATTTCCAAGTGTTTTGGTGTGGGAAGTGCTGGCTTCCTGCTATTGCTAGTTAAAGGCTGAAAAAGGAACAACATAGCTGTAAGTCCAGACGTGTTCTCCTCTGTGAGGTTAATTGGTTTTAAGACATTGGTTAGGACTGCGGCTTTAACACCGTGATATAGTTATTAACTTATGGGTCATTAATCTAGGGAGCTGGCCAACTAAGTTGTTACCCTGTTAAATAATTGATCTATAAATCCAGGTGGGTCTTTAGTATCTCAGCATTTACATTGTAAGATGAGGCTTCCTCATTCTCTACTGTTAGTGTGGCCTTGTGGTGTGTGAAAATGATATGAATATATATGCATATCATATATCATCAAGTACATAGAGATATTTATAAAGTTTTGACTCAGTTATGTGATCAATGAAACACATTTCAAAATTCAAATCTTTCACTATATCCTGAATTGTAAATATTTATTTACAAGTATCTCGGGTGCTAGGTAACACTATATTATATTCATACAGGGCCATGCTGGGCTAACTATAAGCTTTGACAGCATCTATAGCATTAAGTAAGGAGGTGGATGTGGCAGATTTTGTTAAGAACCTTTCCTATATCTTGGGCTGTTTAATCCGTAATGATAATGCAATATGCACTGATTACAGATTGTATACATTCATCTCAAACAAATATAGTTATGCCTGGGTAATTACGTGAATTCACAGAGAGAAAATACTGGAGAATAAACCAAATCTTAGGTCATGTATGAATTTCAAAAAAGCAAAACAAACAAACAAACAAACAAACAAACAAAACCCAAAAACCTTCTTGCTAGTAATTATAGAGCAAAAAAGCTACTGATACTCTGAAAGGGTTAAGTTTGAAATTTTAAGTGGCTCTCCATATTACATGTATTCTGGACAGCATATATTTATACATGAATATAAGTTCAATTTGAATGTTATCACTTTAACCCCATTCACAGTAATCTGCATTCACTAGAAACTATGCTCCAGCTGATAAATTTTGATGTATTCCTTAGTCCAGAAATAAAAATTCCCACATTCTCTTCCAATGTTGAGGTGCATGTAACCTGCAGTTTCCAATCAGCCATTAGATCACACTGGAAACTCTGTGACTTTTGCGTAGTATTGTGTTTCTAGGGTTTGAAAAGCTGGAATCATTGATTGTATTTTGGACTTACCAACTTCTCTGAGTTACAATTTTGTAATTAATCTAGGAATGAACATCTGCACAACGTTAATATATAATATCCTGAGATATGGAGGTTATCTCTCTACCAAATACAAAATTTTTATTAGATAAATTGAATGATTTTTAACTAGGCCAGTTCTACCAGTTGGCCACTTTTTAGTAAAGTATTTAAAATGTATCTTGAGGGATCTACTTAGTGGTTGAAAGCTTGCCTGGCAGTTGTGAAGCATTGGCTTGTATACTCTTCACTAGGGAGATGTATATGTAGAAAAATAACTGCATTAATTATAGGTAGGACATACATTTTTAATATTCAGTTTTTATTTTGATTTCTGTGTGTGTGTCTGTGTAGTATATGTGAGTACAAGCACCTTTACAGGACACGAGAGGGAATCGATTCCCCTGTAGTCGGAGTGAGAGGAAGTTGAGAGCTACCTGTTGCAGATGGTGGAAATGAACTTAGGTCCCCTGCAAGACTAGTCTGCCCTTTTAGCTTCTGTGACATCTCTGGAGCTCCATGGACACGTGTGTTGCTAAGGAGTTCACTGGATAAAACTGTAATTGATGGCTTAATGACAATTACAGACTCACATGTCACTTAGCTGACACATTCAGCTGCCAGGTAGTTTTACTAAAACATTCTTTCTCAGGGCCTGTTGCCAACTGCTTGATTTACTGTCTCCCTTTTAGCTCAAGTCTTACAGACTTTTTCTTTGCAGTGCTAGGGTAGAACCCAGGGCCTCCTGCATGCTAGACAAACTTTATATCGCAGAGATACACTTTACTCTCAATAGTGTAAACATCTAGCCTTGACATTTATATCTACAGACATTGTTTCTTATTTATTACTTAGGAAATCTTCAGAAGATCTCCAAATTGTGTCAGAGGGATACTACGTACCATCAAAGTCAGTTGTAGTCTCCTCTATATAGGTGGGCGGGCTTGTGGCACTTGTCTTTTTAGTTCATGGCCAAACATACTTTTAGCTATTTTCAGCTAATGATATCAAAGGTTAACTCTGTCCCGCTTTCTCCCCTGTTTTTCTTTCTTTTATTTTAATTTGTTATCTTTTTTTTTTGCAAATTTATTCCTCTTAATCTGTCCTCCATTCCAGTCTTTTTCTTGTACTATCCAGTTCCACTAATATTCTAAAGACCCGCTGATATTTCAGATAACAACAAATACTGGGAACCAAAGGTATGGCGAAAACGACATGGAAACATTGGGGCGCTGTTGAGAGCTGGGTAGGGTAGCCTTTCTGAACTCTTGGTAGGAATTAGCTCGGGATGTGGAGTAAAGTCACATTAGGTCAGCGAAGTAGCCCAAGCCGGTGGCTTTCCAGTTGTTAATTAGAAAAATAAAATTCGCAGGCCATAGAAGCTGGGTTTCAGGAAGAAGAATTCTAATATAGGGAGGATAGGAGAAAAAGTAAATAAATAAGGCAGTATTCCTCTGAAACAAGAGGGTCCACGGGTTGGGGCACCCGTGAGGGTATTTTCTGGAGGAGGGGTTTAGGGCTTAAGGTAGAGGCTGGGTTTAGGGAGAATGTAAGGGCTGAGCTGGTGGGTCAGATTGGACCAATGAGGCGTGTAAGTGCCACCTCTCAGTTTCTGTCAGGAGTCCCAGGTAGCTCTGAGACACAGGAGTTCATTTACTCAGGAGACAATAGAGAAGCAGGATCGAGAGCTGCGTCCTGCACCCCCTGCCTCCACCTGAGATCTCCGAACAATTGCTGCTTTGGGATCATTTTCTGGTTCGACCAATTTTTATCCCCTGCTCTTGTCAATTGCTCATGCAATGCACGATGGCAAGTGATTTTGATGCATATAAATGGCCTTTGACTTGCTGTTCCTTAATCCCACGAGTTAAACATCCAAGCCTAAATTATAAGGCGACTCCTGCCATGTTTACAAATGGTCGACATCCTAGACATGTCTTTCACATAAGGAGATTGATTGAGTAGCCAGACTCACATCAAATTTTATGTCAGTCTGAAGGAAAGAAGGTGTGGTGAACATAGGTATCTCTGGACTTTAACTGAGATGAAAAGAAAAGTTGTAAACACTGGGCAAAAGAACAAGGGGCATGAAAGGTGGACATGTTGGTAGGAGAGGCTGGTTACAGAGCGTGCCTGGGACAGCAGGGTGCGGAGAGATAGAGGACCGGAGATTCACTAAAATATGCTTTGCTGAAAAATAATCTCCCCATTGTCTTCCCCATTATTTATTAATAAAAAAAAACAGAAATGGGAAAGGACTCGTAAAGAAGAGGGAGCTTGTAAGAACGATAAGAAAGACAGAAGAGGTGGGACCGTAATCAGGATGCACAATATAGAGGGATGAAATTGTCGAAGAACAAATTTAAAAATATGTATAAACACACTTTCACGGCTCTATTCAAACCCGAACAATTATAATTTTAGTTGGAGGAGCAAAGGAGCCCTTTTCTTTAGCTGGGTTAAAAATGTAACAATTATTCTCCCACAAAGAAATAATATGTTCCAGAATACTAAGTAAAGCTAAACAATTTAAGCTATTTAGCATTAAAATGCAGTCAAGCCTCCCACGTTGATTACACAACTGGTTGGATGAGCTGTACGACTTTCTTTTTTTTTCCTCCCATAAAGAAGTATTGATCATTGGATAACCTTAACATGCGGAGATAGGAATGATTACAATTTTTGCTGTAACAAGTGCGGTTGAGAGGAAATTTCAATTATCTAATTTCATTGTGCGAGCTTCACTCAAGTGCTGAACCGTTCTCAGTGTCTTGCCCAGTGGAAGTGCTAGGCTAATCAATGTCTAGGCAACAGGATGTTTTGTAGACTTGGCCCAAGCTCTCTAAACTTCTCAATTAACTCCTAGGACTGACATCTTGGGGCTTCCATGTTCTGAAGCCAGCAGCAGAGTTAACAGCCCATTTTTAAATTAGCTTATGCAAATGAAGACTAGTTGTGCTGAAGCAATCTAAATTTACATATCAATGTTATGTGGAATTCTCTTTAAATTACTACTTGAGCTGTGCTTCCCAGGGAAGGGAGAGTTTTTGAGTAAAAGCCTCTAAAAGGAGGAAAAAGAAAACAAAAACAGAAATCCAATGGCCATTCTTTGGATCCCTGGTTTGGAGTACAGTGTAACCCATGTTCATTTGTAAGATTTAAAGAGCTAATTACTTTTAGCTTTCTCAAGGTTGGAATTATAGCTCTTTAAAGGTAATTTCTATTACACCAGCTACAGACATTTACTATGAAGCAGACTTGAGCCTTTCTAAAAATATCTGCTTAGTTTAGCGGTTTAAGGGAGTATTTTGTTTATAAGGGCTTTCTCTACAAAATGAGTGTTCTCGTTTTGATTTTTATTCATGAATGATTCTCATTCATTTTGTTACCACTATACATACACTATAGTTGTGGAGGGGAGAAGGGGTCAGGGAGATGGGGTAAGTGGGGGAGGGAGAGGGAGAGAGGGAGAATCAGGGAGAGAGAGAGAGAGAAGAGATGAGAGAGGAGAGAGAGATTATTGACTAAAAACTGTAATGATAATTCTTTTGTCTGGTATGCTGGTAAAGCACTTTAATCCTAGTGCTTAGGAGGCTGAGGCAAATAAGTTTGAGGCCAACCTGGTCTTAAGGAGTCAACGACTACTCAGTAAGACATTGGATTTTGCCTCTCAGAGAGTATCTCTGTGCGTTACTAGTGGAGAGAAGGACACCTTCACATAGGTACACTTCTTTCCTCTCTGAAATGGAAAGCTATTTCCTACTTTTATGCTAAAATAAGGAGGGGGGTCTTACACATTTTACTTTTACATATTACGTACTTGGACCACTAAAAGGTAGCAGATCTCCGCCTTATGTGTGCCAAAGGCATATAGAACACTTAGGAAAATAAAACTACACACACACACACACACACACACACACACACACACACACACACGGAGACAGATACTCTGTCTCTTTTTCCAATAAGTGTCTGTGTCCCAGATGCCGAGAATACTGTGGTTTAGGAAGGGTATGAGTGACAGGTAAATATACGCTTGGGGAGAGCATTCTAGTGGAAGCAGGCAGAGCAGAAAAGCATAAAAACTTGGTTTGGAGCTAGAGATAGGACTTATGAATTAGGAGTAGTTGCTGCTTTTGCAGAAAGATATGGGCTTAGTTCTGGGCACCCACAGCCACCTGTAATTCCAGTTCCAAAGCAATCTGATCCCCTCTTCTGGCCTTTGCTGGCACTTCGATGTGCGCGATACACAAACGCATCAGCAGCAACGCACATGCACTTAAATAAAAATACATAAAAAACTTTACAAGAGAGAGTTGCGCTAGAAGTGTATCACATCTTCCCATGTGCCCTAGGGAAAACAGTAAGACAGGGAGAGGGGAGCAGGATTCCTAGGGAGCATTCTCAGAGAAGATCTAAAAGGCACGGTGATTTTTAAGGAGATACGGAACATCTAAGAAACAGGACCGTCAAGGTTTGTGCGAAGGAGGAGAATTTTAGGAAGTTGTGGAGGACTCAGGGTGACCAGGGCGGAATGAACCAGGAGTGTGGGGAATGTGCCATGACATCAGTGGGAGCTTGGAGACAATGCTAGTTCGGGAAGAATATTCCCTGGATGTAGGGACTCAGGAAACCAACAGATATTTGTACAGAGCAGTGATTAACCATCGGAAGGCTGGCCTGCCCAGAGCAGGACATTGGTAATCACTTCCAGGAGGGAAGGTCTTCCTAATGGTAAAAGTAGGTGCTAAGTACACTCATCAGATGCTTAAGGACAAAACTCAAAGCTACACAATTAGGATGGTTGGACACAAGATATCTGAGATTGCAGTGGCCATGATCCCTGTAGGGCTGCTTAAGGGCACACTGGGAGGAGCTCGTCTTCCTTATCTACAGTTTTACAATGTGATAACAAGGGCTCCTGTGTTGTTAGATCTTCCAGTCCTTTAAGAATAGCCCAAGATATTGTCTGTATTCTCTCCAGCGTCCTAGAAATCCAGGCATTAACACAACAGTTGTTAGTCCAAAAACACTTGCTCCATGTGAAAGCCTTCTGTCTGTATTCCCTGGCTTAAAGCAAGATAAAAGAGATAATTTCACCGTTGGTGAATATTAGGCCCAAGGTTCAGATATGAAGTAGAGGTGGTCTCTCAGACTTTAGATCATTTCAAGTATATCGATATTTTCCTCGGAGACATATTTAAAATAAGCGCGTAGTGATTTGAACTAAACTAAAGCATTGGCGACTTTGACTGTGCTCTCAGTTAAAATGATTCTTAGCGCAGACACATATTAGACTACTTCATCCTTAAATAGCAGGAACACTCCAGCACATATATAATCTAAAACAAATTCCCATTACGGATTCTTGATGGATGCATGGGTCAGTTGCTTTTATTACAAATATGTCATTGACTCACAGACCTCAGGCACCAGGAATTGCTCGCGTCCATAGATTCACAATGTAGTTTTAGTGAAAATAGAACGTAAAAGTCGATAACCCATTTATTATCAATGTATGCTCCTATAGCACTGGGCATTTTAATGATGGGCACTGCAGCTCCAGTGGATAGAGCTGCCTTTCAGTGGCATTTATAAGTCATTACTAATGTAAAATTATCCAGCAGGCTGACTGCTTGTCTTTCGCTCTTTAATGCTAAAGTGCCTTAGGTCCCCAGAGTCACAATTAATAAGAGCACTCAAAAATAACCTTAGGAATCTCCCACAGGGTGTGGTTTCGTTACAATGGAAGTTTGCCCTTGGGCTCCTTGGCTAAAGAATATACCTTATGTTTTATTGGATGTGAGGGTTCATCCAACATGAGATTCTTTTTTTTTTTTTATTTCTCTTTGACATTCTTACCTGCACATGTTGAGTTAACTTCTCCCATATAGTATCCCAAATTCCTTACTATAAGGTTTGATAACATCCTTCTTGAATGGAGGTTTTATAGAAATCTACTTTAAAAACATTTGTCTGCTGAAAAGCTGGGTGATGGTGGTGCTGCACGCCTTTCATCCCAGCACTCAGGAGGCAGAAGCTGGCAGATCTGAGGGCAAGGCCAGCCTTGTCTATAGAGTGGCAGCAAGGGTTACCCAGAGAAACCCTGTGTTAAAGAAAGAAAGAAAGAAAGAAAGAAAGAAAGAAAGAAAGAAAGAAAGAAAGAAAGAAAGAAGGAAACAAACAAAGAAACAAACAAACAAACTGCTGCCCGGCCACTTTCCTTATTGAATTTTTTTACTGTGCATTTTAAGGGGCCAGAAAAATGATACTTTGGAATTGCTATTTGGTAAAACACTAATGTAAAATTAATTATTTTGCCCTTGAGCCCTCTGTCTTTTACTAAAGAGATAAAATTTAATAGACCACCTTCCCTTTTGTAGAGAGCTACCTACTTCTTATCCTATCTCACTATTTCTTATCACCTAACTTCTCCTATCTGTCTATACATATCATCCACTTATTACCCATCTATCTATCTATCTATCTATCTATCTATCTATCTATCTATCTATCTATCTATCTATCTATCTATCTACCCATCCATCCATCCATCATCTATCTATCACCATCATTTATCTACATTCATATCTTCTGCCTTTAAAAAGTTGGGCACCCATCCTGGTGATTACTCAGTTGTTTTTCTCCGAGTCTCTGAGGATTCCTACAATGGGTCTACTTTACTTTAAAGAGGGCCCTTATTAAGCTGCTGGCAGAAACCGGCACCACTTCCTCCCAAGAATATATCTATTGTATCCAAATCTATTTTCGTGTTCCAAAATGCTGTTAAACAATGGTCCTAGGACTTGAACTTTCCTTTTTTTGCTCTGTTGGTGAATGGGATATTATACAACTGTTGCCTCAAGAAGGGAAAGAGAACATTGTGTGTAAAATCATTTTAATGAGGATTAATGAGAATAATCCCGAGCAGGGGTATTGGTGCAGAACGAGAGCTTAGTCATACTTGAGGATTATGAATTTCATCACATATTGTTCTACGTAGGGATAAATGAGTTTATATAACACACTTAGCACTGTGCTTGGCCCCAAGTAAGCACTCAGCTGGGGTAGCTACTTAATTATTGCTGTCAACACCGCCAATATCCCCAGCCCTTGCCACCCCCTCACCCCATCGCATTCCAGCCTTTGTGGTCTGAGCAGTCAATGAACTGATTTATTTGCAGAGAGATGACTCAGTGCTTATGAACTGTATTTCCATCCCTGTTCATTTTTGTCTGGTGAGTCGGATGGCTTCAATCGGTTGTCCGTCATCTGCCAGTGGGGGCTGCCTTTGTTTGTGGCTTTGGGGGGTAGTTAAATAAAAATTAGGGAAATGGAAAAGTTTAAAAATAAAAGCTTGGATTGCACCCACCGTACCACTGAGTATGATTAGGCTGAATTTGGCTCGTGCTTGTTTGCTAATAGTCAGCGAGTCTGACACACTGGCAGTCGCTCTCCCCAGCACACATGTTCATGCTTTATAATATTTTGCACTTAGAGTGTTGACATATTTGTTGTGTGTTACTTTGTTTCCTGCCAGTGCCATAGAGGGGAAAGTGTTACTCAAAATGTAGGAAACAAGAAAATCAAGAATAAAATATTTGTACCTATGCTCCTTATTAGCTTGCCTCTGTCTGGGTGAACATTTTTTTGTCTGGTGTCATATATGAATATATATGAATATATTACACATATATAATCTATCATATACCTTATATGGATATTCATTCATACCTTATGTGAATATGTATGAATATATTACACATATATGTCATCTATTATATATACCTTATAAGACAAAAAATTTACTTCGTGAGCTAGTAATATGGCTTAGCAGGAAAACCGATCTTGATGTACAAATGAGGAGACTTCATTTTGATAGCTGGCCGCTGGTGACCTGAGCTTGACCCACCTAGAAAGGCAGCAGAGAGCTGCTCGACAGTTGCCAAGTGATCTCGACTCTCAGGTTGCGGTATATGGAGGCTCCCACAATACAATAGCGTAAATAAAATTCCAGAAGCAATATTGAACAATCGAATCTGACACCTGATACTCCCTGAATGTCCCTTTTCTTTAATAACGGCCGTGTCGTCAACAGGGCATTTTCTTCTTTGCTTTTGATCTGTAGCCACCCTCTGCTGAGTCATATGATGAGATTCTGGTAGCAACATTTCCAGAAGCGCTTCCTGACTCACTGCCTACGAAGGAAGCTGTTCCAATGTTGTTAGTCCCCACGTAACCAGGCAGCATGAGGAAACCTTCCCAGCCTCTTCCATGAGTCCTATCATGGTACCGAACTAGACCACTCCCATTACACTTGAGTGAAACACAGTAGAAAGAGAAACCCGGGAACAATGCTGGGTTGTGCTTTTGTCAGTTCTTAAACTCGGAGTTACTAACTCGCTGGATTTATGCAATTAAGAACAAATTCACGAGATAACTCATGCTGGCCACAATGGCTAATGAAGCACACCTCTCCACTTTGGAAAGTAATGCTTGAATACAAGACATTTTTTTCTGACAGAAAAAAAAAAAAGCTCAGTTCTGTTCATCTGTCATCACTTTAAAGTGCTATTTTAAAATAATTCAAAAGGCTGGATTCTATTCCTCATCCCATGACACAAGAACACTGTTGAGAAAACAGCATGTGTTCTGGAGGAGGACAGACCTTTAATTCATCAAGATGTAGCTATTCATATTGTGTCTCCTTCCGAATCTCATTCTAGCTCTAGACATGTTACCAGTAACAGGTTTCCTGACCTGTCTTATTTTCCACAGGAATAAATGTATGTAACTTACTGATTTAAAACAACAAACAAACAAAATTCAAATGGCTAAGGAAGTAGAGGAGAGAGGAGAAAGGAGAGTGGGGAGAGAGGAGAGAGGAGAGTGGAGAAAGAGGAGAGGGGAGAGAGGAGAGAGGAGAGAAGAGAGGAGTGTGGGGAGAGAGGAGAGAGGAGAGAGGAGAGGGGGAAGAGAAGAGAGAGGGAACATCTCTTCATCAGTTTGACCTACTGACTTCATTTGTCATCGTGAATAGAAGCCATATTCTCCTGGAGGAATATTAGCCATCATTTTAGAGAACAAGTATTCTCAGCATATTTTTCTCTTCCTCATGCAACACAGTTGTCCATATCTGCCTCATAAATATTTGTAAGTTACTACCAATAAATCTTAGGGAAAAATACTAACCCAAATTATTATTATAGTTCTCAATGAAATTGAGTTCAGAAGTTGTCTTTAGCTCGAAGATCAACTTCAGTCACTCCTCAATGAATTTCTTTTTATTTTGTCATATCATGTAATTATTTTTGGCTAGTTTTGTCAAATCCATATTTTCCATCCTTATGTATAATTAAATATAATGTTCCAACTCAGCATAGGGTGCTTTGAAGTCATCTTAAAGTTTATATTTAATGATGCACTGTTTTGACACCACTGATTCTGTTATAAAAAAATTAATCTCGTTGAAGGAACAAAAAAAGTGGAATTGGAATAGAAATACAAGTCTGTAGGACTTGGATATATCAATTTGTGTTTAATGACTCTGATGCTTTGGATTGGAGGGCCTATTAATGGAGATTAAGTATGTTATTCTCTAAAACAGCCTTCCTCTGACATTTACTTGTGCTTCCATGGATCTCCGGACTGTGTGTTCTAAGGATTTATGATTTCAAATTTGTGACTGTGAGAAGTCTAAGGCTATTTTGATCTTAGGATGGGGCCATGCAAGAATTTGCTCAGATCTTAGCATCATGGGAGATTATTAACTTCTTAGGGCTGGTGGGCAGTTTAAACACAGAATTTATTACCCTCCAGCTCTGAAAATATGAGGGGAAGGTGTCTGGTGGATTCCTGCTCAAGGCTGGGAAGCCTCCAGCCTTCATTCTGTGGTGTTTTCTCTCTGTGTGTGCCCAGATTTTCCCTTTATGTGAACAAGTGGATCACACTACTCTTATCATTTTAACTATTATACTCCCCAAAGACCTGTTTCTAAAGAAGATCTCATTTTGAGGTAAGAGGGCTTAGGATTCGATATACATGTTTGAAGAATGAGGATTCAACATGTGGTAGGAAAGGCGTGGTTTTAATAAATATCTGAAATAATCTTTTTTTCCCTTATCTAGAAGGTACATAGATCTTTACTTGGCTCTTAATTTTATCTTCTGTTTAATATATATATATATGTATATATATATATGTATATATATATACACATACACACACATATATATATTTATATATATATAAATTAATATATAAACCCGACACTAATGCATACTAAAGGTGATGTTATTTCTGATCTACATTCCACCACTTGTTTCTGGGTATTTTTTTCAGGTCCTAGGTATTGAACTTAGGGCCTTGCGAATGCTAAGCTGGTGACATAACTTTGAGCCTTATCACCAGACCTAAGTTATTCTCCATATAGACTTTGTATTGTTATTCGTTAAAAGAACTTGCACCTATTTGGGGGAGGGAGTAGCATTTTGGTCTAGCCTTGAGAGTGCTACCACTTGTAAGGAAACTGACATAGTAGTAAAAGCTAAAATTATGAATTGAAGATGACAGCTATGTGAGAACATTTTCATCAACTTGCCATTTTCATGTAGTAATTTAGCAATCTTCTACGATGTTTCTTATCATTAAGAGTACATATGTGCTCATTTTACTGTTCACCATGTCTATTATGAAGGGAATATTTTCAGTGTTTTTTTCTTTCAACAAAAATTTAATCTATTTGTTCTACTCAAATATGACATCGCAACCTATGCGACATAGAACTACCCGTGTTGTGTCATCAATCACTTTCAACTTGAGAGTCTGAGTTCTAAGGATGGTATTAATCACTTCCGTCCTTCACTCTCCACATTTCATGATAAGGAAATAGATTTCTAAAGCAGGAAAGAAATTACCAAACACTGTGTAATTACTTGAAATTGCAGGACAAGAAGCTAGGTGTCATGGAATAAAAAATGGCTTTCATAAGCTTAAAGCACCCTGCAGCTGATCAACCCTAATTTTCCAGATACAAGACTATAGGCATTGAAAAGGCAAATGGCTAGCTGAGGTTGTGAAGTTAGACAAGCACGATTACACTTAAAACATATTTATTTTGTGAGCATCCATGTATACATAAGGCAGGAGCCATTTTGAGGAGAGAGGACGACTCGTAGTGTTGTTTCTGTCTTTGTACCCATGTGAGTGATATGGGGATTGAACTCAGCTCGTCAAGCTTGGCAGTAGGTATCTTCATTCACTAAAGCAGTTCCCAGTCCTGAGATGCCTTTTTAATGATGCATATTAAAATAATTCAGTAGAGGTAAATTCGGGGATGTTTTAGGGATTCCAATGAACCGGACATTTGTGTGTCTCTAATATCACATTTACATTTAATCACTTGGACTATTAGAGAGGCGGTTGGATGAAGATGGCGGAAACCTAATGGATGGGATGAATACCCTTATTAACAGAACACAGGGAGATGCCTTTCTCTTTCTAACACGTGAAGCCCACGGCACAGACTAGGAGCAAAGAAATTCAACTGGACACCACCTTTACCAACGCTTTGATCTTAAACCCTCCAGCCTCCAGAAAAATGTCATAATTAAATGGCTCTTTATGAACCACGAATTCTTAGCAGCTGACCAAATAGACTTCAGTAAAATTATTAAGTATATATCCAAATTTCAAACTCCTCTTTCCCAAAACAACGCTGGCGAGCCTAGCAAATTAGCAAAAAACTTTGTTAAGAATATAGAATAGTGGCCACCACAGGGTCTGTGTTCCAAAGCCACACCTCAGTTCTCCCACTATCAGAATACCATACTAGTGGTTCTTAAGTAGTAAAGGCTAAAGAGAACCTTTATTTTCCCACTATCTATGAACTCCACCTGGGTACACTTCCTCAGCAACCTAGGTCTTTTTTACACCAATGCCCATTGTACATCAGTTTTTCTTTCTTCCATCCTTCCTGCCTAACTGCCTTCCTTTCTTACTTCTTTTTGTTTCAAATCTCTTTCTGTTTTTTCTTTTGTGTCTGTGGACATTGGGACGTGGCATGGCAGATATGTGGACGGAACAGGGCGGCTAATAAGAGTATGTTCTTTCTTCATTATGTGAGTCCCAGGGATGGAACTTAAGGTTGTCAAGATTAGCAACAAAGACCTTTATAGACTCAGCTATCTCACTGGTGCCTTATGTTTCTCCTGCCAAGACACACAATCCAGTAATTCTGATTATTATTGAATGGCGATATTTCCAGTTGCAACAGTACCTTATATTTTCTTCATTCAATTTTCATTTGTCTTTTAACATAATGATTATGTGATGACTGTATTACCTGATGGCATTTAAAATATGTGTCTTTTCTCACTGTCTAATCTTACCTGGTTTTCAAGTTAATTTCTTTTTGTCTAGACCCACATAAAGTAACTACGCATTTTGAGGGCTACTCCAGCCTACATACTCCATTCTTTCCCTGTGTTCTTCTAATCCTCTTACTGCAATTATATGAATCCACAGAGCTTGAGTTGAATCTTTATTATTAATAGGCCCACATTCTTCTTTTTCTTTTCTTACCTCCGGGTGGTTCAGAGTCGGCTGTACAGTGCTGTACAAACAACCATTTGTAACTGAAAGCATTAAAGGAAGTGTCATAAGTACTTATGTTTATAGGCAAGGCTCTGAAATTTTAATTGTACTGATGTGTAGGGAGGGGTAGGCATTACAATATTGTTGTCTTCCTTTATTGCTCTCTTTCTTTTTTCCTCTGAGCCAAGATCACTGAGGCTGGCATTCACGGTCTATACAGGCTGATCAATAACGTCTCATGATCCTTCTGTCTCTACCTCCTCCCCAGCACTAAAATTAGAAATGTGTGACCACACACTCAGATGTTTACTTAGGTTCTAAAAATCAAAACTCAGGTCCTTATGCTTGCGTGTCAAGTACCATACCCACGGAGATTTCTCCCCAGCTCTGTATGCACTTTTTATAGTCACTGAAAACCCTAGCAGTGTATACATGACCTGGATGTATGTTACTAGCTGACCACTATATTTTGTTACTGTGCTTTAGACTTGGTCTAATTCCTTGGAGGGAGGTCCAAATTAGTAGCCTCATTTAATCTACCCCTACTTGTATAAAGTTTGCAAAAGTTGCTGAAGAATTAATAGCTTTTGGACAGGAATCCTAACATTCATATTCATTACATTCATATTCATCTCCCAGAGAATAAAGCTCATTTCTTGGCATATAATAAAACTCAACAGCTGTTTCTCGAATGAATGGTTGAGTAGATAGATAAATAAATTGTATTAGCTTACAAATAATAAGAGGTTCACATCAGATGGTTTTTTTTCCCAAATGAACTGTTTATGTGTTTTTGAAGATTTTAGTAATATTTGTTAAGAGCGTGTTTGGAAATTCTGTTGGCTTCTTTTAAATCCCTTTCTTGGCAAAACTTGCCTTAATAGATTTAGTGTTAAGGAAAACAAGCCCATAAACCATACAAAACACTATAATCATGCAATTTATCACTTTTAAACATGTGGATATTATTCCAGTGTGTTTACAATGCCTGTGCAGAAGCTTACCAGTGGTCTTCAAGTACTGAAGAAACTTTAACATGTGTAAATGCGATGTGGGCATTTATTCTCGTTCTGCGTCATTTCGTGCTTCACCGAAAACCACAATGTGCTCAAGTTTCCATGGCTATTCTATTTGACGCCGTGAACCAGTTTGTAGCCGAGTACACTCGTGGATTTAAAAGTTAAATCTCCAGGATACCCACATGTGAGGAGAAAAGAAGCTCAATATTGTATGCACATGTAAATTTTTAAAAAGAATCATTTATGAGACAATTATAAATGAATAAAATGACTATGGGAGAATCTATTGTTTAATCTATCTCGGTTGAAAAATTTATTTCTCAATCATTAACCAACTTAAAGTATATCTCTTTGATTAGTGGCTTTGCAGCAATGTAACATCTCGAAATACTATAAATTATATAACAGCAACTCATGATTAAAATAGACCTCTGTTATTTATGGAGCAATTTATTTTTCCTATGAATAATACTGAATTATTTTGTTTCATATGATAGTAAAGGTCTCAGAAATGTATAATTATTTCAGATGTAGAGGCTCCATGTGTTGACGGGACTCCATTGTGTGATCTGGCCTCACTTGAGACCACCCGAATAACAGACTTTGGTATGTTGGATTCGTCTTTTACCAAAAATTCGATAGATTTTTCATGCCAAGTCTTTAGGGAATTTCTGAAATAAACTGTGGGTCAGTTTAGCCACATGACAATCATTTATCAGTGCGTGTGTATATGTGTGCACGCACACTTTTGTGTGTGTACTATGTATTGTGTTGCTTATTATGTATTTGTTTTGAGTGTATAGAGGTGTGTGTTTGTACATATATATAAGTGTGCATGCAGAAGACGGGTTGAGGTCACGTGTTTGCCTAGATCTCAGTCCACATTATTGTTTGAGATATTTTTTTTTCTGAATGCCATTTTATGTTTATGCTCTTGAACTTCAGGGATCGAGCAGTGACTGTTTTCTCCATGGCTACCTGCTGTTATAGAAGAGTGTTTCAGTCTTTGGCTTTTATTTGGATGGTGGGGATTCAACTCAGGTCCGGTCTTCATGGTTTTGCATTGAACTTCTTAGTGACCAAGCCAGAAAATGGGCTTCAGCATTGCATTAAGTGAAACGGGTTGTGCTGATGTACACAGGGTCTGCTTGGTATTTAGAAAATAAGAACCTACTAAGATGGTGTATCTATTGTTTAAAGAAAACTTATCCAAAATAAAGACAGTACGTCTTATTTTAAAAATATTATGGCCTGAAAAAATTATACATATATATCTTGATCAAAAATGCTTCAAAAAAATCTGAACACATAAAATTGATTAGAAGTACAAAGATAAAAAAATACTTCTACCCAATCATATATTATTTTTAAAATGTACTAGATTTTATTCACTGTTCTGTAAGCTTGGCTCTCATATGATGGAGTAAACATATTAAATCTGAAATACTGGATTTTTTTTACAGTTTATTATAAATCACATTTGATTTGTTTATACATATATAAACAAAATAAAGGTACTGTGTATATTTCTTAAAGAAAGCCAACACAAAATAAAGGTGATACATATATTATTTTAATGATACTAAATTTTAAAAAATTCTAATATTATTGATTGTTATTTTCCTTCGTGTTTAATATTCCCTCGAATAGTACACATACTTTAGATATATCTGGACATACTTTAGTTATCATTCCCTGGAATGAAAAAAATAGTTTTATATTTAATATTTAAATCCATAAAATCTTCATTATATAGTGAAAGAAATGGTAGACCTAAGAAATACTCTCCTGATTGAATGATCGTGGTTCTCTGTTCTAGTTTTAATTCCCCATTCTCTCTGGGGGAAGAACTTTCTATACTTATACACGTTTCACCCCTGAAAATTAATACTCCTATAATGTTAATAATTATCTGTGAAATAGGGATCTACTAATCTGTATTATTTTGAACCCATGATCTAGATTCTCTTGATCAGAAATGCTTCAAAGAAAAAAAAAATCCGAACACATAAAATTGATTAGAAGTACAAAGAGAAAAAATTACTTATACCCAATCATATATTATTTTTAAAATATACTAGATTTTATTCACTGTCCTGTAAGCTTGGCTCTGTCATATGATGGAGTAAACATATCAAATCTGAAATACTGGATTCTTTTTTTTACGGTTTATTATAAATCACATTTGATTTTTAGCAATGACCAATCCCTTTCTTTCAGAAAACTCAAAACAATGCAAGGCATAGCCTGAAAAAGAGTACATACAAAGAGAAAACGAAGAATGTTTTAAAAGGCATTAAAGCACCAGACAGTGCTGGCCCATGCCTTTAGCCCCAGCATTTGGGAGGCAGAGGCAGGAAGATCTCTGAGTTCGAGACCAACCTAGTCTACAGAGCAACTTCCAAGACAGCCAAGGATACACAGGGAAACCCTGTCTTGAAAAATCAAAAAACAACCAACCAAATGAAATGTGTTAAAGCTTTTAAACAAAAACTGATTAAAGTGGAATAGTTTATCAAAATTAGGGGCCTCAGTCACCCCCTTAAACCAGTCGATGGCTGGGACCTTTATATAGACTCTATTTTCATGAAAATATATTTGAATACTAAAATAGTATAGGTTTACTGTATATCAAAGTAAACTTAAAATAAACCATCACTAGTAGAAAAGTAACCTGAGAAGCACCTTGCATAAGATATATAATTATAACCATATGAGATATAATTGTATATACATTGTTGTGTGTCCATATACATGTATAACTTATATGACTATCATTACCTTACATGCAGTCGAATGTCAGGATTAATGAAGAGAACAGATGAAAAATTCATAAGTACATAATATAATTTCAAATTACTAACTTATCAGAATATAATAAGCCCGAATTTTAATTTTGAAATAAAGCTTGGCAGATGCTATCAGAACTTAGTTTAAATGTTATGAGGAATGAAAATTAAGTGAAATCTTCTATGATTAATTGTCAGACATACTTCAAGTGAGGATCTGGGGAGTACAGGGGTACTACCAAAAATCTACAGAAAGAAAAATAAAACAGTGCAATGTGGTAGCAAGGTATATCAAAGTAGGAAATTATCTAAAATTCATTGATTTTGAATATTTTGTTATACTTCTTTGAGTAATAGTACAATTTGAGGTTAAAGATTTCTTCTTCTTCTTCTTCTTCTTCTTCTTCTTCTTCTTATTATTATTATTATTATTATTATTGATTATTATTGAAAAAAAATAAACTGTGCCTTATTCACCAGAGATGATAACCTGGGGCTTACTAAAGTTGTAACTATGATTATCATAGTAGATTATAGTAATAGTTCAGTCAATTGATGATAAAACTCCATATTATATTTTTTTGTCTCCTGTTACTGTATACATCAATGCACTACCATTGTAGAGGTTTGGTGAGCATGGGCCCCTCCATGTAGCTTTCAATTCTCCTGATCTTTGCCTTCGTCTTCCTACACCATGTTTGTTTATTTAATTTATTCACTCATTTAGTTTTTAAAGCATCTTTTGTTAAAGATTTATTCATTTAATTTATATAAGTACACTGTTAATGTCTTCATTCACACCAGAAGAGGTATCGGGATCCCATTACAGATGCTTGTGAGCCACCATGTGGTTGCTGGGAATTGAACTCAGGACCCGTGAAAGAGCAGTAGTGCTCTTAATCTCTGAGCCTCTCTCCAGCCCCTCTTTTCTTTTCTTTCCTTTCCTTTCCTTTCCTTTCCTTTCCTTTCCTTTTCTTTTCTTTTCCTTTCTTTCTTTTCTTTCTTTCTTTTATTTTTCTTTAGGCTTTCTCTGTGTAGACCTGGCTGTCCTAAAATTCTCTCTGTAGAAAGGCTGGCCTTGACCTCACAGAGATCTGACTATATCTGCCTCCCAAGTGCTGGGATTAAGGGTATGTGCCTGCTGTGGCTGTGTATCTTTTTTTAAATAACTCCTTTTTCAGGAATATTTTTTATATTTTATCTCAATCACATCACAGATCTCAAAATCTTCCCAATAGTCGGTTGATACTGTTTAATACTTCTGGTTGCATACTCTTGCAACGCGAAGTAGTGACTTTGACGTGGGCAAAGGAATTTCCCTTTGTATTTTTGGTATGTACCCCGGAAGGCCATTGCAGATTTAATTATCCTCTCTACCCTGCCTGTTAACAATATAATTATCTGATGTCTGTTTTTAATGTTCTCAGATTCCTGTGTGCTGAGTTTTAAGACTTGGTGCACTCTTTCATTTTGATTAACGTTGTCAAAAGATACATCATCATTATTATTTCAAACAATCCTTTGAACAACTCTGCCTTCTTGGGTAAGCCAGAGACACGTATGAAGTTCAGGTCAGCTACTTCTGATATATAAACCACTAGTTTGTCTTAAGATATTGCCTTTTGTTCTATGACACTAGGGGAGAATCATTGAACTTTCCCTTCATTCCGGCCAAGTCGTTCTCTCCTACCTCTGTTTTCCTACCACCTTGGTGTAGGACAAAATTCCCCGCTGTAGTAAGTGGGAATGATAATGCTGTAAATATTTATCGCTGATGTTTGCACTCAAGTAATACATTCCTAGCACTTGAGAGTCAGCTAGTAAGTGTTAAGAATTTCCATTGTCATATTCCTTCTATGATGTGTTGCAATGGATCTCATATTGTGGCTATTTCTTATTCTAATATTTTTATAAGCTATTCATTAGTGTTTCAAAAATTTGATGTTTTGATCTTTATACTTTTATGTTATATCCAAATCTATGTCCTGAAATTTTTGGAATTATATTCTGAGTCTGGTTTTATGACCCTCTCTGATTTCACTCTCTCACTTTTATTGTCTGTGTTCTACCAGGATTACTGTATAAACTAGTGTCCATGCATACTATACATCTATGGGTCATGGCAAATTTACATCGGTGGAGATGTAACTCATTCGCATTACTGTATTCCATTTAAAGATGTTTGCAGAGTTCACAGAGCAAGCCTCTTGCCTTGTCTCAGGGAGATGAAGAGCTTCTCAATTCCTGTGTTCTCAGTCACAGGACTACGTCCTCTTTCTTGCTTCGAAGTTTCCAATATCCTGTTGTCCTCTCCTGTAACTGTGATCCTTATTAATCGTGGACACCTCCCCCTGCCTTTGAGACCTTGTCCACTCACGTGAAGTTTAATTATTCTTTATTATTTAATTATTCTTGACTTTATGCTGTAGTCCTGCGGCTGCTGCAGACTGTTCAGCCCCTGCTCAATGGAAGACCACCCGAGGCCTGAGGGGATACCTGAGTGGAAGGGGTTTTACACAACATCCATCTCTGTAGAACAAAAATGGAATGTCTTTTTAAAAGTTTCGTTTGACGTATGTAATCATTTTCCTGAGTCCCTGTTTATCATGAATTATAATTCTTATTATTATGGACATGTTAAACATCCCCATTGGAGTTTTTGACATTTGGAAGATTGGGAAAATTATGATAATGTGAAAACTGATACAATTTGGGACATATTTTCTTGTAAATTTAATTAGCAGAAAATGTAGAATTAAATTTAGTAATTGCTGAAAAATTATAGCAACTGCATGAGGACTCACTTATTCAAGTACTTGGCAACATTTGAAACAGCATTCAGAAAACTATTTCTGTTGAGGTCCATAACTTTGTGTGTGTGTGTGTGTGTGTGTGTGTGTGTGTGTGTGTGTGCAACATATATACAAACAAAACAAAATATATATGTATATATGTTGTATATTATAGATATTTTATAAGTCATTATTCACTAGATATCTTTTATTTACATGCAATTTTTTACATTGTATCACCTAAGTTTCATGCTTTTGCTTTTGACTACAAAACTTAATGACCTTTTTCTTCTTTTTTATGTTGTCGATTTTAATTGTCTAGGAATTTCATTTAACCAAGTGCTGAAATATCATTAAAATTATTCTTTTTTGAAGTACTCTTGCTGAAATTCCGGGTATTAGAATTAAAGGAGATGTGGAGTTTATATTTCTTTAGGCTTCCAATGATACGTTCACTGACAATCATTTTGGACTGAATTTTCGGCCACATTTTTATTGGTTAAATCAATGTGTTGGCATGTACCAATGACACGGAGAAAACAGAAATATTTAAGAAAATGTTGTCACAGACTCCAAAAGGATGGAAATTGGTAATATCTGTTTTTATGGCAACAATGAATTATGACATACAGTTTGTAAACAGCTCATTTCTCAGTATCTTTAAATTCTTGGCATGTTATTCTTTAAAATCCAGGGACAATAAATCAGTGTTTCCAGGAACTCTTAGAAATTCCAAAGTTGTGATGATTTTAAATATACTTCTAATAGTTTTCTTACTTTGTTATTCTTAACATGACAATTAAAGGCATCTTTTAAATTTTTGCGATTCTTTTACAAAGCAAAAGTTTCTATTGACATATACAATGACACCCAAATCCAAATACAGGGTGACAAGGTGAGGTCCACATCCCACTTCCTTGTGGATTCAGAAACACGATTTTATTTTTGAGTAGCAATGTGTCTGTTCAAGTTATTGATGATTAAAGTTAATAATATAACATATTGTATAATTTCCCACAAAATGTATTCATTATGTAACCCTTTTTTATCAGTTGAACCAGGCCTGAGCACAACTATTCTGGTTCTATTTTGAAAGCCTCAAGTCAGAGAAGCAATAGTCCTAGATGAGTGGCCAACCATGCCTTCCTTGGCCCTTGTTCTTTGTTTTGTGGTGAAGTTGAGGCTCATCAGTTAAAATAATGGAACTGACACTAGTTTGCTCAAAACACACAGTATTTATGGTGTTTAAAAACTAAGATCTGTACAAAGAAATCTATTCCAACAGATGACCATGTATGATAGTACATGGTGTTAGGTGATAAGCTATTGGTGTACATGTTGCTGAGCTTTGGTCTTTTGCTGTGCATTGTAATGCTAGGTACTGTCCCCCAAGGCCTGAATACTGCCCTCCCAAGGCCTGAATACTGCCCCCCAAGGCCTGAATACTGCCCCCAAGGCCTGAATACTGCCCCCCAAGGCCTGGATGCCCACAGGGACAAGACAGTCTGCACATACAATGTGACCTTGCTCCTTAATGTAAAACTATTGGTTAAATAAAGATGCTGACAACTTATAGAAGGGTGAGAGATAGGCAGGGTTTGGGTTCCCAGGGTTGCAGTCTGAGGAGACCATGAGGAGGAGGAGGGAGAGGAAGAGGAGAAGATGCCATTTGTTAGGTGAGTCATGGCCATGTTGGCTGGCCAATTGGAGTTAAGAGTACCCCAAATGGAAGTTATAACTCAGGGTTATTGATAGGGAAGTAGATATAATAGCATAGAGGGGAGATATCTGTCCAGCTCTAGTGCTGATTAAGGCTTATTATAAATATAAAAGTTGTGTGCCTTTTATGTAGGTTGATGTCGTTATGCAGGTGAAGGCAGGTACAAGATAAAACAAGGCCTGTCATTGGATGAGAAGAAAGGGAGGAGGGAACAGAGGTTTTAGAAGGAGATGGGAGAGCAGAAGGGGACAAGCAACATGGAGGCAGACGTAAACAATCCTCCCCATGCATCTCTACATAGATACATACAGGTTGTTATCGATATTTCTTAAGAGATGGACTTCTATAAGCAAATTTATCTTATCTAGGTGGGCAGTTTATATCTTATCAATTGGTTGTAAGTTATTTGTGTGGATGTATTGTACATTAAGCATTTAACATATAAGTCTGGTTGTTGGGTTACAGTTTGTTCAGTCATGACTTATCTGGGTTGTTGGGGGTGTGAGCAGAGTCCGTGACAGGAAGCTTGCAGGGATATAGAATACTTGGGGCTAGCGTGGTGTGGGGCCACCCTAACACTGCCCATGGAATGTGATATGTGTGAGGTGTGGTAACAACCTGCCAAGGGGACAGTATGTGAAAGTGGCTGACAGAGAAACAACTAGAGCATGTGGATTCGCACAGAGTGGGAACTCCCGGGAACCGGTCGTGTCCTTTTTTATTAATTTTACCAAAACTCTTTTATCTGGGAACTGAATGATCAAAGGCAGGATAGAAACCCTGAGACTTGAAATTAAATAGTTTTGGCAACAAATTTGGACCCAATATGGGGTGCCATATTATAGAACTTAGTCACTGGTTCTTCCTCCCAGTCCCATACTCCCAGAAATAAGACTCGAACTTGAAGCATATTTACAAATACCTTGGTCATATACCTATGTTCTTCTATGACTAGATTTACCTAAAAGTACCCCACTTATTCTAGCTTACATTTTGCCATGTGGCTGTTTACCTGTGCTTAGGAGCCATGTGTCTGGCTCATCTTATCTTCCGGGTGAATCTTGCACACCCGGCTCTATCCCAGAATCCTTTCTCTCTCCTTGATGTCCCACCTCTATTTCCTGCTTAAGCCATAGGCCACAGGCTTTTTAATTGACAGGTGATGCATCCATACAATATATGAGATAGTCTCTCTATAATTTGTCAGCACAGTTCACACAGGAAGACTGTTGATAACTGATTGAATAGATCTGAATGAACAAATCTCTATGGAAAACAAAAAATGTTTACAGAGAAAAAATCAGTATTATAAAAACCTCAATTGCCTACTCTATTATTTTTTTTTATTAACTTGAGTATTTCTTATGTACATTTCGAGTATTATTCCCTTTCCCGTTTTCCGGGCAAACATCCCCTTCCCTCCCCCCTTCCTTATGGGTGTTCCCCTCCCCACCCTCCCCCCATTGTGGCCTCCCCCCAGTCTAGTTCACTGGGGGTTCAGTCTTAACAGGACCCAGGCTTCCCCTTCCACTGGTGCTCTTACTAGGATATTCATTGCTACCCATGAGGTCAGAGTCCAGGGTCAGTCCATGTATAGTCTTTGGGTAGTGGCTTAGTCCCTGGAAGCTCTGGTTGCTTGGCATTGTTGTACATATGGGGTCTCAAGCCCCTTCAAGCTCTTCCAGTTCTTTCTCTGATTCCTTCAACGGGGGTCCCGTTCTCAGTTCAGTGGAAAACTTTTCAGTCATTGCTTCCACACCATATGCATCAGAAGCGAGTCACTAAGGGTAGCCACGGACAAGGAAAAAGGCAGTAAGAATAGAAGAGTAGGAAAAACTCGTAGACAAACTAAAAATTACTGCATAACCAACACTCTTTAAAAGCAATAGAACAGCCTATCCTCCCTACCCAGGTTACCTTATCTACAGCTCTGAGCTTCTAAAGGTCTCTGTAAATTCAGCTCCTACAAAGTTTGCTCCTAGCAGTGTATATCAACCCTCTGTCTATGCCAGGGACTTGTTTCTCATCCTTGCTTCTCCCTTACCTTGTGAGTTTAGCCATCAAATCTTATGGCTGCTTTGTTCTTTAACATAGACTCGATATGTTCTTTACTGTTACTCTCTTAAAGGAATGATCTTCTTTCATTTAATTAAGACAAATTAGCTTTCTATTCTGCATTTCTTCTGCATTCTTACCAAAGAAATTGCTTGGCAGAATCATTATTTTTAAAAATATATACAAAACGTAATGGAGTGAGTAAACAATAAATATAAATGTGGACTGTTCTGACTTCTTCCAGTTATAACAAATATCACAGGATGCAGATACTATCCCTGTTTTATAGACATTTGTGTATTACCATTTTTTAAATTATATCATTGCACATGAAGGAAAAAGAGTGCTTTTTTCACATCTCCTGCAACTATTTAAAATCCTATCTCTCACTGCCCTGACAGGTGGCTTAGTTCATATAGTCTACATAGTCCTGGCATAAGCAGTGCCCTTTGGTTGAGTATCTAGTGAATAAGTATCAGATTCCTCCAAAGGATCGATCAGTGTTCACTCCACTCTATCCCTGGCCTCTTCTTCAGTAGACCACTCCTGTGCTAATTACATATGACTGTGGTTCTAGTCTGTCGACTGCTCCCGAAATCTACATTTATGATCCAATAATTGTGCACACAAAGGTGTTATTCTGACATCTTGCACTCAGTATGTATAAAGCAGAATTATTTATATTACTTTATGTAGTATCAACAAAGTCAGTGCTGGTCTTTTAATCTGTTTGGTTTTTACATCTTGCTGACAATCTTCTCCTAACCACCAACCATGCCCTATATAACACTTCTCTATTTGAAAGTCTCATTTTTATACCTTACAGTTAGCCTGGAGAGTTTCTAATTCCTAATTGGAGCTCAGGAGAAAATATCTAAGTCCAGTTTGGTGTCTAGCTTCCAGCCTCCTGTCTCTCCCTGTGTAATCATTAAATGCATGGGTCCATTAAAGTTTATACCAGCAGGTGTTATTGATCAGGTCTGATGACAGTGGAGAGAGCCCAAAGAGGGAACCACAAAAAATAGAGATTTTTAATAAAGGAATGCCTAAGGGTTCTAAAAAATAAGAAAAATTATGAAAATGAGTAATTATCCTATCATTAAACCTTATGCAAAATATATTTTTTCATAAAAATAATATACTGTATCTTCAGAGATTACAGAGTTTCTAATATTTTGGGATTATACATATGTGAATAATTTTGTAAACATTAGGTGTATCTAGCATGGAATTGTGGCATATTCTAAGACTCTGCTCTCTTTCTCTCTCTCTCTCTCTCTCTCTCTCTCTCTCTCTTTCTCTCTATGCATTTATATATACATATATATTCCTCTCCCTCTCTCTCCCCATACTTCACACACACAGACACACACAGTGCACACCCCTCCCACACACATAATGTACACTCATGTGTGCAGTGTGTGTGTGTGTGTGTGTGTGTGTGTGCATTCATTGTTTCTAAATCTAAAAGAAAAGAAAAATAAACAAAAACTTTAAAAGCAGCTCTATGGAACTGGAAGCACTGTGCAGCCAGAAGTATTTTTTTAAAATTCTTTTTGTCATATTCGTTTGTGAAGACATTTAGCATTACTCTAAGAAGCCATTTGAATAGCTAACTAGGTAATGTAGTCTCCAGAAATGCATTTCTTCAAAACACACACATCATTTGTGGAGTGAAGTTTTTCATTGGATTACCAAAATGAGTGAATTTTAAAAGAAAGAAAGCTTCCACAGTTGGAACTTGGAGCTTTATATAAAATATCACATGTGAGTGTGTGTGTGTGTGTGTGTGTGTGTGTGTGTGTGTGTGTGTAGATGTGTTTATGTATATATATATAGAGAGAAGGGGAGGAGTGAATGAGAGATGGTGGGGTTGAGAGAGAGGAGAGAGAGTCATCTTTGTAGGTCCAAAGAAAATTTAGTCCTTCACATTTTAGGACTCTGCATCTGTCTAGTGTTTGGAGCTTAATGATATTTTTGACAGTGACAACCCAGATTAAAGCTATGTCAATGTTTTGACAAAACTGACTGATGAGTTTAATCAACCAAATTGTCCACTTAGTCCAACAGGATCTCTGTCGGCGTGGATTGCTTATGTGCTCTGTTTTTGTTAAATTAACTCGATTCCAACCTAACAGAGGAAGTCAGCGTAATATGGTCAGACAAATGGGGCATTCAGACAATTTACAAACTAGTTCTTCTTAAATAGCTAGACCAAGGTTCAGGTACAGCTTGTTTTAAGGCACTCTAAAACGTATGTGTCTAAGTAAATTTTATGAAAACAGGAACACCCATATGGTCCCATTTAAGAGACAAAAATCATGAAACTGGATTCACTTTTATCTTCCAGTTCTTTCTTTACTCTGAAATTCAAATAAGAAAAATGTCTTTCTTCATGTGGAGTGATTCTTATTATTAGAGAAATATGAATGCTTCGACAGTCATATGAATTTCTCAATTGTAAGCAGGGATGTTTTAATTTAGGAAGAGTAGATACTGAATTTCTCCTGTGTGACTATACCCTGACAAAATATTGACTCAAAATAAGGTAAGAGAATAACATTATAGTCAGACTCTCAAGATGATAACATGATAATAATCTTGATGTCTGTGGTCAGTGTTTGCAATTTGCTACATTTGTGTGTGTGCATGCCTGCGTGTGTGTGTGTGTGTGTGTGTGTGTGTGTGTGAGAGAGAGAGAGAGAGAGAGAGAGAGAGAGAGAGAAATAGAGAGGGGAGAGAGATATAACTGAGATATACGGTATGTTGGAAGGCAGCCATTCTGGAATCAGGCTACAATGAAGGCAGAAGAACTTTTAATTTTTTTTTATTTAAATTTATTTTTAATTATGTGTAAACCTTCATGCCTTTTTCTGGGTACGTATGCATAAGTGTAGATACCCTAAGTGGCCAAGACATGATATCAGATCCTCAGGATCTGGAGTCACAGGCAGTTAAGAACCCTCTGCTGTGGGTGCTGGGGTTGTGCTTGGTCTCCGTCGCATCCCTCCAGCCCCAGCCAGAAGTACTTTAAGTGATCTGCTCAGAAGTTTTAAATGGAGTCTATAAATAAGAAATAACTCCTGTTAACAAGACAAAAGTTATGTCTAAACTTTAAAATAATAGATGTTTTTCAAAAAAAGAAATCACTATTTCAAAAGTCGGAAGGGTCATAGCATTCGGCTTCTTCTGCTTCTTCTCTTCCCATCTCGGCTTCCCCCCACAGACCTCTCTTCCATATTTCATCCTCAGAAAAAGAACCAAAAAAATCCATATATTGTAAAGACTTAATTTTATGGATGGACACATTCAGGAATTAACCAACTGTGCAAATTTAATCTTGCCCTTACATAAAAATATTTAAAAAATCTACTTATTTCATAGTTGGAAAATACTTCAACTATAATTTCAATTATGTGTTTTTAGAAAGACTTGGTTAGTTTTTAATGACATATAAACATTTGCTTATCTTCCAGAGATGTACTGGCAAGGGACGGGAAAATGTTAATATCAACACAAAAAGATAGCTATCTTAGGTAGCAAAATTAAGTATATATGTGTACCAATCATTTTAACATGTGAGAACCAGAACATTCGTGAGGATAAATATGAATTTTTCTTAATATTGCACAATATACCAAGCACAGACTTTGGCAAGCAATTCACAAGAGAGAGAGAGAGAGAGAGAGAGAGAGAGAGAGAGAGAGAGAGAGACCATTAAAATAAACCCATGATGCCACTGTTTATCAATTTGGCTAAGAGGAAAATTGATTCCATTAAATTTTGAAAGGTAATGTGGCATTAGTTAACTATATATTTTTATTGCTTTTAAAAACAAGTATCTACATTTGACATGCTTCTCCTGAAAATATCAGTTTCATTTTTAAAAATTCAGAATATGTTCTTGGCAGCATAAGAATGAAATAAATGGCAGCTTAGAGTTTTAAGAAGTTATTGTTACAGTTAGACTGAGGGAAGTTGTCATTTGTTATTACTGGAAAGAAAAGTACCCCTTAAAATATTATATTTCCTAGCTGTTCTAGCCCTTGTTCAGGTTAACACAGGTACTGGAAAAGCAGATGTATGTAATGTCTTTGGATGTGCAGTGATGTTGGTGTCTTTTTTTTTTTTTACCTCTTCCTGTAGCTTTCAGCCGCGCCCCAATTCCCATGGCAGTGGTCCGCAGAGAGCTCTCCTGTGAGAGCTACCCCATTGAGCTCCGCTGTCCAGGCACAGACGTCATCATGATCGAGAGCGCCAACTACGGGAGGACAGATGACAAGATCTGTGACTCGGACCCTGCTCAGATGGAGAATATTCGGTGTTATCTGCCAGATGCCTATAAGATTATGTCTCAAAGGTACGGTGCCCAAGACCTCTTCCTTTCATGCGTATCAAAAGTCAGTGTAAATTTGCTCGACAGACAGTGTGGATAAGGGTATCAGGTAGTGGGTGTTTTAGAAGAATTCAAGTTTCCACTGAAGATCACACCCCTATCACTGGAGTGGCCGTGTTACAATGAGCACCATGCACTTGGACAACAGTAAGCTCAGTAGCGTTATTAGTAAGTTTAACGTAGTAGGCCTAGTGTTGTGTTCTGCATGGAAACCAAACACTAACTACTGCCTGTAACTACAGTTTTAGGGCTTCTGATGATCTTGTCTGGCCTCCTTTGGCACTCGGACACCTGTGGTGCATATGCAGAATAGCCAGTACACACACATAAATAAAATAAAATAAATCAATAGAAATAAAATAAACAAAATAAGTAATTTATATAATTATCAATCAGAGCACAGTAATATGTAATCGATAAAAAATTGTTTAACCTTGTAAAGCTGAAGAAAATACTAATTAGCAGTTTGAAAAGGATTATGTTTGACTATTTAAATTATTACCATGTCAAAATTTATAAACTAAGGTACCATGTAATTTCATGAGATAAGGAAACTGATTCTAAGAAGATAGGTCTATGGATATCTATAACAAGAAAATTTAAGATTTGTCATATAAAAGTTCCTTATATGTTAATTATATATGTGTACATGATGTATATATACATATATATACATATATATGCATATAGAGAGACAGAGGGAGAGGAGAGAAACATATATTAAACATTTGTTCATTACTATAATCATTACTTGGGAATAGTTATTTACTTTATCTTCATACTTCCTATTTTATCAGGGTTATTAGTTATTAAGAAATTCATCAGTGAGTGATGAATTTACTGAATGCCGATTATAATTGAATAGGTGCATTTTTCATAAGTATTTTTACTCAGACATGATTTATCATTATGGCGTTATTAAGGCCTTATTAAATATGAGAAGAAATTATAACTTGGAGGAAACTAAATAACTTGACCAAACACAAACACAACACAGTACACGTTGGTCTGTACTAAATACCCAGAGTTAAATAAGTTACACATAAAAAAAGAGTTCGAATCTTCGCTATTCTGGCTATGAAACCCATGCTTACTTTAGCAATTTATCACCTTATAAAATCTTTTATTATTGTGCATGTACAATATGCGGGAAGTTCACATATGTCATGATGGATGAACAGCACTCAGAGGATCATTTTTTAGGGAGTTGGTTCTCTCCTTCCGGCTTCCCCTGGATTCAGGGATTAAATTGAAATCTCTAGCCTTGTGAGACAAATATCTTTATGCATTGCGTTGCCTCACTGGCCTCAATTTATCACTTAGTGTTTAAGTTATTTTGTATGATTATGTGTGCTCAGTAGACTATTCGAGTCAATAACTTTAGGTTAGTGCTGGATGTATAATAGAAATGTATATTAATAGAAATCACAACATCTATGTCTGATGAGCACGTCATTTAAAGGGTGCTGGAGGGATAATTCACGTTGCATGTATTGTGGGCTTTGGATTGTCTGTTGATAAAAGAGTAACTTATGCTAAAGCAGGTGCTGAAGAAATATAAGATATGGAAGTTCAGGATTCATTTGATAAAAGCTGGATAATTGGGGTTGGGATTTAGCTCAGCGGTAGAGCGCTTGCCCTAAGCAAGCGCAAGGCCCTGGGTTCCATCCCCAGCTCCAAAAAAAAAAAAAAAAAAAAAAAAAAAAAAAAGCTGGATAATTCTTTACTTGTGTGTCTTCATTATTATAAAATTGACAAGGGTCCATCTAGTCTGGGTAAAATGTTATAAAAAGATTTCAGTCTTTTCTTTCTATTCTGGTGTACTATTTACTCTGGAAATGTTTATTATAAGTGGCATAGTAGCAAAATCATTATTTCAGTTGGGTAATCAAACATATGTCTATTCCATAGTAGGGGTAGTTTCTTTTTAGGTAGCACAGGTTTTCTGGTGTTCAGGGGTAATTGATATTTAACAGAAGCATGCACTTCATTAGTTTGGTTCCATAAAAGACTTCCCTACATTTTTTAGTCCATTCACCAATACCATTCCAAAATAATCCATAATCATGTAATTATTACAAGAATTAATAATAAGGGACCGTCTCAATTTGTTGAAGTACATAGGCTGCATAGCCATAGAGACCCATCTGTGGGAGGAACCTCCCTTCAACACTAAATCCTTGGAGTAAATTCTCCTGGTAAATTCTTAATGGAGACTTTTCAAGTTGGCCGAAATAACTGTGGTCATTCCTCTTTGTACTGCTCGGTGTAGTATGTTTTCGGTTTCCAAAACAAATGTTTTGATCCTCGCAGAGATTACTCTGGGTCCCTGTTGTTAGATGGCCAAGGTTACCCAGCTTTTTTATAATTAACTGTTATGATGTCATGCCAACCACATTAAATAATGGAAACAACAACCAGCTATGACATCAGGAATGCTGATAGCACAGATATGCTGATCAGATGAATACATTTAACATGAAATAAAAATGAAAAGCACCTTCTGGAGTGCGCATTAGATAAATGGATTTTTGTTGTCAAATTTAAGCTTTTAAAAAGATTGTTTCAGGGTATAAATATTAAGTATGTCTTGAGGGAGGATTATTACTAAGTATGAAAGTTATTATTACTATACCCTTGCATAAACTTGTGGAAAAGCCTTTCTAACTTGTTCCTTTAAATCTCAAAGCTTAGACAGATGAGACAAAGAGACACATGAAATACACTTTGTGTTAAATTTGGACAAGTTACATAAACTAAAGTATGAGCTAACTTTTAAGTATGAAAAATTTGTGCATTGAAATAAAGGAAATATGAGAGCAGATACCCTCATTGGTCTGATGCCATTTTGTTCAGACCTCAAAATTGCCCAGACATGAGGCTGAAATGGTTTTGGTCCCTTGGTACCATTTGGGGTACATACACACACACACACACACACACGCACGCACGCACGCACGCAAACTGCACCTCCATGTTCTAAATCTGAATGATCTCATGTCATGGGTCCCATCTCCTCAGCCTTCTTAATATTTCACATTTATTGTTCTTTTTTTTTCACGCTAAAAGATTAGCTCAAATGATGACGTCCATTTATCCTTCAGAAACTTCACATCTTTCTTATTGTGTGTGTCCATCAGGTAGTCCAAATTATAGCACGGCTGGTTCTCTTTGTCTAATTGGATGCTTTGAGAATTCTGAATGAATGTCCTCATCCAGGAACCACCTTAGCATCCTTAGGCTAGTCATGATGTTCATTAACAATTCTCTCAACACTGATACTCGCATGGCTTCTATTCTTTTCATGTTGTCTCTGTAGAATTTAGAGATGTCTTAGAAGAAACACTCAACAACGTGCAGGACTTCAGGAAGTTTCCATGTGGACTTCGCCTTCAGCTATTAACTGTGATACTTGAGTCATTCACTAAGCCAGCTCTTGAAAGTATACAAGTGGTGCTTACTGTGACAGTCAGGTTCGATGGATAAATAAACTTAGTCTGGTTTCTGCACATAAAATACTGTGGGCTGATGAAATGCAGCCAACAGGATCGTTTGCTCAGCATTCTCTCCTCCACTCCTTTAAATTTATTGAGGAAATCAGAGAGGAGGTTTCATTCTGGTAGGTAATATCAGAGAGCCTGTTGGACAGGAAGGCGTTAACACTGGCTTACTTAAAGTGCATGCCGTGATTGGCTATTGGCTATGGGTGCTCTGTTCAGGATGTCCCCGCATTTTATTCGGCCCAGTCCTCTACAAATATGTCAGTGCTTGGGATCAAACTCTCCTTTTAAAACAACGGCTTTTCAATTAGGGACACAGAACATCAAGATACCATAGAAATACTAGATGATACACAAGTTTGATAAGTTTCTTCATTTAATTTTTGACCTGGAGCCCCTATTACAAATTTGACACCAATTCCTTCTCAATGTAAGGAGTCTGAATGTCACGTGCATTGACATTTAAGCTGTCTTTTTAGAATATATCACAGCATATGTGGTCTCATAGTCCTATTTTACATGCGCCTGCCGATAATTTTTTTAAACTGTGAAAGCACTTGCAAAGAGGTACGTGTATTTATGTGAGCATGTAATTTCACTGACTTATACACACAGAAAATGGCACAAATCAGATGTGTACAGCTCAAGGAAATCTCATAAACTGAGCTCGTCCACATATGTAACAATTGGTGAAGACAGGGGACATTAGCCACGCCCCTTCTTAAAGGACGTCTCCATTCTGACTTTGGACGATCTAAATTAGTTTTTGCTCATTTTGTAACTCAAACAACGATTTTCTATAAGATATGCTTAAACTTTGCCTGTCTCATTCAGTGTCTTTGCTGTGCTCAACTATCACTGAATATTTTTTATGTGCCACAACTTTGTCATTTCAGGCATAATTATTTTCTAACACTTTTATAAAGCAGAGCAACCTTTATAATGAGTTGGTTTCAGGAAATTTGTAATACTGTAGCAAGATTCTCTAGGCCAGTTCCTGTTAATCTCCCTGTCTCTCCAACAATGTCATGTATTAACCTATGTTTTTTTGGTGTGTGTGTGTGTGTGTGTGTGTGTGTGTGTGTGTGTGTGTGTGTGTGTGTGTGTGTGTGTGCCTTGATAGATATTTTAGGCTAAGAATGAATATTAAATGGAGTTAAGAATATTTAACTTCTCAGTGGGGTCACTGGAAAGAGACACAAAAATAAATGCAGACAAAAATAAGTCTGTCATTGACATTAGAATTAATTTAGGCTCACAGGCCAGAAATGTATACAGTAGAAATATATGTTCTCCTGAAACAAAATGCTTCCCTTTTATTATAGTTTCAGGAGTATTTTAACAGTATTGTATTCTCAGATATTATCATCACAGAGGACACGCGGCAGAAGAGAGAGAGAAATTGTATCTCACCTTTTGAAAGTTATCCTGCAGTTGATATCAGCGGCACTGCAGGGGACTTTACAGCTTTCGAAGAGATCTTGGTTTCTGTTGTACTCATTTCTACAGCAGTTGAAAAAAAGCTTCTTTAACAGTAGAGGGAGAGGTGCCAGGGGCGGGTCCTGTGTGTACATAGCCTAGTAAGTGTTTCAATAATGGGGAGTATACATATGAGTCACTTCTCTGTGACTGTGATGGAGCCATTGCAGGATGTTTAATGACTTCCTTCAAGATAACACACACACACACACACACGCATGCACGCACGCACGCACGCACGCACACACGCACGCACACTCACTCACAAACAACAACAACAACAACCAAAAACTTTAAATACTTGCATTTTCCCAGACAGATGTAAAACCAATGTATTTTGCACATTGGACTGATATTTGTGTATGTGTTTGTTCTGAAGCACAGAAAGAAGCAGCCAAGGGCAGATAAGTTGTTCTCTCACCCTGATATACAGAATATAAGTAGTCAGCAGTGGTCTTATTTGAGAGAAAGCTTCTGTTTTCCCACACTGTACTTTCTCTTTATCTCTGGATCGATTACTACCAGTCAGCTTGCATATTTCCAAGTCCACCTAGTAATTCATTTAATTGTTAAATATTTATATTTTTTTGTTTTTAACAAAGTTTAAGGGAAAAGAAAATCTGTTTCTTTCATGGTATTATCCTAAACCCAGAAATATCAGGAGAGCTACTGATATAGGTGTGTGCTACTGGAAACTGTTCATAATACAATTTATTTATTTATTTCATTTATTGAAAGCAAATCTGTCATATAGAGACCAAACTTATCAAAATATTTTTATATTTTGAATTCTAATGTACATAATTTCCCCCTCTCTTTCCTCCCTCCACATCCCATGTTCCCCATTTGCTTCAGTTCAAACTCACGAGCTCCTCCTGTTGTCATTATATAGTTGCACATGTCTCCGTGTGGGTCTTTTTCCCCATAAATACATAACTGTAATGTGCTCCGTACATATGTACATGTTTGTACATGTTTTCAGGGTTGACCTCTTGGCACTGGATAGCAAATCAGTGTGCTCTTTCCTGGGGAAGCCTCTCTCTCCCATTCTTGGCATTCCTTAGATATCTGTAATGCTTTGTCTAAGGGGGAACTTCCTGAGCTTTCTCTCCTCCATGTTATTGTATCCATTGTCATTGTCCTCGTTCAGTTCCTATTCAGGTTGACATGTTGGTGAGACTTCACAAGTATAGTTTCTGCTATTTCTAAGAAACACAATTAAACACCAAACTCAGTGCCTCTGGGTCCTGTGTCATAGTACTGAGATTTGAGAACTGTAAGCCAGCTGTGACCTGAAATATTTAAATTCCAGTGGTGGTTTTTGTTTAGTAGTGTTCTGAGTAACTTTGGTGCCTGTAACTGTTGATAAGTGTTTTGGTAAACAACTTCAGCAAAATAATACGAACTAGGACTTCAGCAGAGAAACATTGATATGATTGAGCTTTAGAGTTTCTGTTTCATATTTGTTTTACAAAACCTGAGATTGATTTTGCTCACTTTTAGTAAATGCTTAATGAAGGTGGCATTTTGTTTCTTTAAGAGTTTTTAACCTTTTTTCCCCATTTTCTATTTTATCTGTTTTATATCTATGGGAATTTTCCTCACATCTCTATCTGGGCACATGTCTGTGCAGTGCAGTGCATTCTAAGGCCAGAAGAGGGCACTCTCTCAGACTGCAGCTACAGGTGCTTGTGAGCCATTATGTGTGTTCTGGGAATTGAACTAGGGTCCTCTGGAAGAGAAATCAGCGCTCTAAACTGTTGTGCCTTCTTTCTGTTCCCAGTGACATTGTTTCCAAACCTTCATTCCGATCTTTGTTGCAGTTAGTCAGGAGAACTTGAAATATTAGAATACTTGGAATGTTTTCTGACAAAGAAGAAAGCTAAAATGAAACATTTTTAAATATTGGATGGCATGGGATGACTCTCAGATATCTTGTGAATAGGTGATGGTTTGTGCTTGGGCTTGTCCACTAAAGCCTATGAATTTGAAGCTTGGTCCCCAGTGTGGTAATAAAGAAGACAATGGAATTTCTATCGGATGCTAAGGAGAGGTCTTTAGGTAATTTCCTGAGCATCTGATAATTCCCTAAGAAGTTAGCTTGAACCAAACTCGTTTAACCATTTCTTGGCTTACTCAAGTGAAACACAAAACACTATTGTTCTTAAAGAACGAGGCAACTAAAGGACAGAAGTTTAAATAAAATGCCAAATGTTCACCAACACCTTGTTGCTGACAAAGAAATATCCATTTGCACACTAAGAGTGGGCAGTCTTAATTTCCTGATGCCAGGAGTATTCTGAGAAGCTAATTATATTATGGGACTTTTTTTTCTCTCTACCTTTAGAGTTTCCAGCTGAAAATGCTCAATCTTTGAGTCTACACAGTTTGAGTTTGTTAATATTACCAACATTTTTACACTTTATAAGGACACCATTATCTATAGGAATATTTCGGCAAATGTACATTTACCAGGGATCTTGGAGAATAATTGAAACCTTGCATGGCTTTCGTAATAAAGAAAACACATAGCACTTTATAAGTTTAGGATCAGCGAGGCTTCATGAGTGGGAAGCTTAATGAGACCTTTCAAAGTAGAAATGAGAGGATAATACACTTTCTTAATAAAATAAACATAAGAAACAAAATACTCTGTAGCTACTAATGTTTTATGTAATGAAGTTTTAGGAGATTAAATCCCCATCATCAAGGGTTTAGCGCATAGACAATAAAATGAACGTGCTCCAGTTTTATTTTTTGTCCCTTACGCAGTAATTATTTTTTCATTATAGAGTTTATTTTTATTTAGTATACTGCTTTTATTATTGTTTCCATAAAAATGCTCAGATTACATTAAAAAAAAACGGTAAATGTGTGAACACAACTTGTTAAAAGGACATAATGGCACAACCATAGCTAATAGGAACAGCAAAAGTGTAAAGGCAGCTCAGGTTACAGACAAAGATCCAGCCAGGCTGAGCTGAGTGATGTCACTGCTGTCACTCAGCCTTCCACCTTTCATCCTGATCTCCATGTGATACATAGTTGGGGGCCTTTTAACAGTTGTACAATTTGGGGATATTGGACTGATGGGAAATGTCTTATGAATCGCTTATGCCTTCTTTCAGGAGTATATTACGTGGCATTTGAGATCAGGGGCTGTGTATGGTATGCCCCTTGAGGAAAAGATATGGCGACAGTTAGATTGGCTGTAGAAACCTCTGCCCTACAACGGGGCTTGTACTGATGGCCAAGCGATGGTGAGGATAAATGATAAAATAATAAAATAGTCAGACCTCCCCTTCTTGGATTCCTTAGCTAGTACATGGGTACATGGGTACAGGGCCACTGTGGTGTCATGTGACCAAGGAACAGAAGAGTGCCAAGATTAGACGTCTAAATAAATTCGACATAGACATAAATATTGTATCATGGCAAAAAGTAATTAATGACGGTGGCAGTTTGGGCCTGAAGATTTTTCTGTTGTTTTGTCGTTGATTAACAATGACTAAACTCCTGACCAAGAAGAAGTTAAAACATACGTCTTGGAACAAAAATGACATGATCTATGCTTTAGAACAACCTGAATCTATCCCTGCTATGGAGTTCTATATAAATAAGGAAACATCCCCACCCTGACTGTCATTCAGTCAGGCTGCAAGATTCTGCGGACCCCCAAGTGTGACTCAGTCCTCCCTTGCTGACTCTTTATCTCTTTTGCTGTTTCTGGCCATCCCTTGGGGCTGGTGCCTGGCAATATGGTATTTCATAAGGTGCTAAAAATTTACTATCCACCAGATATTTGTTTCTTTGAAAAAAACAAATGACATTATCTGGTATTTATTCCTTCGTGTTCAGGAAGCTATCTATGTGAGTCATATCTATTTGTAATTGGGATTATCAAATAGTGAAAGCAACGTCTGTTCTCCACTCCTCTGTGTTGATTTCAATCTATAAATATATATATGTTTGTTTGAGTTTAGGTAAAAAAAATAAAAATAAAATAAATAAATAAAAGACTTGCAGGCTTTCCAAAGCCGCTAGTAATCCTAATTACTGGTGCTATCAATCTCAAAAGATAAACATTTGGATCTATTTCTTGGACCTGTTAGTTTGGTGAGTAAATAACGCTTGGCTGAGAGTATAAGTTTACAGAGATGCTGCCACGTGAAAGAAGAAAATACTCTACGAAATATGTAGCAGAGGATTGCCTCATCTGGCATCGCCGGGAGGGAAGCCTCTTGGTCCTATGAGAGGCTTAATGACCCAGGGTAAGGGAATGTTAGGCTGCTGAGGCAGGCGTGGGTGGGCGGGTGGTGGCACATCCTCATAGAGTCAGGGGAGAGGCAGGAGGGAATGGGTGATTGTGTGTGGGGGGTTGGGAATGGGGATAACATTTGAAATGTAAATAAATAAAACAACCAATAAAAAATGAGCTGGATATATATACTGCTCAATTTCAAATATAAATAAATAAATAATAAATAAATAAATAAAACAATGACGATGAATTAAAAATAATGGAAAATCACGATGATGATTATTACGTTAAAAGGGGAGCCACATAGCTTTTAGTTTATAGCAAGAGAGAAATGAAGAAATCTTTTCACCTGAGAGTACTGATGTTACTGAATTATTTAGAGCCACTCCGTTCCCAAGCAGTCACTGAGGTTTATTTTAGACACCTCTTTGTGTTTATTTGTTTGTTTTGTTTTTTTACTATTAGGTGTTACATACCGAGGAATGCAGGTATTTGAACTGACCTCGCAAACAGTGTCCAGTGAAAGACTAATGGTGCTCTCACCAATACGAGCACCTTAATGGGATGTTAGGATTACTGTCTCTTGATATAGTAACACTGAAGTTTGTATTTGCTTCTTGATAATAGTTGTTTCATTTTAGAATTATTCTCAGGGTCTGTTAGATGTTTTCTTGTTTTTCTCATAGACATCATATCTTTCTCTTTCTGATGTGGTACAGATATTGTTTCATTGTTAATATTTTGGCTACCCTAAAACCATATATTTGTAATTTTAGTAATATACAGTATTTCTGACCACTCTTATCAGGTACAAAAAACTTTCCAAACACTGAGGTATGGTATTTAGAAATTATGATTACAAAAGGCCCCCTTTTTTTCCCTCCTCCACAAATTAGTCTCATAAAAGGCCTTTCCCTTTCCAAGGATTCACCTTTCTAAGTAGATCATCCTCATCTGAGGAGACAGAGACAAGACTGCTCCCCTGGGGAAACATGGGATTCTCCAAATGACTTTATATCCAATTTTTCCTTCAGTAGCAATTCAGTACTGTGAGATTAAAAAAATACTATAACATATAATGTTGTGCAGAATACAATTTGTTAATTTATGTCTGAGGTGTAGTGAACCATAAATTAATATGAGCAACTTAAGCCACATGAAGATTTTGTGCGACATAAACACTTCACAAAGCAGTGTAACTCAGTGTGATTTGTCCAGTTCCTGTAATTTACCCAAATGATGGCATGTACATGAAAGAGAAGCTGGGAAATAGTATTATCTGACACATATTTTACTAACTCCTTTTACAATATTATAAGGAACAATGATTATAAATGGATTTTAATAAACTCTATTAGTTATTAATAAGACTTAATCGGCTCTCCCCACCCCCAATAACCAAGGTAGACTCCTATGGATGTTTTAAAATCAGCTTTATCACACTTACCAGGTGAATTGTCCCTAATCTAGTTTTCTAATGCTAGAGTTTCTTCTTCACATGGTAAAAGAAAATCCATGCACAAATCTTAATCTAGATTCCTATCTTTTAAGTTGTTCCTTTTCTTTCTAACAATCTCTTTATTTTTATATGATGGTTTTTACTGGTATGCATGTATGTATGTGAGCCACATGCATGATTGGTGCCTTACTGAGACAAGGAGAGTGTTAGGTTCCACAGGACTGGAAGTACAGATGTTTATGTGGCACCGTGTAGGTGCAGGGAACTGAGCCCAGGTACATTACAAGAACAAGTCAAGCACAGGGATTCCAGCTGCTATAGAAGTTTTCATGAGAAAACAACATGAAGGGACCTTTTGTTTTTCTCACTGTAGTAGGATTTACAATCAACCTCAAAGTAATAGCTATGCACACAATAGAGGTGTTGTCGCAATGCATATAAACAACCACAGTTATCCAAGCATACATATATGTGAAACCATGACACTGTTGCCTATTGTGTGTTTATAATACATATAATATACATAATATATTATATATGGTAACGATTAAACAAAATGTACGTATTGAATAGTGCAGGGCTTCAGAAAGATTTCCTTTTTCTTCAGTTATTTAAAACTCCACGAATACATGTTTATGGGATCCAAGTTTTTCTTTAGCAGTACTGAGGACTGGACTTAGGGCTTTAAGGGTGCTAAGAAAGTGCTGCTCTATGTTCTAGTCCCAATTAATTAATTAATTTAATGATTTATATTCTTACTAGGTAGCCTTAGCTAGCTGTGTAGATGCTTCTGGCCATAAACTTAAGCAATTCTACTCCTGCCTACCAAATGATAACATTATAGCCTTGTGCTACCATGTCTTCCTGTTTTGTTTTTCTCCAGGTGTCAGAATAAACGTAATTACTTTACCAATAATAGGAGCACGCCGTCTCTCTGAGCAATGGAGGGGTGATGCGCTTCTCATGGGAGAATGAATTCCTATGCTGGCCGCTGAGGGAACTAGAAGTTAATGACTTTACATCATCATTAGGAAGTGTCACCCTGATTTTTGTTAATGTAGATTTACCTGACGATTTCAAAACAGAAGTATGCATATTTCTTACCTTTCAAAAGCATTTAATTATTGTTTCCACGTCAAATCTTATTCTATGGCCTCTGTGGCATTGAAAAAGAGGGATAAATAAGTTTAATTTTCAAAATCAAGAACACATTTTTAATGGGAACTTTTACTTCTCGAAGCTGGTTTCTCGGTACAGATTTTCGTGGTGCATACAGTCTCCATTTTCTACTGTTTCTTACTTTATATTCTTATGTAATGGATCTACCATTTTATCTTCTATGATTCTCACTCTCCCTCCCCTCCCCTCCCTCCTCCCCCTCCCTCCCCCCTCCCCCCCTCCCCTTTTGCTTCTCTCCCCCCTCTCCTGCTGGCTCTATGTAGTTCTCTGTGCCACCTGTAAACCATCCTGCCTCTGAGACTCATGCTTACTTCTCAGTCTCTGTAATTTCCCATTTCAGGATATACTAGCAATTATTATGCATCCCAGCCCAAGATACATCCTTTGTTCCTCCTTTAAGTTCCATGAAGCAGGCCTCATCCTTGTTTTCCTTACCTGCCCAATGAGTCCCGCCTAAACTGTACTCCTTCATTCTGTTCTAGTTGCTTTTGAAACCTGTACAGCGTGTCTTCATTTCTAATGCCTATGAGATATTATTACAAAGTATTTTTCCGTGCTGGATTTTTGTCTGTTCAGCATATTTTAGAATTATGAACAAACACTATTTCAATTAGGAATGCATTTCAGCAGCAAATTTGGGAACAAGACTCTCATATATTTTATACTCTGTTCATTGACCCTGAATGACTATTATAAAAGGAAATTTTTATTCATTCTACCTTTCTCAGCCCCTGAATGGTACAAGAAAAACATCTACTTATCTGCTAAGATGCATAACTATTTATAAATTACTTTTTCCCATCATCCTTCATGCCAGTAGCTAAAGAGATGAGTCTGTTAGTACTAGGCTATGGTCTTACAGAAAATTTAAAAAGAATTGCTTTGGAAAATTGGCATGTATATCCAAAAATAATGATGAATTTATATCTTCCTAAAGAGAGGCATAGAATTGCTACCATATCTGCATCCTGCAATCTAATGTTTCAACTAGTTTATGTGCTTCATAATGAGTATAATTTATTTTTCTCTGGATGATTATAGATAATTTGTTAGTTTACATATCTGTTGTTTTTTCTGGGGTAGCCAGAGATAAGGCTCAATGTTTAGGAGCCATTGTTTCTCTTACAGAGAACCCAGGTTCACTTTACAGAACCCACAGGGTGACTCACAATTGTCCTCATCCCCATCTATAAAGGATCTGTAGGCACGAGATATACACACGGTACCTGTTTGTATGTGCAGGCAAAACACACACATAAAATAGGAATTACTTTTCAGTTTCATGGGAGATAACAATCCAAAATATTCAAGATCGATACATAAATAAATCAAGGGAAATGCAGTGGTTTGGACCTCCGTGGTGGGGAGGGGTGAAGATCTGACCCACTGTTAATTCTTCCTGACATGGTTGGCTTCCTGGTATTCTTAGTTCTCTCTGGATTGACTGCTTCTTATGCTTCTAAAGCATGACTGTACGTGATCCCTGGTAACCAAAACTCTCTCCTTCAAAACTAGAACAATAGGTATAGTAAGGCCACAGTAAGGATTCTTTATCCTTGCCTTACCAACAAACAATCGATTTATCCAATAGGCTAAGCTTGCCATCAAGTCGTGATAGCAATCACTTGAGTATGTAAGTAAGCCAGTGACCCTTATCTCAAGATGAAAATTTCTTCCGTTGGATGTTTGGCAATGCCGACAAAGGTATGTGGAAGGTACTAATAATATCTAGTGTAACATCCAAGGGAGCCCCTGCTCACCAACATTTTACCAAGTCAAAATTGCCCAAGACACTTGAATTCAGAAACCCTACCTTGAACTGATAAGGAACCAACATGGAAGTAAGTTTAACTCCAGGTGCAGCCCACACTGAAAAAAATTAAAAACAATGGCTAATATCCATTGCCTAGTTCAAAGGCAAGTTAGTGTTGTGTGTTGAAAAAAAATGCAAAGTGTTTTTTATTAGAAATAATGCTAGGTTAAACATACTTCTTTACGACTATAACTGGGAATGGTATTTCTCCAAATTTCTCAGTTTGGAGCTTGTCTATATTTTAAGATAGACTGTATTTTGAACTATGAAAGTGTCACTATATTGGAAAGTAATATGCTTTGTTTTATCTCCAATTGTTTTTTGAACTTGGTATTGAACACCTGGTTCTATGGATTTTTCTCAGTTGTATGTAAGGAAGCTATTTCAAGCAACAGTCTGTAAAAATGAGGTCTTATCCTTAAAAGTTTTGTCCAATTAATGGCATTTCAATCTGCCAATATTTCTGAAAACTTGGAATAGGCCCCACACACTCTTTATGGGACTAAAGGCAAGGCCATATCTCCAACACTTGCTTTGGGGGGACATAATCAGTGTGGTGTAAGTCCAGGATAATTTTCAAACCAAGCCGACTAAATTGTGGAATACAAGTCATTAAATTCAAACAGCAGGTTTTGAATATAAAAATTGCTTCTGGGAAAAATGTTATGAATTATATTTTTAAGGAAATGCCTCCTAGACAATCTACCCTAGGAATTTAAGACACTTCTGGGTTACTTTTCACTGTGTTTCGATGCTAATTTTCTGTATAGCCTTTCCTCACCTTATAGGATAAAAGGTTCCAAAATAGGATCAAAATTCCTCTTTCCTTAAGAGGCCCCTCCTCCACCAGACTGAAACTTGATGGATATTTAAGTAATCACTTTAGACACACCCAACATTTTGCAACTGAAGAATTCATTCTCTCACGATGTTTTCAGAGAGAAAACTGAAGGAGGAACAATGGCCTTTCAAAACCACAGGCAACAGCCCAGCAACTCTCTCTAACCTCCCCATGCTTTCCTTTGTAGCATATTCTCATATTACATTGAATGCCAGTCTTCACCCTGGTCACAGATCTTACAATCTCAGAATATTTGTAGTCTCTGTAGCAGCGGAACTGCTGAGCACAAAACCCAAACCAAGTAAATCCACACAGATATCCCCCCGCCCCGCCCCCCAAACACACTGCGGCTTCAATTATGAAAGAAAACAATGCCATCAATCATTAGCATTGATCTTGAAGTGTTACAAGAACTAGATGACCTGCGGTCTGGTGGAAAAGTTCTGTAGAAGAGATATGCGTCACAAATTAATTTCTGTTTACTTTTTCTTTTAAATTTGGAGATTATAATATAATGATGTCATTGCTCCCTCTTATTTTTGTATTTAAAACTGTTGGGAAGTTCCTTTATCATCAATGGTCAATGGGAAATAACGCTGAGGTCTAGAATAGACTTCTCCTAAGGCTGTTCTTTGTTTCTGGATTGACACCTACAGACCTCCTTTAGGACAGCCCCTCCCCACCATCCCAGGGAGTCATGGCTAAGATAATTAAATGAATCTAATGAAGGAAACACAGCTTTTTTTTTATTGGTTATTTTATTTATTTGCATTTCAGATGTTTTCCCCCTTCCCAGTTTCCCCTCCACAAGCCCCCTATCCCCTCCTCCCTCCTGCCCGCCTCTACGAGAGTGCTCCCCCACCTGCCCTCCCACTCCTGTATGGGCAGCCTAGCATTCCCCTCTCCTGATTCATCGAGCCTCCACAGGATCAAGGGGCTCCCAATGATGCCAGATAAGGCCATCCTCTGCTACATGTCCAGCTGGAGCCATGGGTACCCCCTGTGTACTCTTCAGTTGGTGGTTTAGTACTTGGGAGCTTTAGGGGATCTGGTTGGTTGATATTGTTGTTCTTCCTATGAGGTAGCAAACCCCTTCAGCTCCCACAGTCCTTGCCCTAAGTTCCCTGTTAGAGTCCCTGTGCTCAGTCAAAAGAAAGTTTAGCATCTATGTTGGTCCGGCTCTCACAGAGCCTCTTGGGCAGCAGCTATACCGGGCCCCTGTCAGTAAGAACTTCTTGGCCTCAGCAATAGTATTCGGTTTTGTGTCAGCAGACGGGAAGGATCCCTAGGTGGGATGGGGTAGTCCCTGGATAGCCTTTCCTTCAGTTTCTGCTCTGCTCTTTGTCCCTGCGTTTCCTTTTGATAGAAGGAATGCTGGATTAATATTTTTGAGGTGGGTGGGTGGGCCCATCTCTCTACTGGGGGCTGTGCCTATGCACTGGATATGTTCTCTAAGGGTTCTATCTCCCCTTTATTGGGTATTTTGACTAAAGTCCACCCTGTTGGGTCCTGGGAACCACTTGGGTCTCTGGTATCTGGGACTTTCTAGTGGCTATCCTCAGTTCCCCCACCCTCACTGCTACACCTACTTTCAAATTCCTGACCCTCCTGAATTGGCACTCCTCTTTCTCTCCCCCTTCTGTCTCCCTTCCAGATCTCTCCCTCTACTCCCCAGAGATTTTTCTCTTCCCCCTACTGAGTAGTACTGTAGCATCCACACATTGATGTGATCTTCTTTCGTCTTGGGTTTCATATTGTCTGTTAGATTCTTATATAAATGGGATTTGACACATTGCTCAGGCACTGGTTAATAGTGACTATTACAGGCACCAATGGCCAGCAGTTCTCAACCACTTATAACCCTACCTACAAGGGACTGATGTTTTCTCGACCTGTTGTTACCTGTAGTCCTGTGAATACACACACACACACACACACACACACACACACACACACACGCACACATACACAGCACATAATTTCTTAAAAACTGTTAAAAATTCTATTTATGCCATGGGAAAAATGTCCACAAGGACAAAAAGAGAAATCCCATTACATTTTCATCTAGAAATAAAATATCTAATAGATTCAATGATGCCACTATTGAAATGTTTAAAATTCTATATTGAAGCTTGGCCCAAAATGTCTTGAAACAATGAGATAGCTCAACTGATAGCTTCCTTCTTTTAGTTTGGATTATATTAAAATCTTAATACGTGATAAAACGATTCCAAGCATTCTACTTTAAAAGCAATTGCTTGAAAAATCAGGTGTTACACTTTCTTGTTTGCTAACACATGCCTGGAATGAAACAATTATCTGCCACAATGCTGTGTGTGATTCATTTGTATAAAAAAAAAAACAAAAAACAAAATTTCCTGGCAATAACCAAGTACTTCAAAATTATTTCCAGGTTCATTATGAATAAAAGATAAAATGAAAAAAGTCATAAACACTTAGCGTCTGTTTTTTTTCAAAAATTAGAAAACATTATTTAATAGAAAAAAATATACTTTGTAGTAAAATGGTCTCCGGCTTTCTTGGAAGATGGTAAGCTTATCTTACACTGACATTTACTTCCAAAGGAAATAACAGTGCAATTTTCATAGAACTTAGAATTTCAAAGAATATATAATCATCTTTTCTTTGTGTGTGCATGCACGGAATGGAGATACTCCGTTCTGGCTTCTGAAAGAATTCTTGGCATTTCCCAAGAAGTGGAGAAGGTTGATAAGTGTCTGTGGCAACACTAAATAAACCAATGAAAGCTACTTCTTGGAAGTGCCTGGAAGTCCACTTATGACAAGACAAAAAGAAAAAAAAAAGAATAAGCACCTCAGTTATCATTCAAAGTCTGCAAAAATATTGTGATGTACCCATAGACCAGGGAAGAGTAGACACATGACGAAATTTCGTCTTGTTCAAGATCATTGATTTCAAAGTAAAAGCAGAGGGTTGGGGGCAGTAGGAAGGGCTGAAGTCCAGTCAGAAAGAGGCACATTCACATGGAGGATGCTGAATTGTGTGGCTTTGGAATGTATAACAAAGGGGACAGAGAAGACATGATCAGAATGGAGTATTCATGTTATATAGAACACCAAAACCAGAAAGGTACAAGAGCTATCCTCAGATTTACTTTAGGGAACTGGGTCCAGGCAGTTGTGGTTGGGGCTCACAGGAGTAGGACATTAACATTTGTAAAGTCTGAGATGCTACACCAGTTGGCCTCCAGGTTGGACTGCCATCCTCCACATTACCCACTTAACATTGCCTCTTTTTTTCCCTGGTGTCCTTCCTTCCTTCCTTCCTTCCTTCCTTCCTTCCTTCCTTTCTTTTTCTTTCTTTCTATTGGATATAAGCCCTCTATCTCTTCCCCCTCCCCTTCTTCTATAAGGGCGTCCCCCTCCCCAACCATCTCCCCTACCCCCGTTCCCCTTCCCCTATACTGGGGGGTCCAGTCTTGTCAGGGCCAAGGACTTCTCCTTCCATTGGTGCCCAGCAAGACCATCCTCTGCTACATATGCTGCTGGAGCCATGGGTCAGTCCATGTATAGTCTTTGGGTAGTGGTTTAGTCCCTGGGAGCTCTGGTTGATTGGTATTGTTGTTCCTATGGGGTTGCAAACCCCTTCAGCTCCTTCAGTCCTTTCTCTAACTCCTCCAATGGGGATCCCATTCTCAGTTTTTGACATTGCCTCTTAAGCCAGTCTTTTGATTCTCTTGGCCTTGCTCCTTGGATCCACATGATGGTGCCCTCCAAACAGGGCCAATGCTCATTCCTGCCAGAAATATTTTTCTTCTCCTGAAGATCAAGTTAACTGCCGGGCAATTGTCCATGGACTTATTTTGAAAATTGTTTCAAACTACATACAAAGAAGTAGGAAAATCTCTAAGCAAATACAGTTGGCATATAAATATACTTAGATCGATATAATTTTAAAATAAAAAGTTGAAGCAAGTTTTACAAAGGTACAAAGATGAAATAGGATCCTCCCTATTGTTTAATCTTCTTTGCTTATCTGCTGTTATATGAGAATAAATTCCTGCAGCATAGGGTGAGTATAAGAATTGTGCTAAACTAAAGAGATATGTAGTATCTAACGAGAGTTAGCTGTGTTAACATATTTTGCTAGCCATGTTACTAGTGATTAAGACATACAGAAGTGACTTTTTAATATAAATCTAATTGTGTGTGCATGTGTGTGTGTGTGTGTGTGTGTGTGTCCCCATGTGCACGTGTGCACATTCATGCGCATGAGTGCACCTTTAAATACTAGAAGAAAGGACAGTTCCATTTTGATTGGAATTGTAAGAGATTGTTGACCAATGAATGTGGCCTTGAAAGCATCCTTTGAATACCTGCAAGCATTCTTGACCACTGGGACATCTTTCCCACTCTATAAATTTCATTTTGATATCTTAAAAAATACAATGACTAAGGAAAACATATTCTATCGGAAATGTCTCCTATGACCTGAAAGTAGAAATAATAATTGCCATGAATTATGGTTACATTTAATTAGTAGTGCTGGTAAGATCATTTTCTTAAGGTCAGTTCTAAGGGATATGTCCATGCCAAATATTCATCAATATTATAAAAATAGAAGAATATGGAAATAACATGGTTTAGTTTTGTTTTATTTTGTTTTTGTTTTTGTTTTGGATTGTTTGTTGGTTTTGTTTTTCTGTTTTCTGTTTTCAAAATCCAGCATCAAATATACTGCATAGGCAATCAGAATAATGGTTGGGAAATGCGGAAGGCAAGACTGTCAAGATCATGCTGGAGTTATGTCAAGACTACATCTTATAACTAAATGCAATTATAGCCAAATAGTGGTAATATATAGTTTATTTATTTTATGTACATATGTATACTCACGTGTATATATATGTAAGTGGTATGTGCATTGTACATGTGGTGTGTGTGTGTGTGTGTGTGTGTGTGTGTGTGTGTATGTGTGTGTGTGTGTGTGTGTGTGTGTGTGTGTGGTGTTGGCCAGAGATAAACAACTGATGTCTTCCTCAATCTGTAACTTTTGTTTTGAGAAATGATTATTTTCAATGGATCGAGAGCTTATAGATTCAGTTATATGGGCTAGACTGCAAACCCCAGAACTATTCATGTTTCTGCCTCCCAGCTCTGGAATTACAACCATCACAAGTGGGGAGCATTAAGCTTAAGTCCACTTATACATATGATACTTTTATTAACCAAACCATCTCTCTAGCCCTACTATATTAAATATTTATAGAATTATTAGAAACAATCTCTCTCAACACAGTGTATTAGAAATGCAATTGTTCTACTTAGTTGGGTCTGATCAGAATCTGCCTAAGATTATCAGATCAAGTGGAGCAAATTATCTTTGATTTTTATAAGTGAGGAATATAGAAATATAACAATTGGCAAAGCTATGATTATAACTCATTCATGAGTCAAGCACTTTGGTTGTGAATTAACTGTGCTACTCTTTGTTTGCCATTCGTACTGGCCCTTTACCCTGGTTTAGTATGTGTACATAGAGATAACAAGAGTGAGGAGGTAAATTTTCCACTCATGAGTTCTATCTCCTATGCATCTTTCTTTAATAGGGCGAAGTCCTTGATGACTGGATGTGTAAGGTCCCAATTATATGGAATTAATGATATGTATTTATTTGTACTGTCAACTGGATGTAGCCTAAATCATTTATTCATGAACAACCCTAAAGCCATGACTGAAAAATACAGTTTCAAGCATTGCTAGTGGCATGTGGGCTGCTCAGTCATATCCAATATTCTAAAAGTAGCTGTTGGTCTTTTACCAGTAAATACTGTCGGCAGAACTTATTTTCTTGCTTAAGTTTAAGAAGAAGTTTCTCTCTTCCCGTCTAGCCTGGCCCCACCACTAGATGAATAGTTACACACGCTCAATGACTTGGAGAAAGGCATAATTATTCTTTCCCAGGGATGAGCTTCCTAAATGGTTATCCAATTTAGGACTCTAAAAGCATACAGTGCCAAACACCATCAACAGGTGGTACTTGAGGTGTTGACATAAGAGAGGTCATAGCATGAGGGGAAAATGATATCATTATATTTTAATAAATATAAAGTGGCATTTAAATGATTAAGTTGAAAAATATTAGTAATTTTCCGTTATGGGCTGGCAAATTGCTTAGTGCCTAAAGGTATTTGTCAATCCATAGGTCTCACACAGGAGAAGAAAATATATTTCTCTGGGTTAGTTTCAGAACACACACACACACACACACACACACACACACACACACACACACACACAGAGAGAGAGAGAGAGAGAGAGAGAGAGAGAGAGACCCCATTAATTCTAAAAGAATGCAATTTTGTTTTTAGATTAGAAGATAATACTTATTAATCAATGTTTATGTAGCTGTCCTATCAAGTGTCAGGCTATTAACTGCAGAAAGGAAGCCACAGTAGGGACAAGGCTGGAAAATTATGGCCAATAATATTTTTATGGGTTTGCATATTTGCCAACTTTGCATGGAGAATAGAGAATATATATCTCAACTCTAGATTATTTAATGTTCATATTAATTAAAGATTACTTCTCAGTATTCCCAGAGACTTCTACGTTGTTTTTATTATTCACCTTCTGAAATAATGAATTTTGGCTCCGCTGACATGTACAAATACACAATTAATAAACAAGGTGTAATACACAATACATACCATTTTAGACTATATCCTAAAGACTGCCCTAAAACATTTATTAGGTTTCATAACTCATTTATGAGTAAGAATGTGCCTGGTTAATTTCTAGGGCTGTTAATATGTAATGGATCAACTCTTAAAATTAGAGAAGTAAACATGTGCCCCATGAAAAACACCTACACATTTGAAATTCATTTTTAAATTATTTCATGCTTGCCATCATGCTGTTTAGCTGAGTTTGGTCTGTATTTGAGGACTTTCGCCTTCTCCCGCCTGAATTTGCTCTCCTATTATTCATGTTTGTATACAACCCTCCTTTTGTCACACAGCTTTACCTGACACTGTTATGTCTTAATCCCTCCCCTTGGGCCTGGGCTATGTTACCTTCAAATGTGTGACATTGAGATAAAATATATCAAATGAAGACCCACCCACCCCCAGCTTCTGTTGGAATTTTTAAGTATTCCTTGAGAAGACATTTTTACAAAAGCAAGTAAAATGTGTAGAAGGTAACCATGGATTCTTTAGCTTCCTTTAATAAAAATGATTCCTCATAAGCATCTGAACTAATAGAGACTTACAATAAATATCTGTCATATGTAATGAGATATATTTTCTCTAACCAGAGTCACTATGGATATTAAAAGCGGGATGGGTTAATAAATATTTCAATATTATATGCGTGATCCTAGAGGACCGGATCCTGAGATATTTGCTTAAGGTTCCTCTACAAGAATAGATGATATATTTATGTGAGTTTCACTGTCTGCTTTGGGTTTTCCTTTTTTTGAGATAGGTTTCATATACATTAGGATGGCCTCTGATTTCTCCTGTAACCTAGAGGACCTTCAACTTCTAATCTTCTTCAATCTCTATCCCACGAACAGGGATTATAAGCAGGCAATGTCACACCCAAGGCACTGGGCATGCTGGGAGGCACTCTGCCAGCTGAGCTATAACCTCATCCCATACTTTAGAAATCTCTAAATTAGTGCCTTTCTTTGCATGAGGGTCACATTTCTGTAACCTACTCTTGATTTTTAAACTCAGCTGAAAAAAATGTGTTATTTTCTGACTCCAGTGATACAAATGTCAGTGAATCACTCACCTGGGTATGTGAACACAACTGTTTAGAGGTGTATGACTTCAAAGTGAGAAATAATAAATTTCCTATAAGTAGCCTTATATCAGGACTGATCTTGAAGTTATATGGTGGATAGCAGAACCTCTATAGAATGGGAATCAGAATTGAATGCAAATGACATCACGGATTAAAAAGATATGGCAAATTCAGAAGTCGTTAGAGAGAATTTCTCAAGAAGTAATTTTATCTAAATTATTATTATGGGGTGGTCGAATAGCTTGAGGAGATCACACTTTCCTTGTTATTATAAATATAGAAAAATATTCAAATGTTCAGTTGATTCTCTAGATCTCTTATCAGGTAAAAGCTGAAAGAAAAATGGATCTAAACATAGGAAAAAGATTTCCTTAGTGCTTCTAAAGAAAAGGTGTTTTATTTCTATGAGATCTGAATTAATTCTGTAGACATCAAAAATAAACAGTAAACTGTCATTGAGGTGGCAATGTTTACATAAGTCAGCATTAGCAATTTCCTTGAAAAGTGACAATTACTTATCAGTCTTTTTAATTCTTAGATCACAGAGAAAAATACTTACTTTTATTTCCCTCTGAAAGCCCTTCTGTCAACACTCCGGGATATACAGAACCAATCTGTCACGGGCAGATTTTTTTTTTAATCTCTCACAAATAATTTCCAAATTTCAGTTGTTTAGTGCACACTTCAATATATCTTGTATCGCTCTCATGATATCTGCTCTCTGATACACAGAGATTCCAGTGCATGGCAAATTCCTCCACTCTGCAATCAGGCACAGGTTTTTGTTGTGAAGCTAATTGATTCTACCATCATGCTCCCTGCAAATTTCTATTCCATGCGTTCTGTGCTAACTATTCTCTGAGATAACCACTTTAAGAGAAAAACATCCCTAAGTGAGTATCATTTTGACATCTTGCCTTACTGTCATATGGCTCAATTTCCAAGGCACTTACATTAGGAAACTGGAAAGTTGGGCATTCAGAAACAATAAAGTTGAAATGTGAAATGGGATCTGTATAATTTTTCTCCTGAAAAATGTTACTGTTGATTCCATGACTAAAAAAAGAAAGTCATTTATCCCACTTAGATTGAAATGTGGCCAATTTAAGCTTATGACACGTTCATGGATGGATAGTGGCACAAATTTGATACCATTCTTTCAGTTAAGAGGTCCCTGTGGATTTCATCCAGTGCACTGTTGGGAGACTGGCTTTCCCTGCACTGATGGATCTCCAGGAGATTTGCCCTTTCATAAGACTCATAAGAAATCAAAGCCAACTTTAAACAGTAAACAGAAACTAGGTTGTGGAAATATTGATGACTAACTGTGCTTTTCCTGAAAATATCCATATTTTATTTGCTGGAGCAATGGATATCCCTTGTGTTACAGGATGCTTCCTACACAGAGTACATTCATAGGCACATGTTAAAAGAATCTTGAAATAATAAACAGTTATAAACACCTCAAATAAAGACAATGTTTTCTTGCTTAAGTTAGCAAATAAATTATGTTGTTAAAAGATGGCGAGTTTAAACTTTTGAAACAAAATTTGCAGATGAAAGCAACAGGTATAGTTTTTTTGTTTGTTTGTTTGTTTGTTTACTTTAAAAGCTACACCAAGCTATTTATTGTCACATGCAGAATATCTGAAGGGATGAGCTGCATTTTAGTCTAGCAAACTAGACGTAAATATCAGCTATAATATGGTTATGTCCTGCTGTGCACTCAGGAGGTTGTATTTACAAAAAGGTAAAAGGGGAGGACTGATCCTAGTCTGCCCTTGCCAGTCCTCCCTTACATCCAAACCAGGGCAATGTATGTGTGCTATGCTTTATGAACCCTCCTCAAAGATTGGAATATTTCTATGTAACTAAATTATTAAATAAATTATTAAAATACTACAATAAAATGTTAATGAAGTTAATTAGTTCTGAAAATTTATATAATCATATGTACTGGGTCGCATGGCCTTCCATGTTCTTGTGTGGGAGCCTTTATCTCCTGTGATTTCCTTGTACGTTCCCCGTGACCACTGTTTTAGTCAGGGCTTCTATTCTTGCACACAACCAAGAAGCAAGTTAGGGAGGAAAGGGTTTATTCAGCTTACACTTCCATATTGCTGTTCATCACCAAAGGAAGTCAGGATGGGAACTCAGGCAGGTCAGGAAGCAGGAGCTGATGCAGAGGCCATGGAGGGATGTGTCTTACTGGCTTGCTTCCCCAGGCTTGCTCAGCTTGCTCTCTTAAAGAACCCAGGACCACCAGCCCAGAGATGATACCACCCACAATGGGCCCTCCCACCCTTGATCACTGGTTAAGGAAATGCCTTCCAGCTGGATCTCATAGAGGCGTTTCCTCAAGGGAGGCTCCTTTTTCTGTGATAACTCCAGCTTGTGTCAAGTTAACACACAAAACCAACAGCATAATCACTAAACTCCATCCATGTGGTATGTGCTTTGAATACATTCGTTATTCACTTATCCTTTTTAGTATATGTCGAGTGTTAAAATGATGGAATTTGTTACAAAATTTTCATACCTCTGTCATATGCAAGGCATTTCAATGGGATTTACTCTCCTTAGATTTCTTTAGTTTGGTTTGAGGGAAGTTTAGGTAGAGACTGCAAGAAAAACATACCTTCTAGCTCCTCGATTTGCCTTATTTTGTTTTCTTTAATCCTAAAAATGATGATTATCCTCTCATAATTTTCATGAGCTATTTCATATGAACTTCTGTGTGGTAGACATTTTTACTAAAACATTCTAAGGATAGTTGTGTATTGAAAAGTTGAGGTGAATGAGTCCTGATTTGCACGTGGCAGCCTAAGAGTCAACTGGGATATTAGTATCAGGTGGAAAGAAGTACATCCTATTAGAATTAAAGTCAGGAGTATGTCATCCTAGGGAAAAGCATGATAGGAGAACAAAGTTGTACTTGATGTTACAGAGTGTAGACCTCCCGCTGTGAAGAAAGGGACAGAGATATAGTCTGTAAACAGCAGGCATCGATATCAGCGGGAGGGGGACTTTAAAATACATTGGCAAGCATGCTTGATGAATAATGAATTTATTCCTCGTGTTAATATTTAACAAAAGTGGAAAATAGTATTTTTACAACGGAAACAAAAATGAATGCGGCTGTCGAGAGTCACTAATGTCTTAGCAAGTAAAAGCACTCTGTTCCTAACGATATTTGCAAACTCAAAAATTCATCCGTAGAGCCGAAGGTTCAAAGACTGGCGGACACAGTGCGGTCTCTAATAGTATTATGCATGCTTACGTTGAGAATCATCTACAAGAAAAATGAATTTATCCCAAGTGCCAAACTTCCAAGGGATCGCTTCCAAACTTTGTAGGATGTGGTTCACAGAGTGATTGATCTTCTTAAGCGGATGCTGTTGCCCGCTACGAAGCAGTTAAAATCACTGCTTAGCCCATCCGTGTGCTGCAAATGCTTTCCCCGCAGGATCAGAGGCGTCAGTTGGGATCTTTACAACTGAAATATAAAGATCTAGCCCCACTGGGTTTAAACCAACGTTAGTATAATCATCACAGCTGAGAGAATAAAGGTAAATGTAAGTCTAATGGGGAAAGAATTGAGAGTTTCAAAGGACACATTGCACGTGAACCAATGTTCTCTTTAACTTAATCTCTTCTTTTTTTAAATTTTTTATTATATATTTCTTTACTTACATTTCACAGGTTATTCCCCTTTCTGGTTTCCTGTCCATAAGTCCCCATTCCCTCCCCTCCAGTTACCTCAAAAAAGGAGAGCAAAAGAGGGGCCCATATTGTATAACATTTCCCAAGTATGATACACATAGAACCGTCCACCTTCCTCCACTCGCTCCCTACCTGGTACCAAGTATTTTCACAGATGACAACGTGACGAATCACCATTAGAGCTAGTGTCTAGTCAAACTCTCCACAGGTTTAAAGGAAAGAAATAGAGATGTTTATTTTTGTGTAATCGGTCATGGTCTCTGAAGGGAGACGTTAATAGGGTAATGCCCTCCACCGTGTGGCCGCTAGGAGTTCATTACTTCTGGGTACTTCTGGAATTTTTTTCCGGGATGGGAGGGTGCTCACTGAAGAATCATGAAGTGTTAAGATGAAGCAACATCGCTGAACAAAACAAAGAGGCAAGTGAACAGGAAACCCTGCTTCCTGTAATTCAGTCGGCCATTTTATTGCTTCAACTGCTATTGCCTTTTCCTTGTGTGAGGAATATGCTAGAAAGAATCACAAATGCATCTGTGTTTGGACTCTCAGGGATAGTAGACGAAATCATGATCGTATGAAATGAAGTTCAAATTCCATGCACCATCATTCAGAAACACTTTAAGGAAGACATTTATTCTATTGAAAATAACAGACAAGGAGGATGTGCATCTCTGAGACTGGGCATATACACGTCAGTTGCAATACTATGGCTTCCCAAGGGAAGACAGTGAAAAGACGTAACAATCACGTTGAAAATTCAGAGGAATCAATTTGTCAAACTGATGAAAGTTTTTTTTTAATAAACTAATGACAAGTGAGAAGTAAAGTATTAAATAGATAAATAATAGAGAGACATAATTACGGGATATTATTGATTTAGGGGTATATTTTATGAAAATATTATTAGGAGTAAGAGGTTTTAGAAACAATTCAATATGAAATATGTGAATACTATATGCATTTGTAGTTAAGGGCTCACAGAATCAGTTTTAAAAACCGTTTATACCTTCAGTTTGAGAGTGAAAACTACAGAACAGCTCATGGGCAAAAACAGTGTCGTCTTGGGTAGAGATTAATTTTCAATTTAGTACTCAGAGGAGGAAATTTACATTTTGCTGTCCTACATATTAGCGAGAATTTTAAGCAGCATGAGGAGCACAGAGACGCAATTGTGCTTTCATTGGTTGTTGTTGTTCTCGCTGTTTTTATTTGCTTCTGTTTTTAAAAGTGCTGACCTTCCAGTTGGATCCCGAGCCTTTCTCCAGCCATTGACCAAAACCACCCACATTGAGCAAGAGCTTTTATAAGTTTGATAGATATTTGGAATATGAATACTAGATTTTTAGGACAAACATTGGCCTTCAATTCAACTTGCTATACAGTGTGATTATCATTAAAAACAAGGATGATGGGGCCCAGGAGAAGATGGTTCAGCAGCTAAGGACCTGCTGCTGAGACTGACAACTGCAGTTTGGTCCTCAGAACCCACGTGGTGGAAAGACAGGTCAGACTACCTCAAGTTGTCCTTTGACCTACACTGACTCCATACAGGGCTGTGTCATGTATGTGTGGTCAAACATAAAATACACACACACACACACACACACACACACACACACACACACGTAAATAAATGCAAACAAGAAAATGCTTTGGGCTTGGTCCAGGAGACAAACTAAATAAATAAAGATACCATTTTCCAATTTTTATTAGTATATACTAATGGTACTATGACATTTCTATACCTATATCTGGTCATAACCATTGCCTTTTATCTTTTCCTAATTATCACCTTTCTCTTGCTTACTGATCCTTTATTCTTCTCCCCAAATTCACCTCATTCTTTTTTTTTTTTGTAATCTAGTTAGCTTAGGTTTGTAATGGCATCAGTTCAAGGGTGATCAGAAGTTGTGGGCTATTCTTTACTATAGAGCAAATTTAAGGCCAGCTTAATTTTGTGAGACCCTCTCTCTGTGCAAAAATAATAGTGGAGTGGATATCTGGTACATTTTGCTTAATGTGATGATCTCTAATAGACACAACCATTTTCCAGAAACAATGTCACATTGTTTGTGGCTACACTAAACTCTCTTTCTCATGCTTTCTCCTTATTATCTTTTTTCATTCATTTGGCAATGGACAGCCAGAGTAATTTTATAAGAATGGATATGTAGGTCTCTGTTGCCTGTTGACTTTGAATACTTTGGACATATACTCAATGTTGGTATAGTTGACTGATAAACTTTTTGTGATAGTTTCTTGAGGAAACACTGTCTCCTTCCACAGGAGTGGGATGGTATACATCTCATCAGTAATATGAGCTCCTTCCAAGTTCTTCTAAATTGATGGAATTTTAGTGTAGTTTGATTTCCATTTTTACAAGTGGGTTTTCATAGTCACCAAGTTGGTTAATTTTGATCCCCAAAAGACCGAATTATAAAATGCAATCATCTGCATCGTTGACGGTTACCCACATTTCCACATTTTAAGTACGTGAACACATAAACCTTGTATGTATAAGGTAAAGGAATCATATACGTTTTGTGATTACTATTGTATTAAATGCATGTGCTGTTTAAGACAAATGCAAGGCTTCAGAATTTACAAGGATGGATATAGTACATTCATAATTACCTTATTCCTTCTCTTTTTTAAAATTACTCTCTCCAGTGTACCTTTTTTGAACACTTTTTATTGAAAATAGATTGTTTTTATACAATAATCTAAGTATGGCTCACCCTTCCCCAGCTCCTTCTAGATTCTCCCCACTTATCCACCCACCCAAATCCACATCCTTTCTTTATCTCTCTCATTAAAACAAACAGGTGTCTAAAAATAATCTAAAGAATTAAATAAGATAAAACAAAAGCAAACAAACAAGGAGTTAAAGAAAAAGCACAGGAAATACTTATAGACACAGACACACATGTTAGCAAACACAGAATCTTGATAAAAACCCAAAATTACAAACCGTAATGTATAGGTCAAAGACTTGTATTAATTCCCAGATAAACCATTATGATACAAAATAAGTAAATGAAATGCCCCGTCCCTACAAAAGCAAAACAAAACTCCCCAACCAAACAAACAAACAAAAAAAAAACTTTCTAAAGTACCGTCAATTTAATATTGTGTTGATCACTTTCTGCTGGGCATGGGGTCTGTCATTAAGAATGGTTTGTTTTCCCAATGAGACTTCCTTGAGGAAAACATTTTTTTGTTTGTGAGTGCTTATCAATGGAGACAGCTTCTGCGCTAGGGATGTGGGCTGGGCCAACTTCCTCTCTCAACATTGAGACCTAATCAGGCCCACAACTGTGCAAACCCTGTGCATACTGTCATAGTCTCTGAATTCATATGTACATTGGTACTGCTGTGCCTAGAAGGCCTTCTGTCCTTGGTGTTCTCCATTCTCTCAGGCCCTTACAAATTATAATCGTTCCACCTCTTCATCCGCAGAATTCCTCTAGGTGTGAGGGGGAGGGATTTGTTGGGCCATTTAGGGCCGAGTGTTCCAATGTCTCCCACCCCCTACACACTATTCAACTGTGATTCTCTCTGTACTTATCTCTCATGGGTTGACGAAGGGAGCTTCTCTGATGATGAGTGAACAAGACAACACTATCTATGGCTATGGCAGAATGTCATTAGGTGTCATTTTGCTAACAAATTCTTTGATCAGAACAGAAGTATTTGGTTTTTCCTTGGGTCCATGGGCTGTTGTCTTAGATTCCTGGCTACCTGAGCAGTGTTGGGATGTGTTGCATCTCATGAAGTGATCTTTAAATCCAATCAGAAATCGGTGAGTTGATCCCACCCACAAGCTGGGTTCCAGTTTTGCACTCTGTCACCATGCAGGCAGGTCACTACTGTAGATTGAAGTTGTAGCTAGGTTAATGTATTCTTTTCCTCTTTGGTAGTTTAAAAAGTACCTTCCAGAACACTAACAACAAGTCAGTGGGTGTGAGCACTACTCTAGGTAGGTACTAACACAACGTTTCCATGTTCAAGGAACACACAAGAGGTGTATGCCGCTCTTGCATTGTTGTAAAGCTAAGGAATCGTGAGTAGGGTCAGTTCTAGTCAGGATATGTGTGTACATGCATAATTGATTGGCATTTTATATGTAACTTTATGTGTTAGATCCAAGTTTCCCATAATTGATAGTTGACACTCATAAGATAAGTCATCCTTTGTAACTAGGGTGTGACCTGACCATGACAGCCACTGAGGTTTCCTGTTAAAGGTCATAGGGTAGAAACACCAATTTCTATTTCTTTGTTCACTGGGATTGTACCAGCTACTTCAAAAGACAGAAAAATAAAAATAATATTCCAGTAAAGGGCTTGTGTTCTAGAGGAAGGAGGTTTAATTCCTGGATGGTACTGCTCAGTGAGCCCCGAGTGTGTGATGACTTATCTTGGAAAGGGTAAATTCCATCCACATCAAAGTTCCCTTTTTATTTTAACCACTGCAAGGAATAAAAAATAAATCAAAGAGACTATAAGCATACAATATTCAAACTCATTTCTTTCTCCATATTTTTAGAATTAAGTATCCTCACACTATTCTTTTTGTTTGTTTTATATTTCTTTCATGAGTCGCAGCTGGGGGATCAGGTGGTCCTGACAGGCCAGCAAAGTACAAGCAAGAACGGCTCCTGGTAGAGCAATATATTCAACTCCTACGATTAATTTTCCTGCCTTCTGAAACTCTTAGGAGCATTAGAGTAGAAAAAACACACAGCGCACAGTGGTAAGAAAGAGAGAGGCTGCATGATTCTCGAAATGGGAAATTAGATTGAAGTATCGAGTAATTGAAATATCTGAAATATTTCACTTCATTACTGACACACAGGATCATCTGAAATTTATGTCAGGGTTTAAGGGTATGATTGCATCAGATCTTTCAGGGAGTGAAAACTAGAGAAGTAAGGGAGACCCTAACTTCATCAAAGTCTCTGGAATGCTTTTCAGACTCTATTTTTGAGGTAGACAAAAAGGTTAGTGTGTTTTCTCCCCTTCTATAGAATATAATTCATGTAAATTTTAACTTCTATTAAGATAATTTTGCTTTTATGAACTGACTTTTATACGGATACCATCTTATGGTAAACACTAAAAGGACAAGGATTTCATGTTTAGTTTAACAGTGAATAAAATAGATGAAAAATTCTCTCTGTGAGTGCATGTGTGTGTGTGTGTGTGCATGAGCATGTGGTGTGTGAGTGTGTGTGTGAGTGTGCATGAGGTGTGTGTGTATGTGTGAGAGTATGTATATATGTGTGAGTGTGTGTGGGTGTGTGTGTGTCTGTGTGTCTGTGTGTATGAGAGAGAGAGAGAGAGAGAATACCTGTGCATGTGGTATGTGTGTGTGCATGTGCATGTAGTATGTATATGTGTGTGTGAGTGTTTGTAAGTGTGTGTGTATGGGTAAGTGTGTGTATGTATAAGAGTGTGTGTGTGTGTGTGTGTGTGTGTGTGTGTTTGGGTTAAAATAGAAAAGGAACCATAAAGAGCTGGGAAATGAGACTGATAAAGGAAATCATGTGATATGAACTCAGAAGGGAGGATGTTGCGGAAGGATACAACTTACAAAGACAAAGTTGTAGAGATAAGAGAGGAATAAATAAGGGGGAGATGAATTTTTAAAAAGTGAATGACATACATTAAGAAAACGCTGTAATAAAATTCCTCAGTACTGAAATGTAGTCGCATGTTAAGGTTTTCTTTCCTCTGATTCTGTTTTTGTAGCTATGTTCTGATCCTCAATGTGAATGTTTGTAAGTCTGTCAGCTATTTTTAGTATAACTAACAGTATTTTTTGATTAGTTGGGATGAGATAATTCTTCTTGAGAACTCATTTGTCCTTAATTTACCATAGCAATTAATTAATTTTGGTAAAATTGGGCAGCCTCTAATTTTTCTTTCCTTTGTGCTTTTAGTTTTGCCTTTATTTTTAAAGAATAAAAATAAATATACCTTTCCTGACAATAAACAAGAGAATATATTTTCAACTTGTCCAAAATTTATTCAAGTAAAGGCTGACAGTAGACAAAATTACTGTTTCCATCCATGTCTGTGCTTGCAAGTGAATTTTTAGGTTCACAATGAACCCTCAGAAATTATTCATTGATCAAGAAGCATACTTGAAGACCTGTGGCTGCATTGATACATTTTTATCAAGTCAGTCTGATTACAAATGGATTTTGACAACTAAATCTAGGCCACATATATGAATCCCCAAATAAAATGACAAAGCCAAAGAAACCAAAATTGTCAACAATGTTGGGACCAAATTCCCACTAATCCCTTCAAAATGGTCTGGTCATGGAAATTTGGCATAACTCTTAAGTTGATTTCAGTGAACCAAACCCCTCGCCTTTATTTCCATTTAAACACATTATGTAAAGTACGTTTATACTCAGGAATTGGATTAATCTGCTAAAGTAAGAGATTGCCGGCTCCAAGGACAGCTCAGTTGCTAAACGGTTGCTGTGTAAATCCACAGTTCTGATCTCCAGAACCCACATTGAAATGAAAACAATAAAGACTTAGAGATAGGCACTTGTAATCTCTTTCCTGGGAAGGTGGAGAGAGGAGGTCCCGGGAGCTTGCTGACAAGACAGCCAAGCATAACTGGCAAGCCACATGCCTTGATGACTGACCCTGTGTCACCAAACAAGGTGAGTGGCTCCTGAGGAACATCACAGATTGTCCTCTAGCCGCAACATATATGTACACACATGTGCAGAAGATCACATGTGTATGTGCCCAAAAAACCAAGGTATCAGCCTTCATAACAATAGGGTCTTTATGGCCATTGGATGAAGGAAAAATTTTGCTATAATTTTCATTTTCTCACGCTTTAGTTTCTTTTTTAGTTTTTGCTCTTTTGTTTTTTGTCTTGTTTGTTTGTTTGCTAAGCATTGATCGACAATCAGATCAAAGATTTTGAACACATTGAAAAAAAATCACTTAAGTTATTGTTACTATTTCCCTCCATTTCTGCAGATTTTCCTAGCTAGTCCAGTGCTTTTCATTAGGTGTCTTTTACACTCGAGGCAGTCTAAACATAATGAACATAATGTTTAAAACTGTGAGAATACATTGCTATAAAAAAAGAAGAGATACTTCTCAAATGTGTCATACTCCAGCCTTTCCTGTAATTCTTTATATCAGCTATATCGTTTAATGCTCCCAACAAATAGGCAGATAAAATTTTTGTTTCCACCTTAAAAAACTGACACAACATCTAAGAAAATTTAAGTACCGTTTTGCAGAATCAAGTAAGCAGTGGATCTGAGAATGAAATGAAAAAGTCAGTCCTATTTCAGACTTGTGTTCCCACTTCTCAATGGCCAACAATGTCACCTATTGGGGAAGCGTTGAGCAACAGGAACAAAAGGAAACTAACAAACAAAAATAAAGGTTAAACCCCAACCTTTTCACTCATGAAGGAAAATATATTGAAAAAAATCATAAATTATGTTAGAACCATTGAAGAAAAAATAATGTTGAAATCTGTCTAGCCTACGACCATTTATCTATTTTTATATATTTTACTTTTTGTGGCTTTCATATCATGTACCCCAATCCCACTCATCTCCTTGTCTCTATGTATCTACCCCCTGAACTTGCACCCTACCCTACCACACACACGAACACACAAAAAAGAAAATTGAAAGCAACGATTTTAAAAGAGAACAGAACATGAAAAACATCTCCTTGTGGAAGCTGTAATGTGTCTCTGTGTACCACAGGTATACCCTTTTGTCTCAATGTCTTTACTTGCAAATAGTCATTGCAGTGAGTCAATGGTTGGTTCAAGGACTTTGGCTTTTGCCACACTTCTCATACTGGATCCTCACTGAGATATCCCATTGCTGCCTTGTGTCGTGGTGATCCTGCAGCACTGGTCTATAGGACAGGGTTCTTTCATGTGCTCCAACAGTTCATAGATGGGGTAGGGCTTAGGGTGGACCAACTCCAAGCCCTGGACCTGGACTTGGATCTGGATAGTGGATGTATTATTCAAGTCTCCTAAACCCACACCACAGGGCCAGCTCTCCAGGGCTGGCCTGGCTATTTTAACCCAATGCCCCTGCTAAAAGAGGCAGGAATAGCTCTCCTGCTCTGACACCCTCTGGACAGCTCACCCTAACCCATGCCACCAGAGACAGGTCTACCGTGCTGCCCACTTGAGCTACTGAGCCGTCTGCTACCAAGGGCCTGCCGCACATGGTGAGGAAGGAAGAGCATCTCTCCCTCAGTCACATGGCATGGCAGAGAAGTGGCCAGGCCGGGTCTCTTGTGTCCTTGCCCTTGAGCTGGCTCACAAGCACCCATCCACCAGGTTCAGCTGTTTACAACTCTTAATCACCACACACTTGAATGGGATAAGTTGTGAAGTTGGAGGAAACAGAGCCAGTCGCATGGATCAAAACTAATACTACGTCCCTGCCTAGACTCTTTGTCACACAGCATCCTTTCACTTACAGCCTTTATTTGCCTTTCCTGACTCAGGTTATGTATCCACGTTCGTTACAACAAGGCTTGGTTTTCTGGATGGGCGATGTTGCTCTTAGGGAAGAAGAGCTGCATTACTCTACGGAAACCCAGGAATCACGCTATAGCACAGCACATTTAAACACAGCACTGTGCTTTAGTAGAGCTTTCAGTCATTGCGTCACTACCCACTACCGTTGTTCCAAGGAGATTTTAATGTGAATGAGTTTGCAACACAAAATAGGATGCCCGTCTTCATTCCTGAGCGTAAATTTTAGGATTCAGTCTTCTCGGGGAATAGTTCTTTGGGATGCAGTCATCTTTTGAGGAATGTATGAAGCCTCTTTCGTCTCCATCTATCTCTCTGTCCCAAATCGTAATCTTGCAACAAATTTGCTGAGTAGTTACTCGAGCCTTGTTTATCTGGATTACTTGACGGAGATCGTCCTTTTGCTCAGCAGGTAATGATGAAGTTTGTCCCTGCCATTCTGAAATTCTGTGTCTTGAAACTCTGGAAGGTTTGAGAAGACAGTCAAGTCATGTCATGCTTGCCTCATCATGTAGAACCCTGATTGAGGAAAGCTGGCTTCCCAAGTTCTATGAACCTGAAAGATATAAAATGCCTGTCAAAACTTGAAATGAGGAAATATCAGCATCAAATCAAATTTGTCTATAACGATATAATTTAATTTAGTCATTAAAGGACAGAGAGTATGGCTTATGTATTTTGTTATCTACAGCCAAAAAAAACCATTTCAGAATTGATTTAATGTTTTTTTCAAATTATTTCTTTCACATTAAGTAAGCCTCACTTGTATGCTGTTTCTGAGAAATTGATAGAAAATGTGTATCTCTTAAAAAGAAATGCAGATGCTGCTTGCTGAAATCATGCCTGAATTGTCTATAGATTTTAAAATATAAAACCCAAAAAAATATTATGAAAAAATTGCCCATATAAATGTATTGGGCCAAACGGAGTTTTAAGTGTACCAAATGAAATGTGGAAAATGAAACAGTGCCATATGAACTTTGAACTTTGGGTGTAATTACATTAAGGCAAAGTATTGTTTGCCATGCAGTCAAGCCATCTAGCCATTATTTATTTAATGCTTGGTATGTGCCAAGTGGAGTTCTCAGCACCGGAATAAAGCAGTGAGCACAGTAGATAAAGTACTTAGGATTCTGGGTTAGGGAAGCAAAAGAGTTATGGAGACAGAGCTCTGAGAAACGTGCAGTTGTACGAATAGGGGGCCCTATTGATTTGGAAACGTTCTTGAACCCACTTTGCGAAGGTTAGATCTTTACATGGTAATTTTGTTTTCATTGGACAATTCATAGCATCGTTCAAATATACGCACATATGTAAATACATAACACACATATGCACATTAACTGGTGTCCAGATAAATATTAAATGATATTTTTGTATTTGTGAGCGTATATATGTTAAGTATATAAATTGACTAAGATATTTAAAATTTCTTTCATTATATACAGACAACACATACTCACCTAACTCGGGTCCTTCTGCTTCTGCTTATTAATTTAAGGACTTTTGGGTATTGGTGCATATCATTTGTCCTTTCAGAGAAATTATAATTTTTTCATACTGAAAACTTTATTTCTAAAGTGTTGCCTGTGGTGAGAGATGATAGACATTACATAAATGGTGCATACTTCACTTAGATTACTTATGAATAGTCATTTGAAGGCATAAGTAAATTTAATAACATTAGGCTTTTGTTGAGACAAATTAATCACAACTCAATATTAGTCCTGTGCTAATAACACAAAAACACAAAATTATTTTAGATTCAGATTTTATACAGTAAAACCCATTCATTTGTATGTCGTTATCCATCTACTAATGAGCCTATTAAATAAAATCGTTTTCTTAAAACAACATGCATAATTACATAGTTTTATAAAGGTGTAGTGTTTGTGATATTTGATTTTGAGTAAAAGTACCTTATGTTCTTTTCCTTGAAGTTTTTCCGTAACTATATCTTTGTTTTTTGTTGTTGTGGTTGTTTTTATTGATTAAAATTGATTTTATTTTTCAAATAAAATATCCTGATTACAGTTTTCCTGCCCTCTGCTCCTCCCACTCATCCCCACCTTCCCTCCCATCCTCATTTACCCCTTTCCTGTTTCTCATTAGAACACAAACAGGCTGCTAAGGGATAGAAACAAAGTAAATGTGCGAAGATAAAAGCAAAGAAACACGTCAGATTCGACCAGACAGACAGAAGGAAAAAAGCCCAAGAAAAGTCAAGTGATACAGGTTTAGATGCAGAGACCCATATTTTTTGCACACTCAGAAATCCCATAAAAATACAAAGCCAGAAGCCATAATCCATTTGCAAAGGGCCTTTAGGAGAGAGAGAGGGGGTTGGGGGGACAGAGACACAGAGAGACAACGAGACAAAGACAAAGAGAAGGGGGGGAAAGGAACGAGAAAAAAATGAAAGAAAAAAAAAAACCCTGACACCAGATTATGAGGCAAGGGACCTCCAAAGATACAGTTGAGTTCAATTTCTGTTGGCTCTCTACTACTAGGTATGCTCTATCCTTAAGAGTAGGCTTTCTCCGTGAAACTCTTTTGGGGAATCCTAAATTTTTCAAGTAGTTATCAATTGGATACTGCTTCTGCCTTAGGGATGGGAGCATGTGTCCATTTCTCCTTTCACCTCTAGGATCACATGTGTGCAGACCCACACAGGCCCTCTGTATGCTGCATGCATGCTGCCTCGGTCTCTGTGAGTTCACATGTGTGTCAGCCCTTGAGTTAAGAAGGGCTTGCTATCCTTGCTGTCCTCCATCCACTACGGCTGTTCTGCTCTGTCTTCTCTAACACAGGGTTCTCTGAGACCAGAAGGGCTGTGATGGAGACATCTCACTGAGAGCTGTGGTCCATGGTTTCATATTCTCTGCCTATTGGCTAGCCCAGGAGTCTCTATTTGTTCCCATGTGCTGCAGGGGGCAGCTTCAGAGAGATGATAATTTAATGAGAATTCAGACAAATATGCAGAAATGCATAACACAAAGCTGTGAATGTATATGAGATCATCTCAAGGTGAGACTGGATCACACCATGTTGGTAGAGGCTTCTCAGGGGAGATAGCTCAGTTTCTTGGAGGAAAAAAAAGGTGCTTAAAAGTCTGGGTCCGTAAATTCCAAGTTGATCTTTAAAGCCCATTTGTAACTGTAAACAATGGAAAATGCATTCATTGGTGGCATATTTCTCCTGTATTTTTCTGAGTTCTTATGGCTCAACAAGGATGAAATGGTCCCTGAAATGTGTGACTTCTTCGTAGAACTCTTAAATATTTGACCAGTATACCATACCTTTATATTTTTTATACCAACGGAGAAAATGGGTCAAAGGTGATAAATAATTTGACTTTCAGATCTACTGGAATCGATGAGAGAATATTTCATTATGATTTAGAGATTTGATTCAAGTGAGAAATATCCCTGTGATTACTGATTAAATGAACTTTCATACAAAATATCAATTGCTGTGTGTACACAGCTGCTTTCGTCTCTAAATATTCATCTTTTAGGATTAAAATTCTTATCATCACTTTGGTATTCCCATAGAATTCACAATCTAACCTGTTTCTGCAAATGCTGGTCTAGTTGAGAACTGAATGGAGCTCCTAATATGCACTGCTTGTGTTCTCAAATATTTGAAATACCTTTTCCCTTAGATCTGTGGGGTGATATGCAGTTAAATGCTCTACGCTCTGGCAAGGGTAAAGTGAAATTCCTTCTCAGTCGAAGGGATCAAGAACGGCCATGAATCAATAATTCAAATGTAGGTCTTAGAACTATTAACACATATGGGTGTTGGGGTGATGGCCTTCTGGAATCAATGGCCTTCTGGAAAAACGTGAGGACTAGAGTTCAGATGGCTACCTCTTACATATAAGGCCTGCAATTCCAGAATGCCAGGGATAGAGACGGGCATCCTTGGGGTAGCTCTGACCAGTTTAACCAGAGGGGCCACCTCAATAAGAGGTGAAGCCTGAAGAAAAAATACCAGATGTCAATTTTTGACTCTACATACAGGGGTATGCGCTTGTGCCTTTGTGCCTACTCACATACAAACATGCACATACATGCAGTAAGAGAAGCATTGAATAATAGTATTTCCTTATTTATGCTTATAAATCCCCTACTTCCTATGTGCAATTCTGTTATCTTTATTAAAGAAAACTCTTGAAGTAATGGATACTGATGGAAAATTCTTTCCAAGTGACATGGGCCTCAATAAATAACTCCTCATTCAACATTGCAGCTACATTACATAAACTTCCTGATTTTTACTATTGTAATATTTAAAAGGAAAAATATCAAAGGTATAATTTTCCAGTAAATCAAATTAAATGACATTATGAATCATAACACAATGTGCCTGACATAGTAATGCAGTTAGATGTTCTTTTGGCTTCTCGTCCTCATTTTAAATGAAAGATTTGTCATTATATTTTACCACCTAACACAAAAGTATGCCTCATGAGTTCACAGACTTGCCCCTTTTCAAGTACATTAAAATAAAACTATCCCCTTTGTTTCCTGTAGATAACATTTTTTATTGCCAGTTACTGTTTTTTTTCCTCATGTTTTTAGGGACATTTCTACTCTTCTAATAAAATTTAAGCTTACTTTATCTTTTTTTTTTTAAATGTTCTAGTTACAGACTTGTGAATAGAAGTCCTCTGTTCTGGAAATTATATATTTTCTTTAACCCTAGATGGTTTGTTGGTGATTGTTGATAACAAACACTAGTTCTTTAAAAAGTCATAATTATATTAAGAAACTACTTCGAAATCATTATAAGTTGCTTAGATGCAACGGAGGTAAAAATCAAATCAAAACAAAACAAAACAAAAAACCCCTTCTAGCCCATAAGACCATATGTTGTCCTAATGGCATGGTGGTTTAAAACTATGCTCTGGTTCAATGTTTCTCTTACCATAAGAGGTGAGTGCTGTGGATAGAAAAGAAGATGGAAGAGGAAAAAAATAAGATTATAAATGTAAGCAGCAATCTCAGGTAGCAGGGGTCTAGGATATTAGATACACAGTACTTTATGGAGTTAGTTACTGTTAGTTAATTTCCTACAGTAGCAAGAAGTATGCAGGGTACTCATTATTGTATAGCATGGCTTCCTGCATGTAGGGCACTGGACAGTACAGCCAGAGGAACTGGCATGGACTATGGGAGGTTAAACATGTCCAAACCCCAGAAATCTCAAAAAACTGAGATTAGAATCTCATCCCAAGACCGGAAGGAGTAGGCCTAACTCCCTCCCAGTTTCCGTATCTGCCCCAGAGCGCTTAAGTAGGCGACCCCTAACCAGGTTCTCAGGGGCAATTGGTCATGGACCTAGCACCTGGAACACCTCTCCGTACCTATGAGCATCTCAGTTGCCTCAGCCTGCAGCCAATGTCCTTTCCCGCCCTCAATATGCTCACAGCTTTCACTCAAAACTATATAAGCCTTGGTTCGTGCCAATAGTGTTTGATTTCAAACTGACACCCAGTAAAGAAATACGAACAAGATTGTCTTAGAGAGTTGCTTCATTAAATATCACCAGAGAAGGCCTTTGCTTACAAGGACAGTAACAGTAAGACTTTTGGAGAACCCTACCACCCCAGCCACCCCATATGCCTGCACTTGCTCCCAACCAGACCAGGGTCCTGCTTGTCCAGGACTCTGCTTCCTCCCTCTGGCATGGTAGACAGTGGTGTCTGAAAAGAAGAGATAGACTATGGACCCCACCCATCCTTGTCCTGACATTCGGACAAGAGAGAGGTAGAATCTGGTACTACATGTGCTGCTAAATTTTGTAGTAATCCTTCACTGCAACCCAAATTATTTTCTCCTATATTATTGTGAGAAAGCTTTCGGTGCAGAGAGGTTAAATAACACGGTCAGTAATCAGATGGACAGCTACCGAATGAACGAGCATCTTGACATTGAGGTCTGTCTGTTCTCACTACCACCCACCCTCTGATGTTTGCCTACCTACTGCAGTCTGCTAAGGTGACTGAGTGATTAGCAAGCCAAGATCAATACATACATTTGGTTCTTTAATACAGAGATTTTCTAGGAGAATGGTGAGCACTTTGAATGAGGCTTACGCATGACCAAAGTCTTTAAGCACTTTCACTTTTTATTCATCTTACTGCTGAGTATAATCAAATTAAAAAATGAAAGCTTTAAATTTAAATATCAATTTGACATCCTAACCTCTCAACAGAGGCAGTCTCGGTTTGGTTCCCTGTTAAATAAAACATAGTTCATTTGTTTTCCCACAGATTTTTTTCATCATATTTTTGTTTAGTGTTTATTTTTATTGTTCATTATGTATTTGTTATATTTTGTTATTTAAGTCTGGGGGAAATAGCCACTCATCTCTCAGTGAGATGGCCACAAAGCAGTTTAGAATTACTTTGCCAAGGCTCAACTTATATACTTCAAAATACAACTTGAGGAAAATCCTTTTTCTGAATCTTAATACTCTCCAGCATGGTGATGTAGCTTTCTGGAACTGAATTGGGAGTTCAAGTTCATCTGCCGTAAAAGAATGCACCTGAGTTCATCTGTGTAAGATCCTTACAGTAAAAAAAAATACAACAAAAACAGGATAGAATCTTAGTATTAGGAAGCAGAGGGAGAGGGCAAGAAGAAAGGAAGAGGAGGAGGAGAAGAGGAGGAAGAGGAGGAAGAGGAAGAAGAGGGGGAAGAGGAGGAGGAAGAGGAGGAGGAAGAAGAGGGAAAAAACAACCTTGCTTGGGCCTTGGTTGTTATTATTTGTGGTAATATACAAAACCCCCCAACTAATAAGTGCTACCTTGGTGTGGGTACTGGTCCTTTCTGTTTACCTAACACTTATTTCTATGAAACAAAATATAATGTGCCCTATGTAAAATCCTCAGATTCTGTAATGTGAGGGGAAGTTGCACCAGTGAACTGACAAGCCAACAGCAGAGACCAACAGTGAGACTCAAGTGAGAAGGATTTGCTTTGCAGATCATCAGGGTGAGAATTAACTGAAGTTCACCATTCAAAAGTGGAGACTTTCAAAAGTGGAGAACTTCTTTGACTCAAAACAACAGTGGAGGCGAAAAATGTTTCCACTTTTGGAAAAGATAGTTTGTAATATCTACAAATGGAAGATGCTCATGATGACCTTAGATATAGTGAGGGAAATGCTCATCTTGCTATCTTCCTGCCAACACCCTGGGGTCGTCCATGGCCCATTGTTATTTACTGTGAGAGCTACTATTTGCAATTTATTGACAAAGATCTCCATGTTCATTCAGAACCATTGACTATAAATATCTGAGGCTGTAAGATGTTTTTTCTCTCCATTTTAACAAGTCCATGTTATTTGGACATATCTAATAATCACACTACAGAGATCCATGATCAGAGTTATTTGCATTGGAAAGTGTTAATTTGTATCCATGTGGGCTGGCAAAACATGCTGTAGCAACTACTTCAAATCAAGTCTATCTTTCTGTTCCGGATTTTCCGTCAATTATGATGCAAAGTCATTGATAAAAATTCCTGCCACCCTTTGGCAAATTCTTGTTAGTACTGCCATGTTAACACCCCACGGTAAGAGCAATAGGACAGATCTGCACAGCTATACATTCTGCACAGCTATCTTGTTAAACTGTGAAAAACTACTTCAAAGAAATCAGAACGTCAAAGTTATAATGCTTTACATAGTATTTAATGTTCTGCTGTATAAGCTATGGATTGATATGAATAGATTGAAACATTATATTATCCCAGGATTTTAAAAACTGCATTGGGTATTAATATTTCAGACATACGTTAATCTTTCTACCTGACAGAATGTTTTTAGAGGCGAAGTCATTTTCCATTACTGGCCCTATAGGAGATATATACATATATACATATATTATATATATATATATTCATGGCATTTCTATTTTAATCATCAGTCTTCTACTACAAGAAATGGGAACCTAGTAAAGAATATCTTAATTGAAAAAGTAAAAATATTGAAATAGCATGTTAGCCACTGAGATCACATTATCCTAGGACACAGAATGGTGAATGCATCAGAAAGCGACTCCTTTCTCTCATTCCCTTTCCTTTTTCCTTTTTATACTTCCTAATGATTCATGTGCATACCTTTCCCTGTTTTCAAATATGTCTTTACTTCTAAGGTTTGAAAACAGATCAAAAAAAAATAAAGAAAAGAAAAAAGAAAAGAAATTACACTTACATGTCTGATTATAAGAACCACAACCATAGATAGCAAGCCAAGTTAGAAATTAGGTGATGAATTTTTACTTCAAAGCCGACTTTGAAATGTACAGGAAGTGCGGGTGGAACTGTCTTCTGTCCAGGAAGGCTGAGAACAGTTTCAAAGGAAAGCAGAAGAGTCATCATGCAGATACCTTCTTGCAGTGCCTTTCCATGAATTTTGTAGTTGAACTGCATGGCTATTTTCACTGAAACAGGATCGCCACTCTCTCCTCACGAGAAGCCTCACCAGTCCCAATAATGCTTGGTGCACTTGTTGACAATGAGTAAGTGAATGGAATAATGGCTATCAGCATGGGACTTCCCAAGTTTCCTTAACAACGACATTAATTTCTTGATTCTGGGGCCAGAAACTATAACATCATCTTCTGTTCTTGTCTTGGGTACTCCTCTGGTTCTCCCCATTATTTTTAATATTTTTTAAATTAATCATTCTTTTCGTTGACATCTCAAATGATATCTCCCTCCCCAGTTACCCCTCCACAATCCCCCCCCATCCCATCTGCCCTCTCCCCTTTGTCTCGATGAGGGTGCCCTCCACCGACTCTCCATTTTGAAAAATAAATTTTTGTGCTTTCTAAGTTGGCACCTTTGTCATATCAGGAGGCATCTCTCCAAGTCTGTCTTTCTTCCAATCTTCAAGTTCTAAATCCAGTTTTGTGGAATAGTTATATTCGGTGAGGTATTATTTGTTTTTTGTTTTTTTTGAAATAAAATATAGAATGTTCTTTATGGTCCAGTAAGACTGATTGACTTCCATACACTGTTACACTGTAGAGGCCCCAAGCCCACATTAGTGCCTTGAAATCTTCTAGAATGAAGAAATCTGGTTAATGTAGTTTAATTAAATGTTTCTTTAAAGTATGCAATCAATGAACATTTTATAAAAAATATGAATCTAGTGAAGATCCCATGCAACTGCTATTGCATAAATCAATGATCAGAAAATACCAACATAGACCATAGAAGTTCTTTTTAATGTATTCTCTTGGTTTATGATCTTCTGACTCTCCCCGTCATACACTGTTGTTGAAATAATTATAAAAATAGCACTATGAATGGCATACAGATTGGTTATTAAATCTTCACTGATTATGTTAACTTCCTCAATTAAGAGGAAATAAATTAAATTAAAACCAACCCATATTGGACACATTAATTAAATAAATTTAGCTTACCACCTTTGAAAATAACAGCGTAACAACTAAGATTTTATTCAGAGCCCCATGCTTATTTGGAAACCTCCATCACGGAGATGCCCATGAGATAACTGTGAATAGAATATGTAGACAGCATCTCTTGCCACAAAACTACATGAACACTGAACCAGAGATCAAAATCGAATAGGATGAATTGTAAGTCACAGTCCTCACTGTTTCTCTCATTCCCATATGCCTGCATGTAAAGTATTGTTGTGTTTAAAGGGATTGTTACTGGGAAATCAAAAATCCCTTTATTATAGCTTCAAGATCCCTAATGTTATAGGTATATACCAGGAAGCAGCCTAGATGATTTTGTATTTTGCGCTAATGCTTACATGAAACCACTTATTTTAGCATAATACAAATGTCGAGGTTGAGATAATCCGTCGCATATTAAGAAAGATAAAAACACCTGTGTGAAAATTGTGCAAGTCCCATGCAGAATGAGACAATCTAATAGGACTTTATGCCTCCGTGAGGATTCATTTATTCTTTCTTATTTAATGAAGGAAGCAGCAGTCATCATCACTGCCACATTGCTTAAAAGTCAATGGGGAGACTGCCCCCTGTGTTCCTCCCTCCACTGTAATATTTTTCTTCTCCATCCTGGAAGCGTCCTGGAAGCATCAAAGTCTTTGTTCTACATTTCCGCGAATAGTCAGGTGTTATGGCTGTTAAATCTGTGGTGGAATTGAGTCAGAGTTGCACCTAGATCCTGTTCCTCCATGCTCTGTATGAGGAAGCTAATTTTTTCTCTTTGCAGCGCATTGTTGCATCCAACAACTTTTCTGTTTGCATGATTACTTTTGTATTGCTAAGAAGAGTTACACACAATTCTTGTTGTTTTTTTAAATTTGATTCAAGTGTAAATTATAAATACATGTACCTCATTTGCTGAGAAAATAACCAATTTGGTTATCAAAAGCATTTTCTCCTTATTTGGTCTAAGACGTGTGGATAACATTGTCAGATTGTATACCAGTCCACGTAACTGACATGTTAAAAGACTCACTATCTACAGCTTTAGGAAATAACAATGATAATACTTAAACTTGGAGCCTCTCAACTATGATGTTGATGTTTAACAGACATTTTATTGTGACCATAGGCATTTATTTCCTCAGTTATTCTGTAAAGCTGTAGATTTTATTATTCCATGCTATGAAAAAATGACTCAAATGCATGCTAAAGAAAGAGAGGGAAGGAAGAAAGGAGGAATGGATGGAAGGAATGGAAAGAAGAAGAAGAAGAAGAAGAAGAAGAAGAAGAAGAAGAAGAAGAAGAAGAAGAAGAAGAAGAAGATATATATATATATATATATATATATATATATATATATATATAGAGAGAGAGAGAGAGAGAGAGAGAGAACTGGAAGAAAGGAAGCGAGGGAAGGAGAGAAGAAGAAAGATAAACTTGAACCCTCATACTACAGGATCAGAGACATCAACTCCAGTCTTTCTTACTCCTTTATTTCTAGAGGTAGAACCTAATAAAACTGGATCTGTGTTGCAAGCATTTGTTTTCTTAAAACAAAAACTAAAATGAAATTAATATGCAATACAAGCTTACCTGCACCTCTGTGTATTTCTCTTTTAAGAGAGAAACAAAGGAGACAGAATCTAAAGGTTAATGGTGATTATAAATCAACTCTGACTATACCAAGTAGTCAGACCTGAGGATATGTAAGTACAGATAATATAATATATGGACTGAACAAGTTGCACTCATGCAACACATTTAAGAATGTGTGTGTGTGTATGTGTGTGTGTGTGTGTGTGTGAACATTTAGAGAAAAAGAGGCCATGAATTTTAGAGAAAGCAATGCAGAGTATATGTGTGGTGTTGGAAAAAGGAAAGGGAATTGGAATAATATTATAATTATAATTTCAAAAATACTATAAAATTTAAAAATTCTCTGACAGGTATATTATTCTAAATATTTGAGGGGTCTAGTTATGATATTAGAAGTAAAAGTAGTGTAACAACTAAGAAGTCCTTAAAAGCCAGATTTTCCCGGGTTTACATTCAGCTGTTGTTGGCCCTATGGCCTAGTCCAGGTTACTTGAGACACAAATATCTTACCTGTAAAGTAGAAGTTATTATGATAATTTTCTTTTAAGACTGTGTCTGAGTTTATTTACTGTTGCTATGATACAACTCCACGGCTAAAGTAATATATAAAAGAAAGCATTTAATTGACTTGAGGTTTCAGAGTTTTAGAGTTCATGACACTGGAGCATGGTGGGAAGAAGTGCCGAGAGCTCACATCACGATCTGTAAGAAGTAAGCAGAGAGGTGGAGAGGGAGGGAGTGCCTAAGCTAACTGGTGCTGGCCTACCTCCAGTTGCACACTGCTTCCAAAAATACCACATCTATCCTTCCCTGACAGATTCACCACCTGGGGACCAAATTCTCATTCTCATTTAAACTTCCACTGATTTTTTAAGAAAAAACAAATTGTATAAATTGTACAGTATCTGTTATATAGACACATACTTGATAAACATTTTATTTATTGATTATAAAAAATTGACTAAGTTTCAAACTATATAGTTAAATCACATATGAATGGGGAATTAAAGATATGAGTAAAAAGAGAAACAGGCAGGGACACTAGATAGACTATCTAAAAAGAAACATATTAGGCTGCTGTTTCTATTCAGAACTGAGAAAGTTTAAATGTCTTCCTCAACCTCATAATAATAGAAAGCCAGATAACTTACACTGTCAATTGCTTTAGCCTCTCCAAGAACAAGATTCAAAGAGTAATAAGTAAACAGTTGATATGATCCCTTCAAGTATATACAGGATACACTATTTCCTGTTTACGTGTGTCTAGGGGAAGGTCTTACCATGTAGTTCAAGAGGATCTGGATCTGTCTATTGTGACACTGGATGCCCTGAAACTCTTAATCTTCTTGCCCTAACCTCCAGAGTGCTATGGTTACATTTGCACATCACAATTTATGTTTGTTTGTTTATTTGTTTATTCATTTATTTATTATTAATTCAACAGCTTTTACTTAAAATTCCCCAAGACTTCCACGTATAAGAGGGGTCTTTAAGTACTCCTTGATTCTTCGCCATCAGTATCCCAGTGTAGAGGTAATAAATTGAGCATAGTCTCTGTCCTGACTACAGAGTGAGTTCAAGGCTAGCCTGGGGTGTGTAAGGCTCACTTCAAAATAAGAACATATGTACATATAGTGATATTTATTTTGTATATATATATAAAGCAAAATAAGAGCACAAAGGATGAAACAATAATAGAAATATAATTTTATATGGTTTCTTAGTATTGTCATCAACCAATAAAAATATTTTTCTTGTAGACTATGATGTACTAAACTTACATATGACAGTAGTGGGGAGCAGCCTTATAAGAATTGGATGCAGAGGAGGAATAATGTAAATACAGTGTTGATTTTTAATTATTAAAAACTTTAAATATTTGTAAAGTTATATATACCAAAAATTGACCAAGTATTAAGATTACATTAAAGAGACATTTGTGTGGGTTAAACTTCAGTGCCTACCCAATTCATGTTACAGTGCTAACTCTTAGTACCTAATTAGAGATAGGCAATAGGAATGGAAATAATGGCATTCTTAGGAAATGACACTATTGTAAGTGTGATTTGGTTGGTTAGGTCATTTCTGAGTGTTTCTGTGTCCTTATAAACAGGTGAAATTTTGAAGCAACACAACACAGACACAGACACAGACACAGACACACACCCACATGTACACGCACACACACATGCACACGCACGCACATGCACACACAGAGGTGGGGCAGAAAGGGGGAGGGGGAGAGAGAGAGAGAGAGAGAGAGAGAGAGAGAGAGAGAGAGAGAGAGAGAGAGAGAGAGAGAGAACATGGGTGGTGATCAAAGTGACAATCAGCATGCTGCTAGTGGAAAACAAGAAACAGCAAAGAATGCCTACCAAACCAAAGAGAAAGTAAATACAATAAAGACTTTTGATTCAGCCATTGGCTGTGTGGTACTTTCTTATACACACTCCAGAAAAATACTATGAACTTCAATGAAAAATCAATGGTAAGATAAACTGGAAGACAAACAACTGTTCCCAACACAAGAATGAATTGAGAAAATCCAAAACAACCAAAACCAACCAACCAAACAAACAAACAAAAATCCCACAGCTTGGGATGATATGAACGCCAAAACACCTTAAAAGAAGGTTGAACCCCAGACAAACCCAATGATTACAATAGTTGGCTTAACTGTACATGAAACAATACACAGGATTAATGGCAAAAATTATGAGAATTGCATTATTAAACTTTTTCTTCTAGAAAAAACTATTCCCCAGTAATGAAACCATGGATAAATTAACTTACTAGGCTAGAAGGTTCATTGTAAGCTGGGATGCAGCATGGTTAGTAGAGTATTTCCCTACTGGAAACCCTGGATTTTATCCATAGCACCACATAAAATACGTATGGTGATAGAAGCCTGTGTTCTCAGCACTCAACAAATGAGGCAGGAGGGTAGGGATATCAAATATTACCTTTGGTTTTACAGAGTTTGAGATCAACCTAGACTGCATGAGATTGTCATTAAAATCTATTGTATATTGATATATCAATAATAGAAGACAGCAAATCATAAATACCGATTCACAGGATAGTGGTACACAAAAATCTTATATGTTTCTATGATAGACCTCTCCATATAAAGGAGGAAGAGAGCTGGGTAAGTGCTTTATCACAAAACACCCTATCCAGACTCATGTTAACCTCAGCAACTGTGCTTTAACTCTGACTCCTTGATGGTTTTGGAATAAAGGCTGAAGGGCACGACTTAGTTGATCCATTTTTCAATAGACACTTGCTCTTGGCTTTCATTTGTCTGAAGTTGCTCTCCCTTTCCTTGTTGTTTCGGCTGCCTGCTGAATTGAAGATGTAACAAAAGACCTGTCATAGTGTATTGTCAAGTCTTCAAAACAAATGCCATCACTTAAAGTGTCCAGATTACTGGTAATTATGAGACTATGCCCCAAGTCATAGAAACAGACGTGGACTAGAAGCAGAAATTCAAAGTTCCTTCATATGAGTGGAAAGTCCATTTTAAATATAAACATGTTATTAATTCTTTGAGAATTCTATTCACACCTAAACCTATTTTAATCATGCTCACACCCTCTTCTCCCCCTCACTTGATCACTATCCACTCCCTAAATCATATCTCCTCCCAACTTTGTGTTGTATTATTTATGCTGTAATTAGCTCATGGGTATGGCGATCAGCCACAGTTTACCAGAGGCCACACTCTTAAGGAGAACCGACTCTCCATTCCCTAGAAGTGATCAGCTTCTCAGCTAGAGTTGGAGTGACTATGCAGCGCTCTGTTCTGTCTTGGAACTTTGACACGACTTGATCTTGTGCAGGCAACCGCAGCTGCAGTGAGTTCGTGAGAGCAGAGGTCTGATTATGTGCAGAGGTCATGGTTCTAATCCTCTCTGAATATTGGCTCTTCTCTTTCAGTCCCTCTTCCACTGTGAGAACTGAGCCATCAGAGGAGAGTGGAATGCAGGAATGCAGAAGTCCTGCTTGTGGCTATAGTCCATTAAATACTCTAGAGATTAAACCACCTTTAAAGACAGAAACATATGGAAGGAAGGACTTTATATATTTAATCCAGAATCCTAGTGAATGGCTTTTAAGAGTAAAAGAATGAACTCTTTTTTTTTTTCCTTTGTTTTTTCTTGTTGTTTTGAAGAAGAAAAGCTCAGTGGGTACTTTTCTGGTTTGTCTAGATGGAAGTGAAATGCATTCCTTTCTGGGTCACTGAGTTAATCAAGTTAAGGGTTTTTTCCTTTGTCTTTCTTATCAGTCACTGATGTAATTTGCATTAAGAAGTTGTTGGGGTTTTGTTGTAAAACAGTCGTTTTCTATGACGTGTAATCGTCTTGCAAGGAAAGCTCAGTGTTTAATAAGCTGCATCTCTATTCTCTTACCAGGGGAGAAAGAACAAATTAGAATACAAAACCTCATTACCCTCTTTAACTAAGGAATGAAGGAGCAAGATAAGCATCCTTTTAGTAGCTATTGTGTGCCAGGCACTACTGAGAACCTCATACACAGCATTTCAGTTCTTATACAACACAGCCATCAAGATAATTGTCCAGTTTTAGTGATGTAAAGAAATGAAGGCTGCTAGATGTGGTAACAATCCCCCTTCTTTTTAAAATATGATATTTGCTTGATTTTATATATATGTGTATATATATATACATATATATGTGTATATATACATATATATATATGAGCAACAGAGGGAGCTACAAACTTGGGCACAGAGAAGGGATGATGGAAGCATATAACTACAATATGCATATATTAAATTCTTTAAGAAATAAAATTTAAGTTTAAAAATGGCACAAAAATTGAGGTGTCAAAGATGGATCTGAGAGGAGAGGAGTCATGGAGAATATGATCAAAACACATCTATTCCAACCCCAACTTCATGTTCCTTTGTTTTTCTTGTCCTTGAAACAAGGTCTCACTGTGTATCCCCGGCAGGTCTGGAACTCACTGTGTAGAACAGACTGGTCTGGAACTCACAGAGATCTAACTGCCCCAGCATCTGCCCTGCCCGTGTTTGGATTAAAGCCCAGTGCCACCTCATCTGGCCTCTTTTATTTTCTGTAGTACTCTTTTCTGAAATCACAAGGGACAATGATGAAAACATGTTCTATTAATTTAAATCCATCCTGTGGCATTATTCTATATAGAATGTTAATTAGAGATGTACATATCTATAACTAATTCATCCTTAAGAGGAGCAATAGATTTATCCCATTAAAATTTTTAAAGATTAAAAACTTCGAGCTGTAACCATTTTTTTGTAATTTTTTTCTTTTACTCTTGACTGTGTTTGCCTTTTACTTGTATGCCTTCGGGCACCAGGAAATTTGATATTCCTTTGTAGTTTATTCTTTGCTTCTGGACATGTTTTATTTTCTTTGGATAGATTAATAGCATATTTATATACTTTGTGGAGTGGGTTAGACTTGCTTCTGCTCTCCTTTAATGCTCGATGCTTTCATTCTCTCAGTACTGAGAAAAATCACAAAACCTCTTCTGGCATAATTTAAATGGTGGCTGTCCTTTTTATTCTTGTTGTTTAAGAGGTGAATCGACATTCCAGTTTCTTTTTCATAAGTGAGAAAGTAATTGGGTCAAACGGAAAATTATGCAGCTAGTCAAAGTAAGGTGGACTTTGATGCTGATCACTGATGATGATAGTGTGTTTCCTGTGTCCTTGATTATGGCTACAAGATATCGATACACTCTTCAGAGGAAGACAGGTAGTTGTATGTGTGTGTGCTAGAGTAGCCCCTCGTTTTCCGGTAACTCTTACTGTGTCATTGCTGAAACCAGCTAACAGTGTGCCAACAAAGGAGGGGAGGAGCTTAGGACAAAAAAAAATCTACAAAGGCAAGGACTCTTAATTTCGTATTAAAAAGTCTCTATAACACATCTATTGATTAAGACTTTAAAATCTAAGTGTGACAAAATAAAAGTCTTATTAACTGATTTCGAAACCTGGTGTGGTACATTTCTTAGTATGTGGAATAATTAAGTTTCTGAAACAATTAATCATGTAAATTGCATATAGAAACAGAGGAAAGTCTGGGGGTGCGGGGGAACCATGAACTTAGTGGGTAGTTGTGGGGGCAAAGAATGAGCTAGGAGGAGGGGGCAGGAGCAGGAATCTTATAAACACAATACTCATATATTAAATTTTTAAAAAATTGAAGTTTAAGGTTAAAAATGGCACAAAGATGGGGGTATATGAGATGAATCCGAGAGGAGAGGAGTCATAGTAATTATGATCAAAGTCCATGGGTATTCCTGTCTCAAACTCTCAAAAATCAATAGAATAGTACACTAACAGACGGATCAAATGAAAGCACACATTTTCCCATTTCACGCGCAGCCATATCATCGGTGTATTTGTCTTTGCTGAAGTTGCCCCGGTGAATCTTTTCTGTAATGACATATTACCAAAATTTTAGAACCGGATAGGCATGCATAAAGCTTTTATGGTTTTGTTGTTTTTTTTTTTTGTATTTTTTATTTTATGGTATTTTTCAGAGTTTAATTTCCCCTGTCTTGCTGTCATGGGTACCTGGGGGACTCACAAAATTGACTAGCAAAATGAGCACTAATGATTTGACTCTCGGCCTTAAAAAACAAAAGAGGACAGTCTGATGATTATGTGAAACGCTTCTGGGAAAGCCCATGAACAATTAGGGCATGGAGTCCCTGGCTTTCTTCTCGATGGCTTCTGGTGTCTGAGCAGTCCAATAATGAAGCAAAAGTGAAAAATAAATAAATACCCAATAATAACTGTGGCAGGTTCTCATGGTTAATTTATTATTCATATTCCGCTTTAATCCTTTATGTCCTTGAAAGGAAATTATATTTTCTTGTCATTTGAAAACATTGAGAGCGAAGGTCTTACTTGCGAAGGCAGTTTCTGAATAAGAAGAGGATAAAAATTTTATCAAATCATTAACTGTCCATTAGAACACAGAAATGATTTTTTGTATCGTATTGTGAGGATATTTGAAAGCCCCTACACAATACAAATGGAATAAAAACGGGTAAATGTGACATCGAATACAAACCATTAGTATTTTGTTCCTCGAATCACTAAAATATCACAGAATATATTGTATCTTTTCTGTTAAGCTACCACAAAATCGCTAATATTTCTGATCTATTAGTTAAATTTGAGACCATTTCTAGTATACAAGATCCTCATTTATCAGCTGCAGTAAAGAACAGTGGAAAATGTTTTTGATATTTATAATAAGAACTCCTAATAGCGGAAGCCCTAGAGTGGGGGAATATAACCTATTTCTTAAGACTTGTTTGTCAAAAAATGGATTTTTAAGATGACTTTAATAATCTTCAAATGGGGTCTAATGATATCCTGGTATCTTGCCCAAACTTCAGGGTCGGTAGGCCCATGTCCAGTAGTAGATGGCCTATACGTCTTGAATTACGTGAAAACACTATTTTTGTAGACTTTTGGTCACATATTATTGTTTTTTGGGGGTATATTTTGTCTTATATGAGTGTGTGTGTGTGTATTCCATATTCTTTCTTTTTCCTTTTTTAAAAATGGGGTTTATGTTTGTTCATTTGATTGTTTTTAAAAGAGAGAAAGAGCGAGTATGGAGTTGGGTGGGTAGAAGGGTGGGGCATAACTGGAAGGAATAGGGGGAGGAAACAATGATAAAAAAAAATTGCAATTATTTTCCATAAAAATATTGAACAGAAAATTAATGTTGAAAATAAACTTCCATTAAAACTATATACAAATACCAAAATAAAATAGTATGTTAATTATTATGTTGACTAATATTTGTAACAAAATTATATGTCCATATGTTCTGACTGGGTTTGTTGGTCAACCTGACACAAGCTATAGTCATCAGAGATGAAGGAGCATCAGCTGAGGAAACGCCTCCAAGAGATCCAGCTGTAAGGCATTTTCTCAATTAGTGATTAATGGAGGAGGGCCCATTGTGGGTGGTGCTGTTCCTGGGCTGGTGGTCCTGAGCTTATAAGGAAGCAAGTTGAGCAAGCCTTGGGAAGCAAGGCGGTAAGCAGCACCCCTCCATGGCCTCTGCACCAGCTCCTGACACCAGGTTCCCACTCTGCTTGAGTTCTTGTCCTGACTTTCTTGGTGATGAACAGTGACAAGGAAGTGCGTTTTGGTCATGGTGTTCATCGCAGGAATAGAAACCCTAACTAAGATACCACATTAAAAAAAATTTACTCAATGCCACCCTGTATTGTGCCACTGTAAAATGCACGATTTAAATCACAGCTTATTTTCTATAAGTGTTAAGAAGTGATCGCAGCATTTGGGGATTGGAATTTTTTTTAATTTATCAAAAAAAATGCTCAAAATTCAAAGCAACGCAATTAAAATTAGGAAATGTTTAATATCACTTAGATTTAAAGTTGTAAATTGCTTTTCTTTCTGAAACAGTGTTTCACTGTTAAGCCCAGGGCAGTCTTGCCAGCCTCAGAAGCATGGTCCTCCTGCCTCAGGCTCCTGTGCGCTAAGATTGCAGACAGAAAAGCTGAATGTTAGTCATTACTTGTATCCTATTTTTCACCTCCTCAGAAAAGTGTAGACTCTTATCATTTCTTTGATTAAAGTCCAGTGTCTTTGAGGTGGTTGGTTTAGAAAGCAAATATCATCAGGTTCTCATACAAATGCGGATTTTTTTGTAACCCTTGTTTTTACCTCCCATGGTAGGATTGAGTAATTACATCAGAGCTTTTCTATCCCACCAGGTTTAAAATATCTACTATCTGACCTGTGAGGAAAAAAATTCACCACACATCTGAAATAAGGATAGACATGTATACTACTCAGACATCTTTAATCATGTTATAATGTACATTGTAAAATTATTTCCCAGAAAAACACTTGGACATAGAGCCAATAAGCTTCTCTAATATTGACTGTATTTATATGTCTCTGCATTTCAAATTTCATACACTTACCACAAGTATAAGATTCTTTTTTTCTGTAAGCATAGGTTAAATGTGACAACCATCAATGGAATGATTAGTTAATGTATTATTTGCTTTGGACAGAATATATGTTGATAGTGATAATCAAAAACTTCCCAACCCACTGGAAAACTCATCATTAATGTGCATCAGTAATGGGGCTCCATGTGGAAAGTCTCTTCTCCTAAATTCATGCATGGAAACATACAAAGGACAACATTTGAGGATTAGCACTCACCTTCGCTCTTTTGGGGTCTGAAGATGGACTTTGTAGCATTCTCTTTCTTTTATGTTTTATCCCATTCTAATGCATGGCTAAAAAACACACATTCATGCCATGTGATACACTCTAAATAAAACCTATAAGTTAATTATTGTATATCTATGTGTACAGAAAAAAAACAAGAAAGTGACAGTGATTTAAGAACATAGCTCTTGGCTGGGCATGGTGGGCATACCGTTATCTCAGCCCTTGGAAGGCAGAGACAGGTGACTCTGAGGCCCGCCTAATCTAGATAATGAACTTAGGACAAATTGAGAGACACTATCTCAAAATTAAAATAAAAGAGAAAAGAGAAAAAAAGGACAAAGAATTCAGTTCTCTGTGTACTTCTCTAAATGAGTCCAGTTCTTCCTTTCTTGTGTTTATCTCCCATCAATCCCCCTCCTTCTATTCTTCCACCTGTCATCCTCTTCTTCCTTCTATTCTTCCTCCTTCTTCTGATACTCCTCTTCCTCCTCCCCCAATTTACCTCTTGCTGTCAGCAGTACTCTTTCTGTGCTGTTTCTGTATGATTTTCCATTCATTCATACAGTAAGCTAGAAAATGCAGGAACTGTCTGTGTTCTGGGGATGAGCAGTTTGGAGCTCAGAGGAGAGTAAGTAACTTGAGATTCTGTGATAGCAGGTAGTGACCTATGGTTCATTCTCAAGTTTGTCTAATTTTAAAGCTGATTTTCTTACCTTATGCAATACTGCTTCCCCATCTCTGTGTGTAATTCAAAAACCATATGTGTGAAATACGCTCTTTTAGGAGCAGCAGCAAGTACAATCTAATAGTCTTCATTAGCAAATTTTTTTGTGATTTCACTCAGTAGTAAAATGCTTACTTGAGCATACTCATACATCATACCAATGTTAACAACAATTAAAATGAATAAAACTTAATAAACATCCTGAAAAAGAAAAAAAAGAATCTTTCACATTTGTAGAATATTAACCTAAACATGGAATTGGCTTTGTGCAAATGTCTATCTTTTTCATTCATTATTTTGAATAAGACTGCTTTGGTAATCAATCGCAGCCAAGAGCTTTGCCTTTCTCTGCCCTGGGACATATATTTTTTAAAAAACCCATCTGATTTTTATATGCTCAATACTATGTTAAATTGTGATATAAGATGATAAATTCACCATGAATATAAAAGCAAAATTGACGGTATTGCTATTAGCACAGAACTCTTGAGTGTAGATTGGCATTAGTCATGTTCTATCAGTAAGGTGCAACCCTGAAGCAGCTGATTTAATAAATGGAGATGGGTTCTTTAACTCAGTCTTGGAAATTCAAATTCAAGACTGGGCAGCCACACTGCTCTGGGCGGCTGGTGATTGTGTTAGAGTAAGTGATTACATCTTGAGCTAGGATTCTAAGAGAGACCGAGAACCCTCTCCCGTCTGAATCCCAGAGCGGAGATCACATGTGTGTTTCACTGTGCTGTTTTTTATTTGGTTACTTGGAATTCAAGCTTAGGGTGTCTGCACAGCCCCCGGAGTTTGAAATTTCAAGGAAACACCTAATAATCTTTCTCAGCATCACTAAAGGTTCAGATATATTTTGACTGTTTTATTCATTAATATTACAAGGAACAACGCTTGCTTCCTAGTCAGTTTTGAACTCTGGATTGGTGACCAACTGGTGTATCTTGTGTTTGTCCAGTGGTTCTTAATAATATTTTCAGGTTGAAATAATGCATTCAGTGATAACTTCATTGCAGAAGAAAATTCTTAGAGATAATGCTTTTCATTCAGTAGTTAATTATGTAGATTTTATGTAAGTTTTTCATGGTCTCTTCTGATGCAATTTCTTTTAACTACGTCTAAAATGTCTTTAACATATCAGTATGGTACATTAATATATTGTTTCTATGTAAGATTAGCCTTGCATATGACCATTTACTTAGTGAAAAGAAAATTTTCAGTGAGAGAACATTTCGATGGACATGTCCTGAAGTCCCATGACTGGCATTCCTTTGCATTGTGGCGTTCATTAAACCTGCGATTTTCTTGACCCATCCTTTGCTTTTGGAAACTAACCCCAGAAATGAGTTATTTGATTCCTAGGTAATTTACAAGGCACTATAAACATATCTATCTGTATCATTTTCTTTACTTTAAGAAGCCCTAGAGTGTTTTATTTTATTTTTTATTTATTCACTTTATATCCCTATTGATGCCCCCTTCCGGGTTCCCCCTCCCATAGTCCCTCACCTCGCCCGCCCTCCCCATCTCTTCCGAGAGAGTGGAGGCCCCTCTTGGGTATTCCCCCCACCGGCACATCAAGTCTGTGCAGGGCGAGGCATTTCCTCTCCCACACAGACAGGACAAGGCAGCCGGGTTAGGTTAACAGAATCCGCAGACAGACAGCAGCTTTAGGGACAGTCGCTGGTCCAATCGTTCAGGAGTCACATGAAGACCAAACTGCACATCTGCTACATGTGTGCAGGGGCCTGTATCGTATGATCGTCCCAGCCCTGCTAAACTGAAACCTAGTTGATATTTACTCTTACTCTGGCTCTTTCCTGCCGGAAAAGCAAGGCATTGTAGATCAGAGGGGACTGAAATGATGAGTCTGCTCTTTTTCTTCTACCTCCTTCCCCAGCGTCTGCCATTGTACTGACTAATTATTCATGTTCGATGCAGCATTTGGGATGCTCACTTGGACATTAAAGCCTCAAAAATGCATCCCCTACAATCTTCTCTCTATACATTTCAAAGGTGGCATGTCACTTACTGGAAGTCTCTTCATGTCTGTTCCCCTTCCTGAAATATGGGACACACCCTCCAGTGTGCATACACTTGCCAAGTGTCCACCACGTTTAGATCTCTTTCTTGTAACCTGTGGATAACTTCGTTTTCACATCTCTGTCCTTTTTGTGATCAGGATTTATTGTAGCAGACAAACTATGAAAGTAGCTTTTCCCCCAAGCTGACGCACATATCCCTTTATAATGAGACTGTAGGGAATGCTATTGGAGGAAAAAACCACTTTCTATAATTCAAGAGAATGTCTGTCAGCTCTATAGTGCACACACCCAAGTTCTCTCTCTCTCAGAACCTATGGTATGTGTGTACATATACATATATATGGATATACTTATTCTGTACGAAATTATTTTTTCATAGTCTTAAAATTGTTACTAATTGATAGCAAATGAAACTAATATTTATTAAATAATGGGGGTATTTTATTTATATATTTATGGTTATCTGTAGAGACAGAATCTTTTAAAATGTTGGGGGAAAGTCCCATTTAACACTAAAAACTAAAAATCAAGACTGCCCTATTTTAAAACTGTATGACATAACTATTGGGATCATTTTTTAATATCTGCTTCTCAGAGAAATTAAAGATTTCCTTATTCATTTAGAATACTCCTTGGACTTGGAGAAAGACAAACATAAATATTAATTATTTAGATGTATGTGTATTGAATTAGAAAGGACTGTACATTTCAGAAGTATTTACTGAAAAACCAGGAGGATACTCTTGTTCCTCCGTTTGACATCTCAGATTTAATTTAATATCTGACTATCTTAGGGATTGCAATGAAAAGGGAAGAATGAGATTCTTACACGAAACAGCACTGCTGTCTGTTGCTAGAGCATATTAGAGCATTGCAGCAGATCTTGTTAAAGGACACTGGAAGTTTAGCAGCTCTTTACAGGTATGATGTGTAACCCTTTTTAAATGTAGGTCCAGGGTAGCTTATGCCATCCCTGTTTGTTATGCTTTACATCCACTGTTTTAGAAGTTTGTACCTCTAGCTACTCATTTTCAAATGTAAAGCCTAACTTGACTTCCTCAACTTAACTCTTTACAGTTCTAATAATTGCTAAACCTTGCTGATTTTGACGCTAAATTGTCACAACTTCATTTATTTTCCACTTTTCTTTTGAAGGATACCTTTGCGTTCAAGCCTGCACTGCAAAGATTTGAATTATACAGAGAAAACAGATTCATAGATAGATAGATAGATAGATAGATAGATAGATAGATAGATAGAGAGAGAGAGAGAGAGAGAGAGAGATAGATAGATAGATAGATAGATAGATAGATAGATAGATCAAAAGTAAGGAGACCACATTGTCCCTTGCTTATAAAATATCCCATGATTCCAGCCCAGAATAAATCAATGAAGTCTCCATAATTTATATTGAGATAACATCATCATCCTAAAACATTTTCACCTTCTTTATGCTGTGCAATTGTATTGTGAACATTATTATTACATTGGACATTACTGATACATGTTTGTGAGGAAGGTCTTCTCTGTCTGTCTTCTACTGCAAAACAGGACATGGCTTCTCTCTCTCTCTCTCTCTCTCTCTCTCTCTCTCCACACACACACACACACACACACACACACACACACACACACACACACACACTCAATCTCACACACACACACACACACACACTCATTCTGATTTTTCAAATATTAGATAGTTACCACATAACTCTGACTATCTTCGAACTTCTTTTTATGTAGACCATAAAAGCTGTGAACTGACAGGCGGCCTCATGTGTCTGCCTTCTGATCGCTGCTCTTCTGGATGACATGAAATATATCCTTTATCCCTTGGAAATTTCACCAAACGGATTGACAAGTATCCCATAACTATCAGTTTTGGTGTCAATGCTCACAACAAATCCATTCCAATATTTCTTATTCTCAACCAATATGGGGATCAGACACTGGGACTACTGTGAGACAGTGCTGTGAGGTAGGCTTAATGCAGTAGTTTTTCTTTCTGTAGAGACAGAAGAGCTAGAGCGCCAGACAGGTCCTGCTGTCTTCAAAGGACTGAGGAAAGTAGGCTTGCAGCTGCTTCATTCCATGTTTGGGTTCATCACCACATGCCATTCCCCATGTGTGGATCTGTTCCTGTGTGTCCACGTGACCTCTTCTCAAAGGGCTTCACCGTATAAGAGTAACAACCCATCCTACTTCAATAAGATCTGATATGAATTATTTTTGCAATTACAGCAAGCCTATCATCAAACGAGGTAGCATTCTGAGGTCTCCAGGACTAATACTTAAACATGTCTTTTGGTAGGTTCAGCTACACACTTAGCAATGACCATTCTGTTTATGTATATTTTCATATCACCTGTGCATGTGTATATGTATGTGTAATGGGTATGTATACCCATTCTTGCTCACAATCCAATATGTACCAATTTTCACGACACATGAATTTTTTTCCTTCTATATTTTAAGCTCCTACAGCACATACCTGTCTGATCTACCTTTGTTTTATTTCAACTACACATGTGTAGTCATTCCATATATGCTGATTAAATGTAAAAATCTTTGTTCATTACTAAGAAGAAATCTGTGATATCAAAGATGACAAGGGCTGATGATGATGCATAATATTTCATATTATGTATTTTTGTGTTCAATCAGTATTATGAAGAAAGAAAATTGAAATACTATGAATTGGGAATAAAGAGAATTTAGTTCTTTTCCCATGATCCCAATTGTTTCATAGCCTTGGGGAAATTACTTAATTTCTTCATGCTTTTCTATAACACATAAATGAAAGACATTATAGCTTACAGATTCACTTTCAAATATTTATGTTTTGCATTTTCCATTCTTGAACCTCCAGAGTCTAATTTAATCAGAAAATCCAGGGCACATGTGAAAAGTCTGGTACGCCATGCTGACGAGTTCATTTTTTATTTTGAAAATTAAAAAATGGAGCATGATGAATAGGAAAGAAATGTGAAATCAGAGCTTTGGTCAAAGTTGACTGAGAAGGCATATGCGGGGGAGGCCCATGGACTCACAGGATGGGGAGTTGACTGGATGGTGTGAGGAAGTGAACAGGAGGAGTAGGGAGTTGTGGTGGAGGAATTTCTAGAACACATTACCAGAAACATGATGTGATTCTATAGATGCTGAGATGTGACATCTTGTGATGATAACTTGGTTGCCTTTTCCCACAACATGGTGTACATTAACTTCGTTGCAGAGAAATAAAGCAAAATTGTAGTACTTTGCACAGTTGTTAGGTTTTGAGAATATCTTTTGATTCAAAATCTTTTCGTAATGTAAAGCGTGCGCACACACACACATATTAATATATATATATGTATATTACTATCATTGACAATACCTACTTATACTCCATTATCTTAGCAACAATAGTTTAAATATGGAGATGGTTTTGAATTCAGCATAACTTCCTATATATGATCATTTCTTCTTATTATTCAAAGTAAGCCAAGAAAATTTCAATTAAAAATCTTCATGAAAAAATTATTGCCATGGCAGTCCAGTGGAGAGGAGAAAAGTAAATTTTCTGAAACTTTGTAGCTGCTTTCTGCTTCATTATATTTCTACTTTGAACCCTAGTAAGCAGAAGTCGACATCCAAAATTGGAATTTAGAATGCTTTATTATAGTATCTAAAAAGTTAAAATTCCTAATTAAATGCTTATCAGATTAAATTTTTGGATCAATCATTTTTATGCTTTATTCTTATTTATTTTCTATTAGTTTAATTAGTAAGTATAATATAGCTTACACTTCATCATTTACAAGTTACCTACTGCCTGTAAGCATCAAATTAATCACAATTTACACATGTAGATAATCAGAACATGGCATCACAGATTTCATACTTTACTCTTTTCACAAATTCAGTTCATTAAAATGATTAAGTAAATGGAAGCATCACTTTTGAAAATATTGCAAGCCCATGTTTGCCTCAAATATTCTCCTAATTAAGCAACATAATTAAGTGGATAGTAAGGTCTACTTAGGAATTTATAAGCGCATTTGACGTGTAAAGTTTGAATGTTATTTATCAGAAAGTTTTTGTTGCTTTTAATTAACTAATCCATGAAAAAGCGAGCAAGATGGCTGGGGAAATGGCTCAGTCAATAAGGGCTGGTTTTGTAAGCATGAGGATCTGAGTCTGGATCCCTGAGACCTTTGTAAAGAGTCAGACATGGGGGCCCTCCTGTTATCCCAGCATAGTACTGCTGGGCTGCAGAGACAGGCCCGGAAGCTCATGGGCTAGGTAGGTTCTTCCACAAAATGCAGTTCCAGGTCAGTGGAAAACCCTGTTCTCCAGGAAAAGGGGAAGATGCTAGAAGAAGTTTCCTTTGACCTCTACATACATGTCAAGAACACTTGTTCTGGGGTTGGGGATTTAGCTCAGTGAGTTCTTGCCTAGCAAAGGCCCTAGGTTCAGTCCCCAGCTCCAGAAAAAAAAAAAAAAAAGAACACACTTGGGGAACACACACACACACACACACACACACACACACACACACACACACACACACACACACACACACACATTTTAACAGAGTAAAAATCATTCATACAAAATAACATGACTATATAAGCTTTTTCATTGCTCTTGGTTGGTTCCCAGAACTTAGAGTTAAGGACCCTATTGCTGAACTCATCAAACACTTTAGGCACAGGAATTGGAGGAATCACGCCAGAACTGAGTTGGAAGCATCCTCCCTAAGGATTACCCCACATGGTACATAAAGGAGTTATGCAAGCTGCCAAGGCATAAAAGCAATGAATAGTGCTACCCAGCTGTAATGCTTACAAACCACAACAATGACCAGCATGGCAATGTACTCCCAAGGGTACAGTCGAGATGCCTATGTCTTGGGAGCAACCAACAGTTGTCTAATTAGACTTTCAGCCTGTTCAATATGAGGGAATGTATTCCTGGTGCTATGAAACTCGCCAAATAAATGTAGCTGGTAAGATCCTAGAGTCTAGCAGAGAACCTGTTACGGCCACTTTCCTGAGCCAGCAGAATTTCTATCTGCACTCTAAATACGGGTCCTAATAGCCTTAAATAAGAATACTTGTTACTCCTTGTCAAAGTGGCTAATTTTGTAATAAAAGAGAACATTTCAGAAACCTATAACTGGCCAAAATGCAGAGAACAATTGATTGAGCATGCCTAGAGTGACTTGACATATATGCACCACAACCCCTCAGCCTAAGGACAAGGGAGCATTGCAGAAAACAAGAGGATATATTCTAAGAGCAAGAGTACAAGGGTGTCTGAACATACCATAGTTAGGTTGACATTGTACCAGTTACCTTAAGTGTCTAGCACCTACAAATTTCATATAGACATGAAATCAGTACTTGAAATAAATATATGTGTATCTTTAGAAGCAAAGTAAATATATTTTAAAAGCTATGAATGAATCTTACAGAAAAATATGACTTATAAACATATCATTGCAGCCAGCAATTCTAGGAAAATTTTAAAAGATTTACTTTATCACATATGGAGTAGATAATTCAGAGAATTATCATTCTTTTAAAACATTAAATATGATGTCCACTGAATATGAAATAATGAGAGGAGGTACTTTTCAATGGAAGGAGAAACTTGAGAGTATGGTGTTTCCTGCTTCAAACCCGTTCTGTAGTCCATCATATTCTCCCTGGCTACCAGACCCTTAGTTAGTCAGTCTCTTGCAAGTCTGTTTTTGAGAGAACAGATACCCTTGTGCTCTATCATGGTATATATATTTGTGGATATCATTCCAAAGTGTGGTTATTTTACCAATGGATGTGTTGACAGGACTTAGTCATCACCTCTTTGAGTCACTGTTTGTAGCAAGGTGGTCTGCTTAATGGCCTCTGACTAAAATTTCCTTATATTAAAATGAGGCAGAGCAGATAATTTTCTCTTAACATTGTATATTATCATCTTGGGTAGCCTGAGGTATGCAGCGTACCATGTAGGACCACAAGAGCAAGGGTGTAAAACTATCACTTGGGGCACGGTAAGCTCTTCAGTGGTTATACAACTGAAAATGGTTATGCCAATGGCCAATGGTTCACTGGGGAGGAGTAGGGTCTTATGAGCCTTTCTCTAATCTAGGATTGGTTTTGAGAGGCTCAGTCTTGTGTAAACCCAATGCAGATGAGTGGAACACCTATACATTCATGATTACCTTGTCATGAACAGAGGATAGAGATTCACAGACCTTCTCTCAGTCACTCTGCCTTATATATTTTTTGCTCCCACTTTTACTGTATTTCCTGAGACTTAATGGGGTGATACATGAGTTCCTGTTTGGAATTAGTGTTCAATTGTCTTTAATTCACGGCACTTACTGAGCAGCCGTGAGTTTTAGCATTCATAGCTCTTCACTGCAAAGCTATGTATGCATCTCTGATCAAGTCTGAAAAGCACACTTGCATATTGATATAAACAAAAAATAAGGAAGCCTCTATGCTATATATTTACTTCTGAATTATGTTTGAGTGTTTTTTCATAATCTTAAGTATGTATATGTGGAGAGGCAAAGGGTATGGACATATAAATGCAGGTGCCTAAGGAGTGCAGAAGCACCAGATCTTGGACCTCGAGTTCCAGGCTGCTGTGAGCTGGAAACCCACCCCACGTCACATGGAGAGGAGCAAATGCCCCTTTACTACTTAATCTGTTTTAAACTCTTTATTAGACATCAGTAAGTAAAAGTTGAAGAAATTTTCCCTCATGCACCATGAATTTTCTTTTGCGGGTTTTCATAATTCATAATTTAATATACAAGACAAACTAAATGTTTTATATTTTATTCTCAAGGTATTATTCTGTCTCTATTTGGTTTCTTGGTTATAAATGTTAGTTTGGAAACACCAAAAAATCTTTTTTCCGAAGTAAATGACTCTACGAAAACCCTTCATCTTAGGCCAGACTTGCTCTAGAGGACATTTCTGCAGCTCAGAGAATAAAGGAATGTTTTCGTCAGTCACATGAAATACCATGAAGATTGCCTCTGATTTAAGGACAAAACAATAATATAGCACAAGCCATCCCAGAAAATAGACTCAGTTGTTACTGTCTTTCTTATTTAACACTTGGGAAAGGGTTCATGCCACTCACTCAAGAAAAAATATAGGCATATAAATATATATATTAACATTTAGTCCAGATTTTCTGAATATATTATTAACACACCAAATAGTATAGAAGCATTATACAATGTAGAAATGTTACAGAAAATAAATTGGCATACTATACAATGCAGAAGGATTGTAGGAAATATATGCTAACATTCTATGTAACATGGTTGGTTCTGTGAATGTTTGCCCCTTCCTATTTAGGGAAAATCAGGTTCACTGTTCACCGCACTTGCAGATAATGAATTCAAGTAGACATTTCTATTTGTTTGGCTCACTCTACATGCAAGAAGGAGACTCAGCTTCCAAATGATTCCATATGTAGATGGTAATAAAGTGATGCAAATTCAATTCCATTTATCTTTAATTGAAAACATTCTTAATTCTAGCCAGCCACTGCTATAGCTTTCAAAGATGGAAAGATTATGGTTTAGAAGTCACTATTACTTTTCATACACTGTTAAAGTGTGGAGATTGCTTTCTAAATAATGTGTGGGGGGTTGATCTTTTTAAAGCCCAATTCCAGGGCTAGAAGATCATGAATCTTACAGAAACAGCACAGAATAGAGGTTGCCAATGTCTGAAGTGCAGTGGAAAGAGACAGATCCTGGTCAAAGGATGTAAATTTTTAGAAATACGGGATGCAGGTATGGTGGTGATTAAGTTTGCAGAATCACGGTCTTAGTTAACATGTTCCGAAGTTTGCAGTGAGAGTAGATCACTCTTTCTTCAAACAATGAAGGATTTCATTCCATCGGACGATCATATATCAGTAAGCTTGGTATGCTATATGAGAGAATCTTTTTATGATTGGTACATACATTAAAAGGTCACAGTATATATCTTAACGACATGAAATTTTGTTGATTGATGAGGTGGCAAAATGAGATCAACTAAAAGTAATGCAATATAGATATAGGTGAACATCTCTCTTTAACTTTAGATTGCTAGAAGAATGGCTTTTGTACAAAAATCTTGAAATTCTCCTAGAATATAGAAAGGAGAATATTTTTCATGTAAGAAAGAAATTTTCAGGTAATTGGAAGGGTTTTTTGCCGACTTGTTTGTTTTTTAGTGTTCAACATTACATGGTTTTGTTTTTATGTATTTGATTTTAAATATACGTTTGTGCTTCATTATTTTCATTTGCAGGTAATTACATCATTCCCCCATCTCTCTCTCTCTCCTCCAAAGTCTCCCATGTACCCCATCTGCTCCCTCTCAGGTTCATGACCTTTTCTGTTTAGTTGTGATTGTAACATACATATACACAAAAACATGTCTACACATACAACCTGCTGAGTCTGTTTAGTATTGGTTGTGTATGTATGATTTCAGAGCTGGCACCTTGGTACTGGATAACCAATTGATCTACTCAACCATGTGGAAGAATACTTCTGTTCGCTGCTTTTCCTAGCTGCCTAGAGTCTTTGTTTAAGAGTGAGAGCCCTGTGATTTACCCTGTGATGGAGGTTTTATGGGTGATACGCCATACCTTTACGTGACAATATGATCTGCTGTTTCTACACAGAATTTACGTGTTGCTTCGTGTCGCTCTGATTGCACTGATAGTCTTTTACACATGTGCCCATTTACCTGAATTCAATCCCGTTTCAAAACCGCTGACTCAGGATAATGATAATAACACTGACAGAAACAACAACCATAACTATACCTAATATGTTTTTGGAATAGGCTCACCTACCCTGTGATATAAGAAAATGACAAACATTACTGATATATTAATTTAAACTCCTATTTCATGAGTTTTCTGTTTGATATTTTGTTGTTATTGTTGTTGTTGGTGGTGGTGGTGGTTGTGGTGGATTTTTTTAATTTATTAATAATTTTGTTTATATTTCAAATGTGATCATCCTTCCCAGTGTCTCCTCCATGAACGCCCCCTTTGCTCTTCACTTACCCTCTTCTAACTCACTGCTCTTGCACCCCCCTTCTCTGGGGCATCAAGCTTCCACAAGACCAAGGATCTCCTATCCCACTGATGATAGATAAGGCCATCCTCTGTTACATATGGGGCTGGAACCACTGGTCCCTCCATGTGTACTGTTTGGTTGGTGGTTTAGTCTCTGGGAGCTCTAAGTTGTCTAGTTAGTTGATACTGTTGTTCTTCCTATGGGGTTGCAGTCACCTTCAGTTTCTTCAGCCCTAGCCATAACTCTTCTTTGGCAGTCCCTGGGTTCAGTACAATGGTTGGCTTGAGTTTCTGCATCTGTCTTAGTCAGGTCATCTCAGAGGACAGCCATACCAGGCTCCTGTCCACAAGCACATCTTGGCATGAGCAGGGGTTTAGTGTCTGTGGATGGAATGGATCTCACAATGGGGTGGACTATGGATGCCATTCAGTCTCTGCTACACTTTTGTCTCTGCATTTCCTTTAGACAGGGACAATTCTGGGTTAACAAGTTTGAAATGGTTGAGTGGGCCCATCCCTTTACTGAAGGCCATATGTACCAGAGGTGGTCTCTTCAGGCTCTATCTCCTTGCTGTTGGGTATTTCAGGTAATGTCACCACCATTGTGTCCTGGGAGCCTCTTGCATCCTTGGCACCTGGGATTTTCTAATGGTTCCCCAAGTTCTCCACCCTCCACTGCTACTTATTTCTATCCATTCTCCTAGCCTTCTGTACTTCTCCCTGCCTTTTCCTATACCTGGTGCTGCCCCCCCACCCTCTTTTCCTTCCATTCCCTCTCCTATCAATGTCTCTTCCCCCCTCAGCCTCCTGTGATTATTGTGCTACCCCTTCTAAGTGAGTTTGAAGCATCCACACTTTGGCCTTCCTTCTTGTTAAGCTTCATGTGGTCTTTGAGTTGCATCATTGGTATTCTGAGCTTTTGGACTAATATTAACTTACCAGTGAGTACATACCATGTATGTCATTTTAGGTCTGGGTTACCACACTTGGGATGACATTTTTTTCGTTCCATCCACTTGCCGACAAAGTTTGTGAAGTAATCATTCTTAATAGCTGAGTAGTATTCCATTGTGTAGCCATCACAAAAATACTCAATAAAATTCTTACAAATTGAATCCAAGAACAAATCAAAATGATCATTCACCACAATCAAGTAGGTTTCATCCCAGGAATGCAGAGATAGTTCAATGTATGGAAATCCATCAACATAATCCACTGTATAAACAAACTCAAAGAAAAAAATTACATGATCATCTCATTAGATGTTGAAAAAGTCTTTGACAAAGTACAACATTTCTCCATGTTAAAGGTCTTGGAAAGATCAGGAATTCAAGGTACATACCTAAATATAATATAAGCAAGATACAGCAAACATACAGCCAATATCAAATTAAATGGAGAGAAACTTGAATCAATCCCACTAAAATCAAGGACAACACAAGGTTGCCCACTCTTTCCCTATCTATTCGATATAGTACTTGAAGATCTAGCTAGAGCTATTAGACAACAAAAGGATGTTTGGTGGTTTTTTTTTTTTCATGACTTTTTTCTTTTAGAGTTCTACCTGACATTTATCAGTGTCATATTCCAATGACGTTAATGTTACAGTCGAGATGATACTCACATAAACTATCTAGTAAAAGCAAGACTGCAAATAATATCGATAATAGTAATCCCTCAAATGCTTCATGATTAGGGAGTTTTCATTTTATTAGTGGATTAAAGTGTACTTGAACATATTATTGCTGGCTTTTTTTTTCTTTGTCATAAATTTAAAATATCTGTAGTTTAAGATTTAAAGAATATTGGAAATAATTTTTAACTTATATTTATATTAAAGACAAACAATGCACCATCTAAATTAAATGCTAGCACATTAAGAACATTGGATTTTATTTCTCCCTTTGTATATATTATATTAGAATGACTTTACTTATGATTTTGAAATTTGTGTAAAACTATGAATAGTTCGAAAGCTTTTGACTTAGTAACTGAGGTACAAGCAGCAAACTAAGAGGAAAGATTTTTTTCCATTTGATTTCTAAATCTAGCATGTCTTCAAAAATATTTAAACACCTTGTACTATGATTCTGGCGTGTCTTATACAAAAATTATAATGTACTTGAGGTAAAGAGAACATTTCATAGGTTACAACATGCTTGTCTTCCTTCGATATTCAGAGCACTCTGAACTAAAATAGTAAACTTTTCTAGGAGTAGAAATTATAAGTTAGTCCTGTTTCACATAGGACAGGTACATATATCATCACGTGGGATTTTTAGATGTGGTACCTCTTCGCATGTACTCTTTCATTGCTTACAAGCTCAACTTAGATGTACGTTTAGTAAGATACAGAAATAACTAAAATTGTCAGTGAAGACTGTTTAACTTTTCTTTAGTGCACATAATTAATCTACATGTACTTTGTGTAATATGTGAACATTGTTTTTGGTTTACTAAAAATATCTTTAATAATATGACATATATTCTGTGATTGGATTTTCTCTGTAATAGGAAAGAAGTGTTGTTGTTCATTAGTATACTCTAGCATATTGTATTGTCCTGTATGTTAAATGACACTCACACTTACCTTAACATTAAGATACAGAAGCCTGGCTAAGAGAGCAGACGTCACATCTATAGGGAAGAACATTAGGACTTGTTAACTCTTCAGGCTAAACACTGGGCTGATTATGGTCTTTTATTTTTTTACTTGAATTAGTCTTTGAGTCATAAAATAAAATATATTTTTCAGTTTGAGGCATTCAATAATTACTCAGTCTTAATTTTGGGCTAAACAAAATCCTTATTCAATATTAGAAATATTAGTCTTGTGCAAATAAATTTTTAGTCTAAATCAAACTGAATCATGTGTCTGCTACTTCATATATGTTTCAAGGTCCAAGTAGTCGTCTGAGGCATGGGTTGCATCAGGGAATGAAGCATTTAAGAAAGTGATAGGAAAACTTAGCCCTCTTATAGTGCTAAATTTGTTTTTCATACCTGAAACGAAGAAGCAAGAACATAAAACTGTCAGTGTGGCCAATCTATCTGTACCATGCCAATGTTATGGATTTGGGAATCCATTAACCATAGTTTACTATGTACCATGTACTGAGGCCACTATGAGCTAGATTCTTTTTTCAGAGGTGATTGAATTTAATTATATATATTTATTCCTCAAGGATACATCAGCCAAAATTGGTTTAATCTAATACTATATAAGTACCCAAGAGGGTATGTTTGTTATAATAGTAAAATGTTCTCATTATCTTCAAAAATGTAAAGCTCCTTTTTAAATTACATAATACTGGCATAAATGGCATGTATTCTATGAGTTTGGTGTCATTATTAGATGGAATATCAAAACATGGATAGTCATGTCTTTAAAATGGTGTTGCTTATGCTGTTAATAACAACTGTTCAGAATAAACATATTTCTCTATTTAAGTGATACGTTTAAGACAGCTTTACATTTACTAGTGTGCATGTATGTGCTCACATGTGTCTCAGTACACATTCCAAGGAATTTATTTTTGCCTTCTACCTAATGAGTGTGGAGGATTAAAATCAATTCATCAGACTTGATTGACTGAATCCCACTGATCTTTAAATGTTAAGTTTTACTGAACATTTATTTAACCATGAATAAAAGTTTTAAGGGTAACCTTTCACTCATTTAAAGTGAATTTTTTTGCATTCATTGAATTTATTTTACAACTAAGAAAATATTTAGCTATATTCTGTTAAGTATCATTTTTGAAATGGGAGGAGATCTTTCCTCTTAAATAATTCTGCCAAGTATTTACATTGCCAGCGTGTTAGGGATGACATTGTATTGCTTCGCAATCCTTAAGTGCTACTTCAAAATTATGCCTTATTCAATCAAATATAACTTACCATGAGGAAAATACACAGATATATGTTTGTGTTTTAATGGTTAAAGCACACTGCAGAACTTCCTTTAATAAGTCAGATGTCCTAAGTCAGCAAAACTTCTTTAGTTGTATGTAGCTAGAAGGCAGAGTAACGTCAGTGTTGGTATTCATGATGATTTAAGCTTGCATACATTTACTATTTCTTTCTTTTGATTTCAGATGCAATAACAGAACCCAGTGTGCAGTGGTGGCAGGTCCTGATGTATTTCCAGACCCATGTCCGGGAACATATAAATACCTTGAAGTGCAGTATGAATGTGTCCCTTACAGTATGTATATTTCTCTATTTTTCTTTTAAAATATATTATTCTTTAATTTGCATGCATTCTCTGTAATGACATAGAAATACCTCATAAATATAAAGAAGGCAACGGATGTGACATTTACAGGTCCAGACTCTTCCTTCAATGCCTGTCCCTGCAGCATTTAATTTTGATGATACATGATTTTGATGATAATGTACATGAATGCCCACGGTAACCAGGTCATTAATGCAAGAACATGCAATGCCTTAAGAAAGCAGAGGAAGTAGCATGTCCACACAGAATCTCTTCAAGGCTGTGCAAGTAGAAATTGAATATAAATGTAAATTTTATACACTTTTATACACTTCTACCCATCACAATTGATTTTTTTTCAGTGTAATTAAAAGTAATTATATCTAAGTTTTACGTACTGTCAACCTTTGAAAATCAGATGTATGTCCATTCACAGGGTACAAACTGGAGAGTGAAAGGAGACCATGGATTAAGAAACACCTCAGAGTATGTTTTATACAGTCCCAAGGAGTGTGTCTGCAGCCCTTAGATCAGCCATGGTATAGGGCAGTAATGTGGTTTTTTTTTTTCCTTCAGGCGTAATGAAGAATGAAATAATCTAAAACGGAGCATTTTCTGACTTTTTTATCCCAAAGGAAGATTCATCATCACAAAAGTTTTTTTTTTATTTTACTAGTTAATTATTCATGGGATTTTGTAGTGAAAATCACACAGGAAATCCTGTAGTCTCGCGTTAGATATTCAGCTCATGCCAGAGAGACAGAGAACACCTGGGATCATAAACAAATCCCAGGATCCCACTTCCTTTGATGCCTCAGAAGGAGGAAAATATCTGGGGATCAGCAGGTTGGCTGTGCCAAGAGACAGCTCTCTCGGCTTTCTCTTCTGTGCTTATTTCAAGAACCGGCACATTACTCATGCGCCAGAATGCTCACACTTCAAAAATAGAGAGAACTTTGGCCAACAAGAAAGGAATTATAATTTGAAAATAATAACGAGGCGGGATAAAATTTTATTTTTGAGTCATTATAGCATGACTGGATAGTGTGAATTCAATGCATTTCGTCCACTTAATATTCCTTGTTCTGAAAAATGTGTTTAAGTGTATAGGTTTAATTGAACTCTCAGTTGGGTTTCATATATTATCATCTCCACAGGGGCCTTTGTGAAAAGTCTAAAACTCCTACTCACCATTTTTTGTTGACCAGTGATATTTTACGGAATGAAATGCATAAGCCATCTTTGAACTGAGACAGTCCTACGTTGCTTGCATAATGAGATCTTGGTGAAGTGTGTAGAAGGCAGAGCTACAGAGATGTTTTATGAAAAAAAAATACACAATAGGCAAGATTTCATTTCTAAAATAGTTCTGTAAAACCTACATTAATATTCCAGATTTCGTACTTTGAAACACGAAAGCAGAGATAAAATGTCAGATTGGGCTCCTCTTTATAATTTGTTAAGGAAATGAGACAGTTCACAGCTGTCTCACCGCTCTCCTGTATTTCACCAGCTTTCTTTGAGGATGTGAAACAACCCTAAGAGACTCTTCCAGAGTCATTCTGGAATGTCCTCTGCAGAAATCATGCCCATATACATCAGACGTTGCTCATGCAGTTTTCAAAAGCTGGGCATTTAAAACCATGTCTTTTCTCTCATAAATTATTAAAGATGGAAAACATGATTCTTTAATATCTGTATTTGGAGGTTTCCGATAATCATAAAGTTTTCTGGATGCTTTAAAAATATTTCTTAGAATGTTACTTATCTTGTTTTTCTTAATGAAGACTTTCAAAGTTAGACATATCCACTAGCGACTCTATATTACATGAATTTGCAGTGTATATCGGAATGGTGTTTAAATTCTCTTCGATACACTTGTTATGCAGAATTGGAATGCAGTTCACCAACCAAATATGATTTTAGAAAGAAAATCATCCAAAGAAGGCATAAACCGGGTCTAAGATGCCGCTTAGTTGAGGGAGTTGCTTGCTGAGAATGTAGAGCGGTGGGTTTGAGCCCTAGAATACCATAAAACACGCATGGTGGTCCTCACAGTAATACAAACACCAAGGAGTTGGAAAATGGGGGATTGGAAGTTCAAGGTGATCCTTAAGGGTATAGCAAGTTCCGGGCCAGCCTGAGACACATGAAACCCTCACTCAAGAGAATGAGAAAACATCAAAACCTATTGGCAAGTTGCATTCATTTAACAGGGCAGTGGATCACGGTTTCATAATACAATCTGATTACTTGAAAAGTAGACAATTTTTCAGTCCCTACGAGCATTAACATATTCTAGCTTCCCCTCTGCAGACCTTCTGTGATCTACTAAGTACTGATTTAGATCAATACTCAACTCTTTCTTAACCATGAAATGCATGCTTTTGGGGATGCTGGAGTCACTTGCTTAACATTACTAAGGCTTATTGATGCCACCACATGCCTTTCATTCCAGGGGTTAAAGGTTAGCACACATTAGCATATTCACTCTCACAAGAGTGTCCCTAGAAATTATGAACAGCATCCACTGCAGAGGAACCCTATTCTCAGCATGCTGGATATGCCCTGTGTGTAGTGTAACTAGAGAAAGTCCAGAACTAAGACATTATCTGCCTCCAATACCCACTCTTAAGAAGCTGTGATATTTAGTCCTAAAGATGTTGTGTTGGTATGTTTGCAAGATATTTGATTTTATTTGTTATCATCCTACACAGTTATGCCATGTGGTGAATCCAAGTGTCCCAGAGATCCAATCCTGTCTTCATAATCCCTTAGCTGTCCATTAAAGAGTTCGCATTCCTGTTAGTTAGTTATTAAAGGGTAATGAAATCACCACAAGCTTGTACTTCCAAATACAACATAAAAAGGCAGAGTATAAACCAGTGTGTGCCTCATATAAGTACTACCTGTAACTTATAATGAGCTTCTTATCTAGAGTGAATTAAGAAATTGGTTTTAGTTTGTATTAGAGAAAACTGTGAAATCTACTGAGATTTAGTGTTAGGGTAACTTGAGATTTATGGTTTAAGCATTACGTTGGAAATTTCTATTCAGTGGTTAAATGAACTATCCACATAAGACCACAGCCTATTTGCTAAACAAATGGATATTTCCAGTTCCATTTTAAACTTAAGAGCATGAGCTGGGAGCTGGGAGCAGAGCTTCTTCTGTAAAATGCTTGGTTTCTAAGCCTAAGGACCTGAGGTCAATCTGTTTATATTTGCAACCCAATGCTGGCGAGGCAGATGGAGATAAGCAAATCCCTGGGACTCTCAGGTCAGAAAGCCTTGGCTTCTAAGTTAGTTTCCAGGGAAAGAACCTATCAAAAGAGAATGGCACCTGAGGAACAACCACCAAAGTTATTCTCTGACATACACAACACATACATGTCTACTCATATTCCACGTAGATAGACACTCGAATACACATGATTGCCAATGTAACACACTTGTGCACACACACACACACACACACACACTCATTCACACATACATACAAAAACCACATGCTATGTAATATAAATTCCACATTTGTTCTATGTCACCGAATTCCGTGCTTAGCAAGGTTATAGATATGACTCTTGTCTTGTAATGCTATAATGAGTCTTTCTCACTGTACCTTTTATGTGATCAGATGTGTCCAGATACACAAATGTCATTTGCCACACCTGCAAACCTAACTTAGTACATAATACATGTATGTAGTCTAAGGTACAGGGTCTATAGCATACAGGGGCATCATTGGTTCTACTATCTACGTTTATGTAAGCTTACTCAGTGACATTCACACAATCACAGATTAAATAATGATGCATTTCCCAGGATGTATCATCACTGTTGTGACAAAACCAGTACATTTTGTAGCTATAAAAGTTCTCTTCTCAATCATTGATAGGATGAAAAATATTATTAATGATTTTCTTCCATTGGGCACATTAATGATGTATTATTTAGTTTTTCACTGTTGTGATGAACACCATGTTTACAAGCTGCTTATAGAGGAAAGGATTCATTTCTTTTTGCAGCTTACAGGGCATCATGAAGGGAAGTCAGGACAGGAACTCAGGGTAGGAACCTGAAGACAGGAACTAAGGGGGACGTCAGGGAGTAATGCTACTTACTGGCTTATTCTCTAAGACTGGCTTGGCTTGCTTTCTTCTAACACCCAGGACCAACTGCTCAGTTGTCTAATTGTTCATGGGGTCTAGATCCTTTCATGTCCATTATCAATCAAAGGTTTGAAAGTACCCTACAAACTTGTCTACACAAAATCTGATGGAGATACTTTGTCAAATGAGGTTCCCGTGTCTTGTGTCAAAAAGAGCAAAACTAACTAGGAAACCCCGTGTAATTCGCAAGTAAATAATGACATTTTTAAACATTTGTGTGTGTGTGTGTGTGTGTGTGTGTGTGTGTGTGTGTGTGTGTGGTGTGTTGTGCATGTGTGGAGATCAAAGAATAATTTGTAGGAGTCCATGTTGGTCTTCCACCATGTGGATCTTACGGATTAAATTTAGGTCATCATGGACAGCAGCAGGCAATGAGATGCACTGAGTTATTTTACTGGTCCAAAAATATTGATTTTTATTTATGTCTATGTGTCTATCTCTCTATGTGTGTGTCACATGTATGAGTGTGCCTGTGGAGGCCAGAAGGGGTCGGTGCCTAGAAACTGAGGTGACGGCATTCATAAGCCAACTGATAAGGGAACTGACATCAGATCTTCTAGAAGAGCAACAATCGAACCAACCTTTTGTAGACCACAAAATTGATTTTTACAATAAAATTATTTTCAGGCTTAACAGAAACATATGGGAAATATTATTAATAATAAAACACATTAGAGGTAATGTGGATTAAAATTCAGCTTTGTCTATTGGGTTAAGTAAGGGAAGCAAACTAACCAGGAAATGCTTACAAAACTGATGATCAAGCCCAGTTTCCTGACCATGATCCATGCTCTACCACTGAACTCCATTACTTGCTCAAATTATAATATCTGTAACAGAATTCTAGGACTCAATACATAGCTATAGTTGGACAATAATTTTACCTAAAACATTACCCCAATTAATTGTATATTATCACTATCCTTTGAAGATGCCATTGAGGGGTGGGGGAGAAAGAAAGAAAAAGAAAAGAGTGACTGCAGGGACCTGGAAAGTTCATTTCTTTGGTCGCTTTGTACTCATTGCATTTCATATCCACTGCGTCAGTTTTAACCTTTACTAAGTCTTCTTACCTCGTTCCGTCTTTCCTCGACTGTGTTCACAGGTACTCTGTTTCTAATGAAATCTGGGGCAGTTGAATCAATATATGTTTCTGTTCTTGTCACACATTAGTTCCACTGTGGGTTTTATAGAGTCTGTGTTTTCTTTTTAGGGTCTAATTTTCCTCCTTAACAGGTCTTCTCTTCCCAGGAAATGACCCAAATACTGAGAGGGTTAAACCTGGTCTTTTACCAACACTCATTTTTGATCCCCTCTCTCCACTCCTATCCAGCTCCTTCCCCTTCTGACCTGAATTGAGGTTAGGATTGCAGTGTCTTCAAGTAGAGCTGCCTTCAGTCAGCCCAGATACAGGGACCACTTGTGTGAGGGAGAAAAACAATAAAACAATGAACCTCGCACTCCAAGTATTCTGAGGAGGAGACTCTTTCCTTTGTATCCTGCTGACAAATCGAGTTTCTTCCAAGGCATACAATTTCATGCACATTACCCACCAGAAGTGCCTGTCTCTCCTCACGATCCCGCTTTCCTCCCCACTTCTTTGTTCCTTTCTTTTAGAACAGTAAAGCACACATTACATATTTGTGCCATCTCTCCTGGTATTTTTTTCTAAGAAATTAAAGAAGGATACACGTAATTCGGAGAACTCCTACACAACAGCGTTTGATTAAAGCAATCGACAGTACTTAAGATTTTCCTGCTATTCACATTAGCCATCCATATAGGAATGTGGGTATTATCTTTAGGAAAAAGACACGAATAAGGAGCATTATGGAAAAATTTATATTTGAAATAATTATATAGCTGTTAGTTTTGTCTTTTTAAGAGTAAGAAAAAGGCATTATTGTTCTTTTAGGATGAAAATTCCAACTGTTTTTAAAGTTATTGAGTACTTTTAAGTAATTAAATAGTTTTGCGAATGATGTTCAAATGGATGAATATTTTAATGTATACATACTTTAGTTTTTAGTATGTTAATAAGTGGTTGCGTATTTCTCACCTCGCTGCACTGAAACTAGCTGATCCTGTTAAAATTTTGAAGAGTAAGGAATATTAAAAACTATTTTAGTTTCTAATACCTCAACTACTTTTCAGACATATTGTAGATATTCAATAAATAAATATTCATGGAGCGACTTAAAAGGATATCAGGTCAAATGGCTCCTTGAAAGGTATTATTGTCCATTACTAGAAGAAAAACTACAAGAAACCCTTGTCTGTCAATTAAAAGTCATTAATTTAACTAAAATATTTTTAATAAAATAATGACCATGTAAATACTAATTTCTCAAAAAACATTGATAAAAAGTAAATTGCCATTTCCTTCCTTGCATCTTCTTCTCACTAGCAGAGACTGTTTGCTTGTTTGTTCTCACAAAGAAGTTTTCTTTATCAGTTTCTTATATGCAACAACAATCTATATAAAGATTTGAAGGTGAATCAATTAAACCTTATATGTCAAAATTACAAAGTATTTATACAGACCAAGGCTCTTTGCTTACAATCAGGAGCTACCAGTGGGAATCCTTTCTTCTATGCCGTCATCCTTAGATGCCTCTCTTAACCCTGTGTGCTTGCTTGGGCTGTGCATGGAAGTAGATTATATTATTTTCCTGGGAGATGCCCTGCTTTAACCATCTTTCCTTTCTTGAATATTCACCACATACCAGATACTTAGGTAAAAACTGGGAGTGTATAAATTAGAAAAAGAAATGAAAATATTTGTCTTCACAACAGACCCAAGTAGGTACAAAGAAGAAAAGGAAAGAAGAAAAGAAGGAAAGATTTTGTCCTTGAGGAGTTTACTCACATAAGGCCAAGGTCCAGAAAAAATAAGTTGTTAGTTCAGCAAAGGAATTAAGCACACACACACACACACACACACACACACACACACACACACACACACACACACGCACACATTCTTATTAACATATTTCCTTAATTACTGTGTATATGTTCGTGTCTTCATGCATGCTGCTGCTCACATGTGGAAGTCAGAGGACACCTTTTGTAAACAGTATTCTCTTTCTAGTTATGGATCTCAGCGATTAAACTCATGTCATCAGGCTTTGTAATCGACAATTTGCCTGCTGAGCTATCTTGGCGGATTAAGTATTTAGTATTCTGCTGTGAAGGGGCTGATGCTTTGCTGGGCCAGCATAGGTCTCTTCAGGCAAGCTTTTTTTGTTTTTTAAGAGAAGATCATAAAAAGTAGGTTTAATGGAATGACTCTATATGGTAAATATGAAATATGGGGCCAGTATAAAATATAAAGGAAGATTAAACCAGAGATAGACAAAATGGAAATCATTTGTTAGGGTTACCATGAGAGTTGGACTGTGTGTGTGTGTGTGTGTGTGTGTGTGTGTGTGTGTGTGTGTGTGTCTGTGTCTGTGTCTGTGTATGTGCATCTGTGTGTCTGTGTCTTTTGTGTGTGTGTCTGTGTCTGTGTGTATCTGTGTTTGTGTGTGTCTGTGTCTGTGTGTGTCTGTGTCTGTGTGTGTGTCTGTGTGTGTGTCTGTGTCTGTGTTTGTGTGTGTCTGTGTCTGTGTCTGTGTGTGTCTGTGTCTGAATTTGTGTGTGTCTGTGTCTGTGTATGTGTGTCTATGTCTGTGTGTGTCTGTGTCTGAGTTTGTGTGTCTGTGTGTCTATGTATCCTTATGCAATGACTTCCATGCAGTGACTGGAATGAGTCTACATGTTCTTGTAGATATGCCATTTTAATTCATTCTCTTTAAGATTATATTAATAATAAATAGACACATGTTAAATTGATAGTAAAGGCAACTTCACTGTATCACAGACATTGCATTTACATCAGGCACAAAAATAGCAAGTAGGTAGAACCAGTTGGCTGTGATCACATGAGTTAGGTTAATGAGTAGATAAACATGATGACTTTCCATTCAATTATTTCTTTATTTCTAAGCAGAGACAGAAACTCCTGACAGTAACTATTTAAGTATTTGAACTAAATCCATACTCTAATTCTGCTGTTTGTGCCTTAAATTAATTTAGTTTCTTTAACATTTAAGATTTTGTTATTTTGAAACATTGTCCAAAGTCCTAATGTTGTCAATAACGTGAACACCACTGGCCTTTCGCTTCCAAGAAGAACCCATAATCTAGCTGTCATTATGTCATCCTCCACAAAATCATATCAATGTAGAGTCAAAGACTGGGAAGGAAACTCAACATGATTTAGTCCTTCGTACCACACATTATGAATGTATTTGCTCTTCACCAAGCTGATTGCTTTCTTACTCCAGCTAGAATACAAGGCAATGCAAGACAGAAAAATAAGTGATACGGAGGGCTGCTTCGAAGCAAGTATCTGTGGCAAATGCATATTTATAATTTTAGATTCCTCCCACATTTTTCCTGACTATGCCTTACTGGGCTCTCCCATACATGCATGGGAGAGGATAACTTAGTGGTTCTGTGGAGTCAAATGAAGTTGACTTTTGCATTCTGGCTTCAGGAGATACGACTTGAGTTCTAGTGGAACTGTTTTTCTATTAATAATCCGATGTGAGGCTGACAGGAGGACAAACAGAAAAGGGGGAGAGCGACTTAAAGACAGTCCAAGCTTTCACTCAGAGGAAAAAAGGACAGAACAGGGTCTCTGGTACCAGAATCACAGCCCACTGCTTACTCACAGGCTAAGCTAAATATGAAGGCAGAGAGAGAGAGAGAGGTGGTAGCGAACAATTATTTTTCTCCATCTTTATTAAATTGGGCATTTCTTGTTTACATTTCAAATGTTATTCCCTTTCCCAGTTTCCAGGCCAACATCCCCCTAACTCCTCCCCCTCCCCTTCTATGTGGGTGTTCCCCTCCCCATCCTTCCCCCATTGCCGCCCTCCCCCCAATAATCTAAAGACTTCTTTTTGCCCTTCAGTTGACCATTGCTAGAGGTAATCAATGAGTGGCGAGTTTGAGTCTGTAGGGATTGATAAAGAGCACTCACAGCAACCGTTACTAAGAGACCATGGTGCTGAGAAGATGAGAATCAAGAGAATCAAGTTGCTTTAGTTCTAAAGAGCAGATTACTCCATGGTGGGTGGGGGGGAGTTAATTAGCTTAGCCAAAATAGAGAAGCTACATAAAATGTTGTTTCACTGACTATGCAATATAATCCTTTTAAGTAAGGTTTATAGTATGTCTGTCAAACCAGATGGAATTCATGTAAAATGCTTTGTAGAGGCAAGGTCACACTGTACAAAACTTCACATATGTGAACTCTAACTATATTATGACCTGTCAAGTTAATATGCTAGCTGAAATCGGATTATTGTCAGTCTTCAGTGAGTCAGAGCCATCCCACTCTATCACTTAGAAATCCATAATGCTGTCAAGATATCTCTACAATTTCGGCATCCCCAGGCATCAAGAATTCCTTTACTGAGGTATAATATGACAAACTCATCTCTTGCTTTAAGTCTTTCTTTCTTGTTTAGCTTGAGATTATCAAATGGACTTTGAGTTTTGCCCCGAACTTCCCAGACGTTTCCAGGGGGATATTCTATGTGATTTCACTCCTAATCCAGCTTTTTCTTTTAACCTCAGAGAATTAGCTAAGAAAAACTAGGCAAATTTTTCAAATTTTCCTTCAACTCATTTGGTTTCTGCTTGTCTTTGTTACCCGAATGCCCTGACTTGACACTCCCTGTGGACTTGACTGCTGGCACGGCTTGTTACTCAAAGCAAACCTCAGCTTTGTAGAGTCTCTGGGCATGACTTACTGTTTTCCTTCTTCCTGTGCTTAGAGCACAGTGTGGTACAATCAGATTTGCAGTCAGCTCCATTTCTCCCCAACGTTTAGTAATCCCCCCTCTCTTTACAGGTTGTGAATGTTCTCAAATGTGTCAATGTTCTCAGTGTGTCCAGGTACACCTCCGCCTTCCCAAGCCAACCTCATTCATTTCTTTCTACAAGTACTAACTGAAAACCTCTTTAAATGCATTTTATACCTAGTCGTTATGATCTAACAGTGGAGTGCAGTAGCTGACCAATGCAAGCCTATCTTTTAATGAATATTTTAGGGTAAACATTGCTTTAATCACTAAGTAGTGAAATTTTGATCTTTCACTTAGAAGCCAATGATGCTGTTGCCAGCTTAGGTCTCATTTCTTGCAACAGTATTTTAAAGTTTCCAAAATATTCTGTCAGTCAACCTGTAAGGGAGATTAAGGCTTACTTTCAAAAAAGTGTAAAAGATGAAAACATATTCTCTCTTATTGAAATTTGGCAATGTACGCAGTACCTCATTTTAATTCAGTTTCTCTCAGCGAAGTTTCAGAATGCAAAATGGTCTTAATGTGACTGCATGGTATTTTGGTCCTCATTCGCCTTCAGTATGGCCTATAATTAAGGCAATTAATGATGACATATGGCAATATCAAAACTTCAACTTTCTCAATATTATGAAAGTGCAATCCTTCTGTGCATATGGTGGGATCCTGAGCCTCATGGCCTTTCTCATAAATTTAGTTCAAATTGCCTGGGAAAAGACAGCAAGTGAACATTTTTAGGGATGGTGGGTGTGCAGTTTTCTTTGATGTGCCCAACATTGTAAATCACTGTAGTCTAACCATTTGCTTCTTGGAAGCCTTAGGACATGCATCCAAATTTCCGTAGGAAAACTTCGTCAGTTCTAGTACTTAGATCTGCTTGAAATGAGTTCGGTGCTCCGTTGACAGAGAGAGTTCAGACATGCCAAAAGTTGTCTTCAAACAAAGCAAAACAAAAGCGTAATGGAATTACAGAGTGAAGGAGGAATAAATCTCACTCTGCACTCTGAACTCAGCTGTTTTCCTTTACTTTGGTTTTCCTGACTCCCTTTCTCTCCTCCTGTTCTTATCTCTTCCACAGTTCATTTACTGTTGTTTGCTCAAGACAAGAGGAAATTTCACAAGTGAGCTCATATTCACTGTTCTTGGAGGTGAAATGTGAAATATGTTTGTTTTGACACTAAGGCTTTCTTTCTTTTCTATCTCGGAAAAACTAATAAAAACCATAGCTGGCTATTTATAGTATAACCTAGGACTTTGGTATGCCAGAATTGGATCTCTCTAGATCTGATATTAGCTGTGTACCCAAGCTAAGCACCTTAACTTCAAGGGAAAGCGTGATGCAGAAAAAAGAATAGCATGACCCGTATTAGGAAGACTAACCCAGAATGCCTCTTTCTTTGTGCTGAATTAGGTACCACCTGACATTTACATTGAATGGACTAAAGTATGAAGATTGAAACACATGAATTATGAGCAACAGCTCTGCCATAGGTGTCATGCTGTACTCTTTTAAGAACAAATGATAAATGAAGAATGAAAGACTTGTTAGCCTGTGTCTTTGGGGCATTTCTTTGGTCATTGATTAGAATTGCCCACATTTTTACACATTTAGTACAGAATCTAATACACTTTTTATGAGTTCATGAGATATATCACATCTACGAGATGCTGTCCCTTGAGTTATGAGATGATAATTTTCAAAGCGCTTAGTCTTTATCCTCGGGCTGTAGATTGAGCACCAATGAGTGTCAATCACAGAAACATTCATTTCTTATTAATTCTAAAAGGGTTGAACTTCCAAGATTAACTAGCATTATCCTATAAGAGGTATAGCAAACTTCTTCCTCTCCTCCTTTCTCCTTCCCACTCTTCCTTCCTTCCTTCCTTTCCATGCGTTCATGAATATTATGGATGAAGAACCTCACTGTTTACTAGAAATATTTCCATTGACCTGATGGTTTAGAAAAAATGATTTCTCAATGCAGGTGATGACATCGGTATTTTATTGACTGTTCAAGTGCTTGTTTATGTAACAGAATTTCAAGTTTCCAGAACACAGTTAGTTTTAATGAAAAATTTCTTTCATTTTTTTTCATTATGCTATCCAGCTTATATTTAAAAACTGAACCATGACAATTATAACCGGGATATGCTTTTCATGTGGTATAATTTCTGATTTAAATTCTTAAATTGTATGTGTCGATGTGTTTTTTTTTAAGAGTTAACATTCTGGCATTGACTAGTATTCCTCTGTCTTTTCACCGTTTAGTAAGACTGTAGGCTTCACAGAAAATCAGATCTAATTTTATATTAGTGATGGTTGCTAGGTAACTATTTGATGCAAATTAATCATTAAACATTTAGCAGCTTATTATCTGATTGGAGTGGATGCTGGAGTGACTCTAAGCCGACAGCTCAGCAAACAAGTGATCGAGAAAGAATATTCTAAGATGCTTAATAAAAATAGCTGATGACTCCGTTACTTGATTTTTCTCCCTTTGTCACAGTCATAAAAGAAAACAAGAAATTGACAGGGATGGCTAACAACAATTTCCTAATAGTAGATGCTGCTTAAATTCGTAGTGCCACAGCCAAAATTGTACTAAAATATGTTATAGAATACTTTCAGGGCAACAGACACCATTACTGGATTTTATTTTATAATTAAGTAGACTGAGGATATAAATTAAATAGCTCGTTCAAATATCTATGCCTAGCAGGAATCTGAACTGAAATCCTTTTGAATCTTCTGCAGATCTCTTTTAATTTATGAGAGAGCAAATAGAAATATCCTCACATCGGAGAGCCATTAAAGCTTACACATTTCATAAAAGGTATTATTTCTCAGGGACACGCAACCTAAACAGAAAAGTCCTGTGCTGAAGTTCGCTTGACTTCTAAAGGCTTTTCCTCAGGACATAGGGATGACTTCATTGTTGTGATCTAGCGTCGCAAGGAAGGACACCCCCTGAAGGTGTGCGTGACGTGTCCCTGTCAGATACTCAGAACCCTTGTCTTGCTCTCCTGCTTACTTATGGTGTTCTGTTGATGCTAATGTGAAGTTTTGTTAGTATCGTCTTTCTGCTATGGTGTCCAAAATGCTAGTGCTCTGGTGGTTAAAACAGAGAACTCTATTTGTTTATAGTAATGAAATTAACAAGTCTAAAACCAAGCTTTTTCACAGGGATGCAAACTAGTTAGAGACAAAAGAAAAAAAGTCTTTTTAAAATTCTGGTGACAGAGAGGATGGAGAAATGACAGAGTAATGAAGGTCACGTATTACTTGTGCAGAGGACTTGAGTTCCGTCTTAGTGCCCACACTGGGCATCTGAGACTGTCTATAACCTAGCTCTAGGGGTATCCACTGCCAGTAGCTTCTGTTCAGACCTTCATTCACATAAACCTACACATAACCTATACATTCATTGAAATGCAAACTTGCATATATGTCACACACAATATGAGGGATATGAATATATATATATATATATCTTCATGTTTCCCTTAAATGTGTTGTTACAAAAGTACATCTTTATAAATAATTATCTAGTGAGTCAATTAGTATAAAATATTGGCATATTTTTAAATATTTCAAGTCCATAGTTTCATATGCAAACGATTCAGTAATTCTGCTAATGTTGAAATTTAACTCTGAATTTTGTATTTGTACATAGGGTATAAAATGGATATTATTACAACATTTATCTGTAAGAAGCTTTTTTTTGTTTTGGGTTTTTTGTTGTTGTTTGTTTTGTTTTGTTTGTTTTTACTTTTCAAACAGTAGGGAGACATTTTTCCATTTGGTATCTGGTAAACTGATTGCTAAAGGCAGATAAAAGGCAAAAGCAAATTGGGCTGAAACTGTGATTGTTAACTCTCTGTCAAAGAATTTGATGTCATCACATCAGAGGTGTAAGCATTTGCTAAAATTTGAAACGTGCTTTATTTGTCTCTGGTTTTACTTGGAATTATCATTGAATGAAGTTTGGGGTGGCTCACAGCATCTGTCCCTGTCAGGAGCTTATCCAACCGAAATGCCAAAGTGGGAGAGACCAAGTACCTTTGTCCCACTTAGAAAAGGAATGATTCATACACATGAACTAATGTCTAATGAAATAAGGTAGCTGTGGCAGCTATGCTGTACAAAATCTGATTACTTAATTCAATGATATATACTTTAAAGGTTTAGTATTTATCTTTCAGCAAAAGGATCCACCAATTTAATGATTTTTTATTTAAAAAAAAGTCACTGGGAATTCCATTTTTAACTTAAAGTTTGTTTCAGAACTTAGGGTCAGTAGCTATTGCCCCCTGCCCATTTGCTAAACGTTTCCTACTGGTGTCTTCTAGATAATGTCTAAATATTCTAAGCCTTTTTAAACATTTCATTTTTTCATTGGTTACGGTATTTATTTACATTGCGAATGTCATCCCCCTTCCCAGTTTCCCCCTCCACAACTCCCTTATTCCCTCTCCCCACTCCCTGCCTCTATGATGGTGCTACCCTACCTGCCCACACATTCCCACCTCAGCACCCTATCATTCCCCTAAACTGGGTCATCGAGCCTCCACAGGACCAAGGGGCTCCCCTCCCATTGACATGGATAAAGCATCCTCTGCTATAAATGCAGCTGGAGCCATGGGTCACTCCATGTGTACTCATTGGTTGATGGTTTAGTCCCTGGGACCTTTGGGAGTTCTGGTTGGTTGATATTGCTGCTCTTCCTATGGAGTTTCAAACCCCTTCATCTCCTTCAGTCCTTGCCCTAAATCCTCCATTGTGGTCCCAGTGCTCAGTCCCATGTTTGCCTGCATGCATCATCCACATTTGTGTTGGTCAGGCAATGTTCCAGGTTTATACAATCAGATTGTTATCTTTAAGTGTATTTGTCAACCCTTCTTACTGTGTTTTCTGTGCTTTATTCTGTTTTCTTCTATTTCTCACAAACTGTATAAAAAGTTACAAAAATGTAAATTTAGATGTTGTCTGCCTTCTCATTGAACGTTAGTAATCTTCTCTCCTAGGTTGCCTCTCCCGGTCTCTCCTTGTCTGTCTTTCCCTTCCTGTCTTCACCTCTCCTTACTTCTCTCCTTTCTTCTTTCTCCTTTTCTTCTTCTTTTATATTCTCCCTCTTTCTTCAGCTTGTCAATTATAGTATATGTAATTAGTTAAAAGTTGGAGAATTTCTCCCAGACTTAATCTCTTGTGGCAACTTGTACTTTGTGAATTTCTTAAAGTTTGAACGAGTCAACGGCCTTAATCCTTCAATGTATCATAAGATGACGTTGATGCGCTCTGAACTAAACATGGACAATGGGGTTTCTGTTGGGATCTGATCAGATCGGATGTTAGCTTGTGTCTCCTGCTTCTAAGCAGTTGTGTTATTACTTTTGTTATCATGATTTTCTAAAATGAAAATAATTTGGAACTCAGATTAAAATGTCATAGTTCAGATAGAAAGATATTATTTGTACTTCTGAGACTGGGTTACCACATTTAATATAAAGTCTTCTAAGTCCAGCCATTTGCTTGCAAATTGCATGATTTGATTTTTCTTTACAGTCCAACAGTATTTCATAGTATCTATGTGCCCCGCCAATTTGGTCATTCAATGGCAAGTAGTCATTCTTGGAGTCATATACATAGAAGACATATAAATAACATTAGAAGAATAGAACTCTGTGTGTGTGTGTGTGTGTATGTGTGTGTGTGTGTGCATGTGTCTCTGTGTGTATGTGTCTCTGTGTGTGTATGTATGTTTTAAAAGAAAGAGAAGCAGAGATAATGTATTTGAGAAATAGCAAGAGGTACTTAAAAGGGGTTAGAGGGAGGATAGGGAAAGGGGAAAGCAATGTAATTATACTATAATTTCAAAAAAAACTTTTAAAGTTAAGGCAAAGATAAATAAAACTGTGAAGTCTATGAAAGGAAAGTCTTTAAATGTAAGGGCCATTTTCATTATTAGCTTTTTAAAGCTTAGTGATCTCCAATTTGGTAACATGAAACAAAAATAATTGGAATAAAAATAGAACCTCTATTATTTTGCTGTATGCTATGCTCTTATAATGTACTAATTTGTAGTTACTACTACACTTTATCTCACTGCAGTATTCCTTCTGCCCCCATAAGGTAAAATATCCACTGGCTTTAGGGATTCAGTGTGAGGGATTATTATTGCTTTTTCTTTAAACCATTTTAATTTAGCATAAATTTGTTTCCCAGACAGAATACACTCAAAGTGGAGTACATGCGAAATGCTTTAAGATATATCCTAATTACCCTTTAACCTATCCTGCTTACTCTCTTAGAAAATGCTGACTCTAAACCTGCACAAATTTTATTTTACTTCATTTTGCATGAATAAACAAACTGGTATGCCCTAAGTGTAACCTGCATGCTTTAATATTATAATGTTAGAAACCCTAAGATTAATATCATCGAATAAACAAGATGTTTCAAAGTGGCGGGATGGAAATTATGTGAACTCTTAGGATGAAGCTGTTGCATCAGAATAATTTGATTTGCAGTCTGGCTCCACCACCTCCATTAGTGATCGCATCCTTGACAGACACAGAGTTCATCCAATTTCAGTTCTCATTGTGTAGAGGTATTGATGTTTTCATGTTACTCTGGTCAGTCAATAAGGTTAAAAGGATAAAGTTTATTTAGTTTTCAACATTGCCTTCTTGAAGTCAAATGTCTATTTAATTAAATTTCCCAATATTTGGCAAGACAAGAATGGTAGTGTCAGCTTTCCTTAGCTTAATATGAAATCGCATCTTCTGCAATCTGGTGAAGACCATCTGCAGTAATAGGAAACAGAGACACTTTGAAGCCACCGACGGGAGCAGTGGGTAGGCCAAATGCTTTGCCAAGGAACCCAGTGATTTCTCAGAGTTTCCTGTTGTGAAATGTATATTATTTTCCAGTCTTCCATATGATGGTCCCTTTATCACTGGATTATGATGATCTGTAAAATGCCATTGCTTCTTAGATTGATCATGCATTCGTGAGGATACATTAAATGGTTTTCTAAATTCTTCCAAGCCAACCTTAGTAATAATGACTTCAAAACAGAATGCCTTCTAAGTGTCCTTCATAGTCTTAATATAGGCATCCATAGGATAAGGTAATTATTCTCCTTTTCATATTTAGAAGTTAATTTCTTATTAGGCACGCACATTGTGTGCATCAGAAGGAAAATAATTTAAATTTAGTTTACAAAAGATTAGATGGCATTTCAGGGTATGAAATTTTTGCTTAACAGGTGGATATTGTATATTCATCTATCAATATGGGTGCTGTGTTCAATACCCTGCACAGCGCAACTTACAGAATGGGTAAAATAAGATGGATAAGGTCCTTCCTCTCGGTCCATTTCCTGTCTAGTGGAACAAGTCATCGTTAAGCACAAATATTCATTAAGTGCTGGTAATCATTGGGCATATTTTTCAGCAAAATAATTGACATGTCTGATTCTAGTAATAATTTGCAAATTATATTATGTCATATGCATTTCTGAATGGATTATGCGTCTTGAGATAGTATTTAACCTATCCAAGAATCATACTGGTATTGGGTAAGTTATATTACATCTTGATGGCAATTTCATCTGTACAAAAATAGTTTATTAACTGTGAATTTAATTACTTCTTTCTCTACCAGCACTGTCATGGAGGAAGCTATGATTTATTAATTTAATTACTTAGTGGAACTAATGTCTACCTAGCTTATATTTTAAACTCTATTGGTTCAGATTGCTATTCTTTTCAAAATTGAACTACCACAAATGGTTTTTTTTTCTCATTCAAAGTCTAAATATTTATTGAAGCGCTGTCTGAACGATAGATTATGCAGTCTCATGCAACCTGCTTACTCAGGACCTTTATCTTCCTTATTTATATTCATAAGTCCATTATGTCTAATTAACCAGTATAATAGAACTTGTTACTGTCAATAAACCAACTCAGTGCTTACCTCAGTATCTAAAAAAAAATCCACAAATACAAAACCTCAGTACTTATCATTAAGTAGGTGAGATAACACAAATAAACAAGTAACTGTTATAATACAAAATTATCTGACCAATACAGATGCAGATGCTCGCAGCCAACCATTAGACTGAGCCTGGGGATGCCAATGAAAGAGTTAGGGGAAGGACTGAAGGAGTAGAAGGGGTTTGCAACTCCATAGGAAGAACAATAATATCATCTAGCCAGACCCCTCAGAGCTCCAAGGGACTAAATCACTAAACAAAGAGCACACACGGAGGGACCCAGGGCTCCAGCTGCATATGTAGCAGAAATTGCCTTATCTGGCTTCAATGGGAGGGGAGGCCCTTTATCTTTATCCAGTGGAATCTGGGTGCCCTTGCATAGGGGGATGCTAGGGTGGTGAGGCGGGAGTGGGTGGGTGGGCAGGGGAGCACTCCCATAGAGGTAGGGGGAGGGAATGGCATAGGGGGTTTGCGGAGTGGAAACCAGGAAAAGGGACAACATTTGAAATGTAAATAAATAAAATAAAACAATCAATTAAAAAGAATTATCACCAAGTATTATAATACTACTACCCCAAAAAGAATATCACAGTAAATTTTAAGAAATAATATGCAGAATAAAATAGATTTAAAAATGAACATCAAGTCTTAAATCATATACATATATATATATATATATAGAGAGAGAGTAATAGCAAAATATATATAAATATTGAGCAACACATACATACACCACACACACACACACACACACACACACACACACACACACATTGAGTAGTAGTAAAATTATATAAAACCGAAAAGTCCAATAAAAGACCAGAGGCACAAAACCCAAAGGTCTATTAGCACCCCCACCCAAAATAATACAAATTTAAAAAATTATCTCTATTTTTGTGTGTCCTGTGTTATCCAGGAACTAGTCCAGGTGAGGTTGCATATTTTTGTTATGCTTAGTAGTCATGATTGTCTCTTTGAACTTTAGATTATACTCTCTTACAAGATGGTGCAGACACTGACCTTTGTCAGATCGTCCATGTTACTAATGCAGTTCCTTCTCTAATCCGATGGTAGAGTCCCGTGTTTACTACCTAGCAACATTGCTTGTCAGCTTTCTGTTCTACAAGTACCAAAAATATCATCTTATATGAGGGGATATTTGTTTTGACTCATAGTTGTAGAGATCCCATGCCATGATTGCTTCTCCTGGTGATTTTGTCCCTCTGACAAGATAGAACATCATGATGGGAATCCAATAAAACTGACCACTGCACAGAAAACCCAGAGCCAAAAATCAGGAGGAATACGTCAGCCCACAAGTGACACAAAGACATCCCTCTAGATTCCACATCTTTAATTTTTGCCTTTTCTAAAATGGCTACATCAAGGACAGGCACATTGACTTAAGAGTAAAGCTATAGAACTGACTGTAAGTGCATTCATCTCACAAATGAAAATGCACTCAGTCTATTGCCAAGAGCCTCTGAAATATTAGTAATTTCTGCATGGATTCAATGTTCTGAGCTAGTATTTTGATAGAAGAAAGAGGAGCAGAAGGAGGAAAAAGAGTGGTGTAGGGAGAAAAGAAAATGTCACATTTAGAAAATACAATAGTGGACAGGTATTGATATAAATTTTTAGTTCTAAGTGAGGTGATCAAGAAACAGGAGGGAAAAAAGGAACTGAATCAAAGGAAGATTAAAATCTAGCAAGGAATATAGGCTTCCACAGCAGAAGGCAGTTCTGTTCTAGACTGTGCTGTCTAGTCTAGTCAAGTCTGTCAAGTCTTTAGGCTGACTCTGCGTGGTTTCTATAGTCTCTCTTGGCCTCTTTCCTTCTGGAGTCTCTACACAGCATCGTGTTCACTCTGACCATTCCACATTTAACCAAGAGATCCTTTCAGGTACACTAACAATAAAATGCACTGTCTGTCCTTCAGATTTTCTTTTGAAATCTTGGTGAAGATCTCCATGAAACTTTAGCTCTTATATTCTTCGTCCTTGCAAAACTGGAGTCATATGACAACACAAAAGTCTACCAGCAATGTGTCGTTCTTGGCTCAGGTGAACCATGGCTACTTTGACTTCTAAGGACTTTACTGGCTCAACATAAGAAAGATCAGTAAATATTCTTGAGCGTGGTAGGGCTCTCTACAGCTCTTTTTGGAAATATCTTTTGGAAAAACTCTGCAAAAAACCATATATTTCTGGATCTCTGGCATAAATGCCCTTTTTGATTCTTGAATTGTTCTTGAATCACTGATGGTCTTGACTCAAGTTTTTGTGTATTAGTCAATCACAACTTCTTTGGACACATTCTTCTAACCTTTAGATATGTAACTTTTCTTCCAAAGCTGAACATCTGTCACAAGTATTTCTGCTGTGTTCCTTCTTATTCTTGATTCTGTTGGCAAACTCTGCCGAAAGAAGCCAGCAATATTCATGCCAGGATTTAAGTATTTTGGTATCTTGAAATTTCCATTGTCACCTTAAGCCGTCTACCAGGTTTACATTCAACTTCTGTGCTAAAATTATGTGCCACAATGTAACAATAGTCACTTGTAGATTCAACGTCTGTACCACAAATTCTGTGCCACAAAGCGACAATGGCTACTTCTAGCCTAGTGTCTTGTGAAATCAGATTTCCATTTGAAAACCTCATCACTCTTACCTGTTTCTAACCTCACTCCCAACATTATCTTGATCATTACAACTCTTATAGAAGCACCCAGAAAGTTCTATAACTTTCTGTATGCACATGAACTCAATCCATCAGATTCCTGGCTTTAATCAATTCCAAAAGTTCATAGTCCCAAGTCAGAATGCCTGATTTGAGCATCAATCTTTTTAAAGTCAATTTCATTTACTTGAGAAAAAAAGAATATGAAAATCAGTTTCAAAAGAGAAAAGACTGGTTGTTTCATAGTCCCCCGCCCATGCGGGTAGACTTTCGCATTATCATGTGACTCCAGCTTTGCAAGAATTCAGAATCAGGAGCTAAAGTTTCATGGAGAACTCACCAAGATTTCAAAGAAAATCAGTGCATTGTATCACGGATACATGATAATATTTGGAGAAAAAGTTATTTATAGAAATTGTTGAGTCGGGATGGGAAATCGAGCGTGTTTGACAGAGCAAAACTGTCTGTCTCATCATTAAGATGTAAAAAAGAATAGTAGGGAAGAAATAAGAAGAGTAACATTGTTTCATGTAGAGAGCATGTTGACAGTGACAGAGACATCCTGCTAGACCTCTGTACCCCAAGGTTCTGTAGTAACTGACCAGGCTGTGAACAAAGCTTTTACAAGTGAGACTATTGGGAACACTTAAAATCAAAACCATAGCCACAGCATAGAAGCTTCTGCCACAGTAAAACCATAAATGGTCATTAGACTATATCTGATCATCCTGATCAATCAGGCAAGAGATAAAGTTTAGAATCCGTAAATGCTCTTGAAGATTCTCTGAACCTTAGAGAAGTGTGACTCAGAGAAGAGAATGTAGCTCATTCTTAATTTTCTGTCTAGGGTTTCCAATTCTTTTTACTTCATTTCATTTTATTTTTGTGGCAGTAATTGCAAGAACAACTTGACTAGGTGAGATGGAGATTTACCGAATCATTCCAAAACATTTATCATCCTCTGGGTTTCCTGTTATAACTTGGGTTAAAAACTAAGACCTATTGAGATGCAACATTTGAGTTCTTCTGATACTCCAAAGTGTTTCTATTTCACAGTCCATGATAATATTTGAGGCAAAAGTTATTTACAGAAATTGTTGTATTTGTAAATTCATTTATATGATAATTTTTTATTTTTGAAATTAGAATATAATTGCATCATTTCACTCCTCATTCCTTCACTCCAGGTGCTCCCTTGAAACCCTTCTTGCCCTCTCTCAAACCCGTGGCTTCTTTTTCTTTAATTGTTTTTATAAAATTTCATAAATATAACCTACTCAGTTGATATAATATAGCCTGTATGTATGTGATTTCAGGGTTGACCCTTTGGTATTAGATAATTTGGGTTCTATTCCATGAGGAAGACCATTTCTCCTGCACTGAACATTCTCCAGTAGCCCACATTTTGTTGACTAGTGTGGCCATGCAAGCTTTCCACCTTGCACATTAGTATGTATATTAGTGTCTTCATTGTTTGAGTCATATTTAGATGGTGTGGTGATGAGGATTCATGGATGTGGCCTCTCTAGCATTTTTACAAATACAATCTCATAACAGACTTCCTCTTCTTGTTGTGTTTACAATATTTTAAAGGTCTTTTCCATTAAGATCCCTGATCCTTATTGTAGGAATTGCTCTGTAGACTTGTCAATGAAGCCTAGGCACACTATCTTGTTTTCTGCATTTTGACTGGTTATGGTTTTCTCTAATGATCCTTTTTCTTGCCAAGAGAAGTTTATTTGATTAGTATTGAGGACCACTCTTATCTGTGAGTTTAAGGAAAAATATTAGATTGTAGTTAGGAATTGTGGTGTTTTAGTAAACTAGTGGTCTTGGAATCTTTTCCAAGATCCATGGCTTCACTAATCGGGAATTGGTGGCTAGGATTCCAGCACAGAATGGTTTCTTCTATGCTGAGAAGGCTTAGCATCTAGCTTAGCATCTAGTGAGCTTTGGATTACCTTCAAGGTATGTAAACAACTCTTCCATTGTTAGGATTATGGTGCTATAATGAACATTATTTTTGTATAGAGGCATTATAGCTGAGTATTGCTATTGCTTCACTCCTTCCCTTGGATGCTTGCACAGCATCCTCTGGTACCATAGAAGCTAGTCCTCAGGTAAGAATATTTTAGGTCAAATAGCTCAGGTCCTCTAGGTCCTGTGTCCAAAAGTACATGGTATCTTTATCAATAGGGATTTGCCTTCTACCTCTAGGAGGCATCAATAGAAAACACCAGTAGCCTATAATATTTTGAGAGTTCTTGAACAACTCGGACAAACAACTACTTCTGTTTAGAGTTAGGGTTCTGTTAGATAGTTTATGGTGATTGGAGGGATCATTGCCAGCACAGATCAGAAGATTTCATTTAAATCATTAAATTATATATGTATATGCCTTCATAGATTTATATGTAATTTTAGGTACATAGATATGATGACTTATGATATCTTTCATATTTTTGATACTCTTCCCTGGTTTTGTATTTAACTCCTCCTCTACTACAAATTAAAGCCACTCCCCATTTTCTATTACCTCCTTCAAAGCACTTTACCACATTTTGTTTCTAAGAAATATGTGGTATATATTTCAGAGCTGTTTCAAGCAACCTTTGATTCCAGACCCTGATGTCATCTGAGATAATTATATATAGTACATAGACTTCCAGGAAATCCACTTTAAAATTATATCTTATGTAAATGGAAGACTATTCTTACACGATGGGGTGGCATTATTCAATTCAGTTAAAATTACTTTCTTTTTAACTTTGCAGTTCTGACTCAAATTAAGTTATCTTCAGGCTTTAGCATCTCACTGAAGCCATTTGTGTGATCCTTTCTCTCGGGTCTCTCCTGTATACACTCCCATTCAAACTGTAATCCCATCAGAAATTGTAATGGATCTTTGTAATCTATAGTATTTCTCATCCAAAGACACAGTGAGCACTTAGGAATATGAAATTTATAGTATCTATGATATCCCCTTGCTCAGGCCAGGCCACTGGAAAGGATTTCTCAGGTTCATAGGTGGAGAAAAGAAATGGAGAGCAGGAACGTGTTGGCTCTGAAGGGCGGCATTGGTACAATGTAGTGGGTATTTGTAAAAGATTGAGAGCCAGAGGGATTCGGTAGGTTGAATATCTGATACATTCTAAAATAACATAAAGGCTAAGCACCTTTCTAATTCTTATTAACCTTAATAGTTGAACTTCCTCAATAATATTTATTAATTAGTTATCAGTTGCTACAGCCCTCACTGCAATGGGGTCCAAATTTAGCAGTTTTAAAAAAATAGATAGCTAGAAAGGCAGAAGTGGCATCGGATCCAAGATGGCCTTGAGAACCAGGTAAAGAATTATAGGACTTACCTAAACATAGTAGAAGGATTAAAATAAGTTTTGAATAGTATAAGAAAATATCCTTGTTCAAATGCAGAATGAAAATTTTATCGTGGTAACCAGGCCCATAAAGCTTTATATTTGTTACAGTGTATCGTAAGTCATGGTCTTATCGCAGTGATTCCAAACACATGATGGTGACTTCTAGGAACCTATCCAGTCAGACATAAATGATCTTGATGCTTCAAGTTTGTATAAAATGTGATGTTGCATGCATTCGGAGCTATTAAAAAACTGACAAATTTATTTTAGAAGAAAGTATTATGCTGAAAAGAAATTAAGAAATTTAATGTAGGTAAGATCACATTTGTGGTCCGTTATCAATACTTAGATGACTATATAGATAAATGGTAGATAGATAGATAGATGATAAGTAGAACAGATAGGTGTGGATGCATGTATAGCTGAAGGTAGGTATATATGTAGAAGGAAAGAGTAGAGAAGGTAACTGAGAGTTTCCACTGCTGTGGAGCGACACATAACCAAGGCGACGCTTATAAAGAAAAACATTTCATTAGGGCTGGCTTACAGTTTTACAGGTTCAGTCCATAATCATGACGATGGGAGGAATGGAAGAATGCAGTCAGTCACGGTGCTGGAGGAGGAGCTGAGAGTTCCTCATCTTGATCCAGAACGCAGCCAAAAGGAGACTGTCTTCCTACAGGCAACCAAGGGAGACATTTCCACACTGGGTGGAGCTTGAGCATACGAGCCTTCCAAGCCTCCACAGTGACACATTACCTCTCACTCCTCCAACGAGCCTATTCAGAAAATATACACACATCACATCAGAGAAGAGTGACCAAGGAGGAACAAGTTGTGTATGAATCAGTCCATGACAGCATGTTAAAATAAATTCAACAAATACCGTTTTATTTTACAAGTGCTATAAAGTGGTTAAGGAAATATAGGTAAAGATTAACAGAGTACTCACAATACATATAAATTCATTTTAAACTCTATTGCTATAAATATCACAGAATGGGACTATGAACAAAGAGATTTCTTCCAGCTGGGGAATGGCAGTAGACTTAATTTACCTCATAAGACAAGAGGAAACAAATTAATTTAAAAGAGCATGAGGTTTCCACTTAATGTTAATTTAAAAGAAAATTAACATATTACTCAAAAAGCTTTAAAGAGTAGTGATTTCACCTCACACCAGTCAAAATGGCTAAGATCAAAATCTCATGTAACAAGAGATGCTGGTGAGGATGGGGAGAAAGAGGAACACTCCTCCACTGTTCGTGGTATTGCAAGCTGGTACAACCACTCTGGAAAACAGTCCAGCAGTTCCTCAGAAAATTGAACATAGTACCTACCTGAGGACCCAGCTATACCACTCCTGGACATATACCCAAAAGATGCTGCAACATATACCAAAGACACATGCTCTACTATCTTCATAGCAGCCTTATTTATAATAGTCAGAAGCTGGAAAGAACACAGATGTCCTTCAACAGAGGGATGGATATAGAAAATGTGGTACATCTACACAATGGAGTATTACTCAGCTATCAAAAACAATGACTTCATGAAATTCTTAGGCAAATGGATGGAACTTGAAAATATCATCCTGAGTGAGGTAACCCAGTCACAAAAGAATACACATGGTATGTCCTCACTGAATAAGTGGCAGAAACTCGGAGGCCATATCTATGATACAACTCATAGACTATATGAAGCTCAAGAAGAAGGAAGACCAAAGTGTAGATGCTTCAATTCTTCTTAGAAGGGGGAACAAAATATTTACAGGAGGTAGAGGAGGGGGGAGGTCTTGGGAGGAAGAAAAGAGGGGGAGAGGGAAAAGGGGAGCAGGTGAAGGTATGGGAGGAGATGGAGATGACATAAGTAGGCTCAGAAAATTGAACAGAGGTGTGTAGCAATGGGGAATGGGGAATTGAAGGTAGAAAGTTCCAGATGCCAGGAAAGCAAGAGGCTCTCAGGACAAAATGGGGATGAGATTAGCCGAAATGCCCAACAAAAGGGAGGAAGAACCCGTAGAGACCATATCCAGAGGTTAGGCAAGCTCCCTGGTTGGGGGATGGAGCCACCCTCTCATCTCCAAATTTTTAACACAGAACTGCTCCTGTCTAAAGGATATATGGAGATAACATGTGGAACAGAGGCTGAAGGAAAAGCCATTCAGAGACTTATGGGGATCCATCTCATATACAGACACCAAACCCAGACATTATTGTGGATGCCAATAAATGCATGCTGACAGGAGCCTGATATAACTGTCTCCTGAGAGACTCTGTCAGAGCCTGACAAGTATAGATATGGATGCTCACAGCCAACCATAGGACTGAGCACAGAGACCCCAATGGAGGAGTTAAGGAAAGGACTGAAGAAACTGATGGGGTTTGCAGCACCATTGAAAGAACAGCAATACCAACCAATCAGACACTCCAGAGTCCCCAGGGACTAAACCACCAACCAAAGAGTATGCATGGAGGAGCTCATGGCTCCAGCTGCATATGTAGCAGAGGATGGCCTTATCTGGAATCAATGGGAGGGGAGGCCGCTAGTCCTGTGAAAGCTGAATTATGCCCCAGTATAGGGGAGTTCCAGGGTTTTGAGGTGGGAGTAGGAGGGTAGGAAGGGATCATCCTCATAGAAATAGTAGGAGAGGGGATGGGAGAGGGGAAAACCTGGAAAGGGAATAACATTTGAAATTTAAATACATAAAATATTCAATAAAAAATTAAAAAAAAGAAAAAGAAATTGTCGAATTTTGGCAGATAAACGCCACAGTGTGGTATATAAGGTAGTGAGGATATTTTGATAGAATAAATAAATAAATAAATAAATAAATAAATAAATAAATAAATGCTCCAAAACGAAGCAGCTGCATTTGAATCACAGTACTTTTATACGCCGGAGACAATTGTGTATCATGGGAACGTAAAGACAATCGCTGCTCTGAGGTGCTTGTGAAATACACAGTGGTCTGAGAGTCAGGGTAGAACATTGGTAATAAATAACAGTAATCGCTACCTGGAGAATTATACTCGAAAGCCCAATGTAATGTACAAGATACTCTTGCAATATACTGCTGGCACCAGAGATGCCTAGGTAGCAAGTGAGGGTTTGGTCTCGGTTATCACAGAGAGGCATTTCAGGATGTTAATTCCTTGTAGCCTACAGAAACCTTTCTTCCTTTAAACTTCTAGATTTGCTGCCAGGATCACTTAGGTTCAAAGTATACAGCTGAGAATCTAAACGGGCCTACCCTCTCCATCCCAGGGCTCTGAACAATTTCATTTCCTTGAACACATGATCAGGGCTGGTTCCTTCCTTCTGGCTGTCAATTGTGTTAAATGTTCATGAATTTTAAAAGGTCCTAGCAACTATACAACCTTCTTATAAGATGAAAATACCTTTGAGAGTGACCTTATTTTATAATTTGCATGTACATCTTCCTATTTGTGTGTTTGTTTGTTTTGAGACAGGGTTTCTCTGTGCAGCCCTGACTGTCCTGGAACTCACTCTGTAGACCAGGCTGGTCTTGACCTCAGAGATCTGCCTGCCTCTGCCTGTTTCCCAAATGCTGCCATTAGACGTTGTACAACCGCTATCCAGCTTACATTTTATTTTGTTACTCTTTAATCATTGCTTGGCATTTAAGGGGTTTTCAAGTTTTCATCCAACATCGATTTCATTAGAGGCTTGTGAATCCCAGTCTTACTTTTATGTTTTCCTTTGATTTCACTTGGTAATTATTCTCTAGGTGATCAGACCTCCAGAACAGGCTTTTTAAGTTATTGTTAGACATGAGCTAGTAACCTAGGAATCTCAGTGTGTCCCCCTAACCACTAATTACAAATTTGAGTCATTCATATATATATTTTTTTTCATCATATATTGCGTTTAGAGTCTAATTACATTTTCTCCTGCATTTTCTAGATTTCTCTTCCTACAAAAAAAAATTGCATCTGTCTTAAATAATCTGTGATTGATTCTATTTTCAGTTGTTAAGTGTTTAGAAACCAACTATTTCTTTATTTATTACAGAAAATTGCCCTGCCTTAACTCAGTAACACTGTATTTTGTTTTTCTTGCAGTTCTGGGGATCAAATGGAATGTCTTATACATGCTACAAAAGCCATTTATCTGTCGGCTGCTTTCTCTTCGACTTTTTCCGTTATTTAATGGGTTTTATTTGTCAAGTCATTTGATCATTATAAATGATCATATTTAATAATTTATTCCCATTCTCTTTGCCACAGTTTCCAAACAAACAACATGGAGACATAATCCTTGCAAAGTTGTAGTAATTAAATAGGTTGAAAACACCCAGAAAGGAGCCCAAAAGAAAACGTACATGCCAAAAACCTTGCCTAGTTTTTGGAACCTTAGTTTGTGCCAAGATGTGTGAACCATTTTCAACTCTACTGTGAAAGTGCCTTTGAGAACCGTACATTTTCAAAACATACAAGAATCGTTTTCAGTTGCTCAGCTTGAGAGCAGAAAGAGTTAATTCTGGGAATTAGCATTCCATGATTTCGTTGTAGACATCTTGTGGCAACACACCAGTCTGATGAACATAAACATTTGCATATCCACCCGCATCTCAAAATACATTTCTGAATTTCCAATTAAAACATCGATGTCAGGGGACACCATATAATTTTAAGAAAAGTAAGTGCACGTATGAAACACCGATACAAGCACTCGTTTTCTATCGTTAGCGATAACAAATTAGGACAGCCTTGCTGGGCAGTGATGCGGAGAAGCAATAAAAGCAAAGAACTGGGTGCTAAAAAAAGACCAAACTGTCACCACAGAATCTAGGTTCCCTTCCTTCTCCAGGATATACGATCCTCCCTCGTGATATTTTTCTTCCATTGTTTGCTTTGATGTTTATTTTAAACACTTCCCAGTTTAAAAATAAAAGTATTATTTGGGGGCCATATAAAGAAAGGAATCTTCACCTGAGGACGGGGCAGTTGCCACCACAAACTTGGAATCTTTTGTCTAAATAACGTGAAGGGTCTAAATCCTTTGTCTAAATCGTGTCTCCATAGCGTTCAGGGTCCTCTTTGTAGGGACGTAATGTGAACTGGTCTCGTGCAGCTGACTAAGCTGTGTTCACAGGAAAGCATCAGTTCTTACTGAAAGATTTTAACGGGAACCTATAAACTGTAACTGCCGAAGAAGGTCACACTTGTTCAATGTTTGTTACTTAGTACCAGTGCATCTAGAATTGATAGGAAAAGAGTTAAGTGTTCCCAGTTACCACTCAGAACGCAAGGGCACATTGCGTGCATCTCAACGAGTAATAATACTCCCAAAAGAAAGAAAAAAAATATGGAAGTTCCCTCACAAGCATTGACTCAACTAAATGGTTCCTGTCATTCCTAATGATTTCAAAGGTCTTTATCTGACCTTGCTTTTCATAAGACTGTAACTGTAACTTTGTTAAAGCCAATAATTATTTTATTTATATGAACAAATCTTTAAAATATTTTTTGCCACTCACTCACATACTCAGATTTTTCTTTCCTACTAAGAGAATGAAGTTTCACTACCCTGTTAACAATACAAGAGCGTACAAGTCCAGCATTTCCTGTGCCTATTTTTCTCCTGTACTTCAGCGTGTCTTTTGCTGCCGGAGGACTTCTCCTACCTCCCAGAGCACTGACCCTAAGTGCTGTGTGCTAACTGGTCCCCGCCAATAGCCTTGTGGGGCCTCCCTTACCCCTTCCTGTTTGCGCTGTTAGTATAAATTTCCGGCCGGGCACTCACCCTTCTGTGCATTTATTTTCCCTCTCTCTTGTCAAAAGGCACGCTCTACCTACATTCAGAATACAGCATCCAGCGTAGCCTAGATTTCACGGCCCCTTTAGAAATCTATGTTTCACAGGTCATCTGGCATTTTTAAGAGCTCACTTCTAAATTTGCCAGCTTGCTATAGCTTGACATTGTTACGCGGATTTATTCAGCCCCTGAGAGAAATCAGCCATGATGCCAACAAAAAGTGTCCTTTAGGACGTTGAGGGGTTTAAAGTCATTATCAATTGTCTTATCCAAAATATAATAGTGCACCGATGTCCCAACCTGACCTTTTAAATACCTTTTTACCAAGCTTCTGAATTTTTCTGTATTACTTTCAAGGAAGACTTGACTCTTCCGATTGACTGTTTTAAAATAATACTTAAGGTAATTTAAAGGATAGCGTTTCACCTGTTAGCATGAGTAGAACTTTCGAGGCCTGTGGCCATTTTGCTTAAATTTTTTGGTTGGAAATTCTAATTCGTTGAATGGATGATATGTTTTAAGCTAGAAATAGAAAAGCTAAGTGATTAAAAAGGACATGATGTTTTATATTTATATAGATAATGTCAGTTTAAAATTAGAATTGAAGGTTTTAATTTCGACTGGCAAGTTCAAGGGTAGCCCGTTTGATTCTTGCAAATTAACCTTTAGTTCCCTGCACCTTGAGCTTTTGTTAACTGTATTCATATGCAACTTTCCATTTGCTCCTTAAATTTTCCTATTATTTTAGTCTATTTTGTTTGACATACACACACACACACACACACACACATACACACACACACATCTTGGTATTCTATTGCAAATGTTGCATACACAGTTAATTCTATAATTACTACCTTAGTTTGTTATCTTCTTAGCAAAATTATTAACCCATGAAAGAAAAATAACACATTTTCTTGTTTTGTGTTCAACCTTGATCTGACATCCACGCAAATCGTTTGTTAATAATAAAAATATCCAGGGTAGGATTGGCCAGTAAAATGACTCCATGGTAAAAAGAAAGAGTTCTGACCCTCATAAATTGTGTGTGCGTGTGTGTGTGTGTGTGTGTGTGTGTGTGTGTGTGTGTGTGTGTATACACAAGAGACAGAGATGGGAGGAGTGTGGAGAAGGAGAGGGAAAGATTGCTCTGTATTGGGCATGGCTTAAACTTTAGAATATTCCAATGTGATATCAATTTTGCTATGCCTCTTTAACATGAAGAGAGCCAAATGAAGAAAGATTATGTATAATTTACTCAATGACACATAGGTGACATTTAATAGAACCAACTGAACCTATTCTTTAAAATTTAACTCTCAACCACTACAACACTTTTGTATTAAAAAACATTAACCTAGGGTTTGGGATTTGACTCAGTCGGTAGTATGTTTCCTCACCACGCACAGTGCACTTGTATTTGATTCTTAACTCTATATAAACGAGAGAGAGAGAGAGAGAGAGAGAGACCACATACTAAGAGAAATCCGTAGGACAGTCGAGCCTGGGTTTGAAATCACATCCCAAGCTTTCTGGAGAGTCTGTGTGAAATTTTGTCTAAATTTATGAAGTTAAATATTATCAGTGACTTTATATTATTTAACTAGCAATATTTGATTTTTTTACAAGCAGAGAAGCAATAGATCTATTTTGGGCAAAGGCCATGGCTAAATATTTAATTTTATAATATCCTTACATTTACGTTAAGGAAGCGCTGGTCTTCGGGCCCACCACTTCTTTGGGGACATTACTACTTTCCAATGTTCTTTATCTTCCTGAGACCCTAACACCATGCCATGGACCTGGCATCCAGAGCCAATATGTTAACCTGAGTGACTAGCCTGCTGCCCTGGTTGCTGGCAGGCCAACTTGATCATAACCAGTTTATTATTGTTTTTACTTTTCCAGTAGAATTTCCAATGAATTTATTAAACCTAGTGTATTATAGATTATGTTCAGGCACACAAATGGCTCTTATGTTGTTCTGCCTATATTAAAGCGTGTGTGTTTGAAGTTACTAAATATTATAACAAATTTTGCACTGCATATTCCCTCGGACTGAAACCCTGTGAATGTAACTATTAGCTGGTCTAAATGTGTTCTAATAAGACTTTCATACAGAGTATATATATATATACTCCCAGTAGATACACCTATTTTGTTGTTGTGCACTGCTTGGCTTCTCTTTGGGCACTTCCTGTACATTGGCTACATGCTGCCCGCTACAGTCTTTCCCTTGCAAATATTAATATTATATCCAGGAAACACTTTTGAGTTGTGTTAATACATTTCTTTTACATTGGTCAAATATGATAACCTTTGGAATTGAAGAGCTAGCTCAGGGGTTAAGAGCGCTCACTGCTCTTCCAGTGGACCTGAATTAGGCTCTCAACTCCCATGTTCTATTGCTCACAATGGTCCATAACTTTAGCTCCAAGGGTTCCATTGTCCGATCCTGCTTCCAACGGCACTTACACTCATGTGTCACATACCCACACATAATACACAGATAATTAAGTTTTAAATGAATGTGTATCTCTGAGGAATTTGTGATATAATTTAATTATATAAATTTTAGAAATTTATCCATAAAAAATACACCTAGACATAATACCCAAGGAAAGTGACATCCTATGATCTTTCAGAGTGAAGTAGAAGCAATTGGAGTACTACTTCATATATAAGGGTTTTGTTTTCTAATAAAACACTGCTTCATTATTGTCAATATTTATAAACAATGTAATCAAATGTTTTTGTTCTCTTTTTTATTTTTGAGTTTATTAAAAATACTTTGATGATGATAATTAATAATAATAATAATAATAATAATAATAATAATAATAATGTATTTGTAGTTATTTGGAGTTAGGACTCCAAATGAAGTATTTACAGTAATGTCAGCTGTTTTTATCTGTTTTATCCATCTTTTACAAAGTTAGCATACAGCTGGCAACAGAGATACCTGTGACCAGAGGGTGAGCTGGCCATGAGCATTGGAAATAAAATCTTAACACTGAAAAAGTGTAGTCTGTGATTACAAAGAGTTTGTCCCAATCCCCGGAATGTTTTCCTCAGAGTCTCAAAGTCCCACCACTGACACAGCTTTGTGCATTTTTGTTTATCAAATTAAATGCATGAGATGCCTGATCGAGGGAAGGACCTGTCCTCTCTGAAGTCATCTGTGACTTTTCTGCCCTTAAGAGTTGATGTAACTCATTTTTCCCGTTCTACTGCGTCGGTTCTATTTTCTTGCTTTTACATACACTGTTTTAAGATTTCAATGTCTGTTTTCAACCAGAACTGCCATCCAAGGCTTCTAGGTTGTCTGCCAGCTAAACCTGAGTGTCTGAATTGCACAGCATCCCAGATAATGATGAGAGGCAGCACAACGATTACAGGATATCCTGTGCCTCCAAAAGTTATAGCACGAGCATAAAATGTAGGGTCTGCAGCGACAATCACTGCGGCATTTCCAAATGAACTCACATGGATGTATACTCTGTACGGCAGGCACTGAGACCTTGACCTTTGAAACCACGTTTACATTATTCGGTGCACTGCATTTTACAGTATTCATAATTTCTATGTTTATTTTCCCCAATGAGAAGGCATTTTGAAAGTAGTTATACGTTTGCTGTGAGCGTGCTTTGCTCTCTAGGCTCTTTTTCCATCAATTATTAATTATTAATCAATATTGTTAATCAATGATTAATCCATAATGAACTTCATAAAATCAACTGATCAGCAGCTGTTAATTGTGTTGCCCACTTTTTACCAAATAATACATTCCTTGGTCTTTAGCTTGCTTATGAATATTTTAACTTCGATGTCAAGTTAGTTAACAGAACATTGATCTATGTTTAAATTGAATTCAGGGTCTTAAAATGGCATAAGAGCTGCCTTTTCTATGTATGAATCAGTAAGTGAAAACAAACAAGTTGAAACTGAAAATATTCCTGTTACTTTTTATCATTCTTCATGAATTTAGGATTCCACCCGGCAGTGGTAGCCCACACCTTAAACCCAGCACTCGAGAGGCAGAGGCAGGCAGATCTCTGAGTGTGAGGCCACCCTGCTCTTCAAAGCGAGTTCCAGGACAACCAAAGCTGCACGGAGACACCCTGTCTCAAAAACACAAGAAAAACAACAACAACAACAAAAATCAGGGTTCCTTTGCACTATTCCGAATTAAAGGCTACTTCTTAAATTACTAATCTTTGCCATATCTTTTAAATTTTTCCTTTCATTTTTGAGATTATGGTACAATTAAATCATTTTACCCTTCCCTTCTGATATCATTTAAGGCCAAGAGATCATAAAATGAGCACTCATGTTTGCATGAGAGCGATTTATTTAATATTTTCTTATGATAGAGGTCTATCAAAGCCCGGTTTGTTTTTATCAAGCTAGGAAAGATGGACAATAGACTAAATTCAAATAAGTGTTTTCATAAAACGGACATGTAGAAAGAATTAAGAGTTCTCGCAGAGCCTGAATCACCTGCTCTGACTAAGCTAGCTGACACTGAGTTCACAACAGGTCATGCAGTTGGTTCATCCTACTCTCTCTCTCCATGCCTAGAATTGCTTAGAGCAGAAACAGGTTCAGCCACAAGTCCCACTCTTCCGTGGTCTCCGCCAGCAGCAGTGGAATGTGTAAAGTTAGGCCTCTGATTCCTGTTCAGAAATTTCTACTGTCATCTGCCAATAATTGGAAAGGAGGTTACAAAAGTAAGTTAGTAATATTGTGATAACAGAGTTCAAAGCCAAATGGAAAAGTCCTTTCATTGGAGAATGAGTAGGGAAAGGCTGGTATGTAAAAGAAAAGCCATAATATTAGCATTGTTGAAGTGACAAAGAAAATTGAAAGAGTATTGCTAGAATGTAAACATTAAAGGTGGAGACCCGGTCTCTGTTTTGGTCAAATGGGCACAGTCGTACACACGCTTTCGAGCAGATGCCTCTGAACTCATGTCATATTCCCATGACCCAATTTTACTTAGACCTAATTTGATAACAACTCATTTTTGAATGGCATTAAGGTCCACTGATAATATCCACTTCCTTTCCCAGATGCCTTCATTTTGTCTTGTGATAATCTGACCCCTGTTTTTCTCTAGGGCCATTGGCTTGGCATCCAGCCATTTGCATGTGTTAAGGGAAATGTATGATGTTTAAGACTCTCCTTTATCATGACTGGGCATGATGGTGCACATCTTTAATCCCAGCACTTAGGACATAGAGGCAGGTGAGTCTCAGAGTTCGAGGCCAGCCTGGTCCACATACTGAAATCCAGGACAGAAAGGGCTACACAGAGAGATCCTGTATTTATTAAGAACAAAACAAAACAACACCAATGACAGCAATAAAAACCACTGCCTTTTTGTCAGACGTAGGGAGGAACCCTTGGTAATCACAACAGGTTCCTGCAGTTCACCTGGCTCATCCTGGGACGCAGTCTGCAGATTTCCCAAAGATCTGAGTAGAACTTACTACCTTTTAAATACATACTATCAACCTCAATTATTCTCTGCATTTTCATTCTCTGTCTGTCCTTGCATACTTGCATCCCCTCCCCACCTCCCATGTTTACTACTGCATTGGAAACCTTGCCTCGAGCTCTGTTTCCCAGAGTCCCTAAATAAATACAATGTATTTGTACACATTATATCCAAGGAAGAAAAGACATTGGTAGACATTGTTTAGTCTTATAAAAATGTTACAGAGCAATGTATACATCGATTTAGATAAAATGTTAATCATTTCCTACCCTCTTTGTATACTTTACATATTAGGTATTTCTCAAATGGATGTTATAGTTTAACCAGGGAGGTTTATAGGTTAATAGGTTTGAACCAGATGAAGATGCCTAACATTATAACTAATCTTTTCAATTATTGAATTTGAGTAGTATTCATACACATATTTGACATATTAACTGGAATGGTATCTTATTGTTTATCTTCAAAGAAATGAATTGCGGTGAAATATTCTTTCTCAGACTGAGCTTTCAAACACAGAAAATCTATAGGCCACATGGGATATGTTTCAAATGTCATAGATGAGGAAAAATTTCATAAAAGCTGGTGTTAGAGTAGAGATGATTATTAAACATGGTGTTACATGACAGGACACAGACTTGGGCAGTCATTATATTTCACTACAGAAGAGTCGGTTAAGTAAACAATGGTCCTATAACCAAACTGTTTCTCTACAATAAAAGGGGAAGTCTTGGTGTGGAATGGTACATAAAAATAAAACCCAAGCACCCATTCATATCAGCTTTCGAAAAATCAAATGTGTCTTAATAAAATTTTTGGCATCTTTCTGAGGTATTTTTTGCATTTTTCATTGATAAATGATAAATACATTATATTTCTAGGTATGGGCATGATCTGCTTTAATAACCATTTATTCTGCTTGTGCTGTTTAGCAAAATCAAGGAAAACAATATCGTCACACAAAACTCAGAAAGAGAGTTGTATTACCCATGAGCATCTCTTGAAACCTCTAATGTTTTGCAAAATGTCAGAATAGCTCTCCATGAATGGTTGTATAAGCATTGTGCATAATAATCACCTGTGTGAGGGAAGGCTAGAAGGAGAAGATATTGGAAGAGAGTCTCCTTCAAGGTTAAGGAAATTTGCCTCTACAATAGAACTGGCAAGAAGGATACTTAGCAAGCCCTCTGACATTTTAAGCCCTTAACCCTCAGGGTGAAAATATGTAGCAAAGAACAATGGTAGAGTGCTTTCTTAGGTGTGTGTGACACCTTAGCTTTATTACCCAGGTTCATTCACTAAGTGAGTGAGTGAACGAATGAATGAATGAGTGAATAAATAAATAAATGGGCAGAATTCTTGTAAGGCAAAGTAAGCACTTACTTTCTGATTTTCTTTGTCCAAATGGAAGCAAACTAGGTTTACTAATCACTGCTTTTCTAATGGTAAATACAAGACATCAAACTACCATCATAAGGTTTAGTCAGTTAATCTTTATAGAGCCTTTTTTCTATAATAACGGAATTATGTGCCTCTAAAAACAGTAGATAGATTTTTTAAAAATTTTATTATAATCCTCACTGACCATTTCCTAAATATTCCCAAGTACATCTCAAAACTAATAGATCTGATTCTATTTAACTGACATTTATTAGCATAAACAAGGAAGCATTGTCGCTAGGGAAAGCAAACAAGGAATTTAACATCTCTCTTCTTTCTGAAAGTCTGAAAGATAAATATGGACTGATTTTAAATGAAAGCGAACATCGAGCAAGTGGACAGATTTATTGAGTTTTCTTGTAGCAGAATTAGTTTGTTGCTTTCGCGAATGCTTTTTCTGGTAGTAAATGGTCTAGCCTATTGATGTCATGAAGAAATGCTACAGTAGCTATAAACCAGGAAGAGGGCTCTGTTCTGTGACAGTCCAGTAATATGTGTAGGGTAATAAACACTTTGTAAGACTTTAATGGCCCTGAATTCAAATAGATAATGTATGGTTCACTAAACTGAAGGAGAAGATTCATAGAAGAGTGTCGAATCCGAAAATTGTATAAACTAACTTGTACGTAACATTAAGAGATCAGTTTTATAGTGTTGGAAGGAAACTATGTTTGGTTTAAGACGACAACTTCACTTTCAAAATGTAAAAGCACACCCATGATTTACTCTGTTCTGCTTTGTACTATGTATTTGTTGCATTTCTAAGAAGTTAATATTTTCTGTTACAACTTTCCCTTCTTTAAAGTCAATGGACTTTCTAGTAGAAAATAGACCTAGATCAGGTTCTGGACAATATATGCAGAATGCATAAATGCATTGATACTGAAAGGGACACTTCAATCGAACTGCCATTGTTGGTGGTTACTAAATATTAATTTGCTAAACATAATAAGTGTAAAAGCCAGCCCCCACACTCTAATTTCAAATATGCACACCATTTACTGGCAAATAAAATCTAGATTCTCTAGGCCATGAACTCTTAGTATATAAGTACAAAACTAGTTCAATTTTGCAAGTGAAATATTCCTCAAAATACCCCATTCTTAATGCATTCTAACCCACTGACACTTAAAACAAGGAATCCAAGGCATGCAACTTTATTTTCTAAAAGAGAAAAGTTTCTTGGTATAAATTGACTTGTAAACTTCTGAAACCGTAGAACATCAATTACTTGAAACCTAGGAACCAGGTTGCATCTTATAAATCCCCAGTCCTGTCTCCTTCTGGAACTGGGAACTTTAATTGATATCTCAATATTTCCTACCCTACTTTCCTTCATCTGTAAAACTGTATTATCCAACTCAGACTTTAAGCTGCAGCTCAGGGTGATAATTTTGAGATCCAGGCATTGTTTTGATGATTAAGTCAGTTCATGGTAATGGTACCTATATAATGATGGAACATGCCCCCTTATGCATTTGTTCAACCACACTTTTAGCTTTCAGCTCCCCATGGAAACTTCATGACTTCAGTAGGCATTATATTTAAAATTTAGCTGGATGGAGCAAACCATGCTAGTTGTTTCCCCTGCCTTTTTAAAAGTGACCAGCTCTTTAGCAACAACAACAACAAGGAAAACCAAAAAGAGTGCTGTAGCGTAAATATTGAAAAATATACACTTCAGCATAACAGTTGTATAGCCCACACTCTTACTTCAACTATGTTCTCTTTAATTTTCCCTTCGTATTAGAAATGAAAATGGGCCAGTTGTTCGAGAACATGAGTGATGGAGAAGTCTCATATCCTAAAAAAAAAGATTCTTAAACGAAGTAGCTTCTCTATTTTAGGCATAGTTGTAGGGGCTAAGGCAGAGCATGGGCTGATGGATACTGAGGAACAGACATCATTTTCTAGCACATTCATGAAACATGTTCTGATAGAGGGGTTCCTGAGAAAATATACTTTGTATCTGAAATGTATGAAGTCTTTAAGAAAACGTTTCCTAGAAGATCATGCTATGTAATAGATAGACAATTTTTAGGAAGTACTTACATTTATATGAAGTGTAAAAAGTGCTTATATGAATGAAAATTTCAATGTGAAACACTTTCTTGCTTGTATGAAGTTTCTTTCATTTCATTAGGAAGTAAGACTTCAGAGGGCATTTAAAGAAAAATGTTGGAGGTTAGATTGCATAAATGGACTGTAGAGAATATTGTGGCTTCTGGGGTATAATTGAGGAAAAAAATGAGATTTGTTTCAGTCCTTAAAGTTTGTTTTTCTTGTTATTTGACACATTTTATTAAAACAAACAAAAATGTTCGTGAGTTTCCTAGCAGATGTTGACTTAGCATTAAGAAAACAGAACAAGAACAAGAACAAAATGGAAGGCAAGCAGGCTCTGTCATTTCTGTTTGTGGAATCCTGTTTCTCTGCTGGTTCCACATTACATTCTGTACATTTGTATAGATTTTTCTCATGTTTCTTTTCTTAGGCCAAGGCCAACTTCTTATAAACATTATCTTCCTGAATATGCATTCCTGAGTAAGCCAGGGAAGAACACCTATCATTCTTGGAAGCATGATTCTTACATTCCATATTAGAAGGTTGGAGACTAACTCTATATATGCAGCTGAGCCTACACATGAAAGATAAGTAAAAGAGTTCGGTGTCCAGTGAGTGGCAGTTAGGTGGTATGCTGGCTAGTTTTAGTAACAACGTGACAGAAGGTGGAAGCATCTAAGAGGATGGATCCTCCATTGAGTAAATGCTTCCTTAACAGCAAACTGTAGGCTAGCCTGAGAGCATTTTCTTAACTAGTGATTGACGTGGTAACAGCCCAGCCCATTTGTGAGCGAGGTCCCCTGGGCGGGAGATCTGCTAGAAAGCAGGCTGAGAAATCCAGTGGTAGCACGGAAGTCAGGAACGTCCCTTCATAGCTTCAGCTTCAGCTCTTGCCTCCAAGTTCCTGTTGCCTATGAGTTACTGCCCTTGACTTCCTTTGATCACAGCCTTTCATCACAGCAACAGTAACCCTAACTAAGACAGCTGGGATGATGGAATCCTGCTACCCATTTGCCAGGAATACATTGTAGCAATCATTAAAGACAAAAGTATCCAAGATGCCACCTGAATACCTCCTACTTCAAGTGAGGACATAGTTAAGCAGCTAAGTGTTTCTTACAATAGAAAATAATACTTTAATGTGATTCTCTTTCTTTTTTGTCTTTTCCCATTTTTTTCTCTTTTAACCATTACCGATTGAAGCCAGCTGCTGGCCCCTTGCTTTAGGTGTCTTCTGTATATGCTATGACACTGCATTCTCTTAAAAGAGATTTGAATCATGACTCCATAGAAATATTATACTAAACTCAGTTTATTTCTTTCTATATAGATATGTTTCTGTTAGTTCTTAAAGCTAAAGCCATATTTTCTGAATCTCAGCCCAGAAATATAGGCAATTTTAAAAAGGATTCAACAGATAGTACTTGTGGTAAAATAAGACATTTAGTAGTATAATGAGTGTTTAAATTAAATGAAATTTATTTCAGTTATTAAAAGTCAAGAAGTATTTCTGAAATAATGGAAGATGGTTTAAACTAAAATAAAGACTTGGAATTTTACTGTGAGTTCACTTCTATATTTAATTAAGCTCTAAAATAGAGGCAGACAAACAGACAGGTGGAAGGCCAGAGAGATGGGTCTGTGCGCGTGCGCGCGCTCACGTGTGTGTGTGTGTGTGTGTGTGTGTGAGTGTGTGTGTGTGTGTTTGTGTAGAAGAGAGCAAAGTAGTAAAAGCAGTTGCATCTTTTGCAGAGGCCTGAGTCAGTTCTAAGCACCCAATGGCAGCTTAGAACAGTTTGTAACTCCAATTCCAAGGAGTCTGATGCTTTCTTATAGCTTCATGGTCACCAGGCATGCAATAGGTACATAGACAAAAATGCAGGTAAAACATGCATACACTTAAAAACAATAAATACATATATGTAAATCAATCAGTCGTTTAAATCTATAAAAATGTTATACTACGTCTTAAAAAGTCTATACTTCAGCTAATACTTGTTTCAGTTCTAGAAATCATATATTTAGTATTAATTTTGAATATTGACCCTATAATCATCACATACAAATTGTTTGGTTTTTTATCTAATGTTTACAGTCCCAAGTTTGATGAGGCATTTACATGAGTTTTGTAAATGACCAGAATTGTGTTTTATTTCCTCCCCATTCTTATGCTCGTTTCACAAGTGCTGATTTTGATATTTTTGCTTTTCCTTGACTGGATCTGTCTTTATTTCCCATTTTTGTGGGTTTGCTTCAAATATCATTCCTCAGGTTCCTTGGAAAACAATTAAGAATAACTTGCCCTGACTGAATGAACTCCCTGAAACTCACTAACTGACTGTAAATGTCCTAAAGGGAGAGACCTATTTGCCTAGACATAAATACAAGTTCAGGGGTTTGTGAGGATGTGACCATACAGTAGCTAACAAGGCTGTCATCCCTAGCAACTGTGAGAGATCTGAACTCCAACACCTCCACCTACATCTTCCATATTTCTGTTTTCATATGAACACCAGATTTAATAAATCAGAAAATATTGATTCACAGTATTCACTGTACAGAAGATTAACAAAACCTCTACAAGTCAAAAGACTTGATACGTTCAACATTACTAACAGCAGTCGTATCAGACAGAAGTAGCACAGGACATACAAAACAATACACACTCTTATACACTGAAGGGACTCTCTTTACTTTTTTTTATTCAGCAACTGTAAATCCCACATGATTATTATACAGTACTGACAAGTCATCACAACAAGGGTGCATCCTTGGTGAACTAAATGTAGTATTGATTTTAAGTACTACCAATAATAACTTGAAAAAATTATTATTTACAATGGAGCCATTACAAAAAGATTCTCAAAAGAGTCTGCTAATAGTCATTCTCTTTTAAAAGATTAAATTAGCAGTTTGAAAGGTTTCACTGATCCATCAATGAAATAGAGTGTTATTACAAAATAAAGGGCCATCGCTGTGTCTGCGGAATCTATAGATACTATGTTTAAGTGTTTAAATTAGAATGTGCCTGGTGAAAGCATTTTATGAATTATTGACGTTTTCAATCTCCACACTCCAGAATGAAATTCATTAGGAGGTGTTAATTTTGGAAACACATTATATAAAGCCATTGTATGACAAGGTGCTTGAATGGCACTTTTATTCACTGATGCATGAGTGTTATTTGAAAAACATAATTTAGAAGCTGAGCTGCTGAGATTACTCCTGTACCTCATTAAATAAAGGATTAGCACTTTGTTTACTGGAAGAGACAGATGTCTGTCAGAATTTTTGATGTGCAACACACCAGAAATTTTAATGAACCTCACAGATCTTATTTTCATTTACATAAGGAGATTTTGTGTTTCCTTGGAAATGAAAGAGACAATCGTCTGCCTAAAAAGAGAGAGAGAGAGAGAGAGAGAGAGAGAGAGAGAGAGAGAGAGAGAGACAGTAGACAGGAGGTCTGGAACAAAGGTTTCTTTCTAATAAAAAATACAAATTCTATTTTCCTTGGCTAGGAAAGTTAGAACCCATTTCCTCCCTCTTATTCCCTTGAGAAATGTGTCACATCTCTAATCTTGTGGAATAATAGCCCCCCAAAAAAGGAGAATCATGGAATCCTATTCTTTGAAAGTATCTTTGAAGGACAGCAAGTGTTATTTAAGGTATTTCTATGTGTTAGGCACTGGGCATGAGTAAGGGCATCTTTTATTTAAGGTTAATAATGAGCATTATTGAAGTTTATGTTTGAATATCAATTCTGATATATAGACTATAGAACTATATATGTTTGGGACTCACTTCCTCATTGGAAAATGGAAGATGCGGATGATGTTCTGCAGGAAAATGAGTGGTATATTTTGTCCCAGCAGTTTTCAAGTCCTTTAGCCTATCAAATTCCTGTTAAATTTTCTATGGTGGGAATAATAAATACCACATTCCAATGTTGTTTCATGACTTAAATCAGGAAATCCAGGAAAAAATTCATTACATTATGATGTACTATTCAAGTAGAAACTGTTATTGTGGACTTAGATTATGTTCATATAGATGACTTTGACCATGATGGACTGGCAAATGTTTCTCATAGATCGATGTTTTGTTAGTTCTCAGGATGTGGTCAGGTTTCCCAAACATATTTCAACATTCTAAGATGTATGTAACAAGGAAAGTGGTTTGGTTTGAAATACTTCAGTGAAAATATTACTCACTTGTAAAGTAGTTCATATTATACATATATTATATATCTTGTAAGTATATATTTATTTGCATATTACAGAACTATAGAGAGATTAAGAGACTACAAGCTTGGCATCTTTACGTTGTAGATAGAAACATACACTCTATAATTTACACTTATAGGAAAGAAAATTTAACAGTAGAATTATATAAAGTTGCATAGATTTCAGGTATGGCTCTCATGGTTTTAATCATACAACAAATTTGTTTCTGTGCAATTTGCAATGCAATATGATGAGGATTGACACTGCATTTGTATGGTCTGTGAACCATGCTGTTTCCGGTTAAAGAATGTAATTCCATAGTATTCTGTATGGAATTATACAAAAATAGTTTGAACTGATAATATCTTATTTTTCTAACCAAAATGCCATGATGAATAACCTGGTTTATGAACCCTTGAAGGTTAGAAGGAAAATATACGAGCATGCCTCTTTCCAGTGTCTTCCTTGTGCAGAGAATAAAGTTGTCCTCTATTGGAGTTTATTATTTACCCTGACCACAGGATACAGCGTATGGCATTATGGTTGATGAAGGACAACAATGAAATCACTTTAAGGAAATAGATAAGCATATTTGCCGAAGCCAAATGAACAATAAAAATACTTTCAGGATTAAAAGTGAAGAGAGGAGAGGAAGAGAATCATTTCCATCAGGATTTGCAAATGACAGAGGACAGCTATCATGTTAGAATTCAGGATATTGGGCCAGCTAAGAGGCAGGAGATCCTGGAGGAGGCTAAGACACAGTTGTCATCAGACAATTCATTTATTTTTTTAATGATGCCATTACACAGAAGAGAGAAGGGAGCGCCGGAGGCCTGTAGTTTTAGATTCGTTCAGTCTCTTTTCTATAAGAAAAGCTTCCCCGCCCCCATCAGTAGATTATGTAGGGTCTTCTACTTTTGTGTTGTTTTTTTTTCCAATTTCACACTAAGTTGGAGGTGCCACTCCCTTGTGTATTTGATTTTTCCCATTACATGTATTAAAATACTGAAAGGTCTTACAGCCTAACTTTTACAACTTTCCCTGGTTTGCCACTTATTTCTCCAGCATTCTGAAAATACCTAAACACAGACATGCACCATTAGGATGAGGTACTTAATTAATAAGCGATTCATTAGATATCGGTTATGTGCCGTGAGTTGTGTGCTTCTAAACGACACATTCCTAGGCTCGTTCCTTGTCTCCATTTCGTTTGATTTTCCAGTCCAGGGTAGGTTACTTTCCAGCATCGGACCCAGCAATCAGCTAAGACTGTACAATGCTAAACGTTACCCGGCTCTTTACTGACACATTTTGTCATCTTGCCGGGTTTTGTTATGGAAATATGATTTGTGTGAGCTTGTTTCGACTTTAAATTATAGGACTGCCTTACTTCAGCCTTGAAAATAGCAAATAAATGATGAACGAGTTACAGCCAGTCATGACACGGCAGGACCATAGTAATTATTCTCCAAAGCAGAGTCGCGCAATCAATCTTCATTTTTGAGTAACAGAAAGTAGCAAAGCCAGTGTGGCTTCCTCTGCAGGGCATACCAAGTTCCTAGGAATTAGACTGGTACGAAAAGTGAAAAGTCAAAATTTTACCAAATTGGAGCTGAGGTTAAAGAGATCGAATATTTTAGAAGAATAAAAATTATAGTAGAGGGTGGTATTTACACAGTATAATAGATGTATATTTGTACAACTTTTAAAGCCTACCCTAGCATCCTAATTTCAAACTAGGCATATGTTTTCCAGGTGTATAGAGACAGCTCCTACTGAATAGAGTTCATTCCTCTTTTAGAGGACCCCAAGTTTGATTTGCAGCACCCACATTAGACAGTTCACTAATATCTAACCCTAGGTCCAGGGATTCCAGTGGCCTCTTGCAAGAACAACAAACATACAGATAGACAGAAAGACAGACAGACAGGAGACACACACATGTATGCATGTACACACACACACACATACACACACACACACACACACACACACACACACACGCACACACACACACACACGGGGGGGGATGACTACATAAATAAATAAAAGTAAATCCTTGAAACAATTGTATTATATCACTAACACATTAGGATATTTTTCTGAAGGATAATTTTTGTGTTCTGGTACTTTAGAATATAATTATTAGTATTTTTGAAAGAGGTATGGGAAGTAAAAAAAAATTTAAGGAACCGATTATTTGGAAATCCTCCTTAGACTAGAAATTGAAAATGTCAACTTCCCATTCCCAAGCTCAATCATTATTGTAATGAGCATCAAGTTCAAACTTTGAGGTTCTCAATTAAGTCAGTTTTAAGTTTCCAGTTGCACTTCCCTTCATTGGCAGATTGAATATACTCTTAGTTTTAGACTAAATTTGAAATGGGTCTTTCAAGTAAAGCTCCCTGTTTGTAAAAGCAGAATTAAAGGGTGTGTGATTTCAACGCTTACTGTAATTAGCTGCAGTAGAGGACTGGTGATCTGCGGCAAACCTAGTATGTCCAAACTGAGCTAGCAAATGTATTTGCCCGGGAACCAAAAATACAAACTTACTTGACATACAGCCCCAAGAGGTGGCAGCAGGAATCTAGGTGTCCCGCCTGCTAGCTTTTTGCTTTCTGCCTTCTCCTGAAATTTGGGCCTCAGCAAATTTGAATGATCCAGAAACAGATAGTGTGGCCTGCATTTGTCTTGTTTTTCTTGCTGTCACATCCCATGTTGTCACTAAGGGAGAAGATTCTTCCAGCTCAGGCCCTATTTCCATCACAGCAGAATGAGCTCACCTGAGAGTTGGCAGGCTCTGGCACTACCACCCTTTATCCTCTGCTGAATGTCTCCTAGATAACGCTTTCTGAGGGCTTATATTGACCTACAGCCTGGTAGTCACAATCCTGTAATGAGGGTCCTGAAGGAATTGTAGAAATAGTGTTGAAAATCATATATGCAATGACTAGGGTGAAACCTTCGTATAAATATATACATACATCAAGTATATGTGCATATGGATATATGCACACTGGTTTTTCTTCTAATGGATAATACTCGACTTTCAAAGAACTGTACGAGTTTTCTTTTAAAGGAAACAAATCCTTAGGAATTTATGTCAAAGCACATAAAGTGCAGTCAAAGATAATCACCCAAATGCAGTAACTGTTTGATTTTGAAATATCAGTGGTTTCCAATGTACTTGCATGTGATGAAGATCATCACCCCTTCTACTAAAATTGCCTTGGTTTGACCTTTGGAATTTGTGTTTTTTTTCATGTTTGATTATGAACCCACTCCTCCTCCAAATCTTTGCTTTTCTCAGGTTGGCCCCTTTTGCCCATTAAGATGAAGGCAAATTACATCTGTTTATAAAGTAACAAAGGTGCCAGTTAATATTTCATGGCTATGTTGCATTTTCCCATTTTCTATCAGAACCTTTAAAATCAGACATACATACACACAGCCTCTTAGGGAAGCTCCTGTTCCAAGTATTTGTTGACTTAGTTAAGAATTTCATTACTTACATTAATTACTGTTCTGATTGGAGATTTTTAGGAGGCAGGAATTTTCCATCTTAATGTCAAGTGTTGAGGGTGGAGGGGAAGCTTGCCCAGTACCGACTCCAAGTGCCTCCATTTTCTCAGGGTAGAATCCACCTCCGGTGACTTGGAGCTTCTTGAGTTGTATTTCATTCATGGCTCATGGGCCACGCAACGTCCATGGCTCTGGAAATGAGCTTCAGAGGAACCTCTTCTAAACAGGTCACCTCTGTGCGCTACACAACCAGCAGAGCTATTCCCTAGAGCAGTGGTACACACTACAATATTCATAAATGAAACTAACCAAACTGAGCGGAAGGCCCCGTGTGTAAACTTGCTGATCTTTCTTTCAAATGTACCTACTGGCGTTCTTACTATGGTTATTGCTTTCCCCATATTAAGTTTTACAATAATTTTCTATGTTTACGCTAGACTCTAAATCTTATGTTTATTTTGAAAGTATTTGTTTTGGTGAAATGTTTTTTTTTAAAAAAAACATGACAGCATTCTATTAAGCAAGCATGACTGCAATAAATTATTTACTTTCAGTTTGGAAAAGGTGAATAAAAAGTGCTTGGCCAATACCGTACCATTAATCTATTCTCTTTTCTCCTTTCTCTCTTTACTTCTCTCTCTCCAATAGAAGTGGAACAAAAAGGTAATTAAATACCTTTCATAAATTATATACTATTTATAGGCTAAGTTATTTAACAGTTTAACCTTTAGTTAAATAATTTTGTTATTAATTCTTATTTTATGCAAATTTATTGACTACTTCTGCTGCTCAACTTGACTTTAACCTGTCTCACTGACCAGTACTGGTTTGCTTCTTTTATCCTGACATGGATTATTGACATTATGAAATCATCAACACTGTATTTTATCCCTCTTTATTTGAAACTAGTAATTAGGCATCCAGTGGGCACGATTAATAATGAACGCTTTAGATTTGTTCCTCAGTCTCTGTTAATTTCCCTTAGTTCTGCTGTTTCTCCGTCTACATTAACTCTTAACTCCTGGAGAAAGGGGAGACGATATTCCTCTTAATTACCCCAAATGACCTTAGTGGCTGGGGCCACACCGCTTTGAACACATGCAAACTCGTCTGCTGTTAGTGACCAAGGGGCCAGAATTACTTATAAAGGTTGTATATAATTTTGAGTCAAAGAGTAATATGTTTACAATAAAGTTTTTCATATTAAAACTCCCAAGTTTTACAGCCATCAACAATTATTATTGATCACAAATTTATAATGGTCCCAAATTTTTTGCAGATTTCAAGGGTCAACTTTTCCCACAAAAAACGTTTCATTTCTTTAAAATTAAAACTGTGAGCATCCCAGGAATATCCTTTCATTTTGGGCATCCTTAACACATAGCCGAGGTTCCTCCTAGACTATTTCTCAGGGGGTCTGTGTTTCTAGGTTCTACTAAGGAGCTAACCACTAACACCAAAAGGACAATCCTTTGTTCTTTAAAAAACAGGTCAACATCCAACCCTTTGTGATTTCCTAACTTTTTTTTTCACCCAGGAAAAGTCTAATAAGCTCAAACCTAACAGCAGACTGCATGGTTATTTTTCAGTGTGTTTGCCTTGCAAAAATAAATGCAAGCAACGCTTCCCAGAGCAGGTACGACAGAACAAAGTCATCCAACGTGGCTCCGTGGAAAGGCGCCCAGGATCAAATTTTGCGAGGAGTTCACTCACCTCACTTCTGATTTAGAGATTCATCAATGTGCTTAAGCTAGTATAATCCCTGCCACGCTTTTATTTACTGTCCCGTGTCATGATTGGATGTGGCTATAAGTCCTGTTTTTTGTTTTTTTTTTTTTCCCCTTCGTGAGCAGCGTTCAGCTGTGGCACGACGGCTCCAAGGACCACCCTTTGGGAAACGTTGCTTTGTAGCCCCCTTCATTCCAGATGAACCTTCCAAGTGTTCTTACCACCATACTTAACAGTGTTCTCCAGTGAATCATACTAAACGGCAAAAGGAAAAGTAAAAAAAAAAAAAAAAAGAAAGAAAGAAAGAAAGAAAGAAAGAAAGAAAGAAAGAGAGAAAAGAATCATACGATTCCTGCCCATTTTCCTTCTGAAGTATGAGCAGCAAAATATAGCAAGTAATTTTGTTTTCAATGCTTTTCTCATGTAACAGTAAAAGGTACATGTTTTTAAGTTCCAATAATACTGTACTTAACAGGACTTTTTTTTTAACTGATTAAAATCTAGATCCTGGGTTCTTTTCTGTAACCTTTCATCTTTTCTTCCTTTCTCCTTCCTCCTTTCCTTTCTTTCTCTCCCTTTCTCTTTTCCCTTCCAGTATCCATCCATCACTCATCTTTAATTGAATGGGTTGCATGCTCTGTGTGCGTTGCAGCAGCTTTCAGATGCTTTTTTTTTATTATAATTATTATTATTTTGCTACAAGATTCAGTGGCCTGTGTTGCAGATCTTTTCCTTTATTAAAATAATAATGATGTGGGGGCTACCTGTCTCTTAATGAGAAATAACTACTGGACAGCCAATTGCATCAGAGTGGAAACAACGGATTGCCATTCTCAAATGAGATACGGTTGGTTCTTCAGTGAACTAGCGAAAGCATCGTGTGCGAGCTTGGTATTTTGTTCTATCTCTATAGAACTCATAGGCATATGCTATAGCGTGCATCAAAGTAGGTGTTTGCAAAGGTAAAAAAAAAAAAAAAAAGAATCAGAAAAGCACAGCTGCTTCTAAAAGGGCTAACTGTTTCCAGCAAGTGACATCAAATTGCTTGGAGGAAAAAAAAAAAAGAAAAGAAAAAAATCCAAAATTAATGTGGAAGGATGCTTTGTATAGCAAAAAGAGCTAAAGCCACAAAATTATCGGTGGTAGGTACCACTTGTTAGAATTGCATTCTGTTTGCTGGAAATAAGGACAGATGAAAATGGTTCAGTTAATATATTTATTATTATAATTGTTTCCCTCCTGACAGTTTTTCTTTGTCCCGGACTGCTCAAAGGAGTGTACCAGAGCGAACACTTGTTTGAATCTGACCACCAATCTGGGGCATGGTGCAAAGACCCTCTACAGGCTTCTGACAAGATTTACTATATGCCCTGGACTCCCTACAGAACCGATACCCTGACAGAGTATTCATCCAAAGATGACTTCATTGCTGGAAGGCCGACCACTACATACAAGCTCCCTCACAGAGTGGATGGTACTGGATTTGTAGTATATGACGGTGCCCTGTTCTTCAACAAAGAGCGTACAAGGAACATAGTAAAGTTTGATTTGAGGACTAGGATAAAGAGTGGAGAGGCAATCATAGCAAATGCTAACTACCATGATACCTCCCCATACCGATGGGGTGGCAAGTCCGACATAGACTTGGCAGTGGATGAAAACGGATTATGGGTAATCTATGCAACAGAACAGAACAATGGCAAAATTGTCATTAGCCAGTTGAACCCTTACACCCTACGGATTGAGGGGACATGGGACACTGCGTATGATAAAAGGTCAGCTTCCAATGCATTTATGATTTGTGGGATTCTGTATGTGGTCAAGTCTGTATATGAGGATGACGACAACGAGGCCACCGGTAATAAGATTGACTACATTTACAATACTGACCAGAGCAAGGATAGCCTGGTGGATGTACCCTTTCCCAACTCATACCAGTACATCGCAGCCGTGGACTACAATCCCAGGGACAATCTGCTGTACGTGTGGAACAACTACCATGTTGTCAAGTACTCCTTGGACTTCGGGCCTCTGGATAGCAGATCAGGTAAGTTTGATATTTTGGTAACTTCCTGACAAAAAGCTACAGCTTTTTCTTTAACCCTCAGTAGTACGTATGACTTTTAATATTTTATTCAATTCCCTATTCACTTCTCTGGTTTGGGAATCTAAAGAGGAATATTCATTTTCTTTTCATCCTAGAAAGGTTGATAGCAATCATTTCCTCTCTTAAGAGTGTGGACCTATGAGAAGGGACTCTGTCCTTTGCACGGTTTGTCTCTTAACTCGTTCTGCTTCTGTGACCTATATTTGCACTTATCGAGGAGTTATCTCTTTGTGTAGTGAACTATGTACAACTTCTGCTAAGATTGCATCTGTCCTTTCACATTAGTGGTGGAATGTTCCTGAGAGTGTTTTTTTTTCCCCCAATTTGGAACATATCAAAAGGTTAGCTCCACAGAATGCTACTGTAGCTGGACAACAACTCTATTCCACAAAGCATGATACGTAAGACCAACCCTCAGGGATGATTCAAAAGTACATGTGTCTCAGCAAACCTACTTAATAACTCATAAATACAATAATTCAAACCTTTGAATCAATGAAGAGAATTGAAAACACTGTCATGATTAAGCTGTAATAATCTTTAATTTCAATCTCTTGAATTCGTCCACCTTCCGGAACACACTATTGACTTTTAATATTATATAAAGATAACTTTAAAAAATCTGCAATGCTTTTTGTTTTTACCATTATTTTGATGGGCATGGTGGCTTATACCTGTAAACTCAGCTCTTGCAGGCTGAGACGAGATGATTGCCAAGAGTTCAAGGCCAGGCTGAGTAATGTTGAGCTGTAGTCAAGACTAGGCCATGGCATGAGATCTTATCTCTAAAGTAAATTTAAAAAAACAAAAAATCTGTAACTGTGATTTTGTAATGTGGCATAATAATGTTGTCCAAGTTGAAGTGTACTGGAAAACATAGATATGTGTCTGAATGTTGGTAGTAATGTAATAAATAAAAAATAAAGTATTTATTGTTCCCAGCTGGTAGTAACTTTAATCCCGGAACTCCACAGTGGATCTCCTTGAGTTCGAGGCCACCCTGGTCTAAGAGCAAGTTCCAGGACAGCTAAGACTACACAGATGAACCCTGTCTTGATAAAAGAAAGGAAAAGTTTAGCTGTTACTGTTTCTAATTTTCTGAATTATGTGCCTTATTCTTGTAAGCGTAGCATTCTACTACTCTCCAATTTGCCCCATTAGACACACATATTCACGCAGAACTCCATTCATTATGCCCAATAAGCATGCCTCGCATAGCCGTTTATTATGCTTCTGTCTGGTCATTATTTCTTTTTAGGCATTAATGTAATATATTGTGTACATAGAAATAGGGTTCAATAGGCTTTTGTTGGATAGACAAGTGAATAATGGCTTTCTACCTCTTCCTCAAAGAAAATGACGAATTTGGTTCCATTTTCTCTAATCTTTAGGAAGTTCAGCTTGTGTGATGTCATGTCTTTCCAGAATTAGTAATGCTGATATGTTGAATTAGCTTTTTCTACAAAAGAGGAGGCCAATTACACAGTAACAGGTTCTAGCATCTCTTCAAAGACTAACTTTCCAGACAGCACTACCAGCTGCAGCGTGCACTGGTAAGGCTCTCACACTTTGGCGTCTGTCTCCAGTGAGAACCCAGTCACACGCAGTCCTTTAGAGACTGGTGTGAAGTCCCTATCTCATGGCTCTAATCTTCTTAAATGAAAATCTGTACTCTTTTTACTGTGCTAATACTGTTTATGCCTAATAGGTAGCCTTTTTTTTTCCTTGATCCACGGAGGCCTGAAGTAACTTCTAGTTAAAACAAAACAAAAAACAAAACCAAAATGAAACACCTGTAGTTTACCATGCTGTAGATCAAGAATACACACATCTCAAGTTCTATCGATTCTGTGTAGACCTATACCAGGCTGGTCTTGAACACGGATATCTGCCTGCCTCTGCCTCCTATCTGCACCACTAACTAAACATGTGCACCACCAATAACTGGCTAAGCTAAAAGATCTTATTTTTATCTGGAGTAAGTCTAAAATTCACTAGGATTGCTACTTTGAATTTAACAAACTAACACAATTCTTCATCCAGACTTTAAAAATTATCCTTGAAAATGAAAATTGTCCCTTCATCCCACGCATGTAGGTACTTGTCAAAAGTAGCCTAGTCTGCACCCGGAAGCATTTGTATATTGCATTTAAATTTGTTTTTTGTGGGACTTAAAGTATGGATATCTTGCAGTCCTACACACAGCCATTAATATTCTGTTATTGCAGTGAAAAATATTAAGAAATTAAAATTTTTATTTTAACTGAATTTTTTTAAAAGAGACTCACTTTTCATTGTTTTGAATGAAGACACTTAGAAAACTTTGCCCCTTTTGCAAACAGTGGTATTTCACCTGTATTGAATTTGTTAACATAATCACCAAAAGAGTATCAATTTGCATGCATGGACGCTCAAATTATAAAGCTAGTACTTTGGCATTGGACCTGCTGCAATTTCGAGGTGGAAAGAAAAACTGTGGAAGTAAATTTTATGCATGGTATGTGTGGATATGAGAATTTCAATTAGCATTAATAAATGCTGTTCATCATCTTCCACAAAAACAGCTTTACTTGGGTGTTTTCCAGAGTAAATTACACTAGCGTTTTTTTCAAAGCAGCTGCCTGTAGCGAATGCTGACTGCCATTTTATTCTGGGTCTTCTTACGTCAGTATACAGAAATCTCAATTAAAAAGGAACATTTTACATCCAAAAATTTAGGAAAGAAGAGAAGGAGGGGGGAGGAAGAGGAAAATGTAGACTGGCAGTGTAGTTCCTGTTTGCTGTTTTACAGCTGATGCGTTTTCTCTCATTTAAGCTGTGTTCTAATAGAGGGAAAAAAAATAAGATCCTCAGATTCTCATGTAAAGGGTTACTTTTGTTTTTATTTCCCATGTATGTAAGTATTTTGCATCTCACAAAACTTACTTTTGGAAGATAAAAGGCAAGTATACAATTATAGTTCATATATATATATATATGTGTGTGTGTGTGTTTATGTATATATATATACATATAGATATATGTTATATATGAGATATATATGGTATATATCTTAATATATATTCATATGTTATTAATATGGTTACCCATAAGCAGCATCTGCCTGAGTATGAGAGTCTAAGGTTCTGGGCTTGAACTCTACACTGACTACTTAGCTGAATATGTATAATTTCAGCCTTGACTTTGACTACATCGGAATAGGAAAAAATCATGCCTATTGTAGAATGTTGTTAAACTTTAATTAGACAATACACTTATTAGATCCATTAGTAAGCTTAAGCTATTTGCTAAATGCAAGTTATTATCCATATTTTACATTGAGAGATGTCAATATTTGTAGCTAATGCTACTTTTTCAAAGATCTTTCTTGAGGTCTGGGATGCTAACAATAACAGTAATAAAAATCTCTGAAAATATGCCTTTCTTAGTGTTAAGCTTTCTTTAGGTCAAACACCGGTTATAGTTTTGCTGCAGTAAATTTGCATAGCACATATTTGAACTCTAAAACTTGTACTGTTCTTCCACCATGAAATTACTTTTCCATTGCTTTTCTTTTATGAAACACTTTTAGGAGTAATAGAGAGTCCACCTTGGCTCCTCTGAGCTAGTCTAAGAAGTGGTTTAGGATCCATTTCGTTCTAATCACTTTCTCATCTCCTGGCAGTGAATTAATTCCCAAGAGTTTAATTCCCAGCATGTGAGGATCTCCCCCCTGCCCCCAGTTTGGTTGCCTCACAGATGCCTATGTTTGCTTTCTTTTAAGGAAACTTTGGTTAAACATTGTTTTCAACAACATGTGTGTGAAGAAATTAACTTTAAGTTAAATCATACAAAATTTTAATTCAAGTGTTTATTTTAGACTGTAAGTGAAGTTTGTCTTAGGGAGAAATTTAAGGCTTATTCTTCTTAGAAAAGCTTAGAAGTTTAATATTTGGTTTCTTTCTTTCTTTTTTTTTCTCAGAAAACATTAGTTTCAGAACGTTAACCTCTCATCGTTTATTAGGCATCTATCAAATACAAAACTGTCACTCTTCATGCGGTTTTTCAGCATGAAATTACTGTGAAAATAAATAGAAAGTCACATTGATGCCGCTGTTTAGCATTCGTGTTCGGCATTCAATTATATCTGAAAACGAATTCTTTTAAAAATATTAATCATGTGATATGCTTCACATTAAGGAACTCGGTGTGAAGAATCCCCAAATACATCTTTTTTTGGAGGGATGCTAATAAGCCTTGGATTCACAGTGAGATAAGCCTGTTGATATTGTTTAGTCATTTTTATTTACAGCCTTTCTTGACTGCCTGATAAACAGTAGGTGCCCCACAATGCTTTGCAGAATGGTTTCAGAAATGCACGCATGAATGAAATGAAATTTTCTAGACTTACCTTTCCAGGGGACAGACAGAATGATAATGTTGTTCACATACTCCCTGAGTGGTCCTCTCAGTGTTTGCCTGGAACATTTATTGCTTGGCGCGTTTCTGAAATCTTGTCATACTCCCCAGTCCCATCTCCTCTTCTTCATCCTATGTTGTCTTGTCGGAAGTTTACAGTCTGGAGAGGTGTTCAGCAGTTAAGGGCACTGGCTGCTCTTCCTGAGGACCTAGGTTTGATTCCCAGCATCCACCTGGCCACAAAGTATCTATAACTCCAGTTCAAAGGGATCCAAGAACTTTTCTAGCTTCCGTGGGTGCCAGACATTCATGTGATATAGACATACATGCCGACAAAACACCCATACCTTTTAAATATGTAAATAATTTTAAAAGAAGTTTAGCATGTGTTAAAGAGATGTGCTAAAGCACAGCAACACCAGCACCTAATACATATTCCTGCACAAGCAATTAAAAGAAATTAAAGGCAGTGGTCTTATAATACAGAAGGTGGGCAGCTGTTCAAAGAATCTTTTTCTTGTGAACAAATTTCCAGTAGTTGACAAGTTGCAAGGATTCCTTCAAGTTAAGGAAAGTGAAAACTGTCTTATGTTTACACCAGGATGGTGGTGGTCCTCTGCTGAAAAAATGCATTTTGTGTGAAAACAAGAGACTCACTGTTGGTAACCTGTAAAATAAACACTTCTAAGCAGCCACTGTAGAGTTTAAAGTAGGTGTGAATGTTTGGGTGGGCAGAGAGGCAGATCTCTCACTCTTACATCTACCCAGCGAAGCAGATCTGTAACTATTCAATCTAGAATTTTCTTCACAATGTATTTTTAATGAACATCCTATCAGATCAAACCAATGTGTAGTATATGTCCATCACTACTTACATCTCTATAGTTCTACCTTGTACATTAACTGTCTTCTAGGAACACATGATTATTTCAGAGATGAATTAAGTGATGCTCATATGGGAATCTTATTTCTGAACTGTATGAGTTGTCCTGACAGATTTGTCATTTGCCAACCAGTTGGGTCTTGGGTTGCTGACTTTGGTCACTGTTCTCTCTCTCTCTCTCTGTCTCTCTCTCTCTCTCTCTGTCTGTCTGTCTGTCTGTCTGTCTCTCTCTCTCTCTCTCTCTCTCCTCCTCCTCCTCCTCCTCCTCCTCTCTTTTCTTCTCCTCTCTCCTTTTTCTCAGCTATTTTTTCCTCTCAATCCATTTTCTGCTAAATCAATATATTTATTAATGAAATGGAATGAGGGTAAGATATTTGCTTTGCCTCTCACAGCTTCCTCCTAAGCTATTCATATAAAAATGTAGGCATCCCTTGTCAAATTTACAAAAGTCAAGTTCATTATACAAATAGGCAGAGAATCCTGCCTTCAAATTTTCCTAAACTTAATATGATTATGAAACACAAATCTACTTGTGGAGTCTGAGTGACAGAAGCATGGGACAATATGTACTGTGGATGGATACTACAGGCCTGATGCGCCTTCTTCTTCTTCTTCTTCTTCTTCTTCTTCTTCTTCTTCTTCTTCTTCTTCTTCTTCTTCTTCTTCTTCTTCTTCTTCTTCTTCTTCTTCTTCTTCTTCTCTTCTTCCTCTTCCTCTTCCTCTTCCTCTTTCTCTTCCTCTTCTTCTTCTCCTCCTCCTCCTCCTTCTCCTCCTCCTCCTTCCCAATTACAATTTGTCTTTTCTCAGAAAGTCTTGTAGATTATGCAAATGAGCAGCTCTTTTACCTACTCAAAGAGAGGAGGATTTAAAGGAACAGCACACAGCCTGTGCACAACAGTTGAACAATGCAGATTAGGTGAACCTTCTGTCCTTATAATATGCTAATTAGTGCATTCCTGTCTCCTGCAAAAACTCTGGCTATGCAGTGATGAATAAGAACTTTAAACACACATGACACCTCATTAAAATGTAATTTTCACGTCATATATCCGAGCCCTTTACCTTGACAGCTGAGTAATGTGAGTGCTGGGCAGAGAATCCTGAACATTTTGAAACACCACATGTTTGTTAGGGAGTGGAATATGCTTGTTGAATGGCTAGCTTACAGGTGGTGCACCGGAGACAGGAAAGAGAGTGGGAAAGGACTGAGATCTTAAGTCAGGCTCCTCCTAGGATGGCAGGATACAGTCACTTCTCAGCTCCATTTGAGATTCCCATGCTATTTCAAAAGTTCGGTTCCCCTCCACTGTTGTAGCTGAGTGAAATTTGCAAAAAGAAAGGACCTTCCACCACTTGTTGCTGATCTTGGTCCCAGCTGGAGTTTTTGTTCATCAGCTGCTTCCCTGTGTGGGAGAGCTCCCTCCCATTCCTTCCATGCTTCTCCATTGCCTGTGGTGACAGCTGCTACTGATTGACAGTTGCTGATGCTGCGTTTCCAGGAGGCACAGGGAGAACTTAACAAAATTTCCCCACTCCAAGTCCACTGAATTCTCTCCAAGTTTTACCTCTCCTGTATTTTTCTCTCATCACCAAGGGTTAAACTTTCCAGAATGACATCATCTGCTCTTCAGCTTCTGAATATAAAAATTACAAACCCATACAAAGCCAAACCGGACCTCCTTTTGTACAGCGAGCCCAGTGTTTCTTATGAACCTGACACCTGAGTGACCTTCCATGTAGATATGCCAGTGATAGAAAAAGGGGTCACAGATACAGGATTTCTTTTTTTCCTACAAAGAGACGTCTCCAATAAATGAATACCTATCAGAAGATAATCAAAATTATTTCTACACTTAACATTCAGGGGCATGTGACGATGACTTCCTTGTGAATGAGGATTCTCACGCTCTCCAGCTGTCCCTTCAGAGGCTGTTGCATTGCTCATTAGCCTGTCCAGCAGAGGGCAGACAGGTGGAACTGAAATAATTCTGCAGCTCCTTAGGAGCCCTCCTGTAATGTTTGGCAACAGTAGCAAGAACGTTATTACTGAATATAAAGGTTGCCAGGATGCTTCCCTTAGACTCTTACCCTTATGGCCGTACTAGCACAGAGAAAGGAGACTCAGCTGCAGTGCATATTAGGTGCTGAAATTGCCCAGTCTGATGGCATGGGTTTATATCTGGTTTTAAACCTTTGAAGTAGTGGACAGGTACCTCAGATAACAGCTCACAAGCATGCGTTTTAAATACAAATCTACTTCTTTCTCAGAAGAAATCTATTCCACTAGAAATCTAAAGTCTCCAATGGTTTTCATAAATAATATCACTCAAGATACATAAATGATAAATAGATTAAAATCTATGTAATACTATCTGTTTGCATAGACTAGAACCTGTTATAAGAGCCCTCTGAAAATCAATGGAGACTATTTCTTTAAATTTGCTTTGGAAGAACTGGTTATCTCTAGATGTTCTCTATGCAATGGTACATAGATTCACAAATACTGTGAATCTCTGACTAGCACTGAAGATACAAATCAAAATTCCCTTGTACTTTTTTCTGTACAGTATACTGTGTTCAATTATTTTAGCTGTAAAACTCAAGCTTTTAAAAATAATGTTGGGGGGGCTGGAGAGATGGCTCAGAAGTTAAGAATGTTGACTGCTTTTCCAGAAGTCCTGAGTTCAATTCCCAGCAACCACATTGTGACTCACAACCATCTGTAATGGAATCCAATGCCCTCCTCTGGCGAGTCTAAAGAATGCAACATTCTACTTACATTAAAAAAAAAGTCTTTAAAAATATAATAATAGTAATCTTAGAGAGAACTTCCTATCCACATGTAAATGTAAGAAATCGGTTAGCTCTATTTATACTCTTCCTCACTCTGGTGAGTTCGGCTTTGTCATGTTGTCCCCATGTTTAGGAGAATGCAGAAGTCATGTTAAGATGCAAGGAGAAAGGAGGCTGGACAGTGCATATACATGCAAGGGCCTAAGTCAACGTGAGTGGGGTTGAGGAAATCTTTGCAAGAATATGCCAAACTTAACGCAGAGTGAAAACCAGCAAACTTGTCTAGTGTGCTAGAACACCCACCACCCCAACTGTGCTAGATTTCGCATACCTCATTCCTTAAAAAACATCCCTAGAGAGTTACCAGTCCCAAGAAACTCAGTTTATAAATGTAGATGTGAATTCAAACGAGCCAAACTTGGATTCATAAAAATGTGATGCTTTCATATTTACATCTCAAGAAATTACCCGTGGCATACAGCCTAACTGAGAATCCGATCTGTGGTTGGTGCGATGTGGTACAGTAGTGTGGTAACTTCTTGGAAATACTTGTAGATGCAGATTTAATTACTGGAGGATTAGAAGGATTAGTGGGAAAATTTTCAGAGATTCAGAGCAATTTTAAGGACTTTAGAGATTTGAGGACTAGGTCGTTACTACATTTAAATCTACTTAGCTGGTTCCATGCATCTTCTGAATTCACGTGCAGTGCTAACGAGACTCTTGTGCTCATTATCTTGGAGCAGCCTTGGCAAAATGATAAACTTAGGATGAAGAAGAGAGATAAAAAGGAAGAGAGAAATGTGAAGGAAATAAGCATGCTGTCCCTTTGATCAACAAATGGACATTATATGAATGAGGGTTATTTCCCTAAGAAGGAGTAATGAGCTACCATACATATTTCATTGTTAAAATATTACATCCCAAGGTTGATTGACCTAACCTCCAGAGATTAATAATATGATACAAGACAGCGCAAGGGATGCTTGTACATTTATAATTGGAATATTAAGTATGGAAACCATTTCTGAGAACAACTTAACTATAGTTATTACGCAGGATAATGTCAACTATTTTTTTTTTCTGCTGGGGACTTCATCACCAAAGATATGTTAATAAGATAAAAGAATATACATCTGTGCTTTTTGTTGTTTTGTTTTGTCTTGTTTTGTTTTTATGGAAAAAAAGGAGCCTCAGCAGGGAATAGAATGCCTAAAGCTAAACAAGACTGATTCCTAATTTTTGATATTTTTTTACTTGAGCTAAGAATAAAATAACTGTGTAGCGTGCCCTTCATCCATAACGACTGCATTCAAACAGCCCCTGTAGAAGCAGAATTCATCAAATATCATGAACTTTGTCTTCCTTGTGCCTTCACAGCAGTCATGATATTTAGTTTATGAATTAGATGCAGCAAGAAATTAAAAATAATAATAAAATAAAATATATGCCACAACAAAGTCTGGGGTATGGTTTAAGGGTATTGTTCGACTCTTGGCGACAATACTGGGGTGCCACAAATGATGATCTAGTAAATTAGGCTCAAGGCATGTGGGAGCATGCAGAGGGGTACAGTGTGGCTTTGTAGGTGAATGTAGGATGCTTTTCATCCCAGGAACAAGAACGGTGTGGAATACAACCCAGGAAATATTTTTGGAATTTTCCATTTACTATTTTTGTGAACAATTGACCACTAGTAACGAAAGCCAAAATATAAAACCATGACTAAGAGTTACTATTTAGTTTGAAAAGTCCTGGGCATGCTGGGGTCTGTTTCCATCTCTTGATTAGAGAGTCATTAAGCAGCCCTTAGCATGTTCTTGAGTTTGCTCCCACAGAAAGTATGCAATGCAGTGACTTTCCCATCATACCAGAAAACTAAGAAGTACTTCTGTTGCTCCATTCCCGTACATGGTCCAGTCGTAACCTCATACCACAGTGGCTTTCATTTGATTTTATCAGATGGTTGTGAGGGCAGAAACAGAAAAGGGAAAAAATAGAAAGAAAATCAGAAGCATCAATATATCTTCATTGAATTTGAATGAAAGGAAAACCAACCATTCTAATCAATGTGAAATTAAACCTTGTACTTTTAGCTTTAATAGTAAATCAATTAAAAATCACTAGTCTAGGGTATTGTTGGAGTCATAGGCTCTTGTATGGTCCTACTCTTCCTCCATAGGAAGGAGTATGTTCACTGAGGACAATTCAGTGTTCTTGGTGACAGAACCAGTGCTGGCAACCATAGTCATATAGTATTCATATCAAAAACCTTTTGTAGAGAACTATTAGAGTTTTGGATTGCAGTTTTACCCGATCATCTGGGAAGTAAACACTTTCCTTTTAGCAACTGTCTTAAATGTGTTGGCTAAATAGAACTATCATTCAAAAGTTTTTGTACCCCATAAGAACAACAATACCAACCAATCAGAGCTCTCAGGGACTAAACCACTAACCAAATGGCTCCAGCTCCATATGTAGGAGAGGATGCCCTTGTTGAACACCAATTAGAGGAGAAGCCCTTGGTCCTGCAGAGGCTGGACACCCCCTCCCCCAGTGTAGGGGAATCTCAGGGCGGGGACGTGGGAAGAGGGGCGGTTGGGGAAGGGGAACGCCCTTATAGAAGAAGGGAGAGGGGGATGGGATAGGCTTTTGGATGGGAAACTGGGAAAGGGAATAACATTTGAAATGTAAATAAAAATATACCAAATTTTAAAAAAAGAAAAGTATAACATAAATGTTAAAAGATGTATGTGCATATAGAGTACAAGTCAGGCCTGTGGTCAAATGGAGCTCAAGTTATTATGTGGTACCAATTTTAAATTGTCACATTGTACCACAGATTGAATCAGAAACAGTGAGAGTAGATCCCAGAATTATTCTCAACAAGCAGCTGAGAAATTTAGTATTAGTATATAAGACACGATCCCAGTAGATTGATAAAGAAACAGAATATGAGAATACCATATTACCCCCTGTATTTTTGAAGATTATCTTTGTGTAGGTGTTTGGCAAACTTTCCATCTTATGACTCACTGCAAGGAGGATATATATGTCGCTCACGGAGCATGTTAAAATGGTCATTTCTACCTCTTTCGTGCACTCCATCTTATCAGAGACCTAAGGCATGAACCCAGTGCTTGAAGCGAGTCCCAAGAACTGTAAGATTCTGTGTTAGACAAAGAAGCACCAGTCTAGATGCATAACAGTCAAGTAAAGCTTCTGGATTAGTGTGAGTAATTGTGTGAGTGCATTAGGACGCCATGGAGCCATGTGTATCCTGCCGCCTCTGTGGGCTCAGGCTGTTCTGACAAGGAACTACATCACTTTGTTTCATTAAATGGTCCTGCTTTGTGTCCTCACGGAATTACAGTCTGGGTGGTTGTCAGAGAAGAACAGCAGCCTGATCCAGGGTAGACATGTCCCTTTGTGAGCTTGTCCTGGCAAAGCAGGGTGCCATTTATCTTCACCTTGAATAGATGGGAGAAATTGGCACGGTGAGAAGAGCACTGGGCCTAGGCCATCACGCAGAGCTCTGCAAATGATCTTGCTCTCTTCCCATGTTGGAGGGGTATTGTTAAGGGTGGACAGAAAGACAAATTAGAGCTGTTACTGTAGTGGAAGGAATTCTGTAATGTAAGCAGTGGGGTTCCATCCTTACCACAGGTAAATCCTCCCATCTCCATATTTTAAGGCAAAGGCATATTTCATCCTGAAAAATGGAATACAGTCCAATTTGAATTTTTCATCGAGGCAGGTAATCTTTGCAGGTGTGCTAGCATGTTAATATGTTACACATGATGGGTGCTTTCTTCCAGCCATTTTCACCGATTTCCCTTAGCATGGCTGGGTGAGGAGCTGTTCTGAGACATTGTGGTGCTGCCTTGAGGCACACCCACCACTCTTTCTGGCTGTGTTAATTTATTCTGCCTTCTCAGAACCAGCGTGAATGACGCTTTGCCAGAGGAGGTCTCAAAGGATGCACAGATCCAGAGAACCTGCCACCCCAATCAGGCTAATACATAAACTCTGGCTTAACCTTAGTTTTCTCATTTTCCTCCTTGAAAACAAGCACCTGGTGAGTTCGCCCAATTGAATTAAACACTGTTATGTTTATGGAACTCTAATACCCTAGATAGTTTTTAAGATTGTGTATGCAGGCATGTGTGTGTGTGTGTGTGTGTGTGTGTGTGTAACACATATATTAATTTATATATTATAATACACTTATATATTATATTATATATATAAATTATACATATATATAATTTAACTGTGAGAGTATCAAAGTATTGCATATAATGGAAAAATTTTACATTCATTAATTCATTCTAGGCAGTGTAAGTACTGTAGCCCAGATGAGGCTGGCCTAGAACTCATCATGATTCTTCTGCCTTATCCTCTTGAGTGCTAGAATGATAAGTGTACCCCAACACTGGACAAAATGTTATACTTAATGGACAGGTCTCTTCTCTCTAGTTTAGCCTCTTCTTTGGACTCCGTTTGTTTTTATGCTATCTTTTGGTGGGCATCTATAGTTACTGTAGGAAGAGATGCAGTGTAGCCTGCATCCTAGATACAGGAGCTCCCTCTTATTCTGCTGTCGGCAGCTGTATTAGACTCCCTTGCTTTTTGTATCGATGAGTAAGGATACTATTCACTGGTTGTAGCTGTAGCACTGGCCTTTGTGTGTGGAGCTGTATAACAATGAGCCGCCATTTTGTGTTTATATTGCACGATTTTGATCATCCGCTTAAAAGATGTTGTGACAGTAGTATGGTTTCATAGCATGCTTATGGTAATGAAGAAGTTAATTAGCAATATTGAACAGGACTTGAAGACATGAGTCTTAATAAGTAATGCTAAAAATATTAATGGCAGTCATCTGTAGATAAGCATAATATGCCTTGGGCCAAGGGGAAATTGGTCAGATTATTTAAAAATATCATTTGAGAATCCTTCAGTATTCTGCTTTCAAAAGGCTAATGCAGACAAATACATATTCTTTAACATACTGAAAATGCTAATTGCTGTTTCTCTGGTAATTTTCCTTCTGTTGACTAAAAATACGCCAAGGTAGAAAATGGACATTTCTTTTAGCAACAATGAGCCAATCATTTTTAATAATAAATTTGGTATGATAGAAAATGACAATTCTGCCAGTAAATGAGACAGGCAGCTCACCAGGAATACTGGAATTCTGGGGGCTAACTCAGACATATTGATAGAAGCAGTCTGAGTGTTCCAAAGAAGTCTTAATTCAAGCACTAGGAAATCCATAATTGGAAAGAATCCCATAGTGACTGCTGATTTCTCCTCTAATTATACAGGAGTTTGTTGTGTCATAAGCCCACTTAAGAACTGTGGCTTCTGATAAGGAAAGTGCCCCCAGGTTCTGCTAACTAGACTGGGTGTTACCAGAAATTTACTTCAGTGGTCCAAGCATTCAACTATCATGTAGTAATCAATACAGTAAATGTGCAAACCCTGTAAGTGTTTAAATGTGACATCCAGTCAGCCCAAGGGCCCCCCAGAGGTTAAACTTGCACTTCACATGAGCGACTCAGTGTAGTCTCTGATGTACTGGCAGTTTTATTATAATTGTTGAAGGTAATGTTGCTGTAGTATTTTGTAATATCATCATTAGCTGTGGCTCTGTGTGGAGGCAAGCATGCAAAATGAATAAGTATTTGCTGGATTCCCGTAGACTTAAAGCAGGTGTTTTCTAATAAGAAAAATATGCTTATTTGTTTATGAATGTCACAAATAGGACGATAATCTGAGTAGAATTTGCCAAAAGTTATGAAAGCCAAGAAAAATGAGACAGGCAGTAGACGTTTTGAAAAGTGGCAGTTCTCAATTATATATTAAGTCTCTCCATAAATGTTCTGCCTAGATGAGTTATGACCCTACTCAAAATATTTGATTTCATTTTTTCAACACTGAGTAAGTGTGTATTCTGTGCAAAACACTTACCTGGGTGCTTTGATAGATAAAGTATGAGCTCGTGCTCAATAGATATAAAAATAGTTACTTAGTTATAAAGGCAACGCAGTTAAAAATCAAGTCGTGGCCAAGAAAACAAATCCCATAAAAGTTGTGTTTGACATGGATTTACTCTTAACTAAAACAGATATTTAGCGAAATCTCATCTGATACTCATGAGATAAGGGAATGTTGACTAAGTTAAAGTGTATTAAGCTCTATGAGTTTTTCAATATTTGATAGTTTTAATGAAAAAAATGCCAATTATATAACTTGGCTCAACAGTGTGCAGCATATTTAAAGGGACTTGAATCACCTCACAATAATTAATCAGCAAATTGATTCATGGGATTTAGACTAGAAAGTTGTCTCTTGTTCTTGGTTTACTCCCCCACAGTATGTTCATCACTAATGGTAGAGATGACAGTGACATAGCAAACCACATTGGTAGATGAGCGATTACTGAACAGGCATAACCAACCATACTGGGTGACTATATCTGGAATTGAATGGATTTAGACTTCTACATACCAATCATTTTAAATAGAAAAATATAATCTATTGTGAATGTGTGTTTTTATTATTGTTGTTAGTGTATAGTTCAGCATGGGAAGCCTTTTACTTCATTTCCATTAAAAATTGATGTATGACATCATGACTCACTTTGGTCTATCTTAGTGTTGCGTGCTGAGATTTAACAAGCAGAACCCTGTTATCATCTATCTGGGTAGCTTTCAGTGTTTAAGGGATCCCAGGCACAGTTCTGATCAGCATCATCCAGTCTGGGTTGGGAAAGACAAATACAGTTTTCAATCATATTAATGAGCAACCATGCAACAATAATAGGTAACACAGGTGAAGAGTTTCTTCTCTTTTTTTCCTCATGCCTTCAAGCTGCTCCTTACTTTGGATTAAAAAAAAATCCCTGGATGGGATAGAGAGATGGTTTAGTGGCACTGACTGCTCTTCCAGAGATCCTGAGTTCAATTCCCAGCAACCACATGGTGGCTCACAACCATCTGTAATGGGATCTGATGCCCTCTTCTGGTGCGTCTGAAGATAGCTACAGTGTACTCTTATATTATAAATAAATAAATAAATAAATAAATAAATAAATAAATAAATAAATAAATCTTTAAAAATGAAAAAAGAAACCCTGGCAACATCTTTTGCAAAGCCTGTGTTTGAGAGCCAGGCAAGAAGATGCTTGGGTGGTGGGTATTGTAGGAACTCTTAGGCAACTGATGAAAGGTCAGAAGATTTTCTGGGCTCCTAAAGAGATCTGCTACCCACTACAAAACATGATAATCTCATGTGAAACTCTAACAGTGTAGTAGTATCTCAGGCTTATTAGGGAAAATAAGTTACTATGTGTAAAGTACTTTGCACAACAGGTGTGTAACCCCCAAGTAAGAGTTAAACATAAAAAGACGAGGATAAATGGCTGTTGAGAGACAGGCAGATTGTAGGGAAACTGAGGAAGGCAACAGTCTGTCACTGGGTCACGAGAGCTCTCTGGACGAGAAAGCATACAGCCTTCATGCTTTCAGTGGAACCTGAAGATGTGGCTAGAAACAAGATATAAAGAAAAATCTTCCCCTTTGGTAGACTGCAGTTTACATTTTTTTTTCAGTGTTGTTTAATTGTACTGTACTTCCCTACCTCCCAAACCTTGGTCATTTTGAAAATGACGTAAAATTTGCAAGTAATTCAACAACTCTGCTACTCGATAATTTTCATCTAAAATGGTTGTTTGTGCTTTCTGGGGAAAAATATGAAAGTATTGTTACTGCCTAAAATGATATGAAAATTATCATGAAAATAGTTTTTGAATACTTAGATATCTTCTGAAGCTGACATGGAGTAGTGTCTGAAGGTCCTAGAATCCCTGTTCTCTGACCTCATGTATCAAAAATGATCTTCGTAAATTCAGAGAATTGTTGCTGCTACAAGTCTCCTTTCCTTTCTTTAACCAAATACAAGATCACAAGGCAGTGCCATTGACAGTATCGTCACATTCCTCAGAGCTTCTAGCCATGCTGCAATGACTTTTTGATGCACATAGCTCTCGATTAAATTAATGGTCTTGTTGAAAACTTTGTTGGAAATATTAAATCAATGTAGTGTTTTCAGAAAATAAAAAAGTTAATAAAATTTGGAAGGCATCATGCATCTTTTAAAATTGTTTTCTTAAAAGGCAATTGCTTTTTCCTGGTATGCTAAGACTGTATTTATTTTAAGCTACCCAAAAGTAATCCAGAAAAGCAAGAAGGTCAACACATCTTTTTACAGTAGTTCCGTGATATTATTAGTGTAGTACTACATGATAGAACAACAGAGGTATCCTTTTTATAACTTAGAAGGCATAAAGCTGAAAAATTTTTGATCTTTCCTGGATAATACATAAAATTTTAAGGCAGAATGTTCACTTTGTGACAATACTAATACAGTCTATCTTCAGTCAGGCTAGTACAAAACTGTTCAGTATCTATGGCTATTGTCAAATGCCAATATCCTTTTATTAAAATGTCTAAGGCTTGAGTGTGATTGGTAGGCAGTCAGTTTTTATTGTTTAATAAATATTTCTTTTACTTTTAAGTGTTCTCCTAGTCAGCCCTTCAGTCACTCATTGTGTCAAGGGAGGCCAGACATTGTACGTGGCTATAATAGATAACACTGTTTAATTAAATAAAACCAAAAGTAAGATCCCATCAGACAGAGGACAAAATGGATAGTACAAAACCATGTGGTGTCAGGATAAAAGAGTTCTCAGGCTCTCAGAAAGACTCCCTTACCTTAGCTGCTCTAGCTAAGAGCACGATTCAGCACAATTTCAGTTGTGGTTACTTTTGCTGTAATAAAATATTATGACAAAAGGACCTTAGGGAAGAAGAGGATTACTTGGCTTACATTTCTTCATCGTAATCTATCATTGAAGGAACTCAAGACAGGAGGTCAAGCCGTGCAGGAACATGGACACAGAAACTGATGCAGATGTCAGGGAAGAGTGCTGTTTGCTGGCCTGCCCCTCATCCTTGCTCAGTCTGCTTTCTAGTAATAGGACCACCAGTCCAGGGGTGGCACCATCCACAATGGGCTGAGCCTTCCAGATAAATCACTAATTAATCCCCTACAGGCTTCCCTAGAACCTATCTTATTCAGACAATTTCTCCATTGAAGTTCCCTCCTCTGAGATGATTACAGCTTGTGTCATTGATATAAACATAGCCAGGGCATACACGTTTGTTAAAATATAGTGTATAGTTAAGAGCTCAATCTGGGTTTCGAGCCTCTTAGCTTTCTAGAACACAGAATGAAATTCATCTGAAAATAACTAGAGTATCTTTTCAATATGATTGTAAACTAAGCATCTGAGAAATAATCATTAATTTCTTGAAAAAAAACTATTTTATATTCAAAATGTCTCCCTTCACAATCACAGTAAAATCCCCTGAAATCTTATACTAATTGCTGAAAAGATTCTTCAGTATTACAATTAAAAACAGAATATAGCCAATGGCATTCACCTGTGCATAAAAAATAAACATCTGTAACAAAATGTATTAATTAAAGTAAGTTGCTCCATATTTCTTAATTTTGTCTACTAAGTTGGCCTTGGGAGGCTATTAGAAGCAGAAAAAAATAGAACAGTTCCTCTTATATCCTCCAAGTGATTACATTTTTGAATAACACATTTGTGAGTGACAAATATCTCAATTGAAGTTATTATAAAAATGAATTAAATCAGATGATTGCATAATGCTATCTAAATGTCATCAGATATCCTGGAAGAAAAATGGCTTACTCTTGTGTGAGCATTCTTGAAACAGAGCCAAAAGGAGTTGGTCTTAGTCACTGTTATTTTGCTGTGAAGAGATATCATGGCCAAGGCAACTCTTATGAAAGAAAACATTTAACTGGGCCTTGGCTTACAGTGTCTGAAGGTTCATCCCCTGTCATCATAATGAGAGCATGGTGGCTCGAATAACACAATTATCACTAGACATTCATTATGATAGGGAGCAGAGAACAGGGAGAGAGAGAGAGAGAGTCCAAGAAAGCTCACTTCCTAATCCTACTCAAAACATTACACCAAGGAACTAGATGTTCAAAACGATGAGCCTTGGTGAACCATTCTCATTGAAACCATTACAGAATTCAAGGTCAACCTTAATGCCAGCTAAATTGCATGAGACCCTGCCTACAAATAGATGATAGATTGATAGATAGATAGATAGATAGATAGATAGATAGATAGATAGATAGATAGATAGATAGATAGACAGACTCAGTTTCCAGAGAGTACTTAGGTATTGGTCTAAGAGAAGAGGGCTCAAAAGAGCTACAAATTGAACCTCCAATAGTCCATAAACTTATGTCTTCCCATTTACAATAATTTTTCTATCCAAATACCCTGACAAATATCTACATTAAAATTGTTTACTAGTGCTACCATAAAACAGATCTTATTGGCTTCTTCACATTGGAGACCAAAGAAAAAATGATCGATTATTATGAAACCTGCACAAGCTACCCTACCACTGTATAGCACCACTCACACAATGTAACAGCAATTGAACATTGCACCAAACTTTTGGCTTAACTCCCATGATATATCTTGAAGAAAATATGAATAATAGCTAAACAGGTCAATTGGTTATCCCATGTATTGAGAAAAATTGGGTACTGGAATTTAGTTTCCCACTGGTTATTTTCTAATGCAACAGATAACACTATAATGGATAGGATTTCACATCTAAAAGTAATTTAGTTTAAAAATAAAATAAAAGTTGGAGAAATGAGTCAGAGCTTACTTAATACTATGTACTGCTTGTCCAGAACAGTGGTTCTAATCCCATAGTGGTTCTAATCCATAGTGGGAGTTGGGAGTTGAAAGTCCCTTTCACAAGGATTGCCTAAGACCAACAAAAAGACAGGTACTTACATTACAATTCATTATCATTGAAAAATTATGGTTATAAAGGAGTAACAAGAATAGTTTTATAGTTAGGGGTCACCACAACATGAGGAACTGTATTAAGGGGATGAGACATTAGGAAGGTTGAGAATCAGTGCTCTAGAGGATCCTACTACCGTTTAAGAACCTACCCTATGCTGCTTACAACTACCTGTGACATCAGCCCAAGAGGACCTTATGTCTTCTTCTGGCCTCTGGGCCACTTACAACCACATTCCCACACTCATTTATGTACCCAGGTTTTTAATTAAATGAAGCTTAAAATAATATACAGTAGGAAATATTTTAATCAAGCCAACATAGAACTTATTTTAGAAATGATGATTTGTCTCTCACATATGTGGGTTAAAGCAGTCCTCGTCAGAACATCTTCACACTGGTTCCGCATTTGACTGTTTGATAAGTGAACAGTATGATTTAAATGACACTTATTCGTAGGATGATAATTATTTATGCATTGACTTATGTGGTTCCACTCTTCTACAAAGCGGTACAACTGCACTTGCACATGTGTAAGTTGGTCTTGATGAACGCATGAAAGCCATAATAAAGAAACTTGCTGGGAGAAACGCTTCAAAGCAGACCAGTTTGTCACCATCTATGCAGAGGAGAGTAGCCCTGCCTAAACACAGGTCTCAGGTTTCATTATAACTTGTGAATATTTCATAAAGCATATTACAATTGCATACGAGAATTATGTTTATTTAAGCTTCCCTTCCTACAAAAATTTGAAGGTACTAACTCTTGTTTGAAATGTTCTAAGTATGCCTAAAAGCACACAAAACTTTCTTTTAATTAGCACACTTAAACTTTATTTAATCAGCACCTCATAAGAAAAATGTCTAATGGTCAACTTTCAAAAATTTCTCAAAGGAATGGAATTTCTTCATTTCTAGCAAAATGTAATTAATTTTTAATTATATTTTACTTTCCCCAAGACACGTTCATATGGTAGATCAAACATTATGTAACTCTAGTCTGAAGGTTCTAGAAGTCACTGACAAAGTGTTACATAATAGAACCAGAATGTAAAATACAAAGTACAAGACATAAGTGAACCATGCCCTTTTCTCAGCACCTGTTATTAAAAATAGAATAAAAGTCTTCCTATTTGAATCCCTTACATATGAGTCATGCTAAAGAGGTGAGCTTTCTACCTAAGTGAGCACTTTTAATCACTAAAACATTTATGGCTTTTAATTCCTTTCATAGAGATGCTGTTCTAACTTTTATACCCTACTTTTTAAACAACCCAAGTTAAGTTTAACTTTTCTTGGTAGTCCAGTGCTTCATATAGTTGATATTTAAATGCTTAGTTTCAAAAAATTCGGTTACTTTTACTGCACCATTGCTGAAAATGAATTCTCCCTGATTTAAGTGATACCGTCAATAAAAAGCAAAAGTCCTGGGTTTACCTTTGGATGTTATATAGCTCCTATTGTTGTTGTCTGTGTATTTACTTGCATTATTACAGATCTTTTTTTCATCAATTTACTTATTTTTTTCAATTTTCATCCTGATTGCAGCCCCCCTCCTCCCAATTTCTCCTTGCACGGCACCCCCACCCAATCCCCTGTGTATCACTGCACCTAGAACATCAAATTTCTTCAGGACTAGACATATCCTCTCCTACTGAGATCAGACAAGGTAGCCCAGTTAGGAAAAGAAGAATAGACCCCTTTTCTTATGCTAAATCAATACATTTGTGTTCTTACTTAAAATAAGCTAAAATTGAAAATGAAAAGAACCATGCTGATAGTGGGATACATAAAACAGAACTAGAATTTATTCTCTTGAGTTACCAGATAATCAGGTAATTATCAAATACATGAGAAGGAAGTACTAAGGATCAAGGTAGATGATATCACATGGAAACCTCTCTCTCCAATTCACTTTCCTGCTTTAGTTTTAATCCATCAATCGATTAAATCAGGGAGCACTTGGCTATAATTATCCCCTTAGAACAGGTTTGATTCTGCAAACCCATCTTCCAGAGCATGACCTGTTGAGAACGTTTGTTGAAGGTGTCGCTGAGTGGGCCTTCCCTTTAACCATTTGGAGACTGGAAATTTGGTGTGTAGCCATCTATACTACCTGTCCATTCTGCATAACGACTGCTAATTGCCTCCGGTGTAGCAAATTTTTCTTGTATCCTCATCTCTATTCTCTATGGGATTGTCAGATGGATACTAGACACTTCCAAAAGAATAATTTAAACCTTGTAGTTGATTTTCTTACTGCGCTGTTGCTTTTTATAGTAAGATTTGTCAAAACTACCATAAGAAATAGAACCTTATCCTACATTCTGACCCATCAATGACATGTCATAATCTTAGCTTAACTCTTTACAGTGAATGAAGTCTACATGCACTTCCAAACATAGGAATAGTAAGGTTAAGTAAAAATTAAATTTCAAATCTCTGAAAGGTCTGTAGAAGTCAAAATAGTGACTTAGTGTTCAGTACAATAAATTATGGAAAAAAATACTTTTTATGCAAAGAATTTGATGGGCCATCTCCTTAAGGTCGGGACCAAAGATGCACAGACATGGCCATGCCTGGTAATTATGTGTTATCCTTGAGGGAGCCAGGTGTTTATTGTTACTGAGAGAGTCTTAAGCATCCCACAGAATTTAGTTGACAGTGCTCAGACGTATTTTGCTCTTTCTTCCAATTGCAAATCTGTTTACCAGTCAGGGAGTTAAAAAAAAAAATCATTGTTCCTCAGATATTAGCGGGAGGTCACATTGCCCTCACAAGGGGAGGGCAGAGTAGATGAGTTATTACAGTTCATTGTCCTTCATAGTCCCTCCTCCTTAGGAGTTTACCTTTGTGGTGTCCTTTACTAATGTATTCAAAAGACAGAGGGAAATTTTGCTTGTAATACTTTCTGAAAAGACCAAATTGGTTGGTTTTTAAGCCAATTAATCTAAGAAGAGAACACCTGTCTCTCCTTAACTAATGAGCCTAGTGTTTTCCCATGAATACATTTTTGAAAATACTGCTGATCAGCGGAGCCATAATTCATTTCTAGTCATCTATTTCTTCCAATTTGAAACAAATAAAAGCTTCCTGTTCGCGAGGCTCCTGGGAAGGAAAGACAAGCTGATTGTTCACTTGCCTGTGGAGATATTCTCCATGAAGAGGAGCTCAAATGTACTTGGCAATGATTGACTTGTTTAAAGAATAGGGTAGCAGTGTTAGAAGAGGCACTTGTTCATTTTTAAGTCGTGGAGCCTAAATGAGGTATACTGTTAGAAGGCTCCTTCAGTCTTCTGTCCTGTTTGCTTGTGAACTAATGACCATTCTGCGCATAGATATTAACTGTAAGTCATTCTGAGGATACTCACTGCTGTGGCTTCCATATGAATAGCACCTTCTCTCTCAACCGCCTTTCACGCTAAAGCAGCTCAGGAAATTCCTATGCAATAAATTCATTTTACATGAATAGTTTTATCTCAGCCTACAGATGAGAAATTGGGAGAAACGATTCAAAGGATCTCTCCGTACATCAAATAATAAAATAATACTATTTTCTTTTTAAAAAATGAAATAAAATAAGTTTTGTGCCCAAAAGGTTTATAAAGAACACATCAAGAACGGCCAGAGACAAAGTGCTAGTTAGAATTCCCGTGTCTCATTACTTTTGGTTCAGACATGACCTTGAGCAAATCGTTTGAAATCATCTCCATTTAACTGGATATGTTATGCAAATTTCAAAATGAAATATATATGTACATGAACCAAGTCACTTTTCTAGCTTATGAATTGCCATCTGCAAATTAATAATTTTCAGCTATCACCAAGGATTCCCCTTGTTTGGTAGAAGTAAACCTGCTTCCTGGAGAGAACCAGCAGAACTGCTACTCTTTATCAAAGATCTTTTATTAATTGTTGTCATTACTATTATTAGTATTATTGTTATTATTATTATTATTAATTCTACTCTTCCAAACAGGTTATAATGCAACTATGTAGAAAACAAAATATATAATTTGATGCTATTTATTAATAAGTCATATTTATATATTTATGTTTATCTTTTATCATGTATCCCATCTCTCATTAAACCTTGGAGTTTGTGGCCCAACAAAAGCCACAAGGCAGTGCACCACTTGCATTCTATGTTTTTTCGTATCAGATGTGAACTTCTGTATCTACAGTAATGAAGCTTTTGGAGCAGATTCTACAAAAGTTCATACAGACTTTCACAAAGAGACTTGGCCTGTTCCCATCCCAATGTGTCTGGTGGAGTCTTCTCCCCCATGGAGTCTGTACATCATTGTCATGTTATTTGCAAAAATCAAAAATAAAATACATAGAACTTGGTATCGTCTAGATATAAACACATAACTGACATGAAGCAAAAAGGAAATCGTCTTGGGACATAATAGGCATGTGTGAAAATGTCATCAAGAAACTCACTACTTTGCATGTTAATTAAATAGTAATAATAAAAATAAAAGGAAGAAAGGGTGAAATGTACAGAAAGCATTCTACAATGTGTCTTCTATCGCAGGAGAGTGGGGACAGTTGTCATTAGATCATACGGTTTGGTGGTAATTCTAAGTTCCCTATAGATTTCTCAATTTCTGCACTTAAAGCTGTCTCTTTTCTCAGACAGGCTATGCACTTATTTCTCAACTACAGAAACCCGATGCACTTCTGCAAATAATTTCGTAGAAGCGCCTGATCTTACAGGACCAATTCAAGTCAAGTTAAATGAGCCTTTTCATCTTTCAGTTTTTTGAGAGTTTGTGCCTTTTGAGATTTTCAACAAGGCAAATTTATAATATATGAGAATTAGAATGGGGAACAGGGTTACCTGCCTGCAGTCTGAGAGACTGAAGAAGTTGTATCAGAAGGGTCAACTGAGTCTGACATAGATACCCAAGATTCTGAGTCAGGAGTGTCCCTTGAGTCCAAGAGATCAGCAGTGTCCTTAGCAACATTGGGAAAGTTGATCTCTAAATTTTTTTTTAAGTTTTTTGGAATAAAACTTTGGTTAGAGCTTTGATGTCTAAGATGGGTGGATACCTAGCCTTTCTTGTGCATAACAAGTTACATTTCTAAACATCAACTGTTCAACTTTGGACAAGAAATTGGAATTTAATTACCCCACCCAAGAGTGTTCTAAATTTAAATTCTTCCTATTAATTTTGGAAACATATTTCTTCTGAAATTATCACAGGGCTGAGGCAAAGACAGGGAACACTCAAACAAGATTTGTAGTGCAATGTGGTTTCCCATTGGCAGTGGAGAAGCAACGTTAAAAACGATTTGATTGATTTTATACCATAGTTTGCCTGAGTAGAGAAAGGTGAGTTTTTAACATCTTTAACACAGATGTTAGTGTACAGTTAAACATTTAACAAATACCTACACTGTAGTGTTCCTCGATTTGATACTTTCAACTTTTATAGAAATAAAATTGATTAAAGAAGAAAAGTCTATCTACATTGTCCATCCAAAACTGACTCTGCTCAGGGGTAAGTCCCAGCAACATGAATTCTCTTTGTATTCAATTTACTGTTATGTAAATAAATTCTCACTTAAGTACTAGGTTAATTTTTTTTCTTTTGCATTACAGTTCTATATTGGGAGCCAGGGTGTTATTAATGTTAATAATTAAACTATCATTCTTATTATCTGTTTGGTTTTAATCTCCCTCCTGGATTTCCTTTGTAGCTTTGGGGAGTTATAACCTCTTACCCCATCTGTTAATGTGGAAAGGCAGACTTGTAGTATATTCTGCAAGCAAATTAGATGGATAAGTATGATTTAAGTTAAGCTTTTTTCCCTGTTCATTATTTTGACTTTCTTTAGTCCACCTTTGACCACAATGAACAAAACATGTAACATACATTTTCTGAAATGAATTTTACTAACACAAATCCCAGGAAAGCACAGTGGGTAGGAGCATGAAGCAGCCTTTTCCAGTAACCCCCTACTCCCACACACACAGTCAGGAAGCCTACCCAGGGAGAGATGAATGATTGCACTTATATCAATCACCTTCCCCTTTTTATTCAGGTTGCGATTCTTGCCGAGAGAATTGGGCTACCTACATTGAATATGGGTCTTCTCTTCTCAGTTAACTCAATACAGACACCCCTCAGAGAGGTACTCAGAGGTTTATCTCATAGGTGGTTATTGACACTGTCAAGGTAACATTCGATATCCACTATAACAGAGTGACATTTGAACTTGAGAAAACTAGAAAAGCTCACTGAAATGCTTAATAATTACTCTAATGGCTTTGTGTTTGGGGGGGTACATTTTTGTAACTACCATCATTTTGCCCAGTTTCTGGAGAGAAAGCACAGTGGCTTTTAGATAACGATATCATAAGAAAAGTTCCCCATCACAAATGAGAAAAAAAATCAATTGCTGTCTGGAGAATTTAACCTGTGATGAAAAAATTTATGCCAAGCATTAGATGTCTGAGACTGATATGTAAACTATTCAAGTTGTCATGGCAAAGAGCCTGCTAAGTTTTGGGATATTGTAGAACCTTTAGAGCTAGAGGAAGTGGGTTCTTTTAAAAGAGCATCAGGCTCTAGTTGTCCTGTACTTCTTTGCTTCCTAAGTGTGGACACATTTTACTTGTCCACACAGATAGTCTGTACCTTCTAAAGCTGTAAGTCAGAGTAAATGTTCCTTCCCCAAGTTAACCTGCCAAAGTAAATTCTCCTGCAACTTTTCTGGAAAGGAACGATACTTAATTAGACTTAATTTTTTTCTTAATTTTATAGTACTTTTATAAATTGCTGTATTCAGAAAGATTTATGATGCAGGTCTCTAGAACCGTCACTTTTTTACATGCAATTATAGGCCATAAACTACAAGACCACGGGCCTTGATACAAAGCATAGACATTGGTAATGTGACCAGATATTCAAGCAGGACATCCAGGACAGACCAAGCTAAAAATCCTACCCAAGTCTAGTTTGGCGGGCCAATGGCTTTATTGAAATGACCTAAGGGAAGCCAAGAAAAAGATCCCCAAACAGCTGCACCACTGCGATTTGAACACAATCATGGATGATGACCTCATGATCCTGAATCACGATGTTCTATGTCCAGCTCATATTTTACCTTCTGGATGGATCAGAATTCTCACTACATACTGAAGCTACAGACAGTTTTGGCAATGGGGATGTGCAGTAGGTGAAGTCCTATGGGGAGGGCCTGATAACTTCCGTTCTTCTGGGAAGCATTCACAATCTCATTATTATCACCATTGACCTATACTTCATTCTTCTACGTATTTCCTGGTCATAACTAGGGAGTTAAAAGTTGTCTTTATGCTATAAGAGTGATGATACGGTCATGCAAACCTGTAGAAAGAAAGCAATGACGTAATAGCTTTCTGAAAATGATCCGTGTGTGTGTGTGTGTAATCCTGTCAGTATAACAAGACAAAGGTACATGCATTAGTCATTAATTTGCTATGACAGATACTTGAGAGAAACTGTTTTGAGAAAGGAATGATATATATTTGTATTTAAGAGCTTTCCACCCGTGTTCAGGGGTTCCATTGCTTGGTGTCTGAAAAGCCACAAAACATCATAGCAGGAAGAGTATAAAGAGAGGCTGTTCACCTCATGTTACTCAGGAAGAGTAGGGAGGAAGGGGCCAAGACAAACTTTTGCCCACAAGGAGAGTGATCTGCACTCCGCAGCTAGATGCCATGTCCTTCAGTGTACAGAACCTTACAAAATAGAACTGTATGATGGACCGGACTTAATATATGAGATTATGGAGCAAATTTTATGTGCAAACCATAGCATTTCTAAAAATGTTTTAACTTTAAAATCATGTTTTATGAAAGAAAGGTCAATGGGTTTTATTTCTTTGGTCAAGTCAGATTGCTTGTTTTGTGTCCTGCCTTCTTAGCCCCTCCAATTTCAGTACCAATCTCCATCTTCATATTTGTTTTTACATACAGTGTGCTGCCTTATACCATTAACTGTGCAAGTGGATCAGAGTGAAAAGATCATTGATTTGGTCTTCATTTTCTTCCTCCAAAATGTATAGTGACATCATTCAAAAGATTAGTATACAATATTGCCTTTGTACTTTACACCTATGGGTAAAACCCCATGCTATTCTGTACAGATCTCTACTTGTGAATATATTTATATTTAGAAGTCATTAGTCATGGGTACTTGATAAAACAATCTTACAAAATATATGGGTAAGATAAAGGCCATATGGGTAATGGCCTTTTGTGTTTAATTTTCATAATATATATTTTAAGTGAACATGCTTGAGGATGAATCAACAGCATTTAGCACATTGAGACTCTTTAATTATATTAGCATATGTTAAAAAATAATAAGAAAATGATTTATACACATTGTAACACTGGATAACTTTTTAAAAAAATAGTATCCATTATTGTTTATTTAATTGATCCAACCACAAAGCTGGATACCTTTTAACTACAAGTTTAATTTATGGTCAGCCTTTGTAAAAATAGATTTTGTCATTCACCTGAAGACATTTAAGGAGTTGAATATTAAAACAAACGCAGAAATAAAAGAATTTCTGCATTGAAACTATAGTTTTCCATGACATGTAGAACTTGAGCATAGTTTTCCAAGTCCAAATAGCGTAAACTCACAAAGCAACATGTAGAAATACTACTGCGCTTCCTGAAGACATCGTGGCTCTCCAGACAGGATCCAATAATAGGTCAATTTGTACCTACAGTAAGCTGCCTGTGGTGCGGAAGGATTTGGTAAGGGATTTGCTGATGCCTAATGTACCTGAAATGCATTGTCCCGACAAAACACTGCTCCACATGTTTTTAATTTTAATGTACCAAATCTCTAGAAATCAATGTACTTCTCAAGGGTTTAGAAACTTCACATTCTCTGAATTTCAGTTGGACTTCATCATGGTTCAGGAAGCAAGACAGCAGTTAGGAAGAGCAAGGTGACAGGATCAGGACATAGACTGGTTATATGTTGTCCAGAGATAGAAGCAGAAAGAGAGAGACCAGGACTTGGGATGGACTATGAACCCCAGAGCCCCTACCAGGTGATGTGTACTTAGGTCAGCCAGGCACCATCTCCTAAAGGTTCCATAACAGCACCACCAGCCAGGGACCAAGTGCATAAACACATAAACCTATGGCAGGGATTTTTTTCATTTAAATGACCACAAGCAGTAATTAATGACTTTAAAGGGTTTGAGTCTACTGCTTCCTCGAGTATTTTCATTCAAAAACAGTTTAATGTGTTACATTAGTTGAGCGTATATATATATATATATATATATATATATATACATATACACACACACACACACATATATATATATATATATATATATATAAAACTGAATACTTATATTTATAGTGTGCTAGTAGACTTTTCTGTGGTCAAAAGGAAGAACTGAAATAACGTCTTCCCTTTCAACCTGCATCCTAATTAAAGGGAGAACAATAGGCCGCCTTCCCAGACACACACGCGCATGTTTGCACACAAACTGTGAGTCACATTGCTTTTGCTTGGCTGTGAGAAAAGTCCAAGTCAAATTAGCTAGAACTAAGTTGAGGAAATTAATCACGGAGATACACTGAGTTCCAAAGAGCAGAGCTGGCTTCTCAATTAAAATATTTATATTACGCTATTAAAGCTCTCTCCATCTAGACGTAAATTCTGCTCTTTTTTTTTAATTGGCTGTTCTATAAGACAAAAATTCTGTATATCGTGTCCAAATTTTTACTGTGAACGTACTACATAAAGCAATGTTCCTGTTCCCCCACGAGCCACGCCAGACTCCAGTCTGGCCATGCCTCTAATCTGTGCTATGAGGCGGTAAGGAAGGAGGAGGCTGGGAAGGAAACCCGGGTCTCCTGCATGCAAGACTGGTGTTTTCAAATGAGCCATACAGCCTCGTCCCCTTTTAAACCGTTAGGTAATTCATTCGTGTTAGGGTTTGAATTTAGAATGTCAGACACCATATGCCAGCTCGTACCATGAAGCTGCAAAGTCTGCACTCTTCTAATTGATACTTAAAAAGAACAAGATTGACAATGAAAACAAAGTTTGTAACTATGCATTTTACAAATGTGTCCAGGGAGATAATTTCATTTCTTCTTTTGGTCTTTTCCTCAAATATGATTCTTAAAATCATGTTTTGAGGGCTAGAGAGATGGCTCAGTGGTGAAGAGCACTGACTGCTCTTCCAGGGGTCTCCTGAGTTCACATCCCAGCAACCACATGGTGGCGGAAAACCATCTGTATGATCTGATGCCCTCTTCTGGTTTTTCTGAAGACAGATACAGCATGCGTGCGTGCGTGCGTGCGTGCGTGTGTGCGTGCGTGTGTGCAGTGTGTATCATCTTTTAAAAAATCATTTTTGAATAGGAATCATCATTTTAATTCCCACTAGAAGCAGTGGGTGTAGCTCTCTTGTTTGAAATAGAAGAATGAGACTATAATATGACGCATTTTCTCTTTTACATTACCATTTCCATTCACTATTATTAATGAAAATTTTTAAAGATTCTTTTAAAGAAAACCAACAGAAATTCTATGCAGCCCTTGACAAAGCGTGCGTTTGATTGGGTGAATTGTTTGTCTAACTATAGAACAAGTTATTTGAAGTTGATTATATTTTATTGATTTTTTTTCTGTGTATGTGTTTTAAACTGCAAACAGAAGGTAAAACCATCTTTTCTTGTTAATATTGGGATTTCAACCTATCAATTCCACATTGTCTTCTTTAGATTTTCACCTACCCTCATTCCAATATAATCTATTTTAATGAACACCATATGGTGTGTGCTACTTAGTTATTTCTTTTTATGTGTAGATTTTCCATTCTTTTTAAATTGTGTGTGTGTGTGTGTGTGTGTGTGTGTGTGTGTGATTTTATGTGGTGTGCTGGAGCCCACAGGATACCAGGAGAGCTTCAGATGCTATGGAGCCAGGAGGCAGTGTTGAATTTGCTGATGTTGGTCTTAGGAACTGAGTAGAGACCTCTTTAACTATCGCAAGCCCTTTTAACTACTAAGCTGTCAATCTACCACTGTATTTTTAAAACATTAACTCTTGCTTTTATTGAATGAAGGGAGGCCTCTTCATGTCTTCTTTTGTGTAGTATCACACACATTCTTGAACTGTCTTAATTTTAATAGCAAGTACTTTGAAATGTAGTGTTAGTTTTTCATATAGAAAAAAGAACCAGGGGCCAAGAGTATATGTCAGTTGTAGGGTGTCTGCCTGGAATGTAGAAAGTTGTGGGTTTGGTCCTTAACATGGTGGGGAACAGAGGAATAAAGAAACAGAAAAAAAGTTCATAAAAATGATTGTAAACATAATAAAATCCAGTGATACATTTAATCACGTTTTCAATTACAGTAATAAAATTGGATAACCATTCAGAAACACAAAAACAACACCCGCCTTTGAACAAAGGAAACCTCATGGATGGTTGCACGGAAAATAATGAAATCCTGGCAGCTTTCACTATCATTCTTCAATGGTAGCATCTGTTCTGTTAAACCTAGCCAGACACTTGTCATTTGGGGGGGAAAGGGGGCACTTCTCTGGGCATATGACTAGGAGGAGAAAGGATAACACTGCTAATATCAAGATCTTGTACTTCTAGGGCTGGAGAGATGGCTCAGCCCTTAAAGGCTAGGTTCACAACCAAAGATATAAGATCTTGTATCTCCAATGTGCTAATGTGCTAACGAACCTGCCTATTCTTTGTATGTATACTTAAGTTTTAAGGTTTCCTAATTCCTCTGCTTGAGACTGCCAAAATTGAGATAGAAGAAATGTGTCAGAAGTGAACAACCCACACAGTGTTCATATTTTTCATCTTATAGCTTTTTTTCTCTCTCCTTCATTCAGAAGGGAGTTGTCAAAATTTCACTACAGGCTATCTCATTCATTCTATGCAATATTTTTAAATGTCTTAAAAGGAATAAGATCGTAAAATTTACTGTTATTATCCTGGGAAAATACCTGCAGTCTTTTATTTCTCTCTGTATTCGTGTAGTGTTACGCTTGAGTCATTCTGATCATGCTTCTGTAAGTTTCCAAATGCAGTGAGTTGTCATAGAGTTTCTGAGTTAAAGTCTCTACCGACACGTATTGATCTCAGTCGAGTAACATGCTGTCAGGTTCCGAAGTCTGTCGCCCTGACTGATCCTCACAGATCCAATGGATTGGTGAAAAAGAAAGACGGTTCTGACCTGACTGCAGGACAAGTAAGCATGTCCTTGTGTCTCCTTTTTTTTAAATTCAATGTCTGAGCATGCGTACTCTGGGCAAAATAAACAAACCAAAACTCTCATTTTTTTTTCTTTTCTTGATGTGTAACTGTTTAGAGCATCTGACCCATGACAAAATATATCTTAAGAGTCCATTCTTCTATGAACTTAGTTGTTATGAATTGAGTTAATATGATCACAGCTTCCAAAGTTGCTCTATTCCTCCTGAGTTTCTTCTCCAAGATCTGCAGGTTCGGGAGTTGGTATGGAGTATGGTTTGATGGTCACTACAAGAAGGTAATTCTGAGTTGATCTCTGTTCGCTGTTCATCCATGGTAGCATCTGTTCGGTTAAACCTAGCCAGCCGCTTGTCATTTGGGGTAGGTGGAGGGCACTTCTCTGAGCATGGGAACAAGGGAAAGGGTAACATTGTGTTACTGTCTACTTACAAACCTCGTTTCAGGTGCTTTTAATATGATTCCTTATTTGAATATTCAACTGATGACTTGCGATATGTTTTAATCAGAAAGATTGAAAATACAACTAGATGTCCTGTTTTTGCTGTATGCTAGGACAGCCTTTAGAGCAGAGCAGTGACTGGCTTCACCATCCAGGGAGATCGCTCTCTGCTGGGACTCTGGACTGTGCTCCTCTCTGTGCTTATTAGCATCTGTGAGTTGGAAAGCAAGTAGTTTTCTTTGGAGAAATACTAATATTTTCACCATCACAGCCCTTTCCCCCACACACTTGTGTGTGTGTGTGTGTCACTATTTTCAGTTCCATTACAAAGAGAAGAATAACAAGTATACAGTGCCGATTTATGACAGGTTTTCAGTTTCTTTCAATGACAAAATTTCAACCTACTTAACACTTGTAGCCTTTTAGCAGAAAAAAAAAAAGATCTTTGTTTATGAAACTGCTCTGAGGTTCACTTGGTAAAGACATTTTTTTCCAGAGCTCCCTGAACAACCTTTGCTAGACAATGCACAGACACAGCATATGGACATATATCTATATGCGTTGATTTTTTGCAGAATTTAAAATATTCCAGTGAGAATGAAGGTCAGAAAGAATAAATATGAATTCTAGCATGCTTTCAAGGCTTATTTAGGAACTGCCATCTCTAATATAACTATGTATCGTCTTTGTTAGTAGTGGCTTTTAACTCTTTCTGTGAAAGTGGGTCAAAAGAAGCAAAAGAATGACTTAAGTTTATGCTTTCCGAAATTGCAGCAAAGTGACAACAGTGTTCACTTAAGGAACTTTAAAATAGGTTTAGGGATTTACTTCAGTGGTAGAGCGCTTATCTAGCAACCTCAAAGTCCTCGGCTACAGGGGAATAAAAGCAATCTTAAAGTAATTGGTAATAATTTGTTGCTAAGAGGCATGCGTATATTTATATGTAAATAGAAGGAAATGTACTCACGTATGTGCTATTACCATAGTTCATTTAACAAAGGTTTTCTGAAAAACACATTAACAAGACTGTGAATGGTATAAAAATTTTCATAACAGAATGGAAATATAAAACGTCTCTTTTTATGTGTTCTTTAAATTTAACGACTAAGCTGTATATTGTCTGATCAGAATTAAGTACTGATAGGTGAAGTATAAGCAAAAACGTGAATGGAAGAAACTCATCCATTAAGACCTCTATGTTGTTTACTTGTCAGAAAGTGTGTAGCACGGAATGTTCTTCACTCATTCCTTCTCTTACACGGAACGGTACCCCTGGGAAGGGCATCGGCGCTGGTGTACTTGCCTAACAATCCATCCTGGATTTTATCCCTAGCAAGGAAGTTGAATTAATTAAGTAAGTAAACAAATCAAATGAAGGGCCAGGAAGATGGCTCTGCAAGTGAAAGTGCCGGCTGCTCGATCCCCCGGAACCCACGTGACTGAAGCAGGAAACTCATTCCCATAATCCAGCCTCTGACCTCCAAATGTTCACCATAGTATAGACGCGCTAACATACACATATAAAAATTTAAAAAATAAGTAAAAAAAAAAAAAACCTCATGGTGAAATGGGTTAAATTTCTAAATATTGCAGGAAAATTAGAAGCGTGTATATGACAAACAGACTCTGACCCAGAGAACCAGTCAGAGCGTGGTCCTCACAGTTCATCTACCAAACCTTCCCAAGTCCCTACCTGGGTGTTCATTTATCACTGTGAGGTTCATCATTTTGTACACAAAAATAACTGTGAGCATTTACTGACCGCTTCCGTGTCACCTACATGTATTTTTGGTGTATCCACTATTCCAGATGAATCCATTTATCAGATAAACTCCATAATTTTATACATCCTGGATTTCAAGAGTTGAAATTTCAGTAATGGCTCCCTGTGCCTCTACAAAGCACATAGTATCATGCATTAACATCCAAATGAATACGAGGGTAATAGGAAAATAATGAGACCTTATTCATGATCCCTTTCTTTCTTTTTTATCATCATTTGCCAGGGTCCAAGTTTGCTCAATAGCATAAGCTCCAGAATGAAATCAGTATAAAAATCGCATTCCTCACTTCACAAACCAACGTACCCAATGAGAACGATCTATGTCTCATTCTTGAACAAACAGTGAGAATATTAAATACACTTCATTATCGCAGCCACGAGCAAAATAGCTACTATCCTTTAAAATGTACTATCTGATTATTACCTAGAAAAGAGAACTACACAATTCGGATCAAGCAGTCAATTTTTCCTGTACTTTAGGATGTGACAGTACACGAGGAAGGCCTTCGCAGAATCTAACGAGAAAAAAGTCTGATACACAAATTTTTATCTCTCAATTTTGTCCCTATAAAATTAGATAGTCAAAATAATTTAAAATATTTACAGTCTTCAATATTCCTTTACTTGATTTATTTTTGATATCTCTGACAATGAGTAAAACTTCAAAAGGGCACAAGCATAACAATGAGGTAAACCTATAGGAAGCCATATGTTAAAGACTAGTAAAGGGAAGACACACAATTATTGATTGGCTCTTTGTTGTATATACTAACCATCTTCATATATTGTGTTAATTTCTCCTTCATAGCATATCTGTGACCTGAGCTATATTTCAAAGAGGAAAATTGACTTTCAACTTTACTATTATTCCAATTTTAATTTATCTTTATTGCAACATCCCAGACAAATTTAGTTAACCAATAAGCTTTCTACCAGATATGTAAGTATTTTCTGTCATAAAAATAAAAAGCATGATTGAGGAGAAAAAGAAAGAACGAAATAGTTTTCTAGTTTTAGAAAACTCATCTGCCTCTATACCTGTGAGCACCAAAATTCATCAAAAACTATAACGTCCTCCTTTCGTTGCTTTCATGATTAAGATCAATGGACTATTGTTCATTTCAGAAGGCATCTGTGTCTTGCTAATTTATCGACTTTATTTTGCTTGCAGCTCTATATTAAATTTATTTTAATGTGTCCTTTGAACATGTAGATATCAGCATGATATTGTAGGAGATTAAAAGAACCTCTACGTAATGTTGATAAAAATGGGAAGGGCAACAAAGGTAGAATCATAGGGTGTCTAGAATTTGTTTCAAAATATTCTGTGGCAGGGAAGGTTCCGTCTAGAATGGAGGTGTCTTAGTCAATGTCCCGTTGCTGTGAAGGGACACCGAGCCCAAGGAAACTCTCTTACAGGAAAGCATTTAATTGCTGCTTACAATTTCAGGAGTTTATTTAGTTCATTGTCATCATGGTAGGGAGAAAGGCCATCTGCAGGCAGAAATAAGGCTGGAAGAGAAGTCTTGAGAGTCACACATCTGGACTAGACGAAGAGAAAGGGACAGTGGTCCTTACTTGAGCATTTGAAATCTCAAAGCCCACCCCCAATGACACACCTCTCCCTAATGGCACTACTTGAATGACTAGCCCTTCAAATACATAAAACTGGGACAGCCATTACTCTTCAAACCAACACAGGAGAGATAAATCATTAAAGGCTTTGAATGGGCCATTCTCTTAAGCTAAGTGTCAGACGTTCATTGTGGGCTGCTTTTTTCATATGAATGTTTTACAATGTGGTAGTCTTCTCTTTGTGACTGCTCTACCCGTGTTCCCTTGCTTTTGTCCTGTCTAATCCTGTGATTTCCATGTTCTCCCTGCTTCCTGTCTACATTCATCACTACAGACTCCCTCTATATTACTGCAGCCCTTGGCCCAGACCTCTCTCTCCTCTTCCCTCCTATCTCTAGGTAGATAGTTGTGGATCTTCTCTAACATTGTGCTTTTCATGCTTTCCTGGAGTTGCCACATTGTGACAGGCTCTTGGAGGAGAGATGAGTCATCTTGGTCATATCTAATCTTTGGGCTAGCTGCATAGTAAAAGTTGGAGCCAACCGAGTGTTTCCACACCTTTGCCTTAGATAATATCAACGTTCAGTTTCCATGTCCAGAAATACTGCATTGCCCACCAGGGAGAAATCTATCAGTGGCATTTCACAAATGCTCAGGGTAAATCAAGCTTGCAGTTGTTTCTCTGCTCCCTTCTAGATTGCTACATTCACAGTTCTATGAGTGATTAAAAGTTGAAGGGAGGAACTGCATAGATGTCTCTTTTTTAATTCGTTATTTTATTTATTTACATTTCAAATACTGCCCCCCCTCCCGGTTTCCCCTCTGCAAGACCCTATCCCACCCCTGCCCTCACCCCAGCTTCTATGAGGGAGTTCCCTGACCACTTAACCTCACCGCCCTAGCATCACTCTACTCTGGGGCATTGACCCTCCACAGGACCAAGGACCTCCCCTCCCATTGATGCTAGATGAGGCAATCCTCTGCTACATATGCAGCTGGAGCCATGGAGGGTCCCCTCCCATGTGTACACTTTGGTTAGTAGTTTAGACCCTGGGAGCTTTGGGAGGTCTGGTTCGTTGATACTGTTGTTCTTCCTATGGGGTTGCAATTCCCTTCAGCTCCTTCAGTCCTTCCCCTAACTCGTTCGTTGGGGTCCTCCCGAGGCTCAGTCTGATGGTTGGCTTAGAACATTTCCATCTGTACAGGTAAGGCTCTCACAGAGCCTCTCACAGCTAATCAGGCTCCTGTTAGCAAGCACTTCTTGGTATCAACAATAGTGTCTGGGTTTGATGTCTGCATATGGGATGGATCCCTAAGTGATGCAGTCTCTAGATGGCTTTTCCTTCAGTCTCTACTCTACTCTTTATTCCTGAATTTCTTTAGACAGGAACAGTTCTGGTTTAATATTTCTGAGATGGGTGGGTGGCTCCATCTCTCAACTGGGTACCATGCCAATGTCTTAGCCATCAAGAGCACTAACTCCTATTGCAAACGATGTGGGTCTGGTTCCTATAGCTCTAGTTCCAGAGGATCTGAAGCCCACAGGATGGATTCTGCAGGCATCTGCACACATGTAGTACTCATAAACTCACGCAGGGACACTCTCATCCACATAAATAAAAATATTAAATGAGTCTTTAAAAGGAGTTCATGGAGAGAAAAGAAATCAGAAGCAGGAAGTGTCAAACTGGTATCTTTAGAAACCTCTTTAATAGTTGCTTTTGATTGGTGCTAACCTTGTCACTGGAAAGCTGACTTTAATGATGCCTGAGGGTATGCTTAGAGTGGATTCTGAAGAAAAGGAACCTCGTTATCATGCGAGACATGAGCAGGTTTCCAAAAGTACTCACTGACTTTGGTAGTTTATATCTGGAGTCAAGATTATTTTCAATATGAATCAAACTCTTTAGTGATAAAGTGAAGCTGCTGTCAGAGTTGTTAGCAAACATAAATGAGAAAAATTACATATGTCATTCTTAAACACAGCTTTTATTTCAGGATCTATTATTCTCACATTAAGTCTTTATTGAAGAACAAAGAAGTATGACTTATACTAATGCTAAACCTTCTCAAAGCAAAATAATGATACTATATTTTATTATTCTCATATAAATATATATGGGGAAAATAATCAAAATGATCAATTGAAAAATTAAAATTTTAAGTAAACACAAATTACAATAAAATTTACCTTTATGACAATAAGGTATGAAGCTTGATTATAATACTATTTAAAAAGTTTTAAAAAATGAGTTGAGAGGTAGCATAAACGCAAAAGCCAGTGAGGGCATTATTGTGATGAAATATGGTTTTGCTTTATGTTCATTTTCCAAATCGTTCATCTCTGTATTTTATGTATGCTGTTTTTATAAGCTTATGTCTACCTTTGAAGTGAGACAGGAAAAAAGCCTTTCCTACCAACAATTTGGTAGCTTAAATCTCAATCATCAAAAGCAGATTGAAGTCCAGTCTGACAGCTAACTGCTAGAACACTGGCATGGTGTTTGAGTGAGGTATGACATAAGCTTATCTGCTTAAGTACTACTCAGTGAACCAGAGGAAACTCTAGGAGGTGATGGGACCTTGATGAGGTGAGGGGTGCCTTAGAAAAGAGTTAAGTGGTTGTTGTGAGCTCCTCAGGAAACTGTGGGTACCCTAAGCCCTTATCCCATTTCACTTCTAGGCTGTGAGGAGGTGGGTACCATATATGTGTCCCTACCTACCATACTCTGATGCCTTGTAACAGGCTGGAAAGGAAGGGGCCAAGTAGCATGGACTGATATTTCTATAATAAAATAAACATTTCTTCCTTATCAACGCTCTCATCTTGGTTGCATGTTATAGCATAGAAAGGTGGTTAACTCAGTTAGCAGTCAGGGATCTGGATTCAGTTTACAGCCCACAAGCTAATTGAGTAAATGAAATTGAACCCGAGCCTTTAATTTTCTTGTATGTGTGTGTATATATATATATATATATATATATATATATTATATATTACTGTATGTATTCATATAGAGGTCAGAGGACTGTTTTGTTTTTATTTTAAGGTGGAAAGAAGTTTTCTCATCCCACCTCTATCTGGGTTCCAGCGTGGGTCTTCAGGCAAGAGCATTTACCTGTTGAGATCCTGCCTTTTCCCTTTTGATATACTTGTACATCAAAGTCATCTCTCCAATGATTCAGATATTGTTAGGACAAATACATTAGCTCTTCACTTAGCATACAAGCATACTTCGAAAAATTGAAGCCTGTCTCTCCCCGTGGAACTCCTTGTGGCCAATTTTAAGCCTTTCTTTTTGCGCTTCGCCCCTAGAACCCATATTACAGTTGATGTAATTGTGATTACTGCCTACATTTTCTCCATCTACTTAAGGATATGAATTAGCACTTTATTGTGTGATAAATGCAAACTACTTTAAAGGGTACCTGTGGCTGATGAATTATTAATGAAAGAATGAATCTGTAATTAAAATAGCTAAACATTGCTAAATACTTAATTTTCTACCAAACACTGTTCTAATTAGTTCGTATTTACAGATTCATATAATGTTCACAGTAACCTCTGAGGTCATTTGCTTTGGTAAACCCATCATACAAATGAGGGGATTTAGGTCCTGGTGCCTTGTTTGTTGACCTGAGCAGCTAAAGGGCGACAGACTCTAAATGCCAGTCTAGGAAACTTGTGACAAGAAGTAGGATCTTATATGTCGCTGCCTCTAGTCAAAGAAAACAAATATATATTTCCATAAACAAGTAGCTCTCGACCTCTTAGGATCTCCAGACCTTTGAAAAGTCATGCTGTGTACACCCAGGAAACAATGACTTCCTGCAGCAGCTTCCTAGGTGACACAGTAGAGATGCTACTGAACCTTTTCTTACTGTCTCTAACATAATCCTAACAACAGCCACTCAGATTGTCTTTTTAAAGACTCTTTAGCTTCCCAAGCTGTCAATCTCGTCATACTAAAATGTGGGTTTGGGCTATAAGCTATTAAATGTCTTTCTCTCTCAATTCTATGGTTCTGTAAAATGTCTTTTTACTCTCAGATGTGTGAGGGAGGTATTGGGAAGTAGAGAGAAAGTAGGAAAAAAAAATAAAACCTTTGCCCAACTGAAAGCTGGTCAAATCCTTTCTATATTTGAACTCTAGTAGAAATTGCATGGGGTTCTTCAATGAATAGAAATTAAATGAAAGTTGAAAAGACATTGAAAAGAGAAAAATATTCCTTTTTCAGAATCCACAATAGCCTGACGGTTTCGCTACAGCTCTGAGCTCTATTGACCAGACTCAAAGGTTTTGCATTTTTGACATACCCAGCACAAAATATCTTAGATTTTTATTTCAAAGCATAATTTGTTCTTCTTTCTCATTTGTTTTCTCCATTTGCAAGAGTACCTTCTCCTTGCCCTCTGTCAGAATGGATGAACTACTACACAGTGCTAGGCCCCTATTCTGTGTTTATTTGTTTGTTTGCTTATTTATTTATGGTAGTTACTACGAGAGACTGCTTTTTCTCTAGACTTCAGCCATTGTAAATGGATTCATTTCAACATCTGGGCAACTTAAAAGGAAACAAAATTGGAAAGTGCCTTCATGGTTTTCTGAATACCACCTTGCTGTGGAAAGCCAAATGATCTGTTGAAATCAGTCTAGCAGTTCCTCAGAAGATGCAAGAAGGGTGAGATGCTAGAATCCACCTCCCAGGAAGCTATCGAAGAAAAATGCACCCTAAAGACCAGCTTGCAAGGTCCTCACAGAGGTTTTCATGATAGTCAGCATGTGAAAATTATCTGAAGTACCCATCACATGAATTGATGATTGCATAAATAAAATATGGAGTAGCTGCTAAATGAGAAATTGCTTGATGAGGAAAGGGACTGAAGTAATGATTTATGGCGTAAATGAGTTCTGAAAATTTATGGTGAGTGACAAAAGCTGATAACAAAGGGGAACGTGTAATTCTATTTATAAGAAAAGTCCAGAATAAGCAAATCTATAGAGAAGGAAATTAGTTAAGTGATTGCCTAGAGCAGAGATAAATTGAGAAGAAATGAGGAAGGAGGGCTAGTGAGCTGGGGGTTCTCTTTTTGTAGTGAGGAAATTGGTCCACAATTAATTATAGGGGTGAGCTGTGCAAGACTCTTGATATATTTTTCTAAAAACGTTGAATTATACCTTGAAGGAACTTTATGGTACATGAATTATATCAAAGCATATCTATGCATGGTATACATTATAAAACGTACACACATGTGATACATTGGGATATATATGTATCTACTGTATCATTAATATGTATTTATTTATATACATATTGTATATACCTATTAGCATTATACATATACATTACACACACACACACACTTACATATACATATATAATATATAATCATTTGACCACAATAATATTTGAATGAAAATGACTTTGGAAGCTGATCTCTAATTTTGTTCCTGTCAATCTTCTTTGCCAGAAAGGAAAACTTTTCCTTTGTTTTTTAACTTATTTTCTTTGAGTTTGAGAAGTCATCTATCAAAAGACAGATTAGGGAGAGAAAACACAGGATTCTCATTAATATTTAAATTTCTATAAAGTAGCAGTTCCTTTCAGAGACTTATATATTCTTTTAACAAAGGACAAAGAAAGGGCAACAGACTGGGAAATTAGGGAGAATTAGCTGAACCTTTGACGGAGTTAGTGAGATCTGATGTGTATCTCATCTTGACATAAACATTTCACATTCCATGGTAGGGTGTCTCTCTTCCACTGGTACCTTAGATGGAAATGCATACTTTGCTTTTAGACAGATAGGGAGGTGAGAACTATTCCCACGTGTGTTGATTCTCAATTGTCTTTGCTGTAAAATAATCTTCATGCCTAAACTGCACATTGTGGGGAGGTTTACGCTGGTCTCATTTAGTTTTGTTGTGGTTGTTTTGTTGTTGTGATGTTGTTGCTGCTTAAAGAACTATCATTTATTTGTTATTGTTAAAGACTTATTTTTTGACTGGACTCAGAAGTAGAAGCTCTCAGTGAGGACAGCCTAGATCTCTTTGCAATTTGTTCCTGGTAGTTGCACCCTGCAAAACACACACACACACACACACACACACACACACACACACACACAGAGGCTTCCTTCTTTCTCTTGACCAAACGTCTGGCATAGTCACCAGCCTCCTCCTTATTTTCTTAATTCATATGCTGGGTTTTGTGTTGCAGAACTCAAGGAATGGGAAGAAGCTGAATCTTGGGTGTTTTGGTCCTAGCCTTTTCCCTACTTTGTTTAACGGCTTTCTGACCATATACTGTCAGACATTATCTTCTTTAGAGAAACTGAATGCTTTCAAATTCTGCTAGCTCTCTAGCTCTTGGATCTCAAACCAAGTACTAAGTAGCACAGTAGTATCTGTATCTGTCAATCCAGGAATCATCATCTCTCTCTCTCTCTCTCTCTCTCTCTCTCTCTCTCTCTCTCTCTCTCTCTCTCTCTCTCTCATCTCTCTTCAGTTCTCATTGGTCTGTAAACGCCCTCCCCTGCTCACCTCTCTTCAGTTCTCATTGGTCTGTAAGACGCCCTCCCCTCGCTCACCTCTCTTCAGAACGCCCCTCCCCTCGCTCACCTCTCTTCAGTTCTCATTGGTCTGTAAGAACGCCCCTCCCCTCGCTCACCTCTCTTTAGTTCTCATTGGTCTGTAAGAATGCCCCTCACTCACCAGGAGGCACACTCTGCTGTGGGTAAAGAGCTCTTGCTTCTTGGGAAAACCTTGTTGGTCATTCCCAGCCCTGATGTGGACCACAGAATTCTTCCGCTCTTCACAAGAGCATCGAAAGCTCCATCTGTGGCCACACAGTTCTCACAGAAAGAAGGAAGCTGGTGCTCTGTCCACTTCAGTGGTATCTGACACAGGGAAGGATAGACACAGCTTTGTCTTGATCACCCAGAAGGCACCAACAGTCAAACCAGCAAGCAAACATGGAGCTTTAGTATTTTGTTCTTGTTAATTTTCTTTGGAAATCCTAACATCATTTAACATTTTTTATGCACATTACGTAACGTTAAAAATGACACTAGAGAACTAAGGACCCCTGCCTTCTAAATTGTATAGCCTAGCCGATCAATCTTTACATTTTAACTCTGTATCACAAAAGAATGAAAGAAAATGAATATTTAAATGAAGCTTACTATCTAAATGCAGCAGGAAATCATTATAATGTTGTTCTCGGTGAATTTGCCTAGTTTAAGCAATAGCTAATCATCAGCAAACGCTAACAAATATAATTAATTAATGCATCCTCTTTCCACTCTGTAGACCAAAAAAATAAAGCCCTTGAGGTCCATTCCAAAAATAAAAAAGAACAAAGTTATCAAAAAATGTCAAACTTTTACTTAGAATTCGACTTGGAAGAAGTACAATACTACAACATATGGCTAATGTAGTGTTCTCATCTCCTAGAAATAGTAATTTAAGTCTATGTAATAAAAAGATAATTTTCTTAGCTGGGCTGACTCCTTGCACCTTAAAGAAGAGAATCAAATGTTCAAGATCACCCTGAACCGTTAGCATGTTCACATTGGAGCTGGTCCATGCTGCATGAGATTCCGTCTTTTAAAAGCTAAAACTATAGCAATAACAAGAATATATGAATCCTTTTAAACAATATATAATAAAAGGATTTTTCTGTTTTATTGGTTATTTTATTTATTTACATTTTGAATAGTATCCCCTTTCCTGGTTTCACCTCCATAAACCCCTAGCCCATCCTGCGTCTCCTTGCTTCAGTAAGGGCGCTGGCCTACCCACTCTCCACCTCAACACCCTGCCATTCCCTTACACTGGGGCATTGAGCCTTCACAGAACCAAGGGCCTCCCCTCCCATTGATGCCATTTCTGCTACTTATGCACCTGGAGACATGGGTCCCTCCATGTGTACTCTTCAGTTGGTGGTTTAGTCCCTGGGAGCTCTGGCGGGTGTGCTTGGTTGATATTGTTGTTCTTCCTGTGGGATTGCAAACCCCTTCAGCTCCTTCAGTCCTTTCCTAACTCTTCCACTGGGGTCCCTGTGCTCAGGCCAATGCTTGGCTGTGAGCATCCACATCTGTATTGGTCAGGATCTGGCAGAGTCTCTCAGGAGACAGCTGTACCAGGCTCCTGTCAGCAAGCACTTCGTAGTATCAACAATACTGTCTGAGTTTGGTGTCTGCATATGATCCCTAGGTGAGGCAGTCTCTGGATGGCCTTTCCTTCTCTCTCTGCTCTACTCTTTGTCCCTGCCTTTCCTTTAGAGAGGAACAATTCTGGGTTAAAAGTTTAGAAATGGGTGGGTGGCCCCATCCCTCAACTGGGAGCCATGCTAACCTCTGGATATGGTCTCTACAGATTAATGTTTCTTCTCTAATGCAATGTAATTGAAATATAATTTTCAATAGTATTTTTTCCTTCAAACTTCGGGGAAAGTGTGAAGTGAAATTCAGGAGAATAATGGAGAGAAAGATATTTTTAATTTGGAAAGTAGCAGCAATCATTAGTTGCAAATGTCACACATTTGAGTATGTAAGTTAAGATTTTTAAGGAGTAGGGCGGTCAAGTACTAAAGAGCAGATCTTAGTGTTTATGTTTAAAGAGGAAGTATGCACTTATCTAAGAAGACTCATCCAATCTATTTAAACCAGTGTTGTTTACCAAGTTCTTAACCTGATGAAGTTGTTTTGAACTTTTTTTTTCTCATGGGAATGCTGGGAATTGAGAATGCTGGGAATTGAGAATGCTGGGAATTGAGAATGCTGGGAATTGAGAATGCTGGGAAATGAATGCATGACCTTAAGTACCATAGGCAAACTCTCTACCAACAAGAGAACATTCTTAACCTGAAAACATCTTTTGTTGGAAATTATCTGTCTTAACATCTAAGGAAAGTTATGGTGAAGCTTATTAATGTTTTTAACTACAGTTTTAAATAATTATTGAATTTTATGTTTTGAAATATTCCTTTCTTTTAAAAGATTTATTTATTTATTATATATGGGTATACTGTTAACTTTCTTCAAATATACCAGAAGAGGCATCAGATCCCATTACAGATGGCTGAGAGCCACCATGTGGTTGTGGGATTTGAACTCAGGACCTCTGGAGGAGTAGTCAGTGCTCTTAACTGCTGAGCCAACTCTCCAGCCCAAAATAATTCTCTTTTAAGAGATCTCTAAAGTTTTTTTGGTGTGTGGGTGTTTTGATTTTGTATATGTCTGAGTACTACACATGTAGAGTGATTAGAGACCAGAATGTCAAATTCCCTGGAACTGGAGGAAGCAACCATTGTTAGCCACCGTGGAGTGGTGAGAATCAAACCAGAAAAGCAGTCAAAGCAGTCAATCCACTTACACATTGAACCCTTTCTCCACCCCACCCCCGAAATAATTCATAATAAAGAGAGGAGGGCTTTGCAGAGACAGTGGTGACATTTCAAACTCCAAATTCTGCTCTCCATGATCTGGTAAATAATCTTAACCAGACAGTAAGCAAGGCATTATATTTTTATGTATCTTTGCGGAGATAAATATATGACTACCACTGATCTACAATGTTTAAAGGTGATTTCCAGCTGTGTGGTTAGTGCTAACAAACGAGTCAGCAGCAGGCTTCATACTCTCTAGTGTCTGTTCTCCAAGTGGGAACTTCAGTACGGTCCTCAACTTTTTGGCATTGTTGTTTCCAGCCAGTAGCCCTTTCTCTGGCACACTTCATCTTCAGTCTGCTAGATTTTTCCCAGGACAGAGAAAAACTATGATGCGAACCAGATTCCAATAGTTCTTGTCCCAGTGCCCAGAGACTAATCTCCAGACTCCCTATACCTGTAGGCCCAGAAGAAGAAAACATTATGAACTGCTCATTTACTTCAAACAGAATATATAACTGACAGTTACAAAGAGTCTCTGCTTCTCTTTAAAGTCTGTTCATGTTTTCCAAGGATTTAATGTACTGAGACTTTCTTTGAGTAAAAAAGTGCTATGATAAATTAACACCACATCTGGATCAAAACACTCCCAGCCTTACAGATGCTCGACAAAGTCGTCTGTCTCTTCCTGATTGTTTCTTTCCTTTAAAATATGAGCACATTCATGTTGCCCATAGTCCATGTGCGGGTGGGTGGATAGTTGTAGCTGCCTGGTAGCTGTCAAATGTGGTGAAAAGCTATGTTCTAGGACCAGACATGAAACCAACATTACTTTATACAGTGAGATCACTGGGGCAAATGCCGAATCAGTGATATGTTATTTTTATTTACATAAATTAGCCTTTTATACTGATTCATGCCTCGTTGATACCAGACTTTAAAACCAAACGTGTTTTTCAGCCAACCATCTAATGTACCTGAACAGGTGGTTTTAGCGTTAAGCTAATGTGAACTTTTTAATAAACCATAGTAAGCATGGATCGGTAACTGTACAACTAGTAACGTGTTCCTTTTATAACAGTGCTTCTAAGTATTCCACTGGAATATAGGAGTGGATGTGCAATATTCTTAGTTACCATTCTGAGGGACTGTGTACATCATATAGGCTCTGCCATCTCTACTCTTAGTGAGGTAAGCGCTGGGAGCGGCAGTAGCTCCGATCAATGGGGAGCCATATTAATTATTTGAAATGTGCCTCGTAAGAGGAATCAGCGGTGTTTATTACAAGTCGAATATTACTTGAAACAGGAAGGTTACTCTGTTATCATAATCTATGTATCATTAACTTTCCTTGTTTAGGAAAAGAGATTAACAACCCTGTAAATTGCTATAGTAAATGCGTGAAGTATAACTACATCTTCCCAGGTAGAAAGAAAGTGGTGGCTTTTCCACTTGCACCCAAGTCTTGTGTGTGTGAAGTTGCTTCAGAACGTGAAATGATTTTGTAATTATTCTTTCTTGCTTCAGAATTCTAATTGCTTGCTCGATCTTCAATACAAATGATAGTTACTTTGAACGTTAGACTTTTTTGTGTGTAAATTCACTTCAGTCTTTTTTTGTTTTGTGTTTGTGATTGGGGGGTCAGGGAGGGCATAATTGTACTGTCCCTAAGGCTGAGAAAATAAGCGAACTACTAAAAAATGCTCACTTTATTTTTCAAGTCAACATTAGTACTTTTTATTTATAAGGTGAAATACATTCCAAAGACATACATGATGGGGAGAAGGCATTCTAGGAATAGAGAATGAACCCACTTACTTGCTGTTTGAATTTTGGCTAGTTCTTTCCTTTCCATCAAATTAAAACAAGCAGGTTAGAATGACTTTCTATTCTGACTGTGGGAGAGATGCCTTAAGGAAAAATATGTTTGTCAGGGTTTTAGCTTCCTAAGTGCCATCCAGTTATTACCTGTCCATCAAATGCCAGTCTGAAGATTGTTTAACATTTATGGGCAATGAAATAAATACAGCTGGCAGTGCCTACAGCCCTGGAGCCAGTGCGGTGAAAGTTCCTATCTTCCTAATAACGTTAAAGTAATCAGATGGATATATGAATTTTGAGATTTTCAAATTTTCTTAAATCCCAGTTTATCACTCCATAATCATCTATAATCTCACTGAAGGAAAAACTAAATATTATACACACACACACACACACACACACACACACACACACACACTTTTAGTTCCAGCAATGACTATATTGTGAAATATAGGCAACTCATTCTTGACTACATTGCAAGTTTAAAGTTAGCCCGGGTGCCACAAGAGCTTAAGAAAGAAGGGAAGAAGGAAGGAAGGAGGGAGGGAGGGAGGGATGGAGGGAGGGAGGAAGGGCAACTCTTAATTAAATATATAGTTCATTTTAAAAATGAACCCTGGTTAGAAAGAAAAATCAATTTAATTGCCTGGTGTTTTCTTTTATGTTTAAAAAGGTTAGTTTAAAATGTACACTGGCTATTTTTCTGTGTCGAATACAAATGTTAGAACATGGTAAAAAATTTTCAAATTAAAAGACAGCTATAATGTGTTTATTAGTGTGTATGTAAACACTCAGGCCACGCCTATTGAGATTATAGGTTGAGGACCACTTGTTGGAGTCATTTCTCACCTCCATCATGTTGGCCTAGGGATCCACCTCAGGTACTCTGCCTTGGTAGCGGGTACCTTTACCCACTGAGTCTTACCATGGTCCCTATGATGTTTTAACATTTTCTTTTTTGTTCACAGGGCCAGTGCATCATGGACAAGTTTCCTACATCTCTCCACCAATTCACCTTGACTCTGACCTGGAAAGGCCCCCTGTCAGAGGTGAGTTTTCTTGATTTGAGGCAAAAGAAGCAGCATTCAGTGCTGAGTAAGGGGAAATTAATGATGCTAGACGTGGCTGTAATATGCATTTGTAGTGCAATACCTTCTCAAAAAGGAAGAAGAAAAGTAACGTGAATTATGGGTCAGAAAATCTTATAAACAGAAGCATGAAATACTGTTCCAAGAAATAGATGAGTCCATTTATTCAAAAACTATGTACCCTGGGGCACCTAATAGAGGGCTATTTAAATCCTTTTCAGGGTGACAGATCACCAGATCATTGCTCAGATTTATTTTTCTGTCATTGAATTTTTCTTAGAATAGGATACTTGCTTGCAATGTCATAAATCACAGTGAAAGAAAATTTCTTTGAAAATTAGTATTTTTAATGAATAATTTTAAAAGTCTGTGTGATGTCAATATTATTATTAATTCATAAAATCATATAAATTGAAACTATTTTACATGGAAGTCAACAAAAATCAGTTGAAAATATTTTTATTACTAGGGCACAATAAAAATGGAAAGGTAACATTAACTAGCAGAATATGTAAAGCTAGAATTTATTTTTCTGTTTTTAAAGAAAATTCAGTCCCCAATCTTCAAAATGTTTCCTAGTGTTCAGACCTAATATTCCACAGTCAGGCCTCCCAGTTTTATAACTAACTAGTATGTGAGGGTTAATCTTTTAGTCTTAAAGATGATACATCTTCTACTAAACCCATCAGTGTTTGGCAAGAGTCAGTTTTGGCACAAGTCTCTTATCCGTTATGCATCCTGTAAGGTTCCAGTGGACTAGGAAGTTGGGCTTTCCCACCAGTCTAGCAAAGTTCCATGATTTCCCAAGAGTCATTCTATGCCCAAGTGCCTTAGTTATTTCCCCAAAGACGTTGTATTTTATTGGCAAGGGTGTGCACTTTCCTCCCTTGTCTGTGTGCTCCTGGAGGACATATTGTTGTAATTACTGTATCCTAGTCACTGGTCTGAGCTTGGTACATAGTGGAAAGTACTCCTGTGATTTCTGTCCAAATGACGAGCAGTGAAAAGTGATAGCGTAAACACTGCTAAAAAATTTTTTTCTGTTTTACAAGAGAAAAGGATACAGGGAACATAAGAGAATCCCATGGGAGATAGCACAATGAACCAACACAGAAAGTATGAGTTTGCTTTTGTTCTTAAAAGAGCATAGTGGAAGGGATGGTTAGAATGATGAAATCTGACAACTTTTAAAGGATTTCATAGTCTATACCAAGCAGTTTGAACTTTGTCCTGGGAAAAGGCCCCTTTGCGGTGTTTCCTCTAGAATGAGTGAGGTACCATAGTATCAGTTGTGGAGACAAGGATAATCTCTGTGACATCAGAGTAGAGGACGAGCTAGTTGGGGAAGGGGTTAGCAAAGAAAGGTGACTGTCAATAGTTGAGATAAAAGATGATGGTGCACTTAACTGGAATTATGCCTGGTAGGAGGATCTGAACAATATTGTCACAGGTTTATATCTGACTCAATAGCACAGGAATGGGGTGAAGGTGCCTCTGAGGTGGCTGTATTGATTGACTAAGCTAATGTAGCTTGACTGTTTATACCTTTCCCAGATTCTATGTTGAAATGTAACCCCTAGTCCAGCAGCTATAAGATAGGGCCTCCACCCTCACCAATGCTTTGATGCTACAATAAAAGGAAAAGGAACTACGTAGGTGCTTTGTTGTTTCCTACCCTGCCATGTGAAGGTTATCCGCAGAACAAGTTTCTTCCAACACTGAATCGGACAGCCTCTTGCTTTTGGATTTCAGAGCTTCCGAATCTGTAGGAAAGTATATTTTATCTTCTTTGTAAATTATCCAGTCTCAAATATTTTATTACGGCAACACAGAGTGGTGAAGATACCAACTGAGAACAAGAGAATTCCTTGCAAAGAATAGGCATGAATGTGAATTGATACATTGGCTTGTCTATGCTAACTATTAGAATATTGTTCTCACCAAGGCTGAAAGACTACTTATGTAATTTGAGTACTTTAGTCATAATTCCATTCATTAGATATGACCCTAGTATAATTTGAAGAAAAGTGTTTCAAAGTCATGGCTGGAGTGGATAAAGAATCTTATCCAAAATGTTATAAATCGGGACAGCAAAGAGTAGCACAGGGATGATCGGTTAGATTGACTTTGTACTGAGGTGGCTGGATTCTCAGTGGTCAGCACTGGAGTTAGATTTGTAAGGGAGTGTTGTTTGTAAGGGAGTTTGTTGCAGCAGTGTATGGGAAGAGAATAGGCTTTGGAATCAGGTTGCTCTGCCATCCCTCCAACAAGATCCATATGACACCAGTCTGTCAGGCTTATCAGAATGAAACAATACGTAGGAAGGACCTGCCTCATAGCAGACCTTAAGAAATTCACAGGACAGTAAGTAGCCATTGCTAAGAACCTGAATGTCACATGTCACCTCCTCCATATTGATGGGTGGTTTGGAGCTGATAAAGAATAAACAATGGCCACTCAGTATTAAGTCTCTGATGCTTAACACTTATCTCAGACTATATGGAGACTTTATTTTTATATAACTTGAAAAAACAATAAAGTCAGAGTAACTACGCCATGAATTCTCTTCAACATGGTTGCCTAAACAAACCCAAGTAAAGATGGCATCAATAGGGATTTAACATGGAACCCTCATGGAATGACCTTTTGCCTAGTTCCTCATGCTCCCACAATCCTCAACAGGACTTGACCCACAGACCCTCGATCATCTGCATCTCTAATCATTACCTCATGTAAAACAGCCTTTTGTTTGTTTTACTAAGAAATAACATTTAGGGGCTGCAGAGATGACTCAGAGGTTAAAGTACCTACCCCACAACTGTAAAATATGAGGCCCTAAAACATACAGACAGGCATGGTGATGTGTTTATGAATGCTAGACAGCCAGTGATAGGAGATCTACAGAAGAACCTGGCTAGCCAGTCAAGACAGATGGTAAGAGTGGGACTGACAAAAACTTACACCCTCTACCTCATGCCTCTAGACACGGATACATTGCACACATACCTGCCCACACTTACATGCCCACACACACGCCACCCAAAGAATCCAAGAGATAGTTTAATTAAAGAGGATTGTGAGAAATTATCAAAATCCCATGACATAAAATGGTTGCACATTTCAAAGACTGACATTTCATTCAAAGTCAGATATTAAAAAGGACACCGAGATGGTATAACAGTATCATTAGTTTCTAGCTTCAAAGTATTTCTACTCAGCTATCAAATGTTATATTCATTGACTGTTTCTGAATAGACTGTACACTAATATTGATTTTAAGTGCAGTCAAATTATACATCTCTCTTCATATCCATATTCTTCTATTACTTGAGAAGAAAAGGGAGAGGATGAGGGGAGAGAATTTCTTTTGCATGTTAAAGATTTTATTTGACTTGAGATGGTGTCAGACATTTTGAATATGTAAAATGCTACTTACAATATTTTTTTGTGAGATTGTGTGACAATTTATATGGAACCATGGGTAAACTAATATCGACTGGCCAATTAGCTTTTCTTTTTCCTAAGATTTAATAGTTTTGTGTACATTGAACACAGGAAAACTATCTCAATTGTCTGATTGTTTCCTCTGTTTCATTTGCTGCATCAGTTTCCCTATTTAACATACATGATATTGAATCAGGAACTACTTACTCTCTTAAATATTAATCTGTGTATTTTATAGAATTGAGTATATTCTTATAATGAAATGATAATTAATTTGTTTGCCAATATAATAATATAAATAAAATATTTAAAATATACAAATGTAACTTACAGTATTAGCCTAGGAAATTAATAATAACATGGAAGAAAACTCAGAATCCTTTTCATTTAATTTCAGTGTAAGTGGAACTAAGTTAGATTATTTGTTGCTTCATTTTATCAATAATAGTCATAATTTGAAATGATGAAGCAATAGTTAATAACGTTGGACTTAGGTTTCAAAACTGGATGCTGGAGGCTGGAGAGATGGCCCAAAGATTAAGAGCATTTGCTTCTACAGGACCAGAATTCAGTTCCTAGCATCTATAACAGATGGCTTACGAAGGCCTCTGACTCCAGCGCCAGAGAATCTAACACACTTGTCCTGGCTTCTTGGAACAACCACAGACACACCCAGCATACAGTCACACAGGCATACACTTAGATTTTGTTTTAATAGATTTTTCAAAGAAAAAGGAAAACTCTATGCTTTAAACTTTTCCATATATATTTACATATTGTAAACATATATGCACAGCTACATCTGCTTCAGATTGTCATGCCCCTCTACATGCTGGCTTATAGATGACTCACTTTAGGTTTGGTTCATGGGTCTAAACTCTCTATCCTGTGCACTGTCATTCTTTAGGAGAATGTATGGCATTTCTCTGCTTGTTTTTCACGTGTTTCTTTTTTATTCCGTGCAGCTGAATTATGTCCAATATGTTCGTAAGAACCCAAAGGAAAATAGCATAACTTACGAAACACTCTTGAGGAACCATTGTACTCTCTATGGCTGTAAAGAGGCCATCGAATGTAAATTCAGTGGCACTTACCCACTAATGAGTAAATTTGAGGGTTTCTTTTCTTTAAGTCCAATGTGACCATACATGGCATTTGGTCACATAATTTATGCCTGCAATGACTTTATGTGCATTCTTCAATTTACAGATTTTATTACTGAATAGGGGTGTAAATTCCAGCAGTTTACTAGTGCATTAATGTCACAATACATTACAAGGTAATTAACCAGAGATGCCACTATAAATAGAAAAAATAGTCACAGCCTTCACCATAAACTACTTAATAAAAACAAGCTCCTGAATCAGCATTCACCATTACAATATTTTTTTTCTTGACATATGTCTCATTAATCAGTACTTCTAAAAAAGAAAAAAGCTTTGTCTAGAAGCACTGTTGTTTTTAAACCTTCATTATTAAAACATTTGTTACAATTTGTAGTCAATTTAATGGATATATATATATGCATAGAAAATATGTGCATGCCTTTGAGACACATTCCCCAATTTTATACAAGTAAAAGTGAAAGAAATACTGGAGCCCTGGATGTTTTGCAACAAATGTGTAAATCGTAGTTCCTAGGAGGATTTATTAAGAGTTGCGGTTGTTGGGGTTATAGAGATAGGTCATCGATTCAGAGCACTGGTTTCTGTTCTACAAAACCCAGGTTCTATTCCCAGCATCCACCTGGCAGCTCCGGTCTGTAGCTCCAGTTCCAACAGACGTGATGACCTCTTATACAGTCCACGATCCTTCTCCTACTCGTTATTTTGCGTCCGAACTCTTCATTTGCAAACTGTCCTCCTTCAGAATCATGTCTGTGACAGACAGCATCACCCAGGCAGGGAGCTTGTGGGAGAATCTCTGAAGATTCCAGAATGTGAATCCAGAGCAGAAGCTTATGTAATCTGAGATTCACAAGGACCAATTAGGACATATTCTTCGGTTGATCCTTTATTTACAGCTTTTGTTGATATTTTGTTGTTGTCATATTCAGTTTGGGGACAACCTTAGCATGGATTATTCACACTGAATCAAGGACTTGGGGTTCAGAGTGGAGTCTTTAAGCACAATGGAGGCTTCCTCGCCTTGTGAAGACTTTAACTTGAGAGTTAGGGGGCCAAAGGCTTTCTAGTCACATAGGCCTTCCATGGAGTCAGCTGATTTATGCTCTTATCTTGAATTCAAAGAATAAAATTTATGGAACACACGTGAATGGGTTATAGGAAAAAGTTTACTACAGTTTGGAGGTGGTATTTTAAGGAAAATAAGGGCAGAGTTCCTGGTGGGAACCCACCAAATGCAAGATACATGACATTACTAGTTGGGGCTTCGATTGGAGGTAGGGCAGAAACTGCCGAGAGGCATGGATGCTGGGGTCAGTCCAGTTGCTCTACAACCAGGCATCTGGGTATGGCAAAGCTTCCCCTTCTGGCCATTTTTGGTCTTTAGGCAGGGTAAAACCAGGACCATTTCTAGACAGACAAGAATTGAGGTACCTATTCCTAAACTCTCTGGCCTTCTGTTCTCAACAACAACAATGGCAATTCTAATTAGACGAATCCACATCAAGTTTCAAAAAAACAAAAAACAAAAATAAAAAACCTGAGTTTCAGAGTCGTCCTTTTGTAATATTAATAATTACAATATTTTGGATATTTTTATCTACAAAAAGTTGATAGCTACTAAGTTGATGCCACCTTCTAGGATGATGGTGAGCACTGATCATACTGCATTTGAAATAAATACATATATTCCATTGGTAGAGTCTCAATGCCAAGCAATGCACACTACTTTTTGCATTTTAAAGATTTAAGTTGCAACTTGTATTCTGAGAAAAAAAGCTAAAAGGTTTAGTTACATTTGAATAGAATGTTTACTTTTAAGCATTTTTTTTCTGTAATAAAATCAGTAAGATAATCATGGTTCGATGGGCACGTAATCAATGAAGTAGAATAATGCCAAGCATTAAGTTCCATGTGTGAATTAAATTACAATGAACAAATCCACACACTGAAAATATTTTTTAAAGTTCAAAATAAGCAGATGGTGCCTCCTGATGCATCTACGTTAAAAATAGGCTTGAGCCAACGATTTAGCATCACAAATTAGAGTCGTTAACATGCAGCATCATCCAGTGAAATGTAAAAAACATTTTCGATTGATTAAAATAAAATTGGACCTTGACATCTGTCCTTCTTTCTCAAGAGTTTCCAGGCCTGTTCTCTAATGGTCTGTGGCGGTGCTTCTGTAGCTTGCCAATTTGTACACACTGTAAAATGAGACATAAATTTCTTAGCTTTCCCCACATTTTTCTCAAGAGAATAAATTGAAACTTGTAATACGGCCACTGCGGTCATGTTGAAGTGCTCTAGACCCGTTACCACTCTTTCATGCACTTCCAAGTCTCAAACAATATTTTTTTGAGAGGGGATAGAATGTAACGTAAGGGGCTAGAGAGATCCCTGAGTGGTTAAGAGCATTTAATCTTGCAGAAGATCTGGGTTTGATCACCAGCTCCTACAGGGGAGCTCACAACTGTCCCCAACCCCCACAACTGTCTATATCTGCAATTCCTGAGAATTTGACACCACCTTCCAACCTCCCTGAGTACCTGACATGCATGTGGTACACAAGCCAATGTAAGCAAAATAATCATACACATAAGTAAATCTACCAAAACTGGCAAACGTACACAGTGAACATGGAAGATACAGGGAGAGAGTGTAGCTTACTGTTAATATTAAATTATGCCTGTTTGAATTAGGATGGTCCTTGGATCAAACATAGGAATACGCTTTGATCAAACAGGAATAGCACACAGTGTCTTGTGTAGTCTTGAAAATGTCCCATGACTTCTTTGTTCAGGTTTGACATCACTTTGACATTTAGAATCTTTAGTGCTGTACTGTCCTACTATATATTTGTAATTCATTGAAATTAGTTGAAACAAAATTCTGCGCATCATGACAAAATAGATTTCTATCCAGTTTTGTCAGAATGAGGATCTTGTAAGTCTGTAATGAGATGCTTTCCAAACAAGTTGTTGTATGAAACTCAATAGTTATCATTTGGAAGAAAACTTAGTTCATCCGTCTGGTCTCTTGTGGTTTATAATTGAGATGCAGAGAAAGAAACTGTTAAAGGGAGCAAAGAGATCTGGTGGTTTTCAGATTAGGGCTTTAGCCGACTTGTGTTCTCCTCAGCATGAGCCTAGCGTGAAGGAAAGCAGTTTGGCCAAATGCTCCATAGGTCTTGGCTCAGCCAATGAGATTGTTGGTACCCAAGGGCCCTTAAATAGAGGCATGTACTGTGACACTCTGGCCATTGTCTCCTGGCTTCAGCAATAATGATCCTTTCTGTGGGCTCGGTTTTCCCTCAGTGGAGCTGTTGCCTAGGCACATGGACTTTCCAAAGGATTAAGTAACCCCCAAGCAGCCACTGCCAGGTTGTTATCTGAACTTTGCCTGTCCCCCAGCTCTGTGTCTCCTCTCTACAGACTGCTCCTGGCCTAGCTTTTCAGAGATTGCTACAGTCCGTGGTGGGCCTTTTATCCATTGGTCTCATTTTACCTTTATCCTCACAGAAATGTGTTAGTAAAGTTGCTCCGTTTCTGAGAGAAACTATTTCCCAAACTCACAAGTCTTTGCGAGGATGTGCACTAGAAAGAGCAGCTAAAATTTACTACACATGCTTGTGGGAAAGGTGCAAGGTATGGAAGCCAGGACCACGGGAATGTTAGAGAACTCATTGTACAGCCGAGGAGTATCTCCTAATCTATGTCAACCAGATTTAAGCTGAATGTCCAAATGAAAACTAATCTACATATTTCTTTCATGTGTATTTCCCAAATGAAGTAATTTAAATACTGTTTAGAATCTCCTGGAAAGACCAACTTCCTGAGTGAGCCTGGTATGAGCACACACATTATGTGTTCCCTGCTCTGGTTTGTGAGAGTTGACATTGAACATTAGTTCATTATTTTCGTGGATCCTATGAAGCAAGTTATGTTACTGGTGTGGGTGTGTGTGTGTGTGTGTGTGTGTGTGTGTGTGTGTGTGTGTGTGACAGAGAGAGAGAGAGAGAGAGAAGAGAGAGAGAGAGAGAGAGAGAGAGAGAGAGTTACAGAGACAGAGACAGAGAGAGGCAGAGAGACAGAGAGACATAGAGACAGAGACAGACAGACAGAGAGGCAGAGACAGAAACAAAGACAGGAATATACAGGGAGAATTTTACCTGCATAAGGATAAAGAAAATAGGGGCTGGGGATTAGTTTAGTGGTAGATTTTAAGGCCCCTGGGTTCGGTCCCATCAAAAAAAGAAAACCAAAAAAAAAGGATAAAGAAAATATTATGACCAATATTAGAACCTAAAGCATATACAAAAATGCACTAGGGCATATTACCATAGATAGAAAATGAACTGTGACTTTATTTTCCACAGTACGTCTTATACCATATATTGCTTAGTGGAACACAGTGGATGAGATGTATTGCATAGTGGATGAGAGAACTGACCGTCCCTGTCTTAATCCTATTTTTAATAAAATCCTTCACCATTTCTAGTCTTAAGAACACAATAGGATTTTCGCATTTGAAACAGAGGTAATATATTTTGTCACTGTACCACCTACAGTGGTATAGTACAGTTAATTAATATACTATTATCATTTATGTGTGGCTGCATATCTTATTCTACATTTTACCATATTCTCTCTCCAAAAACATTAATGTGACATAGTCACCAGAAAATAATTGTATACCTGTACAGTGAAAATTTGTTACCTCACTGCCTGGAGCAGACACTTGGCTGGGACTACCAAAGCCTGCAGGAATGCAGAAGGCCTGCTTTGACTTAGGCGAAAATCTGAATTGTGTGGTCCTGAGAGTCTTCCTTTCCTTTTCATATTGATTTTATTTGAGCATGATGTAGATTCTCAAGATTTAACAGTAGCAGAAATAGATGATCACCCTGTTCTTAGATTTTGCTAGATACATGTAAATGCATTTGAATCACCTGGTTTCTTTGTTGTTGTTGTTGTTTTGTTTTGTTTTGTTTTCTATAATGTTACCTTATTTTTTCTAGGAAATCAGTCCACTGTTATCTTAGTGACTACTTTTCTATTGCTGAGATACAAAACCATGACCAAGACAGCTTACTTGAAAATGGTTTAATTTGGGGCTTACAGTTTCAGCAGGATAGAGTCCAAGAACATCATGGACAAGAACATGGCAGGCAGCAGGCACACATGGCTCCGGGGAGTGACTGGGGGAAGCAGAGGCTGGAGAGAGAAAGGGAGTAAGGTTGGGAGAAAGAGAGGGACCACTGAGAATGGCATGAATCCTTTAAAACCTCAGTGCTCACCCCCAGTGATCTTCTCCAACTGCCTCTAATCCAAAAGAAAAAAACCCACAAACAAACAAAAACAATTCCATCCAACAGGAAATACATATCAAACTTATGATCTTATTGGGGGGAAGGGAGACTCTGATTCAAACTACTATACTTGACTATTTTCAGTCTGTATAACCCCATAGCTGATGTTACTGTCCATGGTACTGTTATGTCTGGGTCTCAGAAATTATTAATTCTTCTCACAGTGTTTTGTTGCCTTGTTCAATGTCACTTAGAGTCAGATTCTCTGCTACCTGAAGGGAAGCATCCTGTTGTGCCAAATGTGTATATGCATACAGTCCTTTTGGTTCTCAGATGAATCTGTAGTTTTATACATCACTTCTTTGTCCAGGATGCAGTTTGAAAGTGTGTGTGTGTGTGTGTGTGTGTGTGTGTGTGTGTGTCTGTGTGTATGTGTGTGTGTGTGTGTCTGTGTGTGTGTGTGTGTGTATGTGTGTGTGTGTGTTCATTCTCAAGTGCTTCCTCTGTAGAGCCAATCTGTATATAATTTAGGGAAAAGGTTCTTAATAGTTCTTACTATTTGCCTGTACTAAAGGTTCAGGGTTATTATTTGTTCATTTTGTTTTTATAAGTTCACAATTAACGTACATACTGTTCTTTTATTTGTGTAAAAAACGGTGACCCTTGGAAAACATAGCTTAAATATTGTATATAAGATACTGAAAGTCAATAATGCCTTTTATTTCATAAAGTTTGTGAAGTGCAAAGGTTTTTACAAAGAGAAATTCATAGTTATCACTAAAACAATATTTTTCCTTCACAACTGTTAACAGACAAATGTTTCTGCACAAGAAATGGTGTCTTTAACTTTTATTTATCCATTAACACCCAGTTAGCATACTTTAAACTAAGAGGCACTTGGCTCTCAGTGAATTCTACCTCTGGGTCCAGTGATAATTTATAATTTTTAACAGTCCATCAAAACATAGTATTCATCTCCGTTAATTTCAGCATCAGAATCTATTGGACAAGGTTAAATACAGCAATCAATGTGAATATCCCATGCATTCAGCATTGATGCCCTAATGTGCTGACCATGTGACTAAAAGCCACAGTAGCTCAGATTTTTTTCCAACAGTCTCTTTTATCAAGAGTGTGTCACTTTCTGCCTTTGGAAGTAAATGACTCTATGACCTGTTCAGCACTATCTAAATGCAGGTTAATTTAATTCAGTAATACTCTCTTGCTGTAGTCTGAAGCCCATATGTTGGGATAATTAAGATATAGGAAAGTACTCAACAGGGCGTTCAATGTCCTTATCTTGCTCCAACACTGCTGACATAATTATGATACAATTTCAATTTTATGTAACAAACGGCATATTTCTTCCTGAAAGATACATACTAAATGTCTGGACTACCTGTTAATTTATTAGTCTTATAGAAAACTACATACCAGTTTGTCTCTGGGTTCTTCTAAAAGACTTGACTCATACTCCGTACCCAGTGAGTACTTGTTTGCTTATCTTTGCTGTACATTGCATGGCTTATCTCTCCTTATGAATGACTTAGAGTTCCATTGTTGGGTAAGTCATTCACCAACTCACACCAAGAACACATCAGAAAGAACCTTCAGCCATGTAAACTGTGGTTATGTCCAGCAGTAAATTACTCCTGGTATCAGAAAGGCTGAAAATAAATTTAGTTCAAATCTGTGTTCGCTGTGGAGATGATTGTGAAGAGAAGTATGGAAGACATCAGAAGAACTTAATGATTTATAGGCATCTAGAATCATAATACAATATTTTTCAAAAATAGTTTAATTAAGTCAAATTATTTTTATAAGACTCTACTACAGCAAATATCACATTGAGGTAACTCATGAACAGACAATAAGATAGCAAACATGACAAAATAGATTTCATCCTCTTGAACATTGTCTTGTGATGAGGAAAGTGAATGATAGATGAATTATTGCCTCAGCCCACAATGATTATAATTAACTATAAAGAGATACATGGTGGTGTAGCCATAAACAGATACCTGGTGGAGGGTCATGAAAAGCTGCCCAGGAGATGGGATACAGAACCAAAACAAACATAATGAAAATCAGGTGGTCATAATCGAAGTTGAGGATTCTATATCGAAAGGGCTCTGAGATGAGAAATTCATGGTCTTCGTTTGTTCATAAGCCTAATCCCTGTCAGGACTTCTGATATTTGGGCATGGATAGAATTGGTCAGAATTTCACCACATTGAAGCAGACACAAGAGAGAAGTATACTTTTTTTTTTTTCGAAATGAAGCCCAATAAGTGGATAAGAGACTTTCTGGAACATGGAGGAGGGACCTCATGCGTAAGCTGACCACGCAGGGCCTTCTAAACAATGAAAAAATTGAGGTTTCCCTTTAAGAGCTGTGAGTATCCCTGAAGGGTTTTTACACAGAGTAGTACATAATCTGATTTCGATTTTTAAAAGATGACTCTAGCTACAGGATGAAAACTGGCCCAGAGGGAAGTAAATCCAATCATACTGGTGTGGCCTTTCCTTAAAATTTCATTTACAGAGTTCTCTCTTTCCAGGGCAGTTCTCTGAAGATTCCCTCCCTATCCTTCTCCTCCATTTTCCACATTAGCTACGGGCCTCTAGGTAATGTGTGATTTCTCTGATCCAGTTATTACAGATGGGCTTAGAAACAGACTCATTTGACCCTCAGGACCAAGTCTGAGCCCTCCGCATCAGTGCCTGAGGAAACTCATGCTTGCATTCCATTAAAAGCCCTAGGGTTCCATTTTCTGTAGAGAGTCAGAGCATCCCCTGCTAACAGACAACCAGCAAAAAGCCCGCATTTGCCAAGCCCTGAAGCCAGTTTCTCTTACTGAGCAAGAGTATTGAATCCTATTAGAGCAACAATGCTTTTAGATTCTTGGTTGGTCGATGTCTAGAACTTGGTCTAGTGTCAGGTTCATCTCTATTGACTCTAGCAGCTAGCAAGGCTTCATTGTGAAAAAAATGATGTAGGGAATTGAGAAAAGGGCCACAAAGAAACAGTGGCTGACGACAGTGTGTCCCTGTGATCGGTGCTAGTCATTCTTCATGCTGTAGGCACAATGAGAAACACAAAGAACGTTCTACTTGGAAGCCGTTAGTGAACTGTCTCTGCATAGGAAATAGTTACGCTGGTGCTAAGGTGCGGGTGGATTGGGAGCATAGGGAGTTAACTGGTTGTTTCCATAAAAGGTTACCAGGAGTGCAAACTGATAGACAGCCGTAGTGAATACAGAAAGCACGATAAATTCATAGACACCGCCATTACAGTTTAATGGAAGTTAATGACTGTTGGATGTATTGGCTATGCCGAGAGACAAATATAATTCCTTGATTTCTAATTTGGATAATTCTGGAGATGTTGACAGTGTTCTGGAAGACAAGGGCAATGCAAGCCAGCGCTAATGATTTCCCATTTCTAATTCTGTACAAACACGCTCAATGTGAAATATGATTGGGAGAACATTTCCTTTCGGGCTTCGGAAGAAGGAAAAAATAATTTCAAGAGTGTCTGGGACCCTTAGCCTTTTCTAAGTAATTGAATTGGCCCTGGGTTATCAGGTGGTTAGTTATCCCATGATGTAATTTATTTAGAAAAGTATGACTACTGGATTTATGTGATACTGGGTCTGATAAAGATCTCTCCTGGAACAGAAAGGCTCGCCTGCCAGACTTTATTTAGCTTTTAATGAATGAATAAACGAAGCCTAAGCCCCAACATGAGCGCTACCTCCAGTCACCAAATGGCCCATGCAGTCCAGTCTCCTTGTTCCAGCGTTTTGAACAATTGTACTTTCTTATTTCAAATCTGTGTGTCCATTTGAGAAAGAACCTCAGGGCACACTTGTTTGTTCGTAGATAAAGCAATTCTTAAAGACACAACACAGAACTTAGAGGCTGCCCTGCAAGCGTATAAAATTCCACATACCAGATGGAGAATGTCTTAGCCTTTTACCTCTAGTATCCTTAAAAAACAAACAAACAAAAAACTAGAAAGAAATAAAAGAAAACGGAAACAAGGAAGTAGACGCCCACAAGTTCCTTCAGGCTGTATTCTGCTGCTATATGAAAATGTGCAGCAAGTATCCTGAGGAAAACAAGTTTCTAAAAGCAAACCCACAGTTTTGAAATTCACCCAACCCCATCAAAATCTCTAGTAGCATTTTTTTTATAAAGTCTGCCATTAAAATATTTTCTGATGAGTTTAAAAACACATATGAACTGCTGCTCTGAAGGACTGATTAATTGAGTGTCTCATTTTGCACTTTACGGAAATGTGTACTTTGAAAACATTGGCGAAATTTGGTATTTCCCACCTGGCTTCAGCACAGCTGGGGACTGCATTCTTTCTGAGGGCCTTCTTGGCTGCAGCCCTACTCTAAGGCAAATGGCACATACAAAGCTCCTTCACAGCCCTGTCCCCACCCCCCAAAAGCATGCTTTTAGTAAATTTATTTAAGCTCAGCCATGGTCCTCCTCCTCCCTCACCCTCCCTCCTCCTCCTTCCTCCCCCTCCTCCTTCCTCCTCCCTTTTCCCTCCCCCCTCCTCCCCCCTTCCCCCTCCTCCTCCCCCGATCCTCTCGATCCTCTTCCTCTCCTACCCTTCTCCTTTCCAATCCTATTGCTTTCAAAGTCGTTGCTGTTGGTCATGCTCTAAACTGAAATATTTATAGGGAAAAGATTTGTTTTAAATGAGCAGATGGACCAGTCTTAAGACAAGCTGCTCTATTAATAAACATGTGTGGTGCTTTATCAGCAAAGGAGCCTATTTTGACATTTCGTGGGGATGATTTGTATCGGCTATCACCATCACACCTGGTGCAGGGACAATAAATGGGCACTTAATAGTCAAGCAGTGTGCGGACACCTTCCATTATAACTTCATTATGTCAGATATAATCATCTATTACCGAATGTCAGACATTTAATTTATGATCAGTTGCCCTCTAGAATTAGCGGCCATACAAATGAAGAGTCCATTCATATCGGTCTTACTGGATTTTTTTGCCCCTAAACAGTCCCTTAAAGCACATAAAATTGAGTTGAGATCCTTTTTAGAATTCTAGAATATAAAACATTTTCTATGTGTTGAATCTAAAAAGAGGGTAACATATGGGTCACATCTAATAAAGAACTCCATGTTTAGATATGCTAATTAACACAGCACACTTGAAAGTAGTACATATAATTCATTTGTTTGCTTTGGTAATGCCCAAGTTTGGTTATGGTTTAGTAACAATGCTTCTGGGAAAAACAAAACAAAAATTCTTCTTAGAGAATCTAACTATCTAGCAGTGGGCATGTAACTAGTAGTAATACTGTGTAGTCGAATTAAAAATAGGATAAGGAGAAAGGCCTGGATAGAAGGCTCATCAGTTTAGAGTGGAGGACCTTGGTTCAGTTCTCTTCCCTTGATGACAACTCATAGCCATCCTTAACTACACGTCCAGGAGATGAGACTCTCTCTGGCTTTCCCAGGCATTAGGCATGCACAAGATGTGCATATGTACACGCAGGCAAAACATTCATGCCCTTACCATAAATCTTTTCAAAAATCATATAAGGGTAATTTCATATTGTATATCTAGTACCATGGCTAAAACCACAGCCTTCTCAGCTGGACAGCATAAACAAGTATTCAGCAAACAGTGACAACATCAATAGGCACGGTATCAAAGATTCGGTGCAAAAAGAAGGCTGGGTTTGTGAAAGAGAAGCCGAGGGAAATAAAAAGAGGGCGATGAACTAGTACTTTGTGGATTTTAAGAATTGATGGTCCCCGCTGACATCTGTGGAACCTTTTAGCCCCTTTCTTTAGGCTGAGGAGAATTCAGTCAGAAAGGCATCATGTCTTATTCAAGATTCCTGCTAGAGAGATATTCGGTTCCTGTCAAGGCTTCCAATTGAAGTTTCTCTCTGTGGAGATCTTTTCAGGCCATTTCTGAACTACTATCCAATAAGGACCCCAGTACTGGAGCGATAAAACCAAATCCTTGGCAAAGGGAATCTCAAAGGCTGTTTAACTGTAAATGAAATTATTGTCCAGCCCTATTATGGAGAAACCAAATGTTACAAAACAGCAAAATATTAACTCACTGCTAACAAACATGAACGTTACCACAGTAAATCTGTGTTAGATTCACAAGTCTGTGTTATGATTATCTCGTGTATGTGAAGGGCTAGAGCTGTCAGAAAGGTTACAGATTTTCTGACCTGGCTCTCCTCCATCTGGTAGAGACTGCGTTCTGCCACTCTCAGGGAAGCAAGGTGGTAGAAGATCATTAACCTTCTTGCCAGAGCTTTGAAGAGAAACTGCATTGGGAAACAACATCCCCCATTTTTTTAAAGGAGAGATGAGGGAAAGCTAGCTGTTCAGTGAAGAATGAAAGGTTTAGTTCTAATGTCCTAAAAAATGGAAGACTGGGGAAGTGTGAAGAAATGCAATTACCAGCCTGTAATTAGCACGGTTACAGCTGCCTCCAAGCTCTCTCTATCTATCCTGGTGGTCACAGTTACATAGTCTCTAACAAGAACTCCGTTACTTGAGATACTTGGGGGATAAGAGGGGGCATCCTGGACACGGGGGAGAATCTTTTCATAGCCAATGCAACAGTAGTATTGCTAGTGTTTTTCTGGTGAAAACTCACCAAGAGACAAGCTAACGCTCTCTGAGATTCTTTAGCAATGCAGGCTTCTCAAAACAACTGACCCAGAGGACTGGTTTCAACAAGTATGATGCCTTGGCATGGAGTCAGAGGAAGAGCAAATGGCAGAACCCTCCACAGGCTGGCTGCCTGGATACCAGAAACAAAAAGTCCCAAACTTGCAAATTGAACTTCACATCAGTGAGCCCCAAGGTGATTCAAGCACCATTCGAGCACCACACAGTACAGATATCAGAACTGTAAACCACCAACCAACATGTCAGATGTCTGAATGTGCTGTATCATGTTTTATTCCCAGCTGTGGTTAATCCCGAGATTCACCAGAGGAATAACAATTCCACCGTTTTGGTCCAAATTTAAAGCAAGCTTTATTGAATATTAAATACTGACCAAGAGGTGGACTTTGGTCAGGACCATTCCCTGGAGTTTTTCAGTTCAAATGCCCTCACCTGCTGCAGGGGCTTATTATAGTGACAAACTGACAGGTTACAGAACTTTCCCATGAGGCCTGGTTATTTTTCTAGAACTACAACTCCCAGAATTCCAGGAAATTACCTGTTTCTTGGGCAGGTGGAGCTTACAGGTTAATTAGAGGCATTACACTATATTGTACCTGTGTCTTCAAAAACCTACCTCCATCATGTGGAACACTGTTGGCAAACCTGTTTGTCCTGGTCCATATTCATTGATTTCCCCTCTGTTTTAATCAACATATGCATAGAAAGCAATATTCTCTAAAGTGTTTGTAGATAAGATAAGAAGGGGTTTATTGGCAAAATACAAACTACTGGTAACATTACTACCTGGAAATTAAAGAAACATGTTTTTTATTTATATCCACTTCGCATTTATTTTGTACAAACCACATTGCAAATAAAACCATGTAGCATTCTTCACGAATAGTAAGAAAAAATGAGATCTGAAATGAAATTCAGTGTGAAAAAATAGTCAGATTCTTGCAAGGGCATTTGAGTGGTTTAGCATTAAATCTAGATGTACATGGGAAACAGTTTGACTGTACAATACCAATAGATAGATAGATAGATAGATAGATAGATAGATAGATAGATAGATAGATAGATCAATCAGTACAGGGCACAGTGAATTTGATGCATTTACTCCCTACCAATGGCCATGAAATTCAAGAAATGATATTTATTCACTATGTTTTATCTTAAAATATAGGAGAAAACGAGGAGGGAATTTTTTTTAAGTGCAAGAATAAAATCGTGAATACCATAGCAGTAATTTGTAATGGCAAAGTGGAAGAAGCCTATAGTCTACTTCTAATTTGTACAGACTACGTATATTTGTAATGAAGAGGCTCTAGCTAATGATATTAATAAACTCACAACTGAAACTAATTTGCTTTTCCCTATTGGATATAGATGTTGTAAATTAGGCATTCCTCCATCCTGCCTTTCAGTGACTCACTGGCAGTGGCTTACATTATCATCCACTAGCACATTAGCACAGACCCAATAAATGTCCCCCTCGCCTCACTGCTTTATCAAGCAAGAGGTCTATGCCTTATTTAATAAGAGACCTTAAATTACTGGGAATTTGGAAGGAGTGGTTAGGTTTATTTTCAGAAATTGATTGCTGAGCTGGGGGTAGTAACACACATACTCTCTGAGCAGTTTTGAGGTGGAGACAAACTGATTCAAAATTCAAAACCATTCTTTCATACATAGTGAGCTCAAGATTACCCTGAGCTACATGAGGCCCTTTCTCAAACAACCAACAATAAGAGAATTGGATTAAAGAGGTTGGATTAATCAACAGAAAAAGGTAATCTTGAAGAGATCTCACTTCTAAAGTTTAATTTCTTTCCTGTTTCCCATAGATTAGTTAAATTAACCTCTCAAGTTTTAACCTAACCAAACTATTCATTACATGCACAGTTCAAAACTCCATGATCACTGAGAAAAATATTCCGTGATTACATTCTTTTCCACGTATATAAACTCATTCCGCTGTGCACTGAGAAAAAAATATTTGTGGTGGAAAGTGTTGAAACCTTGTAGGAAAGAAGCTGTAAAAACCAAAAGGAAAGAATTTAAGTGTAGTGTTCCCTTTACAAAGCCCACAGCAGTTTTATTTACATGTTTTTATTCTCTGGATTGAGAGCAGATGTTTTTAGTGAAAGATGGGAGGCCTTTTGGTCTCATTCAATGTCGTCAGTAATTTTTGATTTGTGACACTGAGGACATTACATATTTCTAAAACTAGGGAATTTGAAGCACCCATATTTTTAAGTCAAAGTCCTGTAGAAGCCAAGTATCTTCCTTATGCTAATGTTTGTTCTTGAATAACAATGATATTCATGAATACTTATTATAGTGCTTATTAACATTTTGTTTTTAAATCAGTGTATTTATCAAGCAAATTTACTTCTATGGAACTTTTTATTATATTCTTGATTGGAAAAAATTGGAAAGTGATTTCTATTTATCCAATCATGTAAAGAATCTTTACTTTTCTAAACATGTAATTTAAAGTGTGACTTTTACTTAGCTGGAGTACAGCTGGAAACTTGTAGAAGAAAAATTAAAATCCAAGTTAGAGTTGGGGGGATTATTATTATTATTATTATTATTATTATTATTATTATTATTATTATTAACTTTATTCACTGGAAAAAGAAAAACCACACAAGGAAATTAACCAGGCCCAAAGATATGCAACTCAGTAACTCAAAGCGTAATTTATAGGTATAATTCGCATGTAAATGTAGGTGGCTCAGGCATGTTAAGACTGATCACATGATTAGATCTTGATGGTTATAGATCTAACTTAGTCACAGGGCTTCTATACACTTCTAAGTTAGAACATTGTTAGAAATTCAATTAGCAAATGAAATGAAAATAACTGTACGGCTAACTGATGGAAATTCTAGTGCCATTCTTCCAGGTTATTTCTGGTTCTTATGAAAACTTCCAAGGTATATTCTTTCATCCATGCTATAGAATAGGATGCCCAGACTAGAGCTGGCACAATGGCTCCAAGACACAAGCCTAGTCCCAGGCATTTCAATTGGAGAAAGAGATAATGTTCTTCTGCATGGTACGTTGTCCTCTGACTTCCACCTATGTGCTATGGCAGGATATCTCCCATATATAAAAATAGAAAATAAATAAAATGTAATAAAATATGTCACGACTTAGAGATAAAAAGTTATTTATATAGCTATTAATGTCATAGCAAGAATTCTGGAACAATGGTAAATAGTAAACACTTATTGGTGTGTGTGTGTTATAAGATATGACAGAGATAACTATATATAGTGTGAGAGTTAACTGCTGAGGTCTCTGAATTAAACTCACAAAAGACTTTGTGCTGATGTGAATAACAATGGCCCCCAGAGGCTCAGATACTTGAATGTTCAGTCATCAGGGAGTAGCACTACTTGAGAAGGATTAGGAGGTGTGTCCTTGCTGGAGTGGGTGTGGCATTGTGAGAGGAAGTGCGTCAATGGGAGTGGGCTTTGAGGTTTGAAAAGACCAAGCCAGGCCTACTGTTGCTCTTTCCCTGCTCTTGCTGATCTGGATATAGAAATCCCAGCTACTTTTCCAGTTCCATATCTGCCTGTGTGCCACCACGCTCCATACCATGATGCTAATGGACTAATCCTCTGAAACCATCCTCACCTTCAGAAAATGACAGCTGTTAGAGATGCTCTGAGAAGTTTTCACTCAGCATCCACTGACTCAAAAGCTCTTCAACCAGAAGTAATGATCATGCTAGCTTTTTGTTTCCAAGGGGCCCCTACAAGGATCTCTTATAAAAAGCACTGGAGGTTAACAACCATAGTCTTCAAGGAAGTTAAGTTTGCACTGTTACCAGCCAGTATACTGCATTTCTGAGTCTAGGTAGGCACGGCCTTGCATTGTTCTAAAACCAAGTGAAAGCGAAGCTCCATTGATGACATTCAGGTGCAGACTGGCTTCATGCTGTAGAGCAGGCTTAACACTCTAGAGCTGCTAGTGACAAAGTTGTTATTTTCTCCGCAAATCCCCCATATTAGGATTCATATTACCCAGACCTCAAATTGAGTAGAATGCACATTGTGATGTTTGGTAATAACCACAGTTACAGGATACTGCCTTGAACACAAGAGAAAGAGATTGTAACGTGCCCCGTTGACATTCTCCTTATGTACAGAGATCATCTAAGACCAAAATAACTCTATAATCAGTTTCTGAAGCTATATTAAGAGCATTCCGAGCAGTTTAATATTATTTACCAGATGTAATGTGAAGATGGGTCTATAAAAAGAAACAGGGATAAACAGAAAATGTTTACAGAATACCTTGTAGCAGTTAAACATTGATCTTAGGAGTCTATTTCGTGTAAAAGTGTCAAGTAGATAAACTCAGGATTACTCTATTTTCTAGAACTGTATATGAAACAAATCGAATATACCTGTGAACACATAGGTACACCATATGAAATAAGTGACTATGAAAATGTATGAGTATGAAATGAATGTGAATATGTATTAGTCACGTTACGCCAGCTAATAAAGTCAGATGTCTAGTACATACACATAAACATAGCAACTTCTGTTTTAAAACCTGAAGATTGCCAACTTTGTTATATAAACTTTGTCACACACAAACGCAAAGACTGTAAAAGGGGCAGTATATTAATTACTTTTCTGTTACTGTGAGAAATCCTCATGACCAAAACTAACACAAGGCTTTATTTTGGCTTGTAGTTCCAGGGGGTTAAAGTTCATAATAATGGAGCAGAACCAGCAGTCAGGCTTGACAGGTAGAGGGGGATTCTAGAGTTCACATGGTGAACTTCAAGCACAAATTAACAAAAGCAAACTCGAAGCAGACAAGGTTTTTACAAGCCCTGAATGTTCCCTCAGTGACATGCTTTTTCTAGGAGGGCTGTACAACCCAAACCTCTCCGAACTGTAGCACCGAATACGGTTTAAGTGTTCTAATGTCTGAGACTCTGGGAGACAATTTTTAATCAAAGCATCACAGCAAGTGTGATGATTCATGTTAATAATCCTATCGTTTAAGAGGCTGAGGAAGGAAGGTCATTTAAGGCAGCTTATTCTGGATATAGAGTGGCATTTTTGCTTTTCAAAAGCAAAACATACAAACCCAATTGGGCAACAAAGAAGTATAATTTTTCTGGTAGGAAGCAAAAGGGTGTATATATATCATGACTCCTTAAGTAACGACCTAAAGATGTTATCTAAATTCTTGATGTCTGCAGTGTGATTAAAAAGGAAGAAGTTTTTTAAATTTAATAAAAATGAGAGACTCTACCTGGAACTTATCCTGTATTCACTTCTGAAGCGCCTAGAGGCAGCACACTGTAAAGAAATAGAGGGTCAAGGCCAAGAATCTAGCACAAAGTTCAGCATGGCATATAAGCACCTGCTGCATTATGGGAGCTTTTCTGAGAAAGGAACTTGCAGGCAGAGACAGTATGAGAACAGGGGGAAGAGCATATCTGCTGTAACAACGTTCACACAGGTTACACCTTGATAGTTTTCAATCCTGTGCTGCAATGTTACCCAGGAATGTGGGGGTTCCCTTCTTTGGATTCTTAATCTCATTAATAAAAGTATTTAGAAATACACTGAGAAGGAGGCTTGAGGACAATTTTATTAGTGTTCCAGACAAAAACTTAAGGGCAGGCAAGTTGAAAAGTCTCAGCGGCTTCCCAGAGGAGACAGATGGGAACTAGGAAGAGAGAAAGCCGCCCTTCCCTTTTGTGTTATGACCTCAGAAATCTGCCATGCGCTCAGCGGTGGAACTTGGGAAACCATCATATGGCTGAAGTGAAGGAGATGGTATGCACTCATTGATAAGTGGCTATTAGCCCAAATGCTTGAATTACCCTAGATGCCTAGAACACATGAAACTCAAGACAGATGATCAAAATGTGAATGCTTCACTCCTTCTTTAAAAGGGGAACAAGAATATCCTTGGCAGGGAATAGAGAGGCAAAGATTAAAACAGACACAGAAGGAACACCCATTCAGAGCCTGCCCCACATGTGGCCCATACATATACAGCCACCCAATTAGACAAGATGGATGAAGTAAAGAAGTGCAGGCCGACAGGAGCCGGATGTAGATCGCTCCTGAGAGACACAGCCAGAATACAGCAAATACAGAGGCGGTAATGCCAGCAGCAAACCACTGAACTGAGAACAGGACCCCGTTGAAGGAATCAGAGAAAGAACTGGAAGAGCTTGAAGGGGCTCGAGACCCCATATGTACAACAATGCCAAGCAACCAGAGCTTCCAGGGACTAAGCCACTACCTAAAGACTATACATGGACTGACCCTGGACTCTGACCTCATAGGGTAGCAATGAATATCCTAGTAAGAGCACCAGTGGAAGGGGAAGCCCTTGGTCCTGCTAAGACTGAACCCCCAGTGAACGTGATTGTTGGGGGGAGGGCGGCAATGGGGGGAGGATGGGAAGGGGAACACCCATAAAGAAGGGGAGAGGGAAGGGCTAGGGGGATGTTGGCCCGGAAACCGGGAAAGGGAATAACAATCGAAATGTAAATAAGAAATACTCAAGTTAATAAAAAAAAAAAAAAAAAAAGTAGGCTCAGCTCCTACAGCAAACTATCGGTGGAGAGGTGGCTTGGAGAGTGAATGGGTTAGACCAGACTGGCAGGGAAAGCCTGAGACAGTGGCCGAAAGACGGTAAGGTAGAAAGAAAGAAAAAGGAAATGTTACGCTTGTTTGAGTGACTCAGAAAAGTAGGCAGGCTGCACAGAGGAGGGGTTCCTGGGAAGAATAAATATATTGTCTATTTGGGGGTGTGTGTGTGATTATTTCTCTCCTCTCCTTAGCATGTGTTCTGATAAATCAGCTTGAAGAGTCAGCACGGGGGACTCTTACCCAGGGGCTGACACTCACTGCAGGATTGACTCTTAAGAGAGGTTAACAACACTTTGTAATGTTTCATCTCTGGTACAGATAGGAATGTCCTGTCTCTACCCAGGCCCGGGGCTATCCCATCCTAAGGTGTGATGAAACTGATACTTAACCTTTCACCAGAACAGGAAGTGGGACCCCAAACAGACCTTGAGGGAGAGGATCATCCTCAGTAGCCTGTAGTTAGCATTTCTTTCTCCAAAGATGAGACTCTAAGATCATCTAGAAGATGTTGACAGGTTATTTATCTGCGGCCAGTGAAATGAACCAATGCAAACCAGATTAGGTTAGACTAAAGGCAGGTTTATTGTGAGGCTTCTATCAAGAGGGAGGGAGGGAGAGGAGGGAGAGAGAGAGAGAAGGGACGGAGGGAGGGAGGTGGGTGGGCTGTAAAGTTCAGGGTTGGGGATTGGTAGAGATTGAGGGATGCTGGGAGAACTTGGAGGCTAGGTCTTTTTCGATGTGTGAAATATTCACCTCAGTCCTTTGCCCCAGGGACTAAAGCAAGTTATAACACAGTTTTTCACATTCAAAACCTAGAGATCTAGGCTAGGCACAGAGGTGCACTCCTTTAATTTCTGCCCCTGAGAGGCAGAAGCAGGCAGATTTCAGTGATCTTTGTCTACATTGTAAGATCAAGTCTCAAAAACGAAGAAACAAAGGATAGATCGGAGCGATCCAATTGCAAAGGGCTCAGCGGTTGTCTGGATGGAATTCTGTCACTTGCTCCCGGATAACTTCCAGGCTGGGTTATCTACTTAGAAGAGAACAGATGAGAAACCTGAGCTTCCTTCAGCATTCCTTACCTGGGCAGGGAAGAATCAAAGGCATTTTTGGACGGGCTCTTTAGGAATGCCTGCCTTACCTGGCCAGTTTCCTTCCTCTGTTCTTGTCAGTGATGTGTGTGTACTCTGTGTATGTTTTTGTTGTTGTTTTATTTTATTTTGTTATTGCTTATTCTTCTTTTCTCTCATTTTGTTTAGTTTCTGAGATAGTCATTAACTTGCAACCACAGACATTGTGCCAGCTAGATTGTTTTTTTGATTAACAGAAAAAATAAAATAAAAAGAGTGAGAATGGGTGACAATTCCATCACTATTTGCCTTTAAAACTGACATAATTTGTCAAGTTTTTCTTTTTTCTCCTTAGTTGGTTTGTTGTGTTTGTGAAATCAACCACCTAAGAAGAGGAACTCTTAAAATAAAAGGGCTTATTGACCTTAACAGACTCTAGGTAAAGAAAGGACCAGTTTTAATAACAGATTCCTTCAAATATGGGGAGCAAAGATAGGTGGCCATTAGAAACGACATCTAGGGTGTGCATTGTACCTCCCCCTCCAATCCCAGAGATTGCCAGAGAGAAGGCCTGAGGACTATAAGGGGAAGGTGGTGGGGATCAAAGCTTGATTATAAGAATCTGGGCACTGAAGTCAGGAGACAGTTGCACTGAACTTTATGTGCTCTTTTCAGGGAGAGAGGGAGGCAGGGAAGCTGTGAGATAGGCCGCCCACCTTAAGGAGAAATGGCTCTTGCTTCTTCAGAAGTTAGCATTGTAAGCCCCGTTCAGGAGGTCATCATGGACTTTGAGCTAAGAATTTCATGTGGACACTCAAGAAAACAAAGTAGCCTTTAGTTCTTCTCAGCCTATTGCTGGCTAGCTGACCACCACCCCACCCCACCCATCTCTGATCCCTTTCACCTTCTGGGATTTAATTGAAGACATCCCAGAAATTTTCTCTTGTTTAGGTGTTTTTGTTTTGAGATGACATCGTCAGCAAATAGTGGCAGATAGAGGAATGAACAGCACAGGAAAACTTTACACTTTTAAGAATATAGAAAGAAATGTTACTTTTCACCTGAAGGGAACAGTTTAAAATAGTTAAATAGTATCACAACAGGCCAACTGGGGGGTGGGGTGGGAGGTTACCTCTTTAGTGAGTTTCTGAGTCACAGATATTTACAAAAGCTTTTCTTTTTCTTTGTTTCTTTTTTCTCCTCTTTTTCCCCCCTCCCTCTTTCTTCATCCCCTGACACACACTTTCTATTTTTATTCTAATATTTTTCAGTACCAGGGACAGAATAGAGGGCCTCCTGTTTGTTAGGCAATCCTTCCAACAGGTGGATATACCCAGACCCGAGGAATATATTTCTGGATAAAGTGAACGAAATTATTTATCCCGAGGAGTAGTTTCCGGTGCTGAATGTCTGTTAGAACATGGAGTTCTGTTGCATTTCCTCATGTTTTCTTGTCTGTCTGGAGTTCCTCTTACTTTCAGGAGCAGTGCACTAGTGCGCATGCCCTCTGGGATACAGTGAGGGCATGGGCTGGGAACCATGAAGACAGATGACTGAAATTTGGCTTCAGTTGTCCTTAGTAAAAGCCAGCAGGGTTGACACTGGGTATATTTTGCAATCATTTGTTTAATTAGCTGAAACTCCTAAGGGAAAATTTGATGAAATGGCAAACTCTCAAAGCCTGATTTAAATCTGTTTTTCTATGTATAACAGAATTTCATGATACGGAGACTTTCGAAAGGTACCAGTGAATAAATTGTTGTGTAGTCAAACCTTTGAGGACTAAAAGCAACCATTACAGAGAAATGTGAAAATAATTATATGCTTTAAAAATCTCACTCACAAGAAAGAGCAGGTAAATATTTGCAATTGGCTTTGAAAAAAAAAATCTTACTTTAGGTAAATTTTTTTACCTGGGTATGTCCTCCTCATTTTCAATGGAATAAATGTAAGTGTATAACCAGGTTTACATTTGTTCTTGTCTAATACATTTTCATGCAAATGATATGTATTTCATTCCTTTTTGTGCAATTAAAAGGGTTTCTTTAGAAGTTGTACATTCCAGACATTCTCCTTTCAGGGTGTTGATTTAGGGGCTGGTTGACGGACAAGCCAGTGGGCTGGCTCTGTTTTCTTCTGCCCTTGAGTACAAACCCAAAGACAGCTGGGACCATGATGCATTTACTCGACAGTATCTCTGTCCCCCTCCCCCACCCACACCCCCAAAGAGAACGCATCTGGGTAAAGAGCCATCTTCTCAGTTGCTTCTGCTTTTAAAAAAAAATAAAATTAAAAATCAACTGTATTATCCAGGAAATCAAAATCTCATTAATGTATTGACTCTAGATGAATGAAGACAATTGGCTTCGTGACGATCTGAAGGCTGGAGGGTGAATGCATTTTGTGTTTGGTAGGAAGCTGCATCATTTGCTGCTTTTAGTGGCAGGTGACTTTAGTGCACTGTTATTGAAAAGACAGGCTCAATGGAGGCGCCAGCCCCTCGTGAATGTACGCAGCACGTAGCTTTTGCCCGGGATGATCGTTCGTGTATTGGAAATTGGAAACAGGTGTCCTGGCACTGGTTCTTTAAGGGCTGCTCTGAATAGCAGTCTAGAAAGAAACTTAGGTCAGACAAGCTGAAGAGTGGTTTGCAGTTCCCACACAGTTCCCACAGTAACAGCCTCCTCGCTCCGGTCTAGAGACTGATGGAAAAGCCGAGTAAAGAACACCAGGGGATTACATCTTTCAACCTGTCAGCACGGGCCACAAAGCTGTAGGGGGACAACAGAGAAAGAGATGGGGTCGTTTGTCATTCTGGGGAAGTTGGTTAATTTCCTTCATAGACACTGAATGATTCGATGTCATAGCAAAGTATGCATGTGAATTTTTTGATAGGCAACATGGATGTAGCAGAAACAACTATTTTGAGGAGACCAATTAGCTGCTTCAAAGAAGGGTGTGCTCCTGCTTCTTATTCCATCGGAAATGTTAGCGAGCAGTATTTGAAATAGAAGCGGGGCGCGCAGCCCACAGAGATCCCCTTCCTACTGGCTGTTTCCATGTCCTATAGGGACCACCGTGGATCTGAAAGATTCTTTGGAGGCAAATTAGTACTTATGTTTGCATACCAGTTTTGGCACCCTCTCTCTCCAAGAGAGAAAAGTAAGTTTGTCCTCCCTCTTCTCCTTCTCCCTCCCCCCACCCCTAGAGTCTCTCTCTCTCTCTCTAGCCCTAGCTGTCCTGGAACTCTAGACCAGGCTAGCCTGGAACTCAAATCTCCACCCACCTCTGCCTCCAGAGAACTGAGATTAAGGGCACCAAACAGGTAAATTATCTTCTTTAAAAAAAAAAGATGTAGTGTGTGTGTGTGTGTGTGTGTGTGTGTGTGTGTGTGTGTGTGTGTGTGTGTGTGTGTGTGTGTGTGAGAGAGAGAGAGAGAGAGAGAGAGAGAGAGAGAGAGAGAGAGAGAGGTGTGTGATACGCTTTTGCAACGAACCGGCATGATGTGGCGGGAGAGGGTGCCTTGGTGGGCCCATACTGAGGCATTCCCTGTCCCCCACACCTCCCCAGGTACAAGCCATACTATGGGTCTAGTATAAAATGAAGTTTATTTGGGGACATGGAAAAGAGGTATAGGAAAGAGAGGGGACAGAGAGGGACAGAAAAAAAAGAGGAGAGAGAAAGAAGGGAAGAGACCTGCGGGCCAGAAATATGTGAACATGTGGAGTGAGATAGGGGAAGAGGAGGAGGATGAGAGAGAGACAGAGACAGAGATACAGAGAGACAGACAGACAGAGACAGACAGAGAGAGAGAACGAGAGAGAGAGAGAGACAGAGAGAGAGAGAGAAAAGAGAGAGAGAGAGAGAGAGAGAGAGAGAGAGAGAGAGAGAGAGAGAACCAGAGAGAGGCCAAACATTTATAGCAAGTCAGGCTTGTACCTGGCTGTTGCTAGGTAACTAACTGTTGGGCAGAGCCTAGAGGAAAGGCTAACAGGTGTGTGGGTGTAGTTGCACGATTTCATATGCACCCACCCTATAAGGCTTGAAGACTTAGGATCCCCTGGAATTGCAGTTACAGGCAGCTGTAGGCTGCCTCATGTTGGCTCTGGTAACTGATCCTGCAAAAGCAGGAAGTGTTCTTATATGCTGAGTTGTCTCTCTTGCCCCTGATCGCTTTGATAAGCCATTGTTATTTTGAACCTCTAGCAATAACTGCTAAATCTGACCTTCCCATGGTCTGCAGAAGTAGTAATGGGAAATTTCCTTCTAGACTAGACTTCCATTTATGAAGAGCTACCCCACTATAAACTGCACACACTTTGAGAAATTATATTTATTGTGTGTTTTTAGATTTATCTTCACAGTCTCACCTAAGGGCATACCACTAATGGATTCAAGAACCTCTCTAGTACTCACTTCCAGAAGGTTCAAAACACCTTCCAATTCTGTCATCTCTAGGATTATGTCAATCTAAACAACACATGTCAATCAAAAACAACTGAACTGTTTTTGCAGGGAAAAAAAGGATATATAGTAGTTACCAGTCAGCTATTAAGGAAGAATATGCAAGGAAAGCTATAAAGAACAGAATTCTTTAAGTAAGTTAGCTTGTTTCTATTCAGTGTTAAGCTTTGATATGAATGACAACAGTCGTGTATACAATTTTAGTTTGTTAAGTAAATATTTTTATTATTTATTTACATTCTCCAGGACATACAATGTCTCTTCGAATCATTGCTGGCATCTTTTATTTTAATGATTATTTTGCATTTTTGGAAAATTTTCTGTAAGGAGAAATTACTCGTCTCCTGTCCTAATTTCTTTTTTTATAAATAAGCAATTTATTAGTATCTCTTAGATTCAATTTAATTAGTCCAGAATTTTGTATTTTCAACAATTTCATACATTCATGTCAAATTCACCTGAACGCCCTCTCTTACCTCCCTCCACCCTACCAACCCCTTCTCTTATCAAACAAGTCCTTCTTCCACACTTAAGTCTCTTGTTCTGTATTTGTTCATTACCTGCTGAGTTGAACCAAGGCTCTGTATAGGGGCATGGATGTAGAACAAGGTACTAAAGACAACGACCCCGCCCCCAGTATTCATCAAGAATTGTTAGCTCTCCAGGGAGTGGCTAGGCCACAGGAGCTCTCCCAGACCCATGGCTGAATGTGAAAGGGTCCAGCATCCAGCATCGTGCAGACACTTTTCAAGGAAATCTCTCTAAACTCTGGAACTACAGTCCTCAAAGCAGAACCCATTTTTGCATCCTCAGTATCTGAGAGTTCTAGGACTCTTTGAGTGCAGTAGTAGCTCTGTCTTCCCATATCCCTCTCTCCCTGGTGTGTCTGCCTAGATAAAGACAACACTCATCTTGGGATAATGACCCACACCAGTCAAATAGAATGACATTCCCTTAATCACTTTTGCAATAACCCTATTTCTAAACAATATTCATTTCACAGGAACCTTGCAAGGAGTTGGGACGTCAACATATCTTTTGTTCATATTTCAATCAGAAGTGCCAGGTTTTAAATTCTGTATAAATTACTGGGATTTTTTGTTTGTTTGTTTGGTTTGGGGGTTGTTTTGGTTTTTTTGTTTGTTTGTTTTTATTTTTTTCAGGGGTGTGTGTATAGAGAAGTAGTGGTTCTTAGTCTTCAATTAATAATTTTACTATTATTGTAAGAGGGAATTAATTAAATTGTCAGAGTTTCTAAAGGCTTAACTTACATCTTATAGCTAAGCTTTGCTCTAAAGTTCACTGCACATGCAAATGATAGCAAAAACAAAACAGCGAGGATTATGAAACAGCTACCGATGCCATGGCTGTCCAGTTCATGACAGAAGCAATGGAGGAAACTCCAGCTCTCCACTTCCAGCCTTCTGTCCATAGTAATATATTCAATGCATGCTTTATGAAGCTCCCTTAGTAGTTCATAACTGAGCCAACCCTCATAAAGAGGGAGTATATACATCTTAACAACTCAGAAGCCATACGTACAGTAGCTATGATAGCAGTAACTAATTTTCTCCTAATGAAATGTCTCAGCCACAGTTGTACAAGAATTACTGTCTCTAAATCGGTCTGGATTTCCTTCTGCCTTATTTTCTCTTAAGTTCTATCGATCTTTTTCTCTATTTGAGGATGTTCTCTTCTCACAATAGCCTCCCTCTGTAGTGCCCCCGTACTTTTATTAGAACTCTTATTACTATTTGTAAAGTCCCAGTCTGCCTATAAAGATGCTCAGATTTCACTTTAAATCCAGTGATTTTTCGCAGCACATTACTGATGAAGGATTACTCCCTTGGGCAACAATGTCTTTCCTTACTCTCCATCGTCATTTAGCACTGAAAGTCTGACTCATTAGGAAGGATTCCTGGATGTGAGCTTTCCTTTTCCTTCACTAAAAATAGTATTTTCTCTCTCTCTCTCTCTCTCTCTCTCTCTCTCTCTCTCTCTCTCTCTTTCTCTCTCTCTCTCTGTGTGTGTGGTAGGAGGTGGTTTAAAACTGGATATCCTCTCTCACACCAAGCATAATCCAGCCTGTCTTTACTCATTTTATAAGACTCCACCGTATCTTGTTCTCTGTGCAGTACTTTTCTGGAGACTCTAGTTTGAGAAGCATGGGCATTTGAGACAGGGTTCTACTATGTAGTCAATAAGTACTGCAACTCAGGTTTCTCTCCTTCAGCCTCCGAAGTGCTTCTGGGACTACAGGCATGCATGCCCCCCCACCCCTAACCCCAACTCTGATATAGAGTTGTTTTTAATCCGTTTTATAGAGAAGTTATGTGTGGAATTTCACAAAAAATAATTGAGTCTCTTTATTCTAGTGCCTGCCTTTAATTGCCTTTAGGTAAGATTTCCAACTTTCGCAAATATTATACTCCCTTAATATCTAAATGTTGTGTGATTACCCTTTCCACAAAGAGGGATGCAACCCATATACCCAAACACATGTAGTTTGTTCCCATCCCGAGGACTGCTTAAAATACTTTCAAATTCTCGTACACATGATTGGCTGAGTTCCGGGCATAAACACACTCCATGTAAGCTCTTGCAGACTACTTGACTTGAAGAGTGTTTGCCTACATTATGGTATGATATAGGTATTCTCAGGGAGATAAAAATTAAGACAGTTTTTCTAAGGTATACTTTCTTAGTTCTATCCATTGTTGACATCAAAATCTGCCCTCCTAAGACATGTGTGCTGTCATATATGCTCATGCATATCTTGATGCAAACAACAGCAAGACGGCACCCTTTAGCTCAAACCTTGGCCATCCAACTACATCCTCTACTATGTTTCAACACATGCCACAGATCAAAAGGTGTGCTGAAGCTGTGTGCCTATTGTCTTTTGCCAGCCCCACAATGGTTCTGAAGTAGTATTGATTTTTTTTTTTAATTATTCAAGTGGACACCAGATCTTAGACAAATGAAGCGATAGGGTCTCTTGTCCCAGTTTTGGATGCTTTTGCTCTTTATCTAAATACCAAGTAAATGACAGAGGAGAGAAAGGTTCCAGTATCATTATTTGTCTTCTCACGTCATTCTTCTTGAAATTATAAGTTTAACTCACAACCAAGTGGTTAATCCTGAAGTCTTTTAGATCCCATGTCTAATTTTGTCCTAGAGCAGAGAGCGCAAAGCTGTGAAGGAACATTTTACAGAAAATGACAGCATAAAGACACAGGCTCCCTAGGAGATCTCTAGACAGCATTTTCTTTCCCACATTTGAAGTAAAATAGACACTCTATTTGGCCAGGGAATTCTTTCTTTGGAACACTGGTAAAGACCTTCTCTGTTATATACAATGGGAGTTAATGTAGAAATTTCAACACATAGGGAGAATCTAAAATTTTATCCCTATGTTACATAGGTAGTGTCACCTGCCGAACAAAAAAAAGAAAAAGAGAGAGAGAGAGAGAGAGAGAGAGAGAGAGAGAGAGAGAGAGAGAGGGAGAGAGAGGAGTGAGAACACCATAGGCAAAAATAAGTAATGAATCACCATCAAGAAAATACTGCCGCTGAAAATTTAATCCCCAAATGGAATCACCTTCCTAGTGGTATTACCTTTCCGAAATAAAAAAACACACTCCTAATAATGAAAATGAATAAAAACATGAACCGAAAGACATTTTTAATCATTCAACAGCTGAAATGGGAATTGAATGCCTCCCATCTATTACTTTAGAACAGGTGTGATTTCACCTACTTCATCTGTTTTATATCACATATTTTAATATCCGTGTATGTTATCTATTTTTCAAATATAATGATTTATCAGAATGGCAGGGAAAAAAAACCTGATGAGTTTCAGAATCATCTTGGGTTAGTGCAAGTCTAAGGCACAGAAAGGGGTGTATTTAGTTGAAGATTATTCACCAGGCCTCGGTAGCATTAAGAGTGAAATTGTGTTTGTCATTTATATTTAGTGGCTATTATTAAGGAGCAAATTCAGCAGAAAGTTTGTCAAGAACATAACTTGCGATTTATGGTTTCTGAAGCTACCTTTAAAGGTGTTTTTGTCTTAGAAATGAGTAAACTGCCCTCTTTGATGCAATACGGAATTGGTTTTCTGGCGTTGGAATGATACAGGGAGGGAAATGGTTTTCTTTTCTTTTTTTTAATCTCAAAAGGCACTGCTAAATAATAGAAACTATTTCAGAATGTTTTTTTTACACATTCTTTGACACTTTCATGCATCTATACAATGCATTTTGTTAATGCTTACCCTCAGTTCATCTTCCCACAACCTTAAATGACCCTCGACAACCCCTTCCACCCTTCTGTCAAGGATTTGTTTGCCACATACCCATAAAAAAAAAAGATTAGATTTAAATAGTTTTTAATTTGCGTGGAGATGTGGAGATGATTATATAGTTAATGTGTTTGAAGAAAGGAAATCCCACAGCTAAAATATATAGTAGTAACAATATAGTTTTTTTTTTCCCCTCCAAGACAATGCAACGCTTTTATCTAAAAGTTTACATACTAGTCCTTTACCAGGATAAAAATGAGAAAATTATTTTGTTTTCTAGTTAGAATTAGTCTAAAAATATAGTAATAAGGTATATTTTCTTTGTGCTTTGGTTAGTTAGCATTGATATTCCATTAGTGTGTTTAACTATTAAGCAAACACCAGAACTTGGAACACATTTATCTAGTTGGTTTAGTAAAAAAAAAAAAAAAAATTTAATTTGGAGAAATATAAACTCTCAAAATACCTAAAAATTGGACTGTAGTTTTTGTCCTTGGAAGAATTTTGAACTCATATACGTGCATGTGTATGCATTTAAGTACACACAAACATGTAGGAACTTGAGGATATGTATGGAGGTATGGTCCCACGTAGTTTTGGCTGATCTTCAGTTCAATATGGACTTGAAAATTACCTTGAGTTTCTCATTCTCCTGCCTCCACCTCCCAGGTGCTGGGATGTCAGGTGTTTATGCCAGCATTCTATAAGTGGAGTGACAATTCTAGCCCCAGTTAAATTTATTATTAAAATTTAATTTTTAAAAAAAATAATGTGTTAGTACCATTTTGATATCAGGAGCTATTGATAAGAAGAAAGAAATGTGGGCAGCACAGATATCTTCCTTCAGAAGTTCATCTAATTTAGAATTCCAATCTGGACATTTGAAGACAAGATTTACTAGCAGTACTCTTTCTGATTGCTTCAAGAAGTTATTTTTTTTACAAACATAAGACATAGGTAACATATGTAAGCTAATATGCATTAAATCCTTCCACATGGATTGCCTGGATTTTGTCACAATGTCGTATGCCAAAGATTATCAGAGGGGCAGACTCTGAAGTATATTAGAGGTTCTGGCGCTGCAGCTTTTTCAGTGGTTGAGAAAACACTTGCATTGGTAGCAAGCATCTCAGAAAAATGAGATAATCATGTCCCATTTATTCCCCTGATCCTGCCTCAGCACCATTTTTTACTGATATCTAATGTTCAGTGGTATTTACTAGGCACATATATATCCATCAGTACTGTATGTATGTTTTTAATTACTGAACTCTTATATCCTTATAATTTCATTCAACAGGCATTCTTTCTTCCATTTTATAGAAACTGAAACTTGATCAAAATTACCATTAACTGTGAATTAGTGAAAATGCTTCATCGTAAAATCCTTAACATTAATTTCCTATTTTATAGTGTTTCACGTGGTGGTTAAAAGATCATCCAAGGGTTTGGGGATTAAGCTCAGTGGTAGAGCACTTGCCTAGCAAGCACAAGGCCCTGAGTTCGGTCCCCAGCTCCAAAAAAAAAAAAAAAATCATCCAAAAGAAGCAAAGAGACCTAAAGCAGTCTGAGCTAGCATACACTGTACACATGGTGTATAATATCTATTAACTAGTAAATTAATTTCTCTCGTGAGAATGAGACAATGCTAGAGGCAATTGAAATTAATTCATAAGATCTATCTGTTCTTGTTATTTACTCCACAAAACAAGTAAAGTCCATTGGTGAGTAATGTCTGATATTCTTGTTATTGTTGTTCTTATTGTTTAGGCTTAGACTTGCTCTGTAGCCCAGGTTGGCCCACAACTCACATCACTCATTTCCCTCAGCCTCCAAAATGCTGGGATTTCAGGCATATGCTGCCATACTCTTGCTTACTTTGTATTGTTTATTTAGTTCTGGTCTCCAGTGCTATTGACCTAGTGTACTGAGTTTGTTAGGCTTGCCCCAAGTTATCATGACAACTAAAATCATGTGCCCCATAGATGCTTTGGTACTAGCAAAACTTCCCCCAAATGCATAGACGAGGGTATATAGACAGACATTCTTGCCCAGCTTGTTTCTGTCATTCTTTAAAGTTCTTTGCTTATTTGTTTGTTTTCTTGGTGCATGACTTAACTTGAAATGGCTCAAGGGTTCTGGGTGGTGCTGTATTTCATGTTGTAGCTGACACCAAGTCTTTCCCAGTTCCTTTTTGGCAATGACAAATCTAATCTTACTTATTAGAAAATTAAACTGACAAACTTAAATTTATAATTTTCAAAAGTCTATTAATGACACCGTTTCACTACAAGAAAAGATGTTTTAGAGCCACCGTCTATGAAGCATAAAAGGTCTTTCTTAGGGTGATGCTATGAAGAGACACCAGGCCCTCGGCAGCTCTTATAAGGACAAACATTTAATCGGGGCTGGCTTACAGGTTCAGAGGTTCAATCCATTGTCATCATGGCAGGAAGCATGGGAGTGTCCAGGCAGGATGGCACTGGAGGAGCTAAGAGTTCTACCTATAGGAGAAGGGTCTCAAAGCCCACCCTGACAGTGACACACTTCCTCCAATAAGGCCACACCTACTCAAACAAGGCTATACCTCCTAATAGTCTCACTCCCTGCACCAAACATATTCAAATAGGGACTTTAGGAAAAGAAAGTTTGGAATTAAGAACTCTTTAGAAACTAAAAATCTCCTTGACATGTATTAGTGTTTCTCACTATATTTCATGTGTGTGTGTGTGTGTGTGTGTGTGTCTGTGTGTGTGTGTGTGTGTGAGAGAGAGAGAGAGAGAGAGAGAGAGAGAGAGGTTTTCTAGCACTGCTATGACATCAGCTATGCATTCTTGGCAACAACCAATTTCCATTTATTATAATTCTGGCACTAATTCACAGAATTCATTCAAACGCTCAGTCTTTGTTTCACAAGACTACCTTCAATTTAGACATCAAAAAATATCCAGTTGAATCTGAGACTTTTGCCCAAACAAGTACAGAATTGAGGGCTCTCACAGTTCCACTCTACTGGAATAGTTTGATTAGAATGGCTTACGGGCTCTGCAAAGACGGTCAAGTAACTTAGGGCGCTGTTCAATTCTGAAGAGTACAAGGCACTTCCAAGGTTACTGTGTGGCCACCAGCCTTGACCTTCCCAAAGTACCTGGAAATCTAAAAACTGGTCAACAAAAGCTTTTCCCAGATATCCAGCTCATCTCAATTCATTCCAGATGTTTTAGGGTAGAATTAAATGCCTCTCTCTTCCTTGGTGTAGGTTTTTAGGTAGCCAGACTGTATCCTGAAACTATTAGAGACACTGTCCTGCGTTAACCAATTAGCACAAACTCAGGGACACCTGAGAAGCCATGTGATGAAGAGCAAAGACCACTTCATTGCTGTCCAGAATCTTGGGTGTTTTCTGAGCTCTGTGCCACAAGCCAGGAGAATGAGCAGCTGCTCTTTTCAGTGCAGAGCAGTTTCTGTGAGCGTGACTGCTATCCAGCACTCCCCTTCACAAACCATCAGAAAGTTTTTCATGTGTTCCTTTCCATCTTTTGTCATTTACTTTACGTTGTAGGCCTTCTCAGTTTGGACTGGAACATCAAAATCAAAGTGTCTAAAGTCACTAGGAAAAGGGGGCATTTTCTACCTGCAAAGTATCACTATTCCTAAATTACATTGAGAAGCTTCTCGTTCTCTAAAGAAACAAGTATGCATCCTCAACTTCCTGCCTACAATATTACCCAGTGACCATCTGCTAAAGCAGTTTCTCATATACAGTACGTGATATGCATTCCTTAAGTTGATGTTTTCATATAATTCTTAATATTGGAGATTTGTCCTTACCCTCCATGTTTCTCATTTGAAATCCCAAGGGAGTAGTTAAATCTGTAAAGCTCTCGATAGGGGAGATCCAGATGTGGAAAGGACAGTGATTCCTGAGCGTGATTGTTTGTTCACAGTGTCGCTTTTCTATAGGCTGTACCATGGAAAGCCATCACTTCAAAAGTATGCCTGTCTCTTTTAGTAGTTATCAACGTAAATACACAACCATTATCACTCCCTGATTGTTTATTATTCAGCTTCCTGATGTTATAATGAATACCATGATCAAAAGCAACCTGAGGAAGAAAGGGTTTATTTGGTTTAAACTTCCAGGTCATACTCAATCATCGAAGGAAGTCAGGGCAGAAACTCAAGCAAAAACTGAAGCAGAAACAATTGAGGAATATTTATTACTGGTTTCTCTCCCTCTGGCTTGCTCAGCTGCTTTTTCTATAAAGCCTCAGGCTACGTACCTTGGGAAGGAGATATTCACGCAGAAGGCTGAGCCCTCCCATATCAGTCACCAGTTACGACAATTCCCCCTAGACATGTCCACAGTCTGATAGAAACAATTCTTCATTTGAGGTTCTATCTTCCCAGGTGACGTGTTTTTATCAAGTTGATAATAAAAATGACAAGTACACAGGTGTAATATAGTTTATGGTCTAAGAAATCCTCATTCTTTGGCTATGTACAAGTCAAAAACCATCTGGGTTGGTAAGTTTTATGTGAAGTTGACATAAGCTAGAGTCATTGAGGAAGAGGAACTTAAAAAAAGATGCCTTCATAAACTTAGCCTGTAGGAAAACTAGTGGGGCATTTTTTTTTTATTTGTTTTGTTTTGTTCTGTTTTGTTTTCATTGGCAAAATTGTTGTGAGAGAGCCCAGTCCATTGTGGATGGTACTACCACTCAGAAGGTGGTCCAAAGTTGTATATGAAAATAGGCTAAGCAAGCCTTGGGAAGCAAGGTAATAAGTAGCATTTGTCCATGGCCTCTGAGTAGGTTCTTGCCTTCATGGTACTGACTTATGTCCCTGCTCGAATTTCTCTAGTTAGTGAACTAGCAACACGTAGGCAGAAGTAAATGTTTCCTCCGTAGTTGCTATTGTCCATGCTATTTTATGATAGGAATAGATACCCTAAGACCTCATCATAGAATTTATTGCTTCTTTATGGATAGAAGAGCATTGGTATGCAAACGTGTTCCTTTTCCTTTTCATCGAAAGAACTGCAAAAATGATAATGAAAGCTATTCAGAGAGTTGACTGGATAATAACTCCTTGTCAAAACTGAAGCCAAGATAAAACTAAAACAAACCATCTGCATTCAATTCTTATTTTCTAATATGATTCTTCAAATGAAAGAAAACAGGCTCCTTGGAGATATGGTTGATGCTAGGTCCAGAGCTGGAAGAATACACAATGAAGAATTATCTAAGAGAATCTTACAGGACTAGAAAGTAACACAAGTATTCAAACACTAAGTGGTGAAGACCTGGAGACAATCCCAATAAACTCTGCCAAATAGGAAACACTTTGGGAAATGAAATAAATAATGTAATAATGAGTTGTAGCCTATAATATGATATAAAGATTCATGAATCTGTACTGAAGAACGTGGATGAAATGCTTAGAAGAAAAATATCCTGTAGTGAGGAATCACAAGTGCTTTTTACAGCAACTAGCGAACCATCGTTGGCATCTTGCCGTCAACAAATATAATATGGAAAGCCAAGACCTTACCCTTGTGGTTATCTTCAAATTCACACGCTCAGTACAAATTACCTCCCATTTAAAAACAATAATAAAGGCATATCCAACACGAATTGAGAAACAAACTAGAAAACACCAATACCTCTTAAATTGTCAAAAAAAATTAAGGCAAAATAGAGAAAACCAAATAAAAATCACAGGCCAGGGAACACCAAAGGGATGTGACAGTTGAACATATTGTCACCTCTTAGGTTATACTGAGAGGAGAAGGGCAAAGGGAGAGAGAATGGAACATATGTAAATAAATTGTGGAATTCAGGTAATACTTGTTAATAACGGTGTGTAGTGGAGATAAACACGCCAGTGTGATAATGTGAGAAGTTAAATTGGGGCTGAGTCTACAGAAAACATCTGTAATTATCTTTGCATAGTTTGTGTAATCAACTAGGAACCAGAATTTTTTTCTTACTGTAAAATTAAAAGTTAATTAAAAACAAAGAGAAATAAATAAATAACCAGACCAGGAGTCTAATATCCAATAGAGTTGACCTAGCTTATTTATTAAAGAATGCTTCCAGGGAACAGCCAAATTTAGAAAAACAAACAAACAAACAAACAAAATACACTTGAAGAATAAAGACAGATGTTTGTTCCTTGCTGTTTATTATAACTTGATTATCAATAAGGAACTGTGACATAAAAATATGGAATATTACTCAAGATTAGTTTTATTAAAAATTTACCTTACATATTCTAGAGTTTTAGCCCATTGAGGGAAGCCAAGGCAGGAATTCAAAGGGGGGAGAACCAGGAGGCAGGAACTGATGTGGAGCCCACTGAGGAGAACTAACTACTGACTTGCTTCCCGTGATTTGTTCAGTCTGCTTTCTTACAGCACGCAGGGCTAACAGAAAGAAAGAAAGAAAGAAAGAAAGAAAGAAAGAAAGAAAGAAAGAAAGAAAGGAAGAAAGGAAGGAAGGAAGAAAGAAAGAAAAGAAAGGAAAAGAAAAGAAAAGAAAGAAGGAAGGAAGGAAATGGGATTGGATGAAGGAATAAAGGAAAGGAAGCAGTTATGGAAGGCAAAACAAAGAAGGTAAAGGAAGAGAAGGGAGGGGAGGGAGAGAGAGAGAAGGAAGAAGAATGAAAGGAAAGAAAAGGAACAGAAAAGAAATGAAAGGAAAGGAAATGCAAGAAAAGGAAAGGAAAGGAACAGAAAAGAAATGAAAGGAAAGGAAATGCAAGAAAAGGAAAGGAAAGGAAATGCAAGGAAAGGAAAGGAAAGGAAAGGAAAGGAAAGGAAAGGAAAGGAAAGGAAAGGGAAGGGAAGGAAAGGAAAGGAAAGGGAAAGGGGGATAACCAGACAGACAATGAGGTAAGTCTGCCTATCGGTATGTTTTAGAAGTTTTAAATTCCTACCTAACAAACACAGCTAGAGGCCTCCACTGTGATGAAATACAGTACCTAAGAGTGTTTCAGTACCTAAACGTGTTCCAGTAGAAAGCTTTGAAAAGCTTTGGAGGAGTCTTGGTCTAAGCAGCTGGGAAATACACTGTGGCTGAGAAGTATGCATGTGATTCAGTTGTCCACATCACTAAGTTTTGGTATTTAAACCTTGAAAGGTATTAAGAACACTGAAGGGGTTGGAGATAATTTCTCACAATTAAGATCCAGAGTTGGCTTGTTTAAAGAAAGAGATAAACTGCCTTTAGCATACCGATCTGAGATGCCCCTGGGGCCCTGGAGGAAGCATGCCCGAGTGGTAGTAAATGAGAGCACGTGAATGGGAGTTGACAATCCTTTACTTAAAAAACTGGGCAAATATTTCATGCTTTTTAGGGTAGGGTCTCTACCACTCTTTCATTCTGGGGTCATTGCTTCGAAGCATCCAGGAAAATTATGTGGACAAACAAGCAAGACTCTGACCCAATAAAACTTTATCAACACTATAATTTGAATTCTGTTATTTTCAAACGCCAAGAAACATTATTTTCTTTCTTTTTTTCCCCCAATGCATCTCTCTTCTTTTGAGATAACGTTCAATGTAGCCCAGGCTGGATTTGAATGTAGTATGTACCTGAGGTTAGCCTTGAACTCCTGATCTCTCGTCTACGGTTATAGGCATGTCTTACCATGGTTGTGTTGGTAAGTTTTTTTTTTTTCATCTGGGAAGAAGGAGACTAAATAAGGAATTGTCTCCATCAGACTGGTAAGACAGAATAAACCTATTCCTCTCCAAAATAACTTTTGTTGTGGTGTTTATCATGATAGACTCAAAGTTAGAACAATATTTGTCTTACTTTTTGCCAGTTATTATAAAATGGAAAAAAAAACCTTATCCCCAGTAATTGTTCAAAAGCAAGGGACCGTTTAGGTTTAATTTAAGACTCCTAGTTTACTCACCCTTAATTAGGAAGAAACCTGGCCTGTTTTTAACAATGAACCTGCAGTGATTTGCAAGGATGGCTTTGGAAGCAGTCACACCTCTGGATTGATGGATAACGGAGTGTGGTTAGAATATGGTGAGGGGAATGGTGGAATGTAAGGAACAGAAATTAGTAGGAGAAATGTTAGGGGCCAAAATAACTTCTTAGTGTGATGAATAACCCTGCATCATTTTGAATACATTTTAAATGCTCGAAATGTGTAATTACGTGTCGTACTGTGAGTACTTACAAACTCGTCTCATTGCTTTGATATACTTTTCAATATTTTTTCCCTATCTAGAATGCAGCTTTAATAAGCAAAGATTGGTTTAGGGTTAGGTTGATATGAGTTTTACATATTTCATTCAGAGGGTTTTGATTGACCCCATGAAGTTTGCAATGTTGTGTGCTTCATTAACTTTGACAAATAAGCAATAAACTAAGTCAAGTACACACGGAGTCCTGGAAATCACTTTCAGAAAAGTAGCAAAGGCATTAATGGCGCCAATGGCAAAGATGTCTCCACCTTCTTCCACTTCCCTCATGACAGCATTAAATCTTTTCCCTCTTATTTCTCTTGTTGAAGAGTGATGCCCAAGAACACTTTAATAAAGCCTCTAGGTAAGTTTGTTCACATAAACTAAACTGCACATTGCCCTGCCTTATTTTTCCTCTTCCAATTTGTACATCATTGAAAAGCATGATGCAGAAAACACAAACATGCTCTCACTTTGCTGTAGGAAATAGAAGAAATTCAAGTGTCATGAAATTAAAGCCCACTAGAACTTATTTGTAGCTCAACTCTGAAGGAAGGTCTGAAAGAAACAATCATGAGTGTATAACAGTGATCGCCTTCTGGGACATATGGTATTAAGACACCTTTACTCCTCTTGAAAGGAAGAGTGGGTTACCTAACAGATAAACCCACTTTTAAGAGAGGCCAATCGATGCCTAATTGGTAATCTGATGGCAAGAGGCAAGCGCAGGAACACAAGCAACAGAAACCAAGACTACATGGCATCATCGGAGCCCAATTCTCCCACCAAAACAAACATGGAATATCCAAACACACCAGAAAAGCAAGATCTAGTTTCAAAATCAGATTTGATCATGATGCTGGAGGACTTCAAGAAAGACGTGAAGAACTCCCTTAGAGAACAAGTAGAAGCCTACAGAGAGGAATCAAAAAATCCCTAAAAGAATTCAGAAAACACAAACAAACAGTTGAAGGAATTAAAAATGGAAATAGAAGCAATCAAGAAAGAACACATGGAAATAACCCTGGATATAGAAAACCAAAAGAAGAGACAAGGAGCTGTAGATACAAGCTTCACCAACAGAATACAAGAGATGGAAGAGAGAATCTCAGGAGCAGAAGATTCCATAGAAATCATTGACTCAACTGTCAAACATAATGTAAAGCGGAAAAAGCTACTGGTCCAAAACATACAGGAAATTCAGGACTCAATGAGAAGATCAAACCTAAGGATAATAGGTATAGAAGAGAGTGAAGACTCCCAGCTCAAAGGACCAGTAAATATCTTCAACAAAATCATAGAAGAAAACTTCCCTAACCTAAAAAAAGAGATACCCATAGGCATACAAGAAGCCTACAGAACTCCAAATAGATTGGACCAGAAAAGAAACACCTCCCGTCACATAATAGTCAAAACACCAAACGCACAAAATAAAGAAAGAATATTAAAAGCAGTAAGGGAAAAAGGTCAAGTAACATATAAAGGCAGACCTATCAGAATCACACCAGACTTCTCGCCAGAAACTATGAAGGCCAGAAGATCCTGGACTGATGTCATACAGACCCTAAGAGAACACAAATGCCAGCCCAGGCTACTGTATCCTGCAAAACTCTCAATTAACATAGATGGAGAAACCAAGATATTCCATGACAAAACCAAATTTACACAATATCTTTCTACAAATCCAGCACTACAAAGGATAATAAATGGTAAAGCCCAACATAAGGAGGCAAGCTATACCCAAGAAGAGGCAAGAAACTAATCGTCTTGGCAACAAAACAAAGAGAAGAAAAGCACACAAACACAACCTCACATCCAAATATGAATATAACAGGAAGCAATAATCACTATTCCTTAATATCTCTCAACATCAATGGCCTCAACTCCCCAATAAAAAGACATAGATTAACAAACTGGATACGCAACGAGGACCCTGCATTCTGCTGCCTACAGGAAACACACCTCAGAGACAAAGACAGACACTACCTCAGAGTGAAAGGCTGGGGAAACAACTTTCCAAGCAAATGGTCAGAAGAAGCAAGCTGGAGTAGCCATTCTAATATCAAATAAAATCAATTTCAACTAAAAGTCATCAAAAAAAGATAAGGAAGGACACTTTATATTCATCAAAGGAAAAATCCACCAAGATGAACTCTCAATCCTAAATATCTATGCCCCAAATACAAGGGCACCTACATACGTAAAAGAAACCTTACTAAAGCTCAAAACACACATTGCACCTCACACAATAATAGTAGGAGATTTCAACACCCCACTCTCATCAATGGACAGATCATGGAAACAGAAATTAAACAGAGACGTGAGACAGACTAAGAGAAGTCATGAGCCAAATGGACTTAACGGATATTTATAGAACGTTCTACCCTAAAGCAAAAGGATATACCTTCTTCTCAGCTCCTCATGGTACTTTCTCCAAAATTGACCATATAATTGGTCAAAAAACGGCCTCAACAGGTACAGAAAGATAGAAATAATCCCATGCGTGCTATCGGACCACCACGCCTAAAAGCTGGTCTTCAATAACAATAAGGGAAGAATGCCCACATATGCGGAAACTGAACAATGCTCTACTCAATGATAACCTGGTCAAGGAAGAAATAAAGAAAGAAATTAAAAACTTTTTAGAATTTAATGAAAATGAAGGTACAACATACCCAAACTTATGGGACACAATGAAAGCTGTGCTAAGAGGAAAACTCATAGCACTGAGTGCCTGCAGAAAGAAACAGGAAAGAGCATATGTCAGCAGCTTGACAGCACACCTAAAAGCTCTAGAACAAAAAGAAGCAAATACACCCAGGAGGAGTAGAAGGCAGGAAATAATCAAACTCAGAGCTGAAATCAACCAAGTAGAAACAAAAAGGACCATAGAAAGAATCAACAGAACCAAAAGTTGGTTCTTTGAGAAAATCAACAAGATAGATAAACCCTAGCCAGACTAACGAGAGGACACAGAGTGTGTCCAAATTAACAAAATCAGAAATGAAAAGGGAGACATAACTACAGATTCAGAGGAAATTCAAAAAATCATCAGATCTTACTATAAAAGCCTATATTCAACAAAACTTGAAAATCTACAGGAAATGGACAATTTCTAGACAGATACCAGGTACCGAAGTTAAATCAGGAACAGATAAACCAGTTAAACAACCCATAACTCCTAAGGAAATAGAAGCAGTCATTAAGGTCTCCCAACTAAAAAGAGCCCAGGTCCAGACGGGTTTAGTGCAGAATTCTATCAGACCTTCATAGAAGACCTCATACCAATATTATCCAAACTATTCCACAAAATTGAAACAGATGGAGCACTACCGAATTCCTTCTATGAAGCCACAATTACTCTTATACCTAAACACACAAAGACCCAACAAAGAAAGAGAACTTCAGACCAATTTCCTTATGAACATTGACGTAAAAATACTCAACAAAATTCTGGCAAACCGAATCCAAGAGCACATCAAAACAATCATCCACCATGATCAAGTCAAGGCTTCATCCCAGGCATGCAGGGATGGTTTAATATCTGATGGAAAACCATCAACGTGATCCATTATATAAACAAACTGAAAGAACAAAACACATGATCATTTCATTAGATGCTGAGAAAGCATTTGACAAAATTCAACACCCTTCATGATAAAAGTCCTGGAAAGAATAGGAATACAAGGCCCATACCTAAACATAGTAAAAAGCCATATACAGCAAAAACCAGTTGCTAACATTAAACTAAATGGAGAGAAACTTGAAGCAATCCCACTAAAATCAGGGACTAGACAAGGCTGCCCACTCTCTCCCTACTTATTCAATATAGTTCTTGAAGTTCTAGCCAGAGCAATCAGACAACAAAAGGAGATCAAGGGATACAGATCGGAAAGAAGAAGTCAAAATATCACTATTTGCAGATGATATGATAGTATATTTAAGTGATGCCAAAAGTTCCACCAGAGAACTACTAAAGCTGATAAACAACTTCAGCAAAGTGGCTGGGTATAAAATTAACTCAAATAAATCAGTAGCCTTCCTCTACACAAAAGAGAAACAAGCCGAGAAAGAAATTAGGGAAACGACACCCTTCATAATAGACCCAAATAATATAAAATACCTCGGTGTGACTTTAACCAAGCAAAAAAGATCTGTACAATAAGAACTTCAAGACACTGAAGAAAGAAATTGAAGAAGACCTCAGAAGGTGGAAAGATCTCCCATGCTCATGGATTGGCAGGATTAATATAGTAAAAATGGCCATTTTACCAAAAGCGATCTACAGATTCAATGCAATCCCCATCAAAATACCAATCAATTCTTCAAAGAGTTAGACAGAACAATTTGCAAATTCATCTGGAATAACAAAAACCCAGGATAGCTAAAACTATCCTCAACAATAAAAAAAAGGACTTCAGGGGAATCACTATCCTGAACTCAAGCAGTATTACAGAGCAATAGTGATAAAAACTGCATGGTATTGGTACAGAGACAGACAGATAGACCAATGGAACAGAATTGAAGACCCAGAAATGAATCCACACACCTATGGTCACTTGATTTTTGACAAAGGAGCCAAATCCATCCAATGGAAAAAGATAGCATTTTCAGCAAATGGTGCTGGTTCAACTGGAGGTCAACATAGAAGAATGCAGATCGATCCATGCTTATCACCCTGTACAAAGCTTAAGTCCAAGTGGATCAAGGACCTCCACATCAAACCAGACACACTCAAACTAATAGAAGAAAAACTAGGGAAGCATCTGGAACACATGGGCACTGGAAAAAATTCCTGAACAAAACACCAATGGCTTATGCTCTAAGATCAGAATGGACAAATGGGATCTCATAAAACTGCAAAGCTTCTGTAAGGCAAAGGACACTGTGGTTAGGACAAACGGCAACCAACAGATTGGGAAAAGATCTTTACCAATCCTACAACAGATAGAGGCCTTATATCCAAAATATACAAAAGAACTCAAAAGTTAGACCTTGGGAGACAAATAACCTATTAAAAATGGGGTTCAGAGCTAAACAAAGAATTCACAGCTGAGGAATGCGAATGGCTGAGAAACACCTAAAGAAATGTTCAACATCTTTAGTCATCAGGGAAATGCAAATCAAAACAACCCTGAGATTTCACCTCACACCAGTGAGAATGGCTAAGATCAAAAACTCAGGTGACAGCAAATGCTGGCGAGGATGTGGAGAAAGAGGAACACTCCTCCATTGTTGGTGGGATTGCAGACTGGTACAACCATTCTGGAAATCAGTCTGGAGGTTCCTCAGAAAATTGGACATTAAACTGCCTGAGGATCCAGCTATCCCTCTCTTGGGCATATACCCAAAAGATGCCCCAACATATAAAAAAGACACGTGCTCCACTATGTTCATCGCAGCCTTATTTATAATAGCCAGAAGCTGGAAAGAACCCAGATGCCCTTCAACAGAGGAATGGATACAGAAAATGTGGTATATCTACACAATGGAATATTACTCAGCTATCAAAAACAACGAGTTTATGAAATTTGTAGGCAAAAATGGTTGGAACTGGAAAATATCATCCTGAGTGAGCTAACCCAATCACAGAAAGACATACATGGTATGCACTCATTGATAAGTGGCTATTAGCCCAAATGCCTGAATTACCCTAGATGCCTAGAACAAATGAAACTCAAGACGGATGATCAAAATGTGAATGCTTCACTCCTTCTTTAAAAGGGGAACAAGAATACCCTTGGCAGGGAAGAGAGAGGCAAAAGATTAAAACAGAGACTGAAGGAACATCCATTCAGAGCCTACCCACATGTGCCTTATATATATACAGCCACCCAATTAGACAAGATGGATGAAGCAAAGAAGTGCAGAAGTGTAGATCGCTCCTGAGAGACACAGCCAGAATACAGCAAATACAGAGGCGAATGTCAGCAGCAAACCACTGAACTGAGAATAGGACCCCCGTTGAAGGAATCAGAGAAAGAACTGGAAGAGCTTGAAGGGGCTCGAGACCCTATATGTACAACAATGCCAAGCCACCAGAGCTTCCAGGGACTAAGCCACTACCTAAAGACTATACATGGACTGACCCTGGACTCTGACCTCATAGGTAGCAATGAATATCCTAGTAAGAGCACCAGTGGAAGGGGAAGCCCTGGATCCTGCTAATACTGAACCCCCAGTGAACTAGACTGTTGGGGGAAGGGCGGCAATGGGGGAGGGTGGGGAGGGGAACACCCATAAGGAAGGGGAGGGGGGAGGGGGATGTTTGCCCGGAAACCGGGAAAGGGAATAACACTCGAAATGTATATAAGAAAAATTCAAGTTAATAAATAAAAAAAAAAAAAAAGAAAAGAAAAGCATGATGCAGAAAACACAAACATGCTCGCACTTTGCCGTAGGAAATAGAAGAAATTCAAGTGTCATGAAATTAAAGCCCACTAGAACTTATTTGTAGCTCAACTCTGAAGCAAGGTCTGAAAGAAACAATCATGAGTGTATAACAGTGATCGCCTTCTGGGACATATGGTATTAAGACACCTTTACTCCTCTTGAAAGGAAGAGTGGGTTACCTAACAGATAAACCCACTTTTAAGAGAGGCCAATCGATGCCTAATTGGTTTACTTTTAAGGAATGAATGGCACTGCCCTTTTCTGATGCCTTTTATAGTTGCACAGGTACACTCAATGAATTTTAGGTTAGTAACATAATATCAAATTATAACCTAGTGGATATTTTCCAAAGTAGACATTTTATTACTGAAAAATAAATCCTAAATGAAGGCACATACCTATGGGTATTGTTTGGGTACAATACTATAAGCATTTGAGTGCTACAGGCACACTCAAGGACTTCTTAGGGAGAGAAGTCTGGTGCTTCTCAACATGCATCTCCCTATGAAGAAGCAGAGTTGTGCTGTGTGTACTGTTTGAGTCCTTCTTGAAGGCCAGCGAGGCCTGACCGGGTCATTCTCCTTCCAGTATTTCTTCTGAGCAGAGCAGAGGTAAGCCCAAACCCTTTGCGTACGAGCATTGTCCAGAATTGAATTATGACGGTTGGAATGAAATGCGAAATTATTTGCATTGCTGATTGGAAAATGAAAAAATTCGCCCCCCAGGCCGAGATAGGGTAGCAACAGCTGCCAGCTAATCCTTTTATCTCTCTGGATCTGGGTGGAGTGGAAGACTTTTATGATGTTGGCATCCATGTGCGGTGTTCGTGCCAATAGCTGGGCCACCCTGTTGTTGCCAGCTTCGTACAAATCCTCTCATCCACTGCTCCATCTGTGGTACTTTGCTTAAGAGCTGAGGCTGAGCACTATCACTGAAATGCCCCATTCCTGAGCAGTCATCCCCCAGAACGCCATGTTATTAATAGCTGCTACAAGAGTGCCTGTCATTTGGCAATTACTTTTCTGGGTAATTTATATCTTATCATTTAGTGATCATCATAACATTTTGAGACTGTCGTTATTATTACCGGCGTCGTGCTTCTGTTTCCAATAAGAGAAGAGTCTCGATAACTGCAAAGTTATTGAGCCAGCAATCGAAAGAGATGGGGCCAGGATTGGAACTTCGTGCTAATCCCTGTGTGTGTTGTTTCCCCGAGCCACAGTGCCAACTACTATTGTGTTAATTCACTTGTCATTTTGGGTCAGTTTGAAATATTTGTACATATGAAATATTAACATCTGCTTCTAGTTGAGGTAGGGTACAGGACAGCGATAGCAATCATGTACATAGCATTTGTAATGTATTGGGTTTCATAAACTAACTACAGACAATTTAAAGTATGCAGGAAGCTATGGCCCAGCAACACAAAAGTATATGCCATTTTATCCAAGGGTCTTGAGCATCTACAAATTATGATATCTGCAGAAGATCCTGGATTCAATCCCCTGTGGAAACTGAGGGACAACTGTGCGTCTTGATTGTTAAATCCAAGACTTTAGAATGGTGATGCATTGGAATTAGAACCCATTGTTTATATGAGGTCAAGCTGGAGGCCTGGGAAATATAGCTTACTAGTCGAGAGCAGACATAGCATACATAAGGCCCTGAATTTAGTCTCCAGAAACACACACACACACACACACACACACACACACGAGAGAGAGAGAGAGAGAGAGAGAGAGAGAGAAACACACACACACACACAAATACACACATAAACACACACACACAAACATATACACACACACTCTAATAAATGCATCATAAAGTGAACTGGACAACTGGTAAATGGGATATTAAATTTCATGTATGTTATAAAGACTGAACTAAGCAACATAGGTTATTTAGACTAAGGCCTAATAAATATTTGTTTATTTCAATCATGAAAGACTGGATTAGAAGGCTACATTAAATTGAGGAGCCCAAGAAATGAAAGGTAAAATTCAATTGAGATGTACTAACCAGTCAGAATAGATAAAAAAAAAAAAAACATATTGTCTTGGTACTGTGCAGGCTTCTGATTAATCATCAGATGTAAGGCCCCATCTTTGTAGCATATCACTCTGCTGGGCTCTTTCAGTGCTATGGTCAGTGTTTTATTCTGAGTGTGGTGAGATGGGTCTGCTGTTACCCTCCCATGTCTACACTTGATGGACTTGATGAGGCTTCAATGAACAAGAAAATCTCATCTGGAAGTCGAGACAGCTGATATGCTTACATAAGGTTCTTCTCAGTGAGACTGGTGTTCCTTAAAATGTTTTATACATTCTATATTGTGAAAGAGAGAACACTATATCCACTGCCCAGCCCCAATTACACAAGACAGTCACCAGGGATAGCCAGAAATCAGGAAGGGGGCCGTTTTACCCCCTTTTAATTCAGGGAAATAGCAAGGCAGAGTGGTGAAATGTCTTGGTCTCTTGGGCTTGTGGGTTACTATGACATCAGTCTTCGGCTTTGATATTGGGAAAGAAGGGAAGAGAAGAGGAAGAACAGGATATCTTTGCCAGTTCCAGGTCACGTTCAGGGTAGCGCTGGGAGGAAGTTGGTGCTGCTCAAAATTCAGCCTGCAGGCCAGATGGAAAGGGAATGGCAGTGTTTACCATGGTTAGCGAGAGTCGAACAGGGAAGGCACAGGTCTCTCATATATCAGGATGCGCTGATGTACTTCGGTTTGTACAGGGGATGCTGCTGCTTGAATCCGTGGCCTTAAAATGCTTAGCTTAAAGACTGATTGTTGGGGGGAGGGCGGTCATGGGGGGAGGATGGGGAGGGGAACACCCATATCGAAGGGGAGGGGGAGGGGCTAGGGGGATGTTGGCCTGGAAACTGGGAAAGGGAATAACAATCGAAATGTAAATAAGAAATACTCAAGTTAATAAAGATAAAAAAGAATGCTTAGCTTAGGCTACCCCAATTGAGCTATGTCTGCAGTCTCTTCTCCACTTGGAACTACTTATTCCTTGTTACCATTGTGAAATCCAGGCAAAAAGAGGAGGGCTGTGATGGAGTATTGAATAACCATGCTGTGGATGGGAAAAGCACCTGAGGTTCTTCCACATACTGATTCCTTGGTACTGTATATCAAGGCCAGTACCAGTACCTTGGAAACTAGGTGTCTCTGTACCCAGTCTCTGTAGACAGGTGATATAGATATTGCTGTCTACAGCAAGCACAGTAGTCTGCTCTTTTCCCTGGACCCACAGCATTGACTCTCTCTGGAAGCTTGTTAGCACCGCAGATTCAAGAGTTCAGCTCAGTCTTCTGCCTTTACAGACAACAAGCCCTCCAAGGGATTTTGAAGTTCGTGGACGTTTGGGCAGTGTTATCCAACACCGTTGCTAGGTCATTGGTCTCCAATCCCATAGGTGAAGCCAAGCTGACTGTTTTAAGTTTGGGGCTTTATTTATTCTCTTTTGTTTTGCTTGGAGGAGGGCCTTGCTTTGGAATTGGGTTAAATTCACTGCCTTGGTTACGCCACCCAAGTAACTAACAGATCTCAGATCTCAGAAACCAGCACAGCAGCCTAACAGTGTGAACACTGGGTCCTGTTTCCATTCCGATCCTTTTGATATGCATGAGCTGCTGAACTCGCCAAGGTAAAGCCAAACACTACTGATAAGGGAATTCTCTTCTTGTGAGGTGCCTGGATACCATTCGTTCTTAGTCACTGCCACCTTTATTGAACTGTGAAAAGTGGGGTAGAGTGGATATTTTAGACGTATCACACACATAGGGGCGTACAGGCCAAAGGAAAAAAAGAAAAAAGAGGGAAGAAAGAAAAAGGAAAGTAAGTTCTTCTTAGACATTATTTAACAAAACTCTTACTGGTAGTTTGTTAGAGGAATTTAGGAATCTTGTAACTTCAGGGCAGCAATTTATTTCTGGCAGGAAAAGGCACAAAAGATGCTGCCAACATGAGGGGCCCAGATGAAGATTGGACTCATGCGAGCCTCTCTTCATAAACATCAATTTTTGTCTGACATAGTTTTTAAAATGGCCGTCTTTTTCTAAGGTATCATAATTATGTTCAAACAGTTGTTTGGGATGAAGTCGTGCGTTGTGATTCCCCCTGTGATGATTGGTCGGCATTGATTCTTCTGAGTTGTCTGGTTTAGCAGGAGAGTAAAAGGAAGGCAGCCTATGGTGCCGAGAGAGCATGTCACCAGAGTCTTGAAAATGGCACTGGGGGATACGGCTCAGTATTGGGCTGCTTATCTGAATCGGTGGGGCCTTGCTTCCAATCAACAGAACTGGAAAAAAAAAAACAATCTTGAAAATAAACTGAGCATATTTCAGTAGAAATGTACTGTGTCGCTTATGCTTAGAAATTCAGTAACTGATAAAAGACTTTAATTCTATTTGCTTGTTCTTTTGTTTGCTTTTTGTTTTTTCTTTACCCACCGATCTCCCCCCACCCCAAAGGGTTTCTCTGTGAAATCCAGGCTGTCCAGGAACACATTTTGGAGATCCATTTACCTCTGCCTCCCAAGTGAAGAGGTCAAAGATACGCCCAGCATATCCAGCGAACATAAGCCTTTAATTAATTGCTTTATTATTTTGCATATTTTTGACTGAACAGGAACTTGCTCTGTAGACAAGGCTAACCTTGGGTTCCCTCTGTGAACTCAACCTCTGCCTCCTGAGTGCTAGAACTAAAGCTGTGCTTGACTAAGAAATCATTTGTAAAAATTGATAATCCATTCAGATCTTCTTTTCCAATCAACCTGCTCATTATTGATTGCCTTGATTTAGTTATCAATTATTAGTGAATCAACAGAAAATCCTGAAGTAGTCATTTATTTTATTTTTTATTGGATATTTTTTAATTTACATTTCAAATGTTATCCCTTTTCCCCCACCCAACCACCAACCCCTTCCTGCCTTCCTGCCCTGAAATTCCCCTACACTGTGGGGTTCAACCTTGGCAGAACCAAGGGCTTCTCCTCCCTTTGGTGTCCAACAAGGCCATTTATAAAGGTAACTTCCCTAAGTCCGTTACAGTTCCTTAATTGAATTCTAGTTTCGTATCAGAACTGGAAAGTCAAGGAGTGAGTTTCCTCTCTCTAAAAACCTTTCATTGCGTGTCAGTGAAAGCCAGCATGTTGGACATAAAACCCAGGCTCTTTCCTGGTTTGTATTTGAGTCTGAGTATTTCAAAGCCGCAGAGTACCTGTACCTAAGTTAAATGGAACCCAGCAGAAAGGCACACTTTAGGATGTTATTTTGAAAGTTCCTTGCTGCTCCAAACACAGGCAGAAGCATTAGTAATGTTAGCTTTAAGAAGGTCAGAATTTGATCTATACTTCCCTTTATTTGTGGCTAGAATGATGTTATTCTGCCGAGGCCACAAGTAAAGCTAAGGTCACAGTCAGAAACTGGACAAGTAATGGAATTTTCAAGCAAGATCCCTTTGAATCTGCTGCTGAACTGGCCGAGGGGAAAAAAGAAAATGTCATATTTGCTGCGCTGACGGAGCTCTCTGAATAGAGCCCCAAAGAGTCGTGAAAGAAACAGTTTGCGGAAACTGGTAATACCGCGTAACCGTGAAGTCTGATCTCAGTGTGCACTGTGCGTCTTTGCTTAGAGACTATCACGTGTTTATTGCGTTCACCCCAAAGGTGTCAAATGCCTAAGTAATGACACATAAGCTGGAGATTTTTAGCCTGTTAGGATAAATCTTGGAAGCCTTTAGTTAGTTATAAATGTCTGGAAACCACTAAGTATTTCCCAGTTCTGCCACTGGTCTCACTTAAATTGTGAGATAATATTTTTGTCTTCAGAACAAATAAATGCTTGGTATATTACTCCAGACAAAAGGACTGCTTTGTATAGGCCTAGTGGTTAATAGCTGTGTCTGTTAACAGTTATCTCTCCTTTCCCTACATTTACCCAAAGCCTCTTTAAAATAGAACATCATTCATATATATATATATATATATATATATATATATATATATATTCCTAAAGAATTCTTCCTGGGAGCTGTAACCCAGACAGGATTTCTAGCATAGACCCCTCTCTGGAAGGCTGTTGTTCAACAATAAATGTGCTGACATAATTGATTACATCATAACCAAGTACAAGAAGTAACAAGGACCCTGAATTCCACACCTGCAACAACTTCATTCTAATAACACTACTGCTTTCTAACCCTGACAGGCACCCTATAAACATCACATTGCATCCTAAAAACTTCTAATGTTTGAACGTCAACACACATTTCTATTTGATTGTAAAATTAATCTAGGTTTCACTTAAAGCCAATATTTTCCAAAAATTTCCCTTCCCTTTGGTCTTGTATTTCCCAGGCATAGGAAACACATGCCCTATGTCTCTCTTCACAATTACTCCTTCTGGTATTTCTGCTTGACTCCTTTTTCTTTTATTGTAGAGTACTTCGAGCACCTAAATAATTAAACATGAGGGTGGAGGGAGGGAGAGGAAAGAGCAGCGAAGAACAGAGAACCGAGTGGTAAGCTTTAAGGGTGCCCAAGTTTCATTTCCTTTTAGTGGGATGAGAAAGGATCGGTGCATGCTGTGCTACCAAGGTTAGAAGGAAATGCACAGCACTATCATGGCAGTTTTGTATCACCCCAGTGAGAAGCACCTGTGAAAGTGACTCTTCAGGTCTCTCCCCACAAGATGATTAGCCTTGTGGTATATTGCTTCAGGCATTCGCAAGGAACCTCGTTCTAACGTCTCTTCTTTGGAAAGCACACATCTCAAACGCTTTGCACTGCTGGCCAGCATCCCGCCGACCTTGAAGCTTGTGCTGTACTTCTTAGGCTTTTTTCCCGTCTCACAGTGGAACTTGAACTAGTTCCTTTTGTATATAGTATCCTCCTCTGTCCTTTGCCTCTGGACTCTTGGGTGAACATATCAAGCTCCCATGATTCCCTTCTCTCGATGCTTAAATGAAAGGGAAGCATCAAACCAGCTAGCTACTCAGGAGAGGAGAGAGGAAATGCTAATTATTTTCTACTATCAGTGGACTAACTGGTGGCATAGGACACTCGCTGACAGAGTACTGCGTGGTCACCTTGCTTCCACAGCCTCTGAGGTGGTGAACTTCCTCAGGATGGGCTGTGGTCACAGTGGCAGATGTATCTTCTGTGTATGTAAATAAACATATTCTCCATGATAAGAGAAATTCTGCTCTGGTTGGGGAAGGACCCCAACCTCTTCACAATCTTCTTCCTGCTCACTGCACAGACAGTTAGCAATGCTCAGATTTCCCAGCTCCTCCACACCTCTAGATATCTCTTAACTGAGCTACTCCTCATGCACTTTTCTAGGGGATGTTCGTCTTCCTTCCTAAAACACAAGTGCCTTCTGAGTATGCTCTCAAACCCACTTGGAGGACAAGTTATTTTCTCCTACCTCATAATCTAATTTTACGAATTAAAAGTAGGGCCACATCGAACAGCCTGCATGTCCTCCTTAAAAAACAAACTTAAACAAGGCAAAAGAAAATCACCCTGGACCTTGGAAGCTCAGGCATCCAGCTACTCTCTGAGACAAGTTATAAACAAAACTGACGATGTGAATGCTTTTAGGATTACAGTGACTTCTGGTACTACTCTTCGTTGACTACATCATGGAAAATTCAGGTTTAACATTCAATTCTTCTTATAAATAAAAGGAGAAGAGTTGTTCTATTCCTCACATCTATTTTTCAATAGCTATCTGAAGAAATACGCATGCACCTGTTTAGATTAAGGAAAACAGACAATTGCACTGGGAAATGTCTCCCATAGGCTCACGCTTAACACACTTGATAGTGCTTCACTTCTTGGTAGTGCTGTTTTTAAAGATTGTATAACCTTTACAATGTGTGTTAGTTAAGGTTTCATTGCTGCGAAGAGATACCATGACCAAAGCAACTCTTACAAGGACATTTAATTGGCTTACAGTTTCAGTCCATCAAGGCAGGAATGTGGAAGTGCTCAGGCAGGCATGGATCAGGAAGATCTGAGAGTTCTGCCTCTTGTTCTAAAGGCGTCTATGAGAAGACTGGCTTACAGGCAGTGAGAGGAAGGCTCTCAAAGCCTATTCCCACAGTGACACACTTCCTCCAACAAGGCCACACACGGCTACTCCAACCAATCCATACCTCCAAATAGTGCCATTCCTTGGGCCAAGTATATTCAAACCACCACAGGGTAGAGGGGAATATGTGGAGAATTGGATCCCAGGAGGCTGGCCTTTGTAGAAGGTGATAGCCTGGTCCTGCTTCCAGTCTCAGCTCTCTCCGTCCAATCTGATAACTGTGGTTTCATCAGTCATTTTAGGCTTATGCTGTCACAGGACCACACCTCTGACATTGTGATTTTTCCTCTCTAAAGTGCCTTTTGCCTGGTATCTTGTCTTAGCAATGAGAAAAGTAAGCAACACCACATGTAAACGTAAATGAACATTAGTTTTTATTTATATATGTGTGCCTCAGTGGCTACACCAACTACACCAACGAGGCAAGAAAATGGTAGGTACCTGTTCTTTAGACTCTAAAGGAGAAACGAAAACAATTACTATCACAGGTTCATCTTGCAAGCAAAACTGATTATTTATTTATTGGTTATTACTGGTAGGAAGGAGTGTGTGTGTATGTAATATGTGCATGTGTGTGCACATATGTGCACTTTTGTACGTGTGTATGTGTGTGCGTGTTACACACGCATAGTCCACCTGTCTCTAGACATGAGCCTCGAGCTACATCCTGCTGTGACTGGGTTCCAATAGAGCTCTATCTATTGATAAGAATTGTGGAGTGAGAGCTTTTGACCAATAGGAACCATCTCCCCTGCTCACTTCTAAGAAAGGTAGACTGGTAAAGGAAAACAAATCCAACTTCTAGATGATCCAGAAACCTTCAGACATGAAAGCCCAAAGTAAAAGTTAAAAAAAGAAACAACAAAAAACTATGTGAAAGTTTAGAGAGATGGGGTTGAACCAAACATGGAAACTAAGCAAGGCTAGTTTATCCCGATTCTTCAAGATATTCCTGACGACAGTCCCTTCATGGGGAAAAGGGGAAAACTGCTGGAAAGTGGGTCTCCTGACCTACCACAGTGGAGTTAAATAGGGTTGATCTTTGAGTTTTGAACCAAGAGGCCTTGTTTTTTCCTGCTTCTATGATCTAGGTCAGCTACTTCCTCAAATTCTGAAGTGCCACGATTTGGAGAAAACATGTTCAGGTGATCCTAGGAGCAGTCAGTGGTATCACTGCAATGGTATGAGTGCAATTGAAAGTTCTAGTTAAAAATTAGAAGTGTGCACCAGGAGACGGGAGGTAGAAGCCAGACTTATAGGAAAATGTTCTGGCAGATAAAGCAAGAATGGGAATTTAAAAAGACTGCAGAGAAGAAACAACCCAAACTTTCCTCTGTGAGGGGCATTGATCCACCTCAGGGATTAAACAGACTGGGCTCTCAGTCCCCAGATGCCTTTCTGCCTGTTTTTGATAGTCAGTAGAATTCATGTGAGGTGGATATTAAAGTGTAGCTACTGAACACTAAGACCAAAACTATGTATGTGTCCTTTAAACTAAAAGGTGTAAACTGAAGCTTTATAAATGAAAGCGCATGGTCCCTTAAATAACATATTAACCAGTACCTTTATTCAATGTTTACAATAAAGTGGGAGGTCTTCTTAATTGGCCTGATTATACAAAACTGGTTATTCTTCAAGATTCTTCTCCAAATACATTTGGAGTACTCAATAAGAAATAAGAGATTTTTGCTTTTACAATGCAGGTGAGTCTGTCTTTTCTTTATAGGAAATGTCACTCAACCAAAATGTTGCAATTATGGGTATTTGATGACAGTAAATTACGTTGAGGAGCATGTGCCACATTCCAGAAAAGGAACATAGCTGAGATTTCTTTCTATGAATGTTCAGCAGAGAACTAGAATGCAAATCAGTTTTGTACACTAGCACTTCATGATATATATAACATGAAGAATCTGCCTTTAAGACTGATTTTCTATAAGATATTTTAAGCTCAGTATATAAGATAGTGACAATAAATTTTGTAAATATGTCAATACTGATATGACAAGGGCAATATTATCTTTATATTTTTTCTGTAATAGCCTATCTCTAAGTACATGTTATTTAATTTCCAGAGAATTAAGGTGTTTAGGGTAAAAATTTAGAGGATTAAAATAACCCACATTAAACTATGTGGGGTAAGTATCATAAAAATGTAGAGATTTTAATCCTATCATTTGACCCACATCTTTAATCACACTTACTATTATTTATGCTGTTTTCCAGTGTGATGCTTGGTCTGTCGAGTTTTATGTAATTTTAAAGATGTGTACATTGTTAGGTCCCTTGCTATGTCTGCTTATATATGTCATAGATGTATATAGCAATGTATGTATATAGCATAGATTTTGTTCATTTTCAATGGCAAGAAAGTTGATCACTTGATCCACTAGTGATGCATACTTGTGTTTTCTATCTGCTCTTCAGTAGATGCACACTATCTCAGAGCAATACACAAATTTCCCTTGTGCTGTTTCATTAAGATATTATCTATTAGATAAGATAGAAGAAAATTATTTTATTTTTCCCACTCTGTATATTTTGTCATTTATTTTATAAACCTGATATCAAATTTTAATAATATTTTGTTTAATCCTGGCTTATTACAAAAGATCCAATTTTTCCAGTAGTTTGCATATGCAAAATATGCTTATAAATATGTAATGGATTATAATGCATAATGATTTCATAACACTATGTGGATGGTTTTCCTTTATTTGTTCACAAGTAAAATGTGTAATTCTTAAGGATCCTAGAAATCCATAATCATTTGCTGGCCTGTACATTCACTGGAGTCGTCCTTTCCTCAAGTTTTCCATCCTTCTAGTTCTCAAGAATTCTTAATTCTTAATCCTCTTAGTTCTTTCATTCAAAACAAAGTATCTTTTCTGCCCTCTCATGTTTTTGCATCATTACCCAAATGTACCATACTTTACCTGCCTCTTACACCACTGAAGAAATATATGTATGTAAGGCAACCTTTCCTGAGACCCAGCCATCACTGTCCAGCTTTCTGTGTGTCACTGTAGAGGCCACACCACCTCTCTATTACGTCACAATATTGCAGTTTTTAACTCCATTGTCAATTACAATATATATGTAAATGCATGTGTTTCTACAACTATTGTTGTGCTTTATAAAAAGAAGGAATCAGGATATGTTTGAGAGAGGTACATTATGGTGAGGTGAAAGGTGGTGAGGCTCTGAGGGCCCGTGCTGAGACATCCCTTCCCCCTGAGGGACCAGTATAGAACAGAGTTTATTTAGGACATGGGGAGGGGCGTTGAGAGAGTAGAGACATAGAAAGGCAAAGACAGAGACAGAGACAGACAGAGACACAGACACACACACACAGAGAGAGAGAGAGAGAGAGAGAGAGAGAGAGAGAGAGAGAGAGAGAGAAAAGGAGCAGAGTCCAGCCATGAACATGTGGAGGAGGTGATGGAGACAGAAGGGACAGAGAGGGAAGACAGTAAGAGGGTAAGAGGGTAAGCGAGGGTAAGAGAGTAAGAGAATAAGAGGGTAAGAGAGTGAGGAGAGGGGCAAGCAGCCCCTTTTATACTGAATTAGGCATACCTGGCTTTTGCCAGGTAACTGTGGGGCAGAGCCTAGAAGAAATGCTAACAACTATAATCTTGACAGTGGCCTTCATTCTTTCTTTTCACGTTCTCTTAGTCTATCTCTTATATGTTACATTTCTTCACTAGATTAATAGTGCTAAGAACTTGTTTCATTATATATTCACCTTCTTGGAAAACAAAACCAAAAAAAAAAAAAAATACGACCAATAAGGAAATTACAGCCCTTTCTTAAGGGTCTTTGAGATGTACCCTCCTGCAGTACGATTTGCATGTTAATGATGCGAATCTGACTTTATAAGAAAAAGTGGGAGAACTGAAATATCAATTGCTTCAGAGTGCACGGTTGTTCTCCCGGCTTCCTTTCTTATATGTTTAGCTTGAGAACGCATCTGCGAAGTGAGTTTGTGTGAAAGCTAATGGCTTGTGATCGTCTCCTGGACCTGCACTGAAGCAGGAAGTTTCATTTCAGATTCCTCACCCAGGAAGCATCTGGACACTAGAGACATTTTGGACATGCTGGAAGGCTGACACAGTGAATGGAGTAAACAAGAGACTGGCAGAATCGTGTAGCGCTCTCTGGAGTCAGAGAGCATGAAGCTGCTACTGTCTCGCCATTTCTCACCAAAGCCTCCAAGTCCAACCCACCTCAGAGAGGCAGCGGCTGAGGGGATCTGCGTTTTGCACTTTTTCTTGTTTTTCTCCTACCTTGTTATTTATGTTCTCCTTAAGGAAAACAACAAAATAAAACCAAATTTTCACTAGCAACACATGATGAGTAGAAGTGTGTTTCAAAAGCACCAAATCACTGGACAGGGGGAGAAAACACAGTCTGTGTGTTTGAAAGCTATCCAATTTCATTTTATTTATTGTTGTGGAGCCATTTCCCAAATTACAAAGCAACCATCCATCCATTTCAGGTAAAGATTATCATACATTTAAGAGGTCCCAATCCTGTTATCAGCATGTACCAACCAATTTGTTGAGCAAACATGGATTATATGTAAGTGAAGAAATGCCTGTAGTTCAGTAGTTTCTAAAGCATTATTGGTTTTGCCCTCAAAATACATATCACCGTTTAAGAGGCATTTTGGGATGGTGACCAGTGCTGGCATCTAGTGGATAAAGCACACAGGAGCGCATTCCTCAAGCCCACGGACACGCAAAAGTGTTATGTAGCCTAACATCAGTTAGTGCCAAGCTTGAGAATCCCTGCCCAAATAAGGACATGAACACAAAACCATGCCCTAAATTTCAAATTCTAACTTCTAACAACGACGACAGCACCACAAACAAATTAATCCAGATGGGGCTTACATTTTGACAAATACCATTGCTACTATTTAACAGTTGGGGCTTAAAATGTTCTAATATCTCAAAGTTCGTTTTTTGTTTGTTTGTTTGTTTGTTTGTTTGTTTGTTTTTGGTCAGGCTTTAGGTGACATGCACTGTAGGCAAATTTCTTAACTGATTCTTCACTGGGGAGAACCTGTTCACACATCCATGTGCCTGACAGTATTTACTTGTGTATTGATTCTTAAAATCTGGGATTCAGTTTCTTGGTTCCTGTAGGTCTCAGCAACTTGTCTTACAGCTGCCTCCGTTACACATTGCGAAACACGGTGGCTTGGTGTTTCCAAACCTTTGTTTGTGAGTCTTCTTGGAAGATTCGTGTTAAAATGTTGTGAAATATAGTTAGTTATGCTCCCTCAGACTGATTCTCCTTGGAGCACCGTCTCCTGAAAAGAGACCTTTCCATTTGAAGCTCTGAATCCAGATGGTGGAATCAGTTAAGTTCCCATCCCACACTTTTAGGTTCCTCATGGAGAATGAATGAACAAGGAGAATGTACCGCGTACAAATCCCACCCCATTAGAGCTTAGGAAGACCCGGAGCGAGCAAAGGAAAGGGGAAGGATGGGGAAGTAAATGCTGACAGGACGCTCCACAGTACATGGGCTAGCCTACATGACAAGACACAAGGAAGAGTCAGGTACAGGGTAAAGCCATGAATTAGGAGCTGGAGAAACAAACACTGAACAGCTTCTCAGATCTCAACCCCAGGGCCAGAGGAGCAGGGTGTGGCTTGGTTTCCTCAGGGGTCTGACCTCTTTGAGTTATCAACATCTGAAAAGGACAAACCTTCAGTCTAATATTTAGGTCCTGCATCTTTCAATTATCTATTAATACTTATTACAATAAATTTTGTTCACTAGAGATTCGCTAAGAAACTCTATCCATGTACTTAAGTATATGCAGACTGTTCTTTTTTTTTTATATTGAATTCTGTTTAGCCTTGCCTATAATTAGGCTAGATTAATTTTTACTCCTTATTGGAAACCAATTTCAAAGTTGAAAGGCTGGGTAATAGTAGGAAGGGAGCAGTAGAGAGGTTCATTGTTAGCAAAGTGGTACAAATTTTGCTGAGCAAATTTAATGGTCACATCGAATCTTTTATCATTTGTGTTTTTTGATAGGCTAGGAGCAACCCATGATTTTTCGATAGGATTTCATAATCTTTCCATCTTATTCTGTAAATCATACTTTGCAGTATTTTGCTCATGACAGCTGATAACATCATCATGTGTCAGATTGAAAATATACATTGCAAATTCACAGGAGAGATCCACGTTTCTGTTTTATGTACGTTGCACTAAAGATGCATAATTTTGGGGGATAAAGGTAGAAACTATACAGTCAAATAGAATTTTCCCTTAAATAACTTCCATGGGTAAACACTCATATACTGTCTGCATCTCTTATAAATTCATTCGCCAATTCCCCATTTTCATACAAACACAATATATCAGGATCAATTATTTTGCAGAGTATAGGACATGGAGGGCAGGAGGCAAGAAGGGTTCACATGGAGAAGGGAGGGCCTATCAGAGGAAGAAACAACCTGGCATTGGAAGAAGAGAAGGAGGTTTGGAAAATGCTGGGACTCAACATGGAGTAGTTACTAGGAAGAAGGGCATGGTTGTCAGGGTTGCAAAACCACATCTAAGGATTGTGAGTCAATACAATCTGTCAGGAGCTTTTAAAAGGAGACATCTGCTTTTCACTTTCCAACAATGACCTCAGCTCTAAGGTGTAAAAAGCTAGATTGGGGCATCTACCGAGTGATGCAAAGAGAGGATTTCACTACTGACAGGAGTAATAGCCTGAGGGACCTGAAGAACATCCTGCTCAGTGGGGGAGAAGTCAGTTCTAAGGGCCCCATGCTGTGGGACTCCATTTATAGAGCATCTTTGAGACAATGAAACTACAGAGATGGAGAGGAGGTTAGTGGCTGCCTGGAGACAGGGCCAGAGGTAATTGGATATGAATGCAAAGAGCTGGCATAATGGAATTCTCTTATTGTTGTGGAACGGTTTTTGCAACTTGCAAATGGTAGTGGTGACACAAATGTGCACACAAGGTAACATGACAGAACAAACAAACAGGGGTGTTTCCCCTGCTGCTTAGAAAGTGGTAATACATTACTTTTGTTATTCAAACTAAAGCAAAATGTCAGAAAACTGAGTGGCTTAGAGGAGGAACTGTATTTTCTTACAAATCCCAAGCTTTCAAATCCAAGATCAGAGTGTCTGAAGTCTAGTTTCATCTGTCTGAAGTCTAATTTCATCTGACATCTCCTGCTTGAGCCCACAGAGAATGTACCCTGCCTTCTCTTCCCACTGTCATGCCTCTGTACTGGCTGAGTACTAATCTGCTATTAGAACAATTGTCATTTTGGATTAAGGACCATTTCTATAAGCACAATTAACCTTAATTTTGCTAAAAGGCTTTGTCTCCAAACAGTGACATTCTTGAGGTACAGGAGGCTGGATTTTCAACAAAAGTTGGGCAGTTGGTACAATTGGGTGTATAAGAGGTGAAAACTGATTAATGTAATGACTGTAATTAGGTTAAGAACTTGGACCAATTTTTAAATTAGGTTATTTGTTCTCTTGGAATCTAACTTACTGAGTTCTTAATGTATTTTGGATATTTGGATAATAGCCCTCTGTCGGATAAGGGTTAGTGAAGATCTTTTCCCAATCTCTGGACTGCCATTTTGTCCTATTGACAGTGTCCTTTGTTCAAGGCTATTTCCCACTTATAATTGATTAATAACTGTTAATAATTCAACAGTTATTAATTGAGCACTCTAACCATGTGATATAATATTGAAAACAATACATGCTTGCTGCAGGGCAAGAGAACAGTAGTCTCTCAGGGACTATTTGGTTTTGGGGCCCACAGTACTAGCCCAGTGAGAAATTTTCTCCAGTGCCAATGTATTCAAGGCTCTTTCCCACTTTCTCTTCTGTTAGATTCAGTGTATCTGGTTTTATGTTGGGGTCCTTGATCCACTTAGACTTGAGTTTTGTGTAGGTTGATAAGTACAGGCCAATTTGCACTCTTCTACCTGCAGGACACCAGTTAGACCAGCATGATTTGTTGAACTCTTTGAGGGGGCACCAGAAGAGGGAGCAGCATTTGAGATGTAAAGAAAAAAATTTAAAAAAATAATTAAAAATAAAAAGAATCCTGAAGCAATGTGTTTTTTTAGCTCTGACATACTGTAGCTATATGTTATCACCCTTTAGAGACTCTGATTGGAATAATTCTGCATTTTATAATCTATCAGCCTATAATTGTTTAAAGTTAAAAAGGTTTTCAAATAGAACAAAGCCATGTGAGAGTGGAAAATGACATAATCCTAAAGTAATATGTGAGTCTCAGTGATATGAGTTAATCTGTCCTATCGAAGTTGGAGAGATTAGAGGACACCTATTCAATGGCTATTAATTGAGTACCTTAACCATGTGATATGATACTGAAAAATAAAAATACACACTTGTTGCAGGACAGGAGAACAATAGTCTGTCAGGGACTATTAGGTTTGGGGGGCTACAGTACTAGGCTAGTGCTGTGTAATTGGGTTACAGCATGGATCCCAGCAATCTTTATCTTTATGGTGCTTTGTAAGAAGAACTTGGGGTGTATTGAGTCTTTTGCAAACTTAGAAACTTTCCTCTTGGGAAGATCAGGCTGTGTTTCAAGGACAGTAAGCTTTGTGTAGGTTGCCATAATCTCTCACTGACTTCTATGTTTTGTGCTTGGTCTACAACTTTAACTCTACAATAGATTGATGTACTTCCTTTTGTATATTTCAGTGTTTAGCTTGACTGGCTAGTTACTTTTCTACTGTTGTGAAGAGACACCGTGACCAAGGCAACGTAGAAAATAAAATAGTTAATTGGGAGCTTTCTTAGAGTTTGGAGGGTTGATTCCATGACCATTATGACACTGGGGATGTGGTGCAGGCAGGTGGCTGGCATGGTGCTGGAAACAGCAGTTGACAGTTTGCGCATGATGAGACAACAATGAAAATGCTGAGGCCGGGGGAGGGGGGGGAAGGAGGGGAGGAGGAGGAGGAGGAGAAGGAGGGAGGAGGAGGAGGAGGAGGAGGAGGAGGAGGAGGAGGAGGAGGAGGAGGAGGAGGAGGAGGAGGAGGAGGAGGAGGAGGAGGAGGAGAGAACTGGTAATGGCTTGGGCTTTGAATAGTAAAGTCCCTCAGGACACACCTTCTTTAACAGTGCTTTACCTCCTAATCCTTCACAAATAGTTCACCAAACTGAGAACAAAGATTCAGACAATTAACCTAGGGGAGAGCCATTTGCATTAAAACTACTATAATGACCTTCCTTTCTCCCATTTCTCTGCCCCACTTTATTGCCAAAACTAAGTAGTAAATATTTTAAAAGAGATTGTTAGATAGCTCATGTGCAAATATCATTTCATCTGAAATTTTGAAACATTTCATGGATAACTTATTCTGAAAAGTATCTTACACTAATTTATATTCTTTTTCATGCTGGATATTAACCTAGAGCCTCGCACATACTCTACACGTGATCTCCTGGCGAGCTATATCTCCAACCCACATTATTCTTTCTTGAAGAAAAATAATCATTTCATATTAGAGACCAATAGTAATCTGATTACTTTCTACAGGAGGCTTAGATAAAGGGCAACATAAAGTAGTACTGGGTCTTCAGAGGCTGGAGTGGAAAGATAAACTTCATAATTTAACTTTATCTAGCCTGTCTTCTCTTGTTATATGATGCAGGAAGAAGTTCAGCTGTCTAAGGTAGATACGTTCTTTTTAACTCTCTTGAAATACTTCACAGTAAATTAAGATAATCTGAATTTCATTCTACCACCATTATTCCTGAATACTTAATGGGCATTAGATAGTGAAATAAATATAAAAGTTGCAGTTGCTGTAGTCGGCTGACTTCCCCTAGCATTTAAATTCCATGACTTATACATATTTCTACACTACCATTTGCCTTAAAAATGACCAAGAAGAATTATGTTCTTAAATTTATATCAGAAAATGCTTCAGTCTGATTACTTAAGCACATAATCACAGACGTTGCTGTCCTACATGTTTTCAATGAAGAAAGTAATTCTGAAATAATAATGCTGTCCAGTAGTACATTAGGAAGTAGATAAAAACTGATCCTGCTGTGAATATTACTGCACGCTTGTTTGTCTAGGAATACACTTAAATGTATCTAGTAAGGAATGTTCCTTGTGATTCTTGTGTAAAATTACATTTAGTTTTATAACAAAAATTACACTATTTATTTAAAGAAAAAAGAAAGTGATTTTTAAAAGGAATTTTGCAAGAGAAGATATTTGTAATCTCAAAGTTTTTTTTCCTTTCTGTTTACAACTATATAAAGGCACTCCATTAGTGTTGTTCGATATGTAAACTGCATAGCTATATCCAATGTAGAGTATGGTTGTGAAAAGTTAGTTTACAAATGAGAAAATAACAAATAGTATCTAGAGAAAGACTTTGTTTCTCCAGCCTATAGATCTATAATCTGCATGATAGGCTTGGGTGTGAAATTGCCAAGTAAAACTGTTAACACTTCTATGTTAGATGTTTCTAGAACATGTAGTCTGGAGTGGATTATCAGAGATTTTCATCCAAGCTTAACAAAATCACAGTGTAACTTTTCAAAAGAAAGTCATGGTTCCTTTCTTCCTTGCTGATGAAACACCTAAAAGAAGCAAGTTAGTGGAGGAAGGATATATTTGGGATGGCTAAGGGTAGCAAGAGGGGATGGAAGCAAAAGCAGCCAAAGATGTAGCCAGGAGAGCCTGTGAACACTTGGACCAGGCTCAGGAATCAAAGAGGGGACAGAAGCGGGACAGTAATCTAATTTTCAAGGCCAGTGCAACAGAAATACACTTCCACCAACCAGGTCTCACCTCCTGAAGGGTCAAAACCTCTCCCAAGCAACACCAATGACTGGTGACTAAGTCTTCAATCACATGAGTTTGTAGGGACAGTTTTTGCAGTGAAACCAAAGCAACTGTTACATGTCAGATAGTATATTTGCACGAGAAAAAACAGAGCAAGTAATTTCCTTGCCCTCAAAGAGAAACAGAGAGTTTAAATGTTATTGTGACAGATGATTTAATTTATCCATCAAATGTCTATATCCTGTACAGATTGCTACTTAGAAGTAATTGTAACATAACTTTGGTATGGACTGAACTTAGTATCAGTTATAAATTACTTCTATAGCTCTCTATCATTACTTAAAAAATTAATGAATAAAATATTTAACAGCCTTGTCGTTGTTAAAGAAAATACATGCTGGAGAGTGAACACTTGGCTTTGCAAGAAAAGAAAATAGCTGGACTTGAGGGAGACTCCTTTTTTAGGGAGATGACTGCTGTCATAATCACCTTACTGTTCTCATGTTTGTTTCCTCCTTAAGTTAATTTTATAAAATTTTTAAATTTTTTGTACTACTTAGATAGTATAATGTAAAATACTACTATTTTGAACATACAACTCCAGAAACCTAGAACGGTTTGTGTTGTTCAGCAATTTCAAGATTCATTGGATAACAGGGAAGTCATCAATGAAACATTCTATGCTTTCAATGACTGCGATTTGTCATATAATTTGCCTACCTTGGTCAAGGCAAATGAAGAATCTTTTGTTGCAGTTTTAACTCTTTATTTTAGCTCTCATACCACACAGTGCACTGTAAACATATCTACACAGATACATGTATAGGTAGGTGTTACAGCGTAAATACAAGTTAGAGATGCTTGAGCTGAGTCCAGGAGGCTTCAGACATTGGCTGAAGATGAGCCTTACCTGTAAGACACTGAGGCAGACCAGCACTTGGAGGGAGCTGCTGGAGTCAGGATTGAGAGCGATGCCTGTTGACAGAAATCAGCTGCAAGGTTGAGTAGAAAACAGTGGGTCAACTCTAGGACCAGGTGACCAAGCAGGTGGGTGAGCAGACAGTCCCATAGGCTCTGTTCCACAGCAGGTAAGGGAGCTCAACTAAAGATCCAGGAACAGTTCTGGGAGGCCTTGGTCCTTGGCACACACGAGGTAGATGATGGGTCATTATGGGGCCATATTATCACTGTGTTAAGTACCTATCGCTTTATGGATCCCAGAAGGGGGAGGAGGGGAGGAAGGGAAAAGGAGGAAGGAAGGGAAAGGCAGGAGTGGGAGAGGGAGAGGCAGAAAGAGATAGGGAGAGAGAGAGAGAGAGAGAGAGAGAGAGAGAGAGAGAGAGAGAGAGAGAGAGAGAGAGAATATGTTGTGCCATTTTCTTGGTCTGGAATGTCTAATAAGATCTTGGACTTGGTTTCCCTAATACGATTTTAATATACTATATGCCCTCTAGTCTATTTCTATTTCTAGGAATAACTCAATTCATCAGCTTCTACTGGGCAGGTGGTGCCTGACAGATGGTCTAGGTCTAGGAACAGATGGCCTAGTTTCTGAGTCCACCTAAGGTCTACAATCATCATCTTCCCTTAAAGTGGAGTCAAAAGCTGCTTGTAAGGTAGAGTGTTCTAGGCCAATGAACAGTACACACACACACACACACACACACACACACACACACACACACACACACACACACACACGGCACTCTCTTAGACATTATAGAATAATCGAGAGTAGGGTACAGACTGAAGTCAATACCTCCTTTGTAGTTTTTAAATATAAATAAACAACTTTAAAAAAAAAAGGCAATCAAAAACCTTAGCTACTCTGGTATGATTTTTTATTAGTCTCCTAGAAATGTGAGAATGTATGTAGAAGATGTAAATACCCCATGTATCCACAGTCAGTCCAGTTACTTTCTAGGCGTGTCCCATGTGCTAAACTCTTGACATTTGAACAATTACATCGAACGTTTATCAGTTCATCAGAGAATATGGAGTCATGTTACTGCCTGGCTAAATTCAGCTCTCCCTCCATCACCAAGCACAGTGAAAAGTGGTGAATCCAGAGATTCATGGCTTTCAAGAGTATTCCTGCCATTTGTGTGCTCAGCCCCTAAACTCAATATTTAGGCTCCCCCGCCCCCACCTCAGACTTAATAACCCCTCTGGGTGGTGGTGGTAGAGGTGGAGTGGAATAAAAACCCGGAAGAACTGGGAGATAATGGAGATGAGATGCAAAATGCTATCTGCAGAGCTTGACCCAGCCATCACAGTCTTGATCTCACTACAGCTGTGGTTGTTGATGCTGGGCCTGAACAAAAGTAGGCCGGTTACAGCCATTCCTGAATGAAGAGGAATGGGGGCTGAGGGTTCATAGGCCTTACCTTTTCCTGATGAATTTTCAGAAACTGGTGGATTCTGAGTAACAGGTCACCACTACCTTTGTGTACCAGAGTGAGCCCACCAGGCTCCAATGGGTATTGCCAAATTTGTAGCTAGGCAGACAGTCCTGGTTGAGCTCAGTGGGTCAGAAAAGGAAAAGCCTCGAGTGTGGGCAACTTTTAAGGATGAGCGACAACAGGTGAGGGACAAAAGAGAACAGGAGCTGAGAGTGAACAGAATATACTGTAAATGTGCATGGAATTGTCAAAGACCAAATTTAATCAATAAAGGAAATACTGGTTTAGTGCTTACAAGTACTGTAAGACTGGAAATCTCACCTCTCTGTGTCTCCTTTATGGACTGCAAGTAACAGAGCTCTTTGGCACATAATAAATTAGAAAAGTATCAAAAACACATTCATTGTTCATTTGTATCCAAACATTATTTTAGGCAGCAGGAGAGTTCCCTTATAGAGTACGTCTGAGCCCACAATAGAATTAGAAATGCCCTCAATAAAGCGGGCGATCACCATTAAGCCTGCATTCTATACTTTCAACTAAAGAGAGCCAGCCTCTCTTTCATAGGTCAACTGCTGGTTCTCCATATCTGAGTGTGGCTGAGAGGAGGAACTCTACGGGTGTTCCTCTCTTCTTACTTTGGATTCATAACCCTGGAAAACATTCCAGTCACTCAATGCCTCCGTGCTAGTCTTTTAAAGTGGAGACTATGAATGTTAGCTTCTCACAGGCTTATTCTCTGAGTTATGGCAGTCTCTGGGTTGTATTCATAATGTAGCTTAGATACTTGGAAATAAATACCTGGGAAACTCCCATTGTGTTTGTGTCATAGGATAACTTTTAAAAAATATATGAGTAATTCTTGGATTGAATTATTATCAAAATTCATTGTAGGTTTACTAGGGTATAAACATGAGTAAATGTTCACCATATAGCAGCAGCATTGTATGGGAGAGATTTTGATAGATCTGGATTCGAATCCAGGTCCTGTCACTCAACAACTGCACAGAGTTGCCAGGAAAACTACATGAGTTTTCATAAACATGCAAGATTTAAACTTAGAAGAACCGACTGACTTCTGTCAGCTCCCTAAAGAAAAGTATGCCCAAGCAACATGTATTTGAAATATAATTAAAGCATAGGTAAAATAATCATAAAGATGAGTATGGGTGCCCCAAATAATGGGAGAATTAATATAGTATAAGAAATTTTTTTGCTTTTAGGCTTTCTGGGATCTAACATGTAGCAGATAATTCTGAAGAAGAGTCCCCTAAAAATCTTATATTTTCACTTATTATCATATATAATAAGGCCATTATGATTTCATGTTTATTAAAACACTTAATTTTCTATATTTACAATAAGGGTAGTATCCTAAGAGAGAACCGGGAGATATAAGTAGATCAAATTACAGAAATAAATATGCCTCTACATGGCTTATAGTCTATAGTTTTCCACTCTCAAGAGGCCATGCAGTCAAGTCCCACAAATGAATTCTGAAAGGATCTGGATAATTTCTTGATCCGTAATATCAGTGTTTCACTTTTAAGACTGTGTCTAATCAAGTATGCTGCCCCTGATTGCTCTCCATGGAGAGCAGGGAGGACATCTTTTTACCCTGAGCGTTGCACAAGTAGCCAAAAGCCATGCTCAGCACTGGGATGTTTTTAGCTCTCTTGTTTCTTCTATTGGGCCCTTGGGAGGCTTGCGTTAGTAATGGACCTTGGATCCAAGTGAACACTTGGCAAGCGCAGAGCACAAAGTGCATTCGCAGTCAGCCAGAGTATTGTCTATTGTAATGAGGGTGATTCAAAAGAAACATTTGTAAGAGGAAAACCACGAAGAAGATAGTGCTTTGAAGAGAGGGAAGAAGAAAATGGACAACTGAACAAAAAAAAAGGCTGTAGGTTTTTCCTGAGTAGAAGGCAATGTGTTGACTGTAAGGTGAAGTTTACATTAAGATTATATAGCTTTCCTTTCTGTCTTAAGTATTATATCTTTACAATTGCTGTTTATCCCGAATGTAATTGTTGTATAACCAAGGATAGTAATGCCTTACTAGAATCGCTTTATTCTCTCAGTATTGTGTTAAAAGCTTACATAAGGCTGATAATTGTAGAAGTATAAAGCCGTTCATGAATGTGGGCTTCTGTGTACGGAATGGTTCCTGGTGATAGGGATCAAACTCAGGACCTTGCACATGCTAGAAAAGCGTTGTACCGCTGAGCTGAAGCTAGGGCTCCTGTTTGCTTCACAGACTCTCACTGTGCAGTCGATGCTGGCCTATAATTTGAGATTATCTGGCCACCGCCTCCCAGTTCTAGAACCTTAGATATGCACATAGCCCAAGGTCAGTTTTTACAGCAAAATATTGTGCGATATGCGACAAGAGAACAGTTCAGTTTCTGATTTTGTGATAGTCATTTGCTTAGTTTGATGTCGTGTTTCCTCATTTTAAGATTAATAATTTATAACATCAACCACTCTTTAATTTTGATCGTGATTAAGTGAAATTACAAATATACAAGTGTATTATAAACCACTAATCACTATAAAAAAATTGCCATTGTTGTCAGACTTTTCTGTATATTCTACAAAACTTGCATTAATATTCTAAGTAATAATTGTTTAAGACAGGCCATAGGAAAAAAAATTAAAGAAAGTAAGTCAAATAATGAAGAATAATTTTTATTATTTGACTCATTTTTTTTTACTATAACACATTACTATAAATAGTACTTACCAGAATTGAAGGGGAATTTTTTTTTTTTGTAGTGGGAAAAGGTGGACAAAGTAATAAAAGTAACTAAGCAAAATACTCAGCTAGGAAAAAATGCTGATCGTAAGTAGTCACTCAAACTCACTCTTTTCACACGGTATTCTCTGCCTGATACACAGCAGGCAGACTCTTAGCGCACCGTTTGATTAAGCTCGCTGTCTTCAGCTGAGATCGTACAGCAGCATCCACCGAGACACTGTCACAACATCCTGTCCTCATGGAAGATCAAGACTCTCTCATAGCATGTGAGGCGAGCTGGAACCCAACAAGCAAACGCTTTTCTGAGGATTCAGATACTTCTCTTGTCAGTATCTATCGATACGACAAGTTGATGTTATTGTTTTTTTCTAACACGCTCAAGGGACATCGTGTATTTCACTAGTACTTAACTCTGCCGAAAGCTGGCATCAAACAGGGCCCGCGGGACCCCAGCAGAGCAGTGAGCAGAGAGGAGCTGGGAGGTGAGGATAGATGGTGGTTAAAATCGACAGTGACTCCGTTTAAATTCCAACAGAATTGGACAGTCTCCACTTTTAGGCATTTCTCAGTGACACAGTTCCAAGGGAAGAAATTCAGTTTTGATTCTTAGAATTAGGATGTCTGTAGTGAGTTGACTTTTTTTTTTTTTGGTAGTATCTGCTTCACTATGACTTTCAAGGAAAGATGTTGATGTTCCCAAGCTCTTTACTCTTCGTGTTGCCTAGTGGTTTTCTTTAGTGATAAGCATAGATTAAATAATTAAGTACATTTTCTAGCCAGTTTATTGAGAGACGTGTAGCTCTACCGTGCTACTCCATTGCCATAGTCTTCCCCATTTTTGTTGATCCTCTGTCATTTTCTGATTCCTCACTTGATCTATCCCTGGACATTCATCTGTTGCGGTAAAATATATAAAAAGAGTTACTTTTATCCCGTGCTAGCCAGAACTGTAGGGCCACATGGCATCTGTGGGATATTTTCATCTCAGTTAGCAAAGTGTCTCTCACTCGCTAAGCTCCATTCCATTTCACACTGCGGTCGGCTACTCTCTGAGCCCTGCAGCCCTCTCTCTGCCCATCTCGTTCCCAAGGCGGGTCGCTGTCATGCCAGTTTCATACAGAGCCCGCTTATCTCAATGCTCTCTTCCTCCATGCTGTGGACTCAGTTCACAGTTCCAGCATCCACACCCTGGTCCCAGAGGTGGCTCCCGCCTCGTAACTCCTGCCACTGCTCTGTTTACATTCCCAACATCTGCCCCCTAATTTATGTTATGAACTCCCAACAACCCAATAAAATCAAGAGTCAGCAACTATCAGATTTATATGTTTAATTCTCCATCCGCAAGACATCCACACAATAAACTCCCAACCAATTGATAAGGATAAAAACCACCCATCTAGATAAGATAAATTCGCCTACAGAAATCCATCCCAGCTACCTTGGCAATTCAAGACCACTCAGATTTGGGTCATCCTTCTCCATCTCCATCTTGATTCTCCTTCCTTTTCCTTCTCTCCTGCCTTACAAAAGCTTTGTCCCTTCCTTAATTTTTACTGTCCAATCATGACCTTGACCTAACTTGTGCCAGTCCACATCAGTACATAGACATCAACCTACATTCATCCTCTTAACTTAGAGTATAGTTAATCTTGGGAAGGCCAAATTCAGAATAAATCATTTTAACAAACCATGGGATAGGATTTAAGCCAAGCTTAGAGGCTGGAAACACTCTTTGATGAAGTCAGATGTCATACAATTTGTGACTCAAAGAAGAGGTAAGGACATAGTTGGAAATGGAGCAGCTGTGCTCTCTCCCGTGGACAAAGGCCCCATGACAGAGAAGGAGAATGCAGATGTGTGACTGTGAATCCTGTGTAGTTTAAATAATGAGTAAAAAAAAAGAATGAGAGTTTTCAGAATGCCCAGGGGGACACTCATGGAGAACTTTGAGCATGAGGTAAAGATGGCCTACTTTTGTTTTGAGAGTATCCAGAAACCATTTAAGAATTTGAAAGGAAGAATAACCCAGTCTAGTTTTTACTCTAAGACATATCTCTGGGGAAAGGTAGAAAACGCTTTGAGTTAGAATCTGAAATAGAAAAGAAAATTTTCTCTTACATGGTGGTGCTATTTCTAAAATGTTTTGCTGTGATGAGATAGTCTTCAAACACCTAGCCCGTTTAATTAGAACACAGTGATACGTTGAATCTTTACTAAAAGTTCTATTTGAAAACGGTCAGGCTGAAGTCACCATAAGTAAAACTCCTGTAGCAGTTTGCCATTGTCTTATACATATGCACAGCCATGTGCATTTATAGAGAAAATTATTGCAGAACTAATCTCCCAGTTAAATGCTAATTAAAATATCCAGTTTTCAACAAGGCATTCATCTTGAAAGCATTCTGCAGTGCCTGTAGAATTCTCTAGAAAGAAGACAATTGAGAAACAATTTCTATTTTAAAAGTATTTTTCCCTTCTAGCTCAAAGAGGTTCGCAAACAAGTTAATTTGAGCATAAGATTATTTAGCTAATAACAGGTAACTCCACAAGTCTCCATTTTTTTTTTTAACGTGATCAAACTTAAAAAGACAAAGAACGAGCAAGGCTTTGTTTGAAATAAAAACTACAGCTCATTATCAATGAAAAGATTATAGTCCTTGTCAAAAAGCTTAACAGTTCCTCTAAGTGGTCCCTTCACAAGTACAAATGAGAGCTGGTTTTATTTAAATTAAAGGGAAAAAATGTGAGATTCACTTTTAACTATTGCCTTAGCAGTTCCCCAATAGCAAGAAGTCAAATTTTCTGTCATCTGAAAAAAATTTTTTCACCTGAAAAAAATCAAAATATTCTTGCATCCCAGTGATGACACAATGACATGAATTTTTAAAAATGAATAATAGTGTTACATTCTTAATTATTAATCTATTCTTACCTTCCAATGTTTTGATGTATTTTTTGCTGATTTCTCAAACTGCAGTTAGTCACATCTTGATGTTTTTAATCTAAAGCCTTAATTTCTCTCAACATTTTGAAATGTTTTATTAAAAGTTCCGTAATCTATAGCAGACATCAGAGTTAATGAATATATTTCATGAACCCCGAGCTCTTATATTAGAATGATAAATACTGAAGAGTCTGACCATTTTACTTTGCTGAAGCTGTTATCAGAAAAAGTCAAAGCCCTACTGTATCCACTCACCAACAGTGATAGACTCGTGTTACATCAGTGACTGGGGAAAGACAGGAACTCCGACAGGGGTTTCAGGTAGAAGAAAAAGACGCAATCAGCCAAGCTTTGCAATTGAGAGCACACAATACACTTTGGAGGGGAGCAGAAAAGAGATACTCTTCCTCCTCCTCTCAACTTGAAGGGGTTGTAGGTAGCACAGCCGACATTACCATTTTCCCTGACCACTTTTCTATCACGTACAAAGGAAACAAAGAGAACGCAGAAACCTAAGAGGGTAAGGTAAAGGAAGAAATATGACGTCAGAGAGCATCCTGCTAGGAATGATTACAGTGATCCGATGGTCAGAAAGCAATCCCTCTGCCTCTGCCTTACCAGTCCTGGACGGAGAAGTTTTACGGACAGCAAATTTGCTCCCATGAATGTGGATCTCTTCTGCAGCAGCTGAGACTTGACAATCAGTCTTCTATCGCTATGTGTTAATTTATGAGAGATAACAAGGTTGTCATAGGGATTTCTGAGTTAGCCTGCACCAGGCTGGAGCCAATGTCCCATAGTCTCCTGTTAATAAGCGAACTTAGCAATTTAGTGACATAACTTCTTATGAAGTGCTTACAGTATATATTGATAAATCAGCCTTGGTTGCTTTTTAAAACTTGGGTCAGTTCTAAAAGTAGACAAGGTACCGAAGTAAAATATAATAAGAGATTATACTGAAATTGCTCTTTTTGAGATTATAATACAAATACAATATTTCTCCTTTCCTCTCCTCATGTCTACCCCTCCATTATACCCCTCCATTAAATTCTTTAAACTTGTGGCCTCTCTTTTCATTAATTGTATATAAGGATTTTTAATTCTGTCCTCTTTCTTTTTATTATTTTTCCATTATCATATTTAGGAACTTACATTATCTTATACACTATTTACAAAAACTAATATATTATACATCTATATATTATTTTAACATATAATATATATATGCATTTATGTAACAAGGACTTCCTTCATTCTTACTTTTAAGGTCAGTTTCTCTTTTTCCAAAAGAGAAGTGAGAGAAACCAGTCAGCCAGTTCCTATGAGCATGCATGAACACACACACACACACACACACACACACACACACACACACACACATGAGAGGATTTATTTGGGGTCTATCATGTCATCTATCATGGCCAGCAGGGCATGACAAAGGATGGCTCTACCCAAGGCAGTCTGAGTGTGAGACCGCTTGCTCACATCTCTCTCCTTGAAGCAGAGAGCTCCTCCGGCACCTGGCCAAGATATCATACATACGTCTTCCTGCCTCAGCCCCCAATCTACTGGCCCTCTGGGCTCTAGGTAGGCCTTAGTTCCTAGTAAGTGCACAATTTCTCAAGCCACCAACTCTGGACCAACTTTCTACAAATGAAATTGTGGTGAACTGTTCACATTCAAACTGTAGCGTGTAATATGAATAGAATATTTTATCTAACTTTTCTCTATACATATTTTGAAAATTGTAAGTGGAGGGTTTATGGTTTTAATTCTTTCTAGTGGGAAAGTCTGAGAGTATTGAGAAGCTTACAGAGAGTCCTATTGTGCTGTAATCTTGTTTTCTGTGACTAGAGTTGAAGAAAAAAAAACCACCTTATAAGTGTGCTTGGCAGAAGTCAAATGTTTGGTTTAGCACTCTAGTGTCACTCTGACCCCTTGGTAGTGGCAAGTTTTTGCCTTGTCTAAAATGAAAATGGGGTCATTGATTTCTGATCTTAGGACTTCCTGAGGTCATACAGTGAGCAGGCAATGTAGGTGGGGTCTTTTGGTTTTTCTGTTTTCCAATTGTGTTTCAGGGATTTCTACCACAGGACCCCTGGGTATGGGAAGCACGACCACCAGCACCACCCTCCGGACTACAACTTGGAACCTAGGGAGGAGTACAACGCCATCCTTGCCTGGCAGAAGAAACCGCAGTACCAGTACGCCGTCCCCAGCGATTGAGGTGCTGGATGTTACCACACACCTGCCATCTGCAGCCTCCCAAATCCCAGCGATGGAAGAGAGCTGCGAGGCTGTGGAAGCCCGGGAGATCATGTGGTTTAAGACCCGACAGGGGCAAGTAGCAAAGCAGCCATGCCCAGCAGGAACCATAGGTAAGCCTGCCCCAGACTTCGTTGGTTTTGCTTGGGTTCTTTCACTCTGTGTTCATTTCCTTTTTGTTTTTGTTTTTTGGTTTTTTTTTTTCCTGTTTTCTCCTCTCCTCTTAGTTCCCTCCTTTGTCTTGTTTTTGTTGTTACTATCCATTTTATGTATTCATGTTTGATTATGTTATGAACTCAACCAACCGAGTGCTCCATTGTTAGCATTTGGTAAAAGAACCTGCAGAAGTCACAGGTGAGGACTTAGGAGAAACGCTTTTGAGAAATCGTTTTCCTTTAGTGTTAGTGCTTCGAGCCAGATGACGGTCCAGAGTCAGGTCTTCCTTGCAACGTCCCTGCACTTTCCTTGCATTGCGTTCAGTTTGTCTTGTTTCTCAACAGTGGGTAGATATTAGTAGCAGAAACTGGGCTGTGTAGGCTTCTACGTAACAAGATGACCAGTGATCACACCCTTTATAAAAAAGGAGAAAGCATGAATAACTTGTATGTAGTTGTTCCCTGGTAGCCAAGGTTCCTGATATGGTCATGGGCCTTCTCCTGGGTGCCATCTCCTACTCACAAGCCTTGATTTAAGAACAATCTCCCCCGGTTCTTCCAGGAGATAATTAAGAAACAGATGCCTTGAACCTATTTTATTTCTGCCATATTTATAATATACCAAGGTGCAGTCATGTTTGCCATTTTAAGACAAATACTCGACTTCTGTCATTTGCATCAAACTTCATAATACTTGACATGCCAACAAATATTTGCATTATTCCTATATATATATATATATATATACATACACACACACACACATAATACAATTGATATATGCTCATGTGTTCTTATGGGCCATTTTTTGGACATTATTTCCTTGATTCCTTGAGCTGTGTGGATATGTAATTTAGGTTCCATAATACAGAGTGCTGGGAGCACCAGAGATGGTCTTGTTTTTTTATAAGTGCCCAGTTTAGCAAAGTCCTTAAAAATTTAGCACCCTTCTCTCTCCTATGAAAAGGAATGGGAATACTTGTTTCTAACATTTTCTGGTTCATTGGAACCAGAAAGCCCCGAAAGACTTTCTTCTTTCTTCCAAGGTCAGCTGCTTTTTCTCCAAAAGAGAAGTGAGAGCAACCCGGCTGCTCTAGACAGGTCGTGCAAGCATGAGAGAAAACCGTTATTTGAAAGCAAGCCCTTTACATCCCTGAAAGAGGTCATCACTGTCCTGTGAAAATCGAGGAAGAGTGTCAGTGTAGCGCTTTTGCGGTTCTCCCAGGGCTTACAGGGTACTGCCAGCGTACCTGTGTCCTGATTTCATAGATCTCTGCATTCCTGTTAGATCCCAAGTTCAGGCCTACACATTCTACTTTAACTTTGGACGTAGCTTCCTCACTTTAATCAGAACTGTATTTAGATCCATCCTGTATTACACCTGGGATGGTTTTCTGAATCCTGAATCTAATCATTCTTTTGTCTTAAAAATCTTCACTAGCTTCTGGGATAATAGACCAAGGAGCTTTAAGACCCAGCTTTCTGGCCTTCCCAGGTTCATTAAATAAAACTTCTTCAAGCGGCAGAAGCCCCATTCAAAAGTCTTGAGGTCTCCCAAAGGCAACATATTTCCTCTACCCGAGATGGCCTTTCCCACAAGCTTTCCTGAAAGCCTGCATTGCTAATGTTATCTTACCCCTACAAACAGAGCACAAGCTCACACCAGCTCTCCATGGTCTTAATTCATGAAATTCTTCCTCACACCCATGGCAGTTGCCAACACACTCTTTATTATTATTATTATTATTATTATTATTATTATTATTATTATTATTATTATTGCATTTTTAAATTTACATTTCAAATGTTATCTCCTTTCCAAGTTTCTCATTTATAAACCCCATATCCCATCCCCTGTCTCCCTTCTATATGGTGTCTCCTCAACAACTACCCACCCCTTCCTGCCTCCCCGCCCTGACATTCCCCTACACTGGGACATCAAGCCTTGGCAGGACCAAGGGCTTCTCCCCACATTGGTGCCCAATAAGGCCAGCCTCTGCTACTTATGCAGCTGGAGCCATGGGTCTGTCCATGTATACTCTTTGGTTGGTGGTTTAGTCCGTGGGAGTTGGTTGGTTGGTATTGTTGTTCTTATGGGGTTGCAAACCCCTTCAGCTCCTTCAATCCTTTCTCTAACTCCTGCAATGGGGACCCCATTCTCAGTTCAATGGTTGACTGCCAGCATTCACCTCTGTATTTGCCATGCTCTGATGCAGCCTCTCAGGAGACAGCTATATCAGGCTCCTGTCAGCCTGCACTTCTTGGTATCAGCAATATTGTCTGGTTTTGGTGACTTTATGTATATGGGCTGGATTCCCAGGTGGGGCAGGCTCTGAATGGCCATTCCTTCAGTCTCTGCTCCAAACTCACTGATAAGTAGATATTAGCAAAAACTCGAATTGAATTACCTAAGATACATTCCACAGACCACATGAAGCTCAAAAAGAAGGACGACTGAAGTGTGGATGGGAGAACAAAAATATTCATCGGAGGAGATATGGAGACAAAGTTTGGAGCCAACACACTGTTAAAAATGCTGAATTCTAAAATGGGCCTGGATAGTTCAGTTGTTAGAGCATCAGACTGTCAGTGTGAGGGTTTAGAGTTCAAGTCACTGTTCAGGTCCTGATACTAAAAAACACTGAATTTTTTTTTTTTTTTTTTTTTCCCCTTTTTCCTTTTTTTTTTTTTTTTTTTTTATTAACTTGAGTATTTCTTATATACATTTCTGTGTTATCCCTTTCCCTGCTCGGGCAAACATCCCCCTCCCCCTCCTTCCTTATGGGTGTTCCCTCCCACCCTCCCCCCATTGCTGCCCTCTCCCAACAGTCTAGTTCACTAGGGGTTCAGTCTAGCAGGACCCAGGGCTTCCCTTCCACTGGTGTTTTATTTAGGCACCCACAGGTCAGAGTCCGTGGTCAGTCCATGCATAGTCTTTGGGTAGTGGCTTAGGAAACTCTGTTTGCTTGGCATTGCTGTACATATGGGGGTCCGAGTTCTTCAAGCTTCTTTCCAGTTTTTTCTGATTGTTCAGGGGATACTGTAAAATTCACATTTTGATCATCCATTTTGGAGTTTCATTTGTTCTAGGCATCTAGGTAATTCAAGCATTTGGGCTAATAGCCACTTATCAATTACATACCATTATGTCTTTTCTGTGATTGGGTTAGCTCACTCCAGGGATGATAGTTTCAGTTCCAACCATTTGCCCAATAATTTCACAAAGTTTGTTTTGATAGCAATATTCCATGTGTAGATGTACCATTTTCTGTATCCATTCCTCTGTTGAAGGGCACCCTGTTCTTTCCATGGCTATTATAATCACATATGAACATAGTGGAGCACGTGGTCTTTTTATATGTTACTTTTGGGTATATGCCTAATAGCTGATATAATGTCCAATTTTTGAGGAACCTCCAGACTGATTTCCAGAATGGTTGCAGTCTGCAACCCCACCAACAATGGAGGAAAAACATCAATTCTTTTAATTTGCTATTTAACATTTGTCCAGTTCCATTCACTTTCAAAGCACTGTCTCTGTAGCTTGATAGATATTATCTCAGTACAATTACCTAATTATCTAATTTTTAAATATATATATTTAAATAGGATTTGAGTATTTGAAACATGAATGTCTCTTTCTGTCTCTAGGTGTATCAACTTACCTGTGTCTTGCTCCTGATGGAATATGGGATCCCCAAGGACCAGATCTCAGCAACTGCTCTTCTCCTTGGGTCAATCACATAACACAGAAGGTACATATGAAGCATGTAAGGGAGACTTAGCAGGCTTTGTCTCTTTGCTGTTGATTACTTGTGTTGAAAACCAAATGGGATAATTTTTAAATTAATCTGTAACAGTATACTTTAGTAGAGTTTTCCTTTAATAGAGTTTAACATTAAGAGACAACCTTTACTACCCGATGTGCTAATTTGGGGATTCTGTTGTTTTTAAATTGCAAATACATACTCTAAGCTAGGCATTATTATTTCTAATAAGTTTATTATTAATCTCATTTCTATCGTACTTCAAGCTGGAGATGAACATCCAAGGGACATTACCCATCAAGCAAGAAAAAAAAATCTTACATGCATATGGATTCTTTTCCTCTGGAAATAATAAAATAATGCAGAAAATTCTTCCTCTTGAATCTTGAGCAGCTTGCTGAATGTCGTGTAGCTCGGTCATTTATCAGTGCTAAAAGTACACACATGTTTGATGACATCTTCAGACTAAAATTTGGGCTTATTCAGTTGCAATATGTTGAGCATTTTTAGTATTAATGCACTGTGGGGCTTGGAATTGATTTCATTACAAACAGAGACCAGATGTGCATTTATGCCAAAAGGGCTATGGGATGGATCCTTATTACAGCAATTTATGTGGATTTATGCACTTCTAAAATGCAGAGTCCAGCTATAGCACATTAGCCATGCTGTGAAATTTCTGAAAGTTTTTTTTATTTTGGCCTGAGAAATATCACAAATGATGGCTTTCCTAAAAGCCTGCCTGCACCATTTACTCTTTTCTGTATTTGTTTTTAACCAGGCTTATCCTCAATAATATTCTGTATAATAATCCATAAATACCTACCCAGTAGATCATTAACCGAATGAGCTATAACTCTCTGTGCACTGTCGATCAAGAAAGAGCCCTGGTTTTTACTGACTCGGTGACTCTCGTACATATGCATCTCCACACTTGTTGCTATTCATAATGAGGCTTCTCCAATTTCGGCACTGTTCCTGCCACAGCTTTTACATCCTTTGATTTTATTACAGTGTAGCCCAGACCCTGGGGCATATAACTCTCCCTGGATGTGATCGGACTAAGAGATCAGCAGCGTATCTTTTTACATTAGCGACTTAAAAAAAAAGTTCCCTAGATACTTAGCCCAGGGGTTAATATAAATTCAATAATAATTCACCTAGAAAGCTGAGTGTTTTCATGATAATTTCTGAATATGGTTGGGCTATTTCATTGCAGAAATTACCGGGTGACTTGAACTGATAATGATAGTTAATTTCCTCCTTTCCTCTGCAGCCCTGCTAATCTTAGGACAAAAGAGATAATTCCTTTTAAAGACCAGACAGCTGTTGCCCATTTGATTCATGGAGGAGATGTTTTGTTTTATAATAAATTGGTCTTGTTCATCCAGAGCATTTCTGCTTAATCCTTGTGGGTCTATAAAGTTTAGATATATTATAATTACATTTAAATTAAAGAATGTAGTCAACTGGAATTTATAACAATGATGTAAGTTTATAAAGTGCTCAGAAGAATCTTTTGAGCTCTCTCCAAGAGTCTTTAACAGTGGAGGCTCAGGGAGGCTATACCTTTAGGACCCTCTGAGTATCCACACACTGGCTAGCCTGCAATTCAGCCATTCTCACGTTCACAGCCACATTACTCACTAGCAGGGTCTCTTCATGTTGTCCATTCTTCCTTCCTTCCTGGTTGTGTCTATTATGTCTGCTACTCTGAATATGAAGGACACCAGGAGTTCTTCTGCCAGTCTCCGAACTCACCATACATGTTTCTTCCCCAACGCTCCTACTCTGTTGTCCCCTTTACCATGGCTTTTCCCTTGTTCTCATCACCTACTCCTCTCCTTTGTTATGTTTTTTTCTTCCATACCAGATTAGAAGATTGAAGAAAAAATATATGTGCATGTATGTATGTGTGTATGCATGTATGTATGTATGTATATAATGGCATATTATTCCCTTATCTCACTGAAAATACAGTAGTATCTACCTGTATAGTAAGTTTGGAGTGGACATTCCCTGAAGCATGATGTCTCTCCATCTTACCTTATTTGATTATCATAATATATTCATAGACTATGTGGCTTTTTTCTTATTGTGTTGAAGTATGGAAAATCTAACATAGGGTTGACAGCAGATTCAGTTTCTGGTAAGGGCAGTTTTTATGTTCAAGCAGCTGTGTAATACTACTTTTATAAAATTACCAATCCCATCTATGAAGGCTTTGCCCTCAATACACAATTCATTCTCCCAAAGCTCCATCTTTTAATCCCATTTGTTTCATCTGACACATTTTGTACGTCAGTGTTTACATTGAATCCATCATGAATCCCTTACCCCATGGTTTTATAGGGCTGCTAAGGAACACTTGGGGACTTGAGCAAGAGTTCATTATGGCTGAACTCTAGAGAACAAGACATAAATCTCTTTATCAATCTTCCCATCTGTAAAATAGGATAGATCCTTAATGTGATACGAATATTTGCTTGCTATTAATTAGCACTATTATAGATTTCAAATATACAATTAAAAATCTTGGAAGTTTTATTTAGCTGGACAAAGCAAAATTAATATTTGCACTAAAAATGAATTATGCAATTCTCCCAACAGTTAGTCTAGAAGGAAGAAGAGAGGCAATGGATAATAGTGGTTGAGTCTTGCAGATGAATTTGGATTACTTATATGCTGATTAAGTTAAAAAGTGAATTTTATGTGACAACAGAGATTAGATTGCATTTCACTAAGAAAATTATGTTATAAACTTATTAAGAAATTTGTTATAAACACACTAGTTAGGATTCCTCTATGACAATTATTTTTAATAAAAAAGTACAATGTTGAAGTCAACATTTTGAAAGTGGAATTTATATTTTCTATTTTGCATACCTTCAGAGTGCATTGTATTGTATTATCTCGATAGTCGACTATTTCCATTTTAGTCTGTAATATCGATCCTTTTAAACAGCTCCCATATTCTGTGCAGGCTGAGTGAAGAAGAACGCTTCCTCCTGCTTGGCCTGTTCCAGCAATTATGTGAAAAAGATCTGGTTGAATTGTCACAGATAATGGTTTTGTTTTCTTCACGATAAACTCAAGGTCCCTTTATTTTGTTTCTATATAAGCTTCTGGCAGATTGTGAGATTATGTGGTATTTTCCTGGGTTTTCAGAAGATGAATATGAGTTTTAGATATAATTTTAGCACTTTATAATACAAATTAGTCCAGTTATTTTCCCCAGAATATCAGGTTGAATTATCCTAGTTTCTTATGGGCCCTATTTTAACTTTCTTAAAAGAATAGAATAAGAATAGAACTAAGATTAGAATGCATTTAAATCACTTTTTAATCTTAACAGAGATTGTGGGATGCATTGGTTACTAGTCTCTAGAAACAGAACCAAGAGAATGATCATATGTACCAGAAAGGGATGTAGTAGATTGACTTACACAGTAGGGGATTTGTGGTCTCGCAATGGCTGTCTACACACTGGAAAAGACTGAGACCTTAATAGCTGCTTAGTCCATCAGATTGACACTAGCTGTCTGAGGATGGATGCTTCAGCAGCTCCAAACTGGAGCTAAAGGTCTGGAAGGTTCCCGGTGAGCTACTGCTCTTTAGTCCACACTTGAAAGCCAAAGAAGTTGTGTTTCAATGTCAGAGAAGTGTGGCCACCATAGTAGTAGCAATAGCATAGGTACACTCACTGATGGGACAGAATGGCAGACAAAAGCAACTTTGCTTTGTCCTTGGACTTTGTTTCTGGCCACTGTGCACAGGTACTGCTCACTCAGGAGAAGAGTTTCCATAATCCCTCCTGGACACATCCTCACACACCTTCCCAGAGTAATGTCTATTGGTTGATTATAGATTCAGTCAAGCTGCTGATCAAAATTAACCAACCCTTCATGGTTTCTAAAACTTCAGACTTACTTAATTTACTTAAATTTCTTACATACATGCATTTGGTTCGTATATTCACTTGGCTCAGATATACATTAGAATAGGTAGAGCACTCAAAGAAATAGTACATTACTGTGCAGTAATGTAGCAAGTAATTTCTACATATTTTTTAACTCCTTATCAATGGTTGATAAATAAAACCCATAAAAATCTTGAAGGTGGTTTAAATTTTAATTAAAAATTGCTTTTGCTTGTGTCAAAGGTTAAAAGGGTTCAGTGTACAGTATCTCTTTGCTCATAACTTTAATGGTAAGGAAAGGCAGCTAGTCTCCTCTTTACTGATTAAGTCCTGTGTATAATCCTACCACATCAATACAGGCATTAATTTACAAATCCTATAAAATTCATGAAATTTCTCAGTATTTGAATACATACATATATATATATATAACTTTATTAACAGTTAATGAAAAAATACATAAGAAGCATTATAATGACTACTTTAAGCAAGGAAAAGGTTGATTTCTAACATGGCTCTACAAAAAAATAACTTGAAGCAGGTTAAAAATAAGTATGCATTTTAATATAGAATGAAATCATCGTAAGTCACAGTGACTAGAAAGAGAAAACTAAGGTTATCAGAGCGATCCTTCAGGTGCCAGTGAAGAGAACATGAGCGGAGAAGGTCACCAGGAAAACGTGGTCATGAGTTTGAGCTCAGCTTGTGGGAGCAGTGGGAAGACCCAGCCAATGGTGTTGCTGTCCAATAACGTAAAGCATAGCCTGGGTGGAGCACATCCCTCACCTCCCACTCCTGAGAGTGTCTGTGAACATTTTTCTTCAGCCACCACTCCCTGCCAACACTCTGCAGCCTGCCCCACCCCCAGGTCATCCCTGCCTCCTTCCATTTTTGATTCTGCTTATGCATCTTTTGAGATGTCGTCATTCAAATGCAAATCTGGATAGCACCTTCCCAATTCCTTCAACCTCTTCAGGAACAGCCGCTTCTTCTACTTAGAGCTCACTTCCCCAGCTGTCTAAACTCTAGCTATAGTACCCTAAGTGCAGCTAGCCTTAGGGCTTCCAGCTCCTCCCTCCTACTGACTGATCCCCCTGCCTGGAATCCAGCACCTGCCTCTATTTCTAATCTCTTCCTTTCCACAGCATTTCAAAGGAAATCGTCCTCAGAGAAGCATTTCCTAAGTTATTTTGTAACCTCACACATTCCAGGAAAAGTTCTTACTAACAATTCTACTTCACATGGTTTCTGCATTCCATCCAATAAAACTAAGTTTGTGTCGAGATAGGTTTTTTAACTCTTTCTGCTGCTAGTAATTAAGACATTTAAACAGATAATCATCTTTTTCACTACTATATCCACAGATCTTAATGCAGTGGTACAGGAGTTTAAATCATGGGGCAAGGGGTGAAGTTCAGTGGGAGACTAAGGACTCAGACAGAATGAGGCCTTATGATTCAGTCCCTCAACCCATTAAAGAATGCAATGATTAATGTGCTTATTAAAGATCAAGTGTGCATATAGGTTAAATGAACTACTGTGTTCATGTTAGAAAAATGGTAAACACATAGATTGATAATAGATGATAGATGCAGACAAACAGAAATGAATAAACAAACTGATGGAGTTAGACATATTTTCCTACCTAAAAAAAAATTAAATAGATAGCTTTAAGTATTCATGGATATATGCGATTTGTACTAGGCAGAAATTTTTACCAGGCTAGGCTCAAGAAGCTTGTCTTGGGAACCAGCACCTTAGAGAAATGTCAGAAGTAAACAATGCCTCTATCAGTGGCCCAAGAATGGAAAAAAAAAAAAAAAAAGAAACTACTCAACCAATTAGCTTCATAACTCAGGGTGGAGTGGCTGGTGACCCAAGCATGCGTTTAGTCAGCTTCGTCACAGTGATAAAATATCTGACAAAAATCAACCCAAAGGAGCAAAGATTTATTTATACATGCCTGCGGGTTAAGAAGTCTCTGTCCATGGTATTTGATACCATGACACATGGTATGTGTTATCAGTGCTTTGGTTCCAAAGGGAAGCTGTCGACTAGGGCCTCAGGAACGTGTGGCAAAGGAGATACTCATCTTGCTCCCAGCCAAGAAGCAAAGAGAGAGGAGAAGCCCTAGCAGGATGTACTCTTCCTGGGCCCACTTCCTGTGACTTCTTTCCTCTTCCCATACCTTGCCTTGTAGTTACATCACCTCCAAATTCTGCCACTAAATTCCAAGTCCAACACTGTGGTTCATGTTTGTGATCACAGCTCTCACCAGGCAGAAGCAGAAACCTTACAAGTTGGAGAATAGTCAAGGCTCAGCACTGAGATCCTGCCTCAAAAGCAATATATTATTTAATCCCTGATGAAGGTAGAGTCCTTGTGACCTAGTCCCTTTACCCCAGTGTCCATCAGCTGCCGATGACACCTAAAACTCAGGAGTCTTTGGGGGCTATTGTATATCCAAATCATGATAAAGGGTCGTTGTAGTAGTAAGGTAGAAAAATCACATAGTAAACGGAAGAAATACTTGTGTCCTTTCTGGGATTAGATGTGTGCATCCGTTCCCCACCTCATTGCTGTGACAACAACTTAAGAGAAGAAAGGTTTATTTTGGCTCAGGTCGGGAATGGGTTCCATTGGGATGGGGAAGGAATGATGGTGGGCAGATGGTTTCATGGCGGTGGGCTCAAGCAGAAAGCAGAGTGAGCTGGTACTAGAACTGAGTTTTCAAACATTATTGTCTTTCCCAGTAACCCAATACTCCTATCAAGGAACATGTTCTAATGATACCATCGCTTCCAAGGCAGAACCAACGGTAGTGGACCACGTGCTAATGGGCATTTCACATTCAAACACTCAAAGGCAAATGGTCCATCCTTCATTTCTCAGGGATATTTTTGTGTGTGATTTATTTAGTTTTAAGGCTCAGTGAGACAGAGATAGAGAACAGAATTTTTATTTAATTTTTTTTCCCTCACAACTTTCACAGCTTCTAGTCTCGGTGTTCGTGTGTGAAGTGGAATTGTTTTCTCTCCATAAATAAAGAACTCTGGGTGTACCTTTTTGTTTGTTTTATTTTTGAGAGGGTTTCTCTGTGTAGCCCCAGTGGTCCTGGAACATAGAGTAATCGTCTCCATTCTGCCTCCCTAGGGGTGCGTGCTACCTCACCCTGGTTAAGCCAGTATTGTTGACAGTTAGCTATGGTTACTGATTTGAAGATAACCCATTAGTGATCTAATGGCTCTATGACTGCATTGTTCTCTTAACAGTTCTTATATAAACAGCAGGATCATTCACCATCAGCCTTGGCTTGATAATCTTTTGTTTTAATGCTTCACAATTATACATGAAAAACTTAAATATTTATGTGCTCAAACATTAACCCTGTTTTCATTTTATTCTTAAACCCAATGATATAATAATATTGAAGAGTATGATTACACAGTCCACTCCAGAGAAGATTGACAGGTGTTTTTACATATAAAGATTTGAAAGAGTTATGAACCCATTACATTATAGTAGGTGCACTCTATTTCTGTTCGTTTAATTTTATATAATAATTTCTGCAAAATACTGATTATTAACTTTAACAATAACATTACCAGTAACAATACTTTAATATCTTTATATATATTAATATATAATGTATAATGTTAATGTGTATTACATATGTTTATATTCATAGTTATTGTATATTTATAGTATAATATATTTGTAATATAATACACATATTTATATATTTTTTAATTTAAATAACAGCAATAAGGATTTTTCTTTTATTTCTGAATTGTCAAGCTTTGGTATAGTTTAGTATATTTATATAGATATATACATAAACACAGAAATTATAATAACATATATATTTGAGATATTTTACTGGTATGCTTCTAGCAGTGTATCTTAAAGACTAATGTCAACAGCATTACTCTCCTTCATAATTTTACAGATGCTTGTGAGCCACCATGCGGTTGCTGGGAATTGAACTCAGGACCTCTGGAAGAGCAATCAGTGCTCTTAACCACTGAGCCATCTCTCCAGACCCACCTTCTTCATAATTTTAAACTGTTGACATTATACATTTATAATTGATTGGTTCTAAAAGGTCATAACTTCTTTTGGCCTTGGTCACAAATCTTACTTGGATGTCTTTGACTGTTTACATTTTTGACATCTGAGATTGTTTCTTATATCCAATAGGAGTAAGAGTCAGCATTAATATTTTGCTCTATACAGTTGATGGGAGTAATATTCGTTTTCATAATCTTAACACTGCTTGATATTATTACATTTCGCCATAGTTTTTCGTGTGTGTGTGTGTGTGTGTGTGTGTGTGTGCATGAATCTGGATGTAAATTAAGCAGATGTTCCAATCACTTCAATTTGTTTATTTAAGGTTTGTTGTCATTTTGGTTTTGATTGTTTGGTCCTTCTGTGCACATGAAGCATCCCCGAGTGCACTCTATTTCACTGACTACTCTACTCTGTTTATGTCATCCTGAATAATCACTGGGAGACAGTTTATAAAGATTTTTGTTTGTTTGTTTATAATCTATACTTCAACATAACAGAATAAGAAAACTAATCTTTAAATAATGACACATATATATTCAACTAGTGAGGGGTATGTTATTGTTTAGAAAGATAGATATGACTCTCCCTGGAAAGTGGAATCTATAGAGAAAAATTTGCACTATATTCTTCTATATTGTGAAAATGAGCTGTAATATTGTTTTAGAAATTGAAAATGCCATTTAAATTTAATTTTGCAAATTAGAAAACATGTAATGAACATTACGATCCAGGAAGTGGGTACTTATTTACCTCTTAACATATTTCTCACATCATTTTTTTTTAGATGTTTTAACTGAGTACAGACATGGGGGATAATGGACCACTCTATATGTTAGACAGCTAACTAGAAAGGGGGATGCATTTGCTTGGCCCTTGTTCTCCACAGGATGCCTCAACCCTGACCTTGCACTTGAGTTCATTCGCTCTATCTGTAACTTCTAGATATGTGTTCTGTGACCAGTAGATCCAGTGTCTTGCACCCTCCCAGTGTCTCTCTTGTCCTGAGCTGACTTATTGTCATGATCTCATTCTAGTATGTGAAACTTTGTGTGAATTCTTGCACACGGTACTTGGCAAAGGCCCCACGATGACAACAGGAGTTTCACATCATGGTCTTCGTCTGTCTCTATTGGCATCTCTCATCATTCTTAATGAGTGAATTTGTGTTCCTCTTTTCTTGTCTCAAGCTGTTTAGTATATTCAGGAGATCACAGAATATTATCCTTAGTTCCTTTAACATCTTTAGGTCTCACCTGATTTTTACTTTTTTTTTTTTTAAATAATGCATACAAAATAATCAACATGTTTCAGAAAGCAGAAACACAAGAATCTAGTGAGTAATTGGCTACTCGATGTATTGGGAGAAAACGTGAAAACTTAAGCGTTTTGCAAAAGCAGGGGTTTTATAGAGAGTAAATTTCACAGATCTTAGAAACCTTAGCATTCACTGAGCTCACTAAATGCTCATCTTGGCATGAAGGAAACGTGGACAGCCTCTGAGAATAGAGATTAGGAGCCCACGAGACGCTCTCATCAAACTCCAATTTACAGACTAACAGAGAAAATAGTGGGACACACCTCAGACTTAACAACCCGAATGACTAACTGAGGTGACAAATAATCTTTAGAGGGAATTGTCCACAAAAATCTCCTTAACGACAACACTTTAAAGTCAGGCTTTTAAGAGAAGAATGAGTGATCAGGAAATATTGTGGAGTGTCGTGAGATAAGAAGAGCATTTAAGAACTGTTTCTTGCCTCAACTATTTTACTTTTGTACAAAAGGGATTGTTAAAAGAGACCAATGAAAATACTTACGGAAAACATTTGTTTTTCCTTTCTATTTAAAAATAATAGCTGAAATCTGGAGAAACGGCTGCCAATATTGCCAGAGAGCTAGCAGAACAGACCAGAAATCATTTGAACGCCGGGGATATCACCTACTCAGTTCGTGCCATGGACCAACTGGTTGGCCTCCTGGACGTACAGCTCAGGAATTTGACACCAGGGGGGAAAGACAGTGCTGCCCGAAGCTTGAACAAGGTGAGAAGCTCATCTGTGTCTGCCTTTCAGTTTGCAGTGAGACAGTCTTTAGTTTCTGTTCTCTCCAATTTCGTTGTTCAAAACCAACCAGTCCTTACATTGAATTGTCTTAACTACTTCACTGTAGTTGTATTATGATCTTCTTTGACTTTTAATTTAGAGAAGTAGGTACCAGTCTCACCATGTGCATTTTGTGTTTGCAATTCGACTTTTACTAGTGCTTTCTCAACTTTTTTTTTATGTTAAATTGTAGCAAAATTAGTGTAGGTCCACGCAATTGGTTATTGTTTCCTATAAACTCCTCTTTGAAAATAGTAGATTGTTTAATGACTGTTTAACCAGAAAGTAGATATTTAGGAAACATTAATAAAAGCATATTAAAATCCATTAGATTCCCTCCCACCCATTGGATGTTTTTTACTGAGATAACTTAACCTAGTTAAAATTACCTTTAAGAACTGCTAGGATAAGAAATGAGATTTTAATACAAGCTTCATTTAGTTTTTAAATGACTCAGAATTTTGTCTCTTAGCCAATGAAATTCTCTGTGTTTTATTTCTGTAAATAAATTTAACTTTAAATAAGCAAATTTAAATATGTGGCATTTGAAGAAATATATTTTAGAATTTTTCATAATTTAATAAACATTTCATCTGCCAAATATCTTATATAAATTAAAAACACAAAAGGAAAACTGCGTATTTATAAAGAATATCATTTATATGTGTAACTAAATATTAAGTAGGAGACTAACGTCTTGGTGTCAAATAGCATCAAATGAAGATGCATACCAATGCTATAACTGAATTCTATGACTTGGACTATTAACATAGTCTTTCCAAATTGAAAATGAAGAAGAGTTCGAGTAATGTCCATCTAAGAAATTCATTTTTAAAACAGTCCCCTTTGGCTGAAAACATCAAAAATAAATAAATAAATAAAGACGTTGTAGATTTGTCGTTAACTATCTTTAATTCTGTCTTAGAGGAGAAAAGTCGCCACTCATTAAAACTGAGAAATGCTTTTCTATAATATCCGTTCAAAATTAAAAAGCCAGATATCTTAACTGAGATAGCCCTTGCTGCAAATTTACCTGTCATGATCAGATACATTTTTAGTCTTTGTTTATTAGATAAAATGTATTAGAATTCTTTTTCACACTGACCAAGAACGTTTTTGGGTCTTTGTTTTGTTTTGGTTTGGTTTTGTCTTTGTTTCCTTTTTAACTTGTCTCCTGTTAGAGTCATACCCAAGCCCCTGATGGGATAATCAACAGTCACCTATGTGGTCTGCCATGCTGTGACTTTAATATGATGTGGCCATAGCTGACTTGATGCTGCTGCTGAATATGGTTGCCAGCTATTCTTATCATAATGGGGTGGGAGAACTGAGTTTTATTAATGTTTCATATCTGTAACATGATTTGTTATTGCAATACTTTGTAACTTATTTTAAACACGGTGTTGATGTCTGAGGCTATCAGGTAAAGCTGGAAATTAATGTCACATTCTAACTAGCTACAGCTAATCAGCTTGCCTAGGCTGAATATCAAATAACGACATAATGGGCAAGTTTCCATTCCCGAGGCTTTTTAATGCTCTCTTTTGTTTCCCATTTGGCTCTCTTCAATTGTTTATATAATGCAGTTTGTCATATGTTCATTTGCATGACGGGCTAGGGAGAGGGGAGGGCAAAGGTTACTCACGCGCTTGCTGGCTTGCTCTCATTTCCGGTGGTTCTTACTTTCTCTGGGGCCTGGAATAGCCCATCAGATTTGCAAAGTCCACTAGGTACAAAGCAATTGCACCCACATTGAAATTCTGGAGGGGACAGAGCCCTACATTCCCGGGATGGGAGTCACTGATCTGAATGACAGCCTTGTATCCCTGACTGCGTTCTTCAGCAGAGTTACCGCTCCCTCACTGAAGAAAGCCCAAATTAGAGTTGGTACAGTAACTAGTAGCTAACTACCCCAAAAGCGTCAGAGCAACTGCTCCCTAAAACTGAATTCTATTTTGCAATTCAAGGCTAATGGCCAAGGGAACCGAATAACACCGGGGGAAAAAAGATGAATCCCCCACAGTCTGATATATAAATATTTGGGTCACTCATTTAAACAGCATGAATGAAGGGTTATTGATTGATTCTTCATTTGGGCACCAGGAGAAAATATTTTGGGCTGGAATACAAACTTGTGTCAACAAAAACAGATTAAATCAAGCTTCTTACCCCACCAGTTTCTAAAATGTTTTCTCTTTTGGCCAAGACTGTCAAACAGAATTCTGTAAGAAATAAAAGCAGCAGCAAGTCAGGAAACGAATCACACCCCGTGAGTCTGAAGTTGTCTGACTTTTGGTATTCGTCCCCTAGGCTTAAATAGTCACAATGAATGGGCATTTCTATCTTCCTTATAATAGAATTTTTGAACGTATGAATGAACACTTCATATGAGCACACGTCAATCATCTAGGCTGTCTTGAAAACCACCCATAATCTCTCTTTAATATAATGAGTTCCAAACTTTTTGCATAATTGACTTAACATCTTATGTCCCCCACTAGTGGCTCATGAATGAGTAACTAACCGGATGTGACCTGGATCATTTCACATGAATGTGTATTGATTTGTACTAATGTCTACTAAATTTATTCAAAGGTTTCTTTCTATCGGCAGCCTTCCACTATCTGTTGTTTAGGTGGGCTGGTCTAAAAAAAAGGGGGTTTGGCCACTGTATTACTGCTGTACAACCTTCGTTTTCTTCTATGAAAGTCGTGAAATCAAAAAAGAAAAAAAATGAGGTGTTTATGTAGATGTTTCCTTTTTATTTTTCTTCTGTCACTAACTTGTTTTTTCTATTCTGTGTTTAATCTGCTGTCTTAATGGATTCAGCTTCAGAAAAGAGAGCGCTCTTGCAGAGCCTATGTCCAGGTACTTTCTGTGTTTTTATAAATGTGTACAGTTGTGAATTGTCTCTGTTGGTGATCATGTGTCTGGGCGTCTGAGGAAAAAAAGATAATGTGCCATTTTGAGGTAAAGGAACTTCTGAGAGTGCGTGCAGGGTGGGAATGGAAAGAATGTGTCTGTGGTGAAAAGGAAGTTGGTGACTCCACGTTCTTTAAAGCCCGAGGAATGTAGACTACAGCGAAGGTAAGGTGCAGGCTGAGGCATGCGCACTGTCCTGTCAGGGCTGAGTTTGGTGTAACACCTAAGTCTCCGTTCTTTCGGAGTCACTGGGTAGATTTGATTTATCCACTGAATTGTCAGCTCATTCAGAATTAGCAATCAGAATTGTAGAGGGCAAGAAACGTATAGGATATTTGAAATAATCTTAGTTCTCTTCCAAAATAGTACTCAAGACTCCACACAGGATTGCGATTAGATGCCTCTCTTATGGAAAGTTAGTTTCCAGACAAAATGGGTTGCTTAGTATGAAAGAAAACAATACTCAAACCGGCTGGTTCTCTCCATTGGCTTTGTTTTACCTTGCTTAGTGTGGTTGTGGGATGGTGGAAAGGTTATAATTTTTTAAATTATCTATCCAACTATCTATCCAACTATCTATCCATCTATCTATCTATCTATCTATCTATCTATCTATCTATCTATCTATCTATCTATCTATCTATCTATCTATCTATCTTCCAAGACAGAGTTTCTATTTGTAACAGCCCTGGCTCTCTTGGAACTCTGTATATCAGGCTGGGGTCAAACTCACAGAGATTCACCTGCTTCTGCCTCCAGAGTGCTGGGATTAGAGTTCTGATTAGTTTTGTTTTATTCTATCTTCTGTTTTGTTTTGTTTTGTTTTTAAAGACGATGGGGAGATCTGAAACCTCTGCCCGTTAACTCGGCGTTCTCTGAATGCAAATACATAAGCAAATCCATTTGTGTTTAGAGAAAAATAGCCTCAGAGAGTTGGTGTTGGTGAAGACTGGATGTACAAAGTCAAAACCTTAACAGTTTGTTCACCATGGCAAATAATATTGAAACTTGGACTTTGTCTCCCCAGATTCTTAAGAGCTTTGGTTGATGTAAATATTAGATATCAGTTTGTCCATTTATATTTTTCCAATGTCCTGAATATTCACATCTAATTTTTCAGGTAATATAGATCTGGGATAGTTGGTGAACAATAGACAGCCACTTAGCTAAAATCATGTGAAAAGAAACTAGACGACCTTAGGGCAGAATCATTCACGTGATGGAAAGCCCAGCCTAGGTAGTCACTGTGATGAGTGAACACCTGTCTCTGCTTAGTCAGTCAGTTCTTTGTTTGGTTTGACCATCATTATTTTGTCCTGACCCATTTTAAAAACACCAGAAATCTATCGTTTCCTCAAGAACGTGACAAGAAATACAAAGTAGTCTCTGCCCTAGGGTTTTAGCATCCAGTAGATAATATTGATGGGTTCAATTCTATTATCTTTCTTTAGTTAGTGTCATATGGGGGAAATAGAGAACTTACCTTGACAGGATATGGTGTTCTTGTTTTCTCAGGCACTCAAGGGTGCTCTGGAAGCGTTTGCTATGTCAGTTAAATTTCAGACATACAGACTCACCCAGCAGGTTTTCATCTGTAAGGTGGGGAAAGATTTTTTTCCCTTACCCATTTCTAGTCTAATGGCCAAGGACCTTTTAACAAAAATTTGACAGCATAACAAGATATGGCAGAATAATTTATTAAATATAAACTCTAAGTAACGTGGGAACTGTTGAGAAAGACAACCCAGAGAGGCAGAGAAATGGATGAATTTTTGTGCTTGGGTGTGATGAGGAGAAGGTCAACTGTGGGTCAACTGAGGAGGAGAATGCCAGAGGAGGACAAAGTGATGTGATGTAACCTCAGTAAACTGAGGGGAACACAGCAAGCCATGTTCACTCAGATTTCTGACATCTCTGGGCCTGTGGCTCTCTTTGGAGATGAGCCGGTGTCTCTCAGAATGAAGACATACAATTTGCTTCAGGACAAGGTCGTGGGGTTTTTATTTTCCGCCCCCACCTTTGGGACCTGCTTCGTTGAAGATTGGTGGGGAAAGTGTGAGTAGCTTTTTATGTCTGCTGATGTCCCAGACGCTGAGATGCCATATTGTGGGGCAAACTATTATGACCCCTAGTCTTATCAATTTCGAACTTGGATTTTTTTTTTTAAAGAATAAAAACAGAATAGTAATAAATAGTATTCCTGTCCTATGAGGTACAGTGTGAGTTTGAAGGCATCAGCATGGGGAAAAAAAAGAGCACTTGGTGAGAATCGTTTAAAAGAATATACAAACAACTTTGAACACTGAAGATTACGGGGATTGGTTTTGTATTTATATTTATTTTATGAAATGATGAATATCTGTGAATAAGAAAATGTTAAGGCGTATTTTTCTAAGGTTTTAGAAAAATATCCTTAGGGGGACGCATGGCATGATGGGTAGGGGAAGGACCTCCATGGCAGAAAGGTAGGAAGAGCGCTGCAGCCCTGCCAGGATTGTTTCCAGTTGTAATCTGTGCTATCCTTTTAATGGGGCTTTTGGGATAATTAGCTTTCTGGTATTTAAATCTATGAAACGCATGGTCATTCAAACATGAATCTCCAATGGAAAATTAATAGCACAGTTTATTCCACGGCTGGTTTCCTGGTGTTAAAGTTGACTAACTGTGAATACATGTTTCAGCTATTGACTGAATATCTGATGAGAGACAATACAAACAGAGGCTACTGGTGGTGCAAATGCTCTGCTCAATACTACAAGATGCTCCTTCCGGTGTTGTTAATGTGCAGTGCTAGTCCGCGACTTTCAACCGTCAAATGCCGTGAAAACATCTGTGAGGGACTCGAGAAGAAGAGTTTTAATGCAATGGGTGCCTTGCCTATATATTCAGATGGCTCTTGGTGACATCTGTGAGACAGGCGCCCTGTGTACTTGAAAGGCTTTTGGCATTCAGTCTGAAGTGACTGTTTACCACTCTAGATTCCTACAGTGTGTGGCCCTCTCATATACATGTGAAAAGATTCTTCAGGCACAAGTTTTATTACCTGAATCCATTTATCTTTCAGTTCATTATCTTAAGAGCAGGAGTCTCTTTTATGAATTATAAAAACCCATCCTTTATGTTTTCTTGTTTCGTTGTGTCTTAGCTAGGGTTTTATTGCGGTGAAGAAGCACCATGACCCCAGTAACTCTTATAAAAGAAAACCCTTAATTACAGTTTAGAAGTGTAGTCCACCATCTTCATGGTCATTATGGTAGCTTGCAGGCAGACCTGGTGCTGGAGGTAAAAGTTCTACATCTGGATCAGCAGAGAGCAGGAAGAGAGCACCTCAAACCTCAAAGCCCCCTCAGCAGTGACTCATTTCTTCAACAAGTCACAACTACACCAACAAGGCCTTATATATTCCAACAAGGCCACACCTACTCCAACAGGCCACACCTCCTAATAGTGCCACTTCCTATGAGAATACATGGGCATTTTCATCCAAGTCATCACACATACCTTTTATTCTATGCAAAAACAAAAGCACAGCAAAACTAAGTCTACCAATTAACAATTATAAATGACCTGTATGTGAACAATTTTAAATTATTATTAATATATTATTATTTATTATTATATATTAAATTATTATTATTATATAATTAAATTATTATTCAGGGATGACTTTTAAAATAACACATGAATTCTCAGAAATCATAATTTGCATTCTAACATTTTAAAACCATGAGTCCAATACAATTCATGTTTCCTTATTTTACTATGAGCTATATTATAATAACAAATATTTATCAATTGCTGAAAGATAAAAATTGGTATTTATCACAGTATTAATTTGCCCTGGTATGATGATGATATTTTTTTGAAGTCTGCCTTGGTAATACAGGCCTGCTGTTTAGGGGTTTTAAGTAAGAGAATAGCTTGGGTCCCGGAGTGACTTCAGTATCAACTTGGGCAATATTTAAAGAGATATTGTCGCAAAATAATGAAGTATAGCTGTAGTAGCGCATTGTTTTTACTTGTGAAGAGAACTTTGAATGTTTAATAAGACAACTATTGTGATGTACTGTTAACAGAAGGGTACTTGGAGATAAGGGGATGTGACTCAGGCAAAAGGAGATAGAAAGGCCGGCCAAGGTCACAGAACTAATGCTGATAACATCAGAACTGCTCTCCTGATGTGCATTTTGGTTTTGCTCCCCCACAATGGTGGAAAACAACGATGGTTTGTTATTAACAATAAGGACATTCGGCCCAGAGAGGTGGCTCAGAGTAAGAACAGAGGGCCTGGGTATGATACCTCACACTACATGACCGCTCACAGCTACCTGTAACGCCAGTCTGAAGGGATCCAGTGCTCTCTCTAACCTATTCAAGCACTGCATGCTTGTGGCACACAGACAAGCCTGCAGACGAAACTCACAACATAAAATAAAAAACAGAGTGAAATTTAAAAAAGAACATTTGTTAGGCCAGCTATGTATGTATTGTTCTGCAGAATGCTAAGTATTCTCTATTTTTTTTTTTCATCTTTATTAACTTGGGTATTTCTTATTTACATTTCGATTGTTATTCCCCTTCCTGGTTTCCGAGCCAACATCCCCTTAACCCCTCCACCTCCCCTTCTATATGGGTGTTCCCCTCCCCATCCTCCATCCATTACCACCCTTCCCCCAACAATCACGGTCACTGGGGTTCAGTCTTGGCAGGACCAAGGGCTTCCCCCTTCCACTGGTGCTCTTACTAGGATATTCATTGCTACCTATGAGGTCAGAGTCCAGGGTCAGTCCATGTATAGTCTTTAGGTAGTGGCTTAGTCCCTGGAAGCTCTGGTTGCTTGGCATTGTTGTACATATGGGGTCTCGAGCCCTTCAATCTCTTTCAGTCTTTCTCTGATTCCTTCAACAGGGGTCCCGTTCTCAGTTCAGTGGTTTGCTGTTGGCATTCACCTATGTATTTGCCTTTTTCTGGCTATGTCTCTCAGGAACGATCTACATCTGGTTCCTGTCAGCCTCCACTTCTTTGCTTCATCCATCTTATCTAGTTTGGTGGCTGTATGTGTATGGGCCACATGTGGGGCAGGCCACTCTATTAATTATTTATATCTTACCTTGGGACAGGATGGTTTCCAACTGAACTCTTCCTATCTTACTTGTGTGCATTCTAAGATCACATTCAAGAAGGAAATTTTTGTACTTATCATTCAATATTTATAAGAACATTTGGTTATAACTCTTACATTTCGTTATGTTCAGAGTGAAAATGGAGACTCACCAAGTGTTAACTGATTTCCATAGATCACACAGTAATGACCGAAGAGACCGGGAAATCTGAAGCTTATTTGAAAGCTTAAGTACAGTTCACTTATTCCTATAGCCCTGAAACCTGACTTACCTAATTACTAGAGGATAGGAAGCAAGATCTGTCATTTATTTGTCTTCTATTTATTGGTGTTTGTGTACTATATTTCAGAAATGGAACAGACTAAAACAATTATCTCTCTTTACCCCCTCCTCTATCTCTCTCCCTCCCTCCCGCACACGAACATGGACACACACACACACACACACACACACACACACACACACACACACACACACGATACATCCATGTTCAGTGTCTGTGTTATCAGTACATTGTACTGCTATTATTAAGAAACAGATTTTCAAAGGACACCCTGATTTATAAACATAATTTTAAGAAAAGAAAAAGCTGTTGACAGAGTTATCAGACTAGTTTCAAGAGTGATGTCCTACATTATGTTTCTTTCGGATTTTACAAAATCTGTCAGGTTTCCAATATCACCCAACTTCTCAACCTGGGTACTCTGCTGTCTTCCTGACGCACACACACTGGAACACACGAGCTTAGTAGCAGATTCAGGACTCTCTGGTCATGAGTCAGATGGTGTAACATTTGGGAATCCATGAACCATCAAAAGACCATATGCTTCCAATCAGATGGGTGTGATTTTAATAAGAATTGGGAAGTAGGATATAAATATATACATATGAACAAACTGCTTAAGAGCCAGTGTACTCATGTGTTATACATGTACACATAATGTCGTTCATCTTTTCAACTTTAAAACTCTACCCTTCAGTTTGTAATATTTGTTAGCAACACTGTTCTTTTCTTCAGAAAGAACTATTAAGAATTACTGGTGTTCTTTCTTCCTGCTTTAAATTGAAACCTTTTCTTAGTTAATAAATACACCTTTTACCCTTTTGCTACTGCTCCTCAAGTCTCAGGGGTAATATGTTCTCCCTAAAGTCTATAGCCCTGCTTTACTTAAAGAGCGATATTATAGAGATTTTAGCCATACCAAGGCCCAGGTGGTTGTGCCTCCTTTGATGCGGGTCCTGGGAACAGCGCTTGAGTCCTCTGTAAGTGAGGCACGCTGCTCTATTAGGTGTTGAGTCGCCAACTCTCCAGCCCCACCCCAAGGAAGAAGAAATGATACTCAGACTGCAGCATCTACTCAAAAAGCCATGACCTAAAAATTCAAGCATAAAAGCGCTCCCAACTGTTGATGGACGTGAAGAATTCCACACAGAGTCCAGAAATCTATACCTTAGTAAAAATATCTGCAGACTTTTTACCCATGCTTTCCATTCCCGTGCGCCTAACTCAGACTCTCTGTGAACCGAAGTTGCTGCTCGCACCCTTGACAAAGTGCAAATTGAATTATGCCAGTTTTACTTGGGTGCCTCCAGTGCACGAGACAAGAAGGAGTCTATGTTCCATTTATATTGCTAGGAAGAAATTAATGAGTATTTTCAAGTTCCTTGTTTGGTCACTTAATTGGCTGTGTGACAAAGAGCTCTGTGGTGCATGTCAAACAACTTTCTTAGCCCTCTAATGATTTGTGCTCTGCCTGACTCGTGATACTATCCTGTGTGGCCCGTCAGGCTGCATATCCTTGTTAAAGTGACTAGAATAAATTGGTTGGCAGTGTGCATACAATGTAGTATATTAACCACAGCAACAGGGAGTACTTTTAGCAGTTCTTTCAATGGATTTCCTTGTTTGCCCATAAGCATCAAAGCCAACCCAAACTTTCATTTAATATAATTAAAAGGACATCTGAAAGTAGTTTGAATCACAGCAGGTTCTTGTGGTTCTCTAACCCTTTGTTAAAGCCCTGTGAACTTAATATATTTCACAGCTTGATGAATCTGTGCGTGATTTGTGTCAGTAAGAGAAAAAAAAATATGTCCGTGCCCTGCGTGTTTCTGTTGACCTAAGCCTATTGTTAAGAGACTGTTGAGATTAAAGGAAGTTTCTTCTACAAAACTAGAGTAGTTCTCTCTACGTAAAGAATAGTTACTAGAATCCCTTCTGATACATTGGGGACATTAACTGCTGCCCCGAAGCAATTGTTGAATGGGAAGTCAGTAAAATGATGTGTAATAAGAGAAGAATACTTCCTACAGGTGTCATTTGAGAGTTTGAACAGACCAATTCATACTCTAAAAGACCTCCGAAAGGCAATGACAGGTGTTGATGGAGATCCTGTTTTGACACAGACAGAAAGTCATTCTGGGGCTCTCTGAAAATTGCCCCTGGACTTCCATGACCCAGCAGAGATGATTGCCGTACGAAGAGTCATCTCTGCCTCCCCTTTCTGTCCATTTGCTATAGAGAGACACATGATCCAGCTGCTATCTGTATAGGAACGGGTCGTGCGTGTTCCAGAGAGTCCTTCTAATAAAGATACAGGGAAGCACCGCTCTGTTTCCAAGCAGAATGTTTGTATCTAAAACAAAAGAAAAAAATATGTTTCTCTTCCCTTCACCAACTTGTATTCTCTTCATTAATTTTTTGGATCAAAGCCCAAGTCGTTATTCAATCATCAAACTTTTAGGTAAACCCCACTCTGCACCACGTTGCTTTCAGAATATACACTTACCTTTGGGAAAAATTTAAATGCATATAACATAAAGGGATACTATTTGTGTGCAAAGCAAGAGAATATACACCATCTTACTTTGTGTTTTTTTTTAAATAGCTTTATGATTACATAGCTAACCAGAAGGAAAAAGGTTATAAAAATAGCATTACAGATTGAAGACCCTACTTTTAGAAACTGTCATTGGCTATTCTGGTACGGGTCAGAAAAATAATGGAAGTTTTAAAGTGTGATTTTCAATAAAGTAACAGCCTGATGGCTTGGAACCAAACAAATGAATCTTTAGGATTGCTCCCAACAGAGTTATAATATTTATAATTTCCCTTATATAATGCATAAATTTTATACAGACAGACACAGCTATGTCTACTTAAACAAACCAGAGCCTCTCCTCATACTCACATCAGGGTTGGCAGTCCAGATTCTCACAGGCATTCCTGAGATCAGCTTTTAAGGTTTTCCATGGCTGTACCCTGTAGTCCACATGGTCTTTAGCCCTTAACTCACAAAGTTGCCTTCATAGATTCCAGTCACCCTGCTGTGAAAATCTTCAACAGGAGGCAGAAAATAAGGGACTAATGTTTGTATCCCTTCCAAAAGTCTCCTCACTCAACGGCCTCTAATAAGACCTCAAGGGCTTCTGTGTTTATGCAGTGAAATTCTACAGAGAAAGGACAAAACATTAAGCAGGATACGGTGCCCAGTGGTTGTCTAATAACAATGGAGATCCAAGGGAGCTACATTTTCATATACTGGTGTTAGGGCCTTGCACAGAATGGGCAAAGGTTCTGGGTTAAACCTCCGTGCCACAAACATACACATACACATACACATACACATACACATACACATACACATACACATACACATACACATACACATACACATATACAAACACATACACACATACACATACACAAACACATACACATACACATACACAAACACACCTACAGACACACACACAGACACACACATGACAAAGAAAAGAATCATATTTTGCATAAATATGTACAAGTGTAAAAATTGTCAAAACTAATAGTTTGAAGGGACTACATTCTAAAACTGGACTTTCAGTTTTCACAGATTTCTACGTTTTTATTGTTTGTCACTTTTAAACAATTTAACATATTTTGGGGCAATATTTTAGACTTACAGAATATTTGTCCAGGTAATACGGATTCCCTCTTTACTAAACCTTGACAGCAAGATTTTTTTCTTTCATAAATATCTTATATTAGGATAAATCAGATGATGTGGCATTCTCTAAAGTTCACAGTTCCCTTTAATACTAGTTTAGTTTTTACTTATGTCAGGTTTGTGGGGACCCAATGCAAGCACTTCAATGGAAGGAACTAGGGCTGTGAAAGTTCCTCCAACTTTTCCATCAGGATTCCTTCTGAAATGCAGAAGCATATGCTTCTTTGAAAAATACTTCATTTGAGAAAAGCCTGATTGTGCTTTGATTGTTAACTCAATCTGGCAACTTTAGACCCTTTGCACCTACACACTGTTCAAGGACAGGATTCCAAAAGAAAGGCAGGTATCTACTCTGTTAGAGCTCATACCCTGTTTTAGCAGCCGGAGTTTGGAAATGAAATCGTGCTCTCAGCAAATCAGGGTATCCCAGTGACGACAGAAATACTACCTAGAGGAATAAGAAGCAGTCATGACATTGAAAGGATGACTGTAGAATAAAAAAGACATTCTAGGTGGTGAAAATGAAGCTAGGTCCTCACGTGATGAAATAAGCCATGTGCCCAGGTTGAGAAGATATTCCAAGGCACCGAGAGAAAAGCTAGCCAAGTGAGGATACTTGGAGATTTAAGGAAATACAAAGACCAACATAGTCATAGCCAATGGGTTGAAGGCTCATACAGTAATATGCAGGCTGTGGAAAGTATTCGGATATGAAAACCATTTAAAAGTGTTAGCCAAGATCATGATACTGTACTTTTACGGTGTTGAATTGACTGTAAGTTTTATTTTCCACTCCATACATGTCATCGAATTGCTTTACAAATATCAGAAGTCTTCCATTACTCCATTTGCTCGACTGTTAATTTTTTCTTAATTTTTAATTAGTTGTAGAATTTTCTATAATGTATTTAATCAAATTTCCCCCACAGTTCCCTGCCCCCAAACCCACACACACCGTTCCCTACACACCCAACTTTGTATCCTTTCTGCCGATCCCATTCAATTTCTGCTTCCTACATAGTCTTGTATATGTGGGCTTCCACTTGAGCCCAGCCAATCTACCAACAGACACAGCCTTCAGGAAAACTTACTCTTCCTCTGTCTTCAGCTTTCAAATTCCAACAGCTCTCCACACTCCTACTTCTGAAGGCTCAGATATTGTTTATGAAAAAGGAAGAGGAGGGTGGTAAGAATTAACTGCAAACAAACAGAAGCTTCCAGACACAGAGGGTAGTTGCACATATGAACTTGCGACTCTTAGTATGCAGAAGACGAATGTGAGGTCAAGCTAGACAAAATCCCAGCATGGAGCGAGGAGGTGGACATGAAGCCCCACTAATAAGTGAGTCATGTTTTAGAATGCATTAGCTGATCTTAAGCCTACTCAAGGACTGTCCATCCACTGATCCCATTTGTCATTTACCAAAGAATGTCCCATCTTGGCATTATTGTGTCCTTGTGTCTGACTTCTTTTGCCAACTGCTCATACTTTTAACTGGCACTACCTGTCCCTTTGGATCATCTATTTCCAAAACATCCAACTACTGGAATTCAGGTCTCTGAGTCTTTATTGTCACAATACCTTTTTCTTGAATTCTATTTTTCCTCTCTTTTGTCCTTTTCTTATCCGAATAACTTTGTATTATCTGTCAACACCCACTCAATATGGCAGTTACTATGAGGTAATATTCTTTGTCCTGTTCAGCATGTATATGCTCTTACATGAGTTTATGGAACACTCAATCGTCCCTGCACCCCAACCCCACTAAGCTGCTTTTTAAGATCATTTCCCTCTTCCAACATTAAGCCTCTGGGAAAGAAACAGTGCTACTTTTCCTTCCGTATCTTTAGGCATTTAAATTCCACTGAGCTTCTCTTAGATCTCTAAATACTTGCTGCTTACTCAATGCTAAAGGCCCATATTTCCAATTACCCACTGGAATGGCCATTGCAGCAGGAATCTCGCCTCTGTGGGGGCACATAACTACCATTGGTAACTTTCATTCTCTCTTAAATCTACTTCTCCAAGCCTTTGTCCTTAGCACTTCACTGAATGGGCCCTTGTCAAGGTCGTTATTAATTCAATAATACTTTCTCAAGACCATTAAGGACTCAGTGGTGTTAAACCAATGCTCAGTGATCAATTTGTATCTGTGTGCTTTTAAAATTGTGGAAGTTTTTTGTTGTTGTTGTTCTTTGAGATTATAGAATAATCACATCATTCTTCCCTTCTCTTTCCTCCCATATACTACTACCCCACTGTCTCTCATCTTATGACCTTTTCTTTAATAGTTAGAGAGATGTGTGTGCACCTCTCTCTCTCTCTCTCTCTCTCTCTCTCTCTCTGTTTTATATATATATATATATATATATATATATATATATATATATGTATACACACACACCTATTACATTTAATCTTATCTGGTCAATCAGAAAAATATGCAATTTTTGATTTTTCCTCCTGGTGGACTCCCATAAGGACACTCACTTGCTTTTCCTTCCACCAATTAACACTTATTTCTGTACTTCATCAAGAGTTCCTCCATTTCTCCCCAAACTGGTAAGGTTGGGCCACTTCCTAGCCTAATGCTTAATTACCTTTTCTTTGAGTTGTTCCCATGGTGACCTCATTATTTTAGATCTTTGTGATCTTGACGCCTATGATCAGAAATGTTACCCCTTGAACAGGCCATTCTTTTGAACTCAAGAATTACTGTTCCTTTTAATTTTTCAGCATTCCTTTGCGGTGCACTAGGTAGCATGAAAAATCCTGTCCCAGAAATGAATTTTCCATCTTCATTTTTGTGTTCAGTCTCCACTATCACAGTTAGTGGGTTTCATTCCTATATCTGCCGTTTGAATCTTACTCCAAACAGCGTATTGAACGTTTGAGGAGCATGTCTCCAATTCAAGACTTCTATGCTAGTTGTTTACTCTGTTGATGGTGGATTTTTTGTTTTTTTTTTTTAGTTTAAGACAGTGTTTTATGTAGACCAGCCAAGAACTTACCATTAGCTAAGGATGATCTTTGAACTCTGAATATACACTCACAATGAGATACGTCTCAGGCCCTAGTGTTAAAATTGGTGGAACCCTTTGAGAAACTCTAGCAGTCTCAACAAGGTAAATGGTATACCCCATTAGGTCAGAGATGCATGGGGATAAAAACAGATAGGTGTAGTCAAGCTGCATATTGGTAAAAAACTTATAAAAGGGACCCAGAAACCTTGACTTCATCTCCCAGGTGCTGGCATGAGCATTATGTTTGAATAGTGGAAGAGTTGGGGAAAAAATGTAAGAAGTAAGTGTCTTAAGTGGTTCTTGTCAAGATGTGGCCCAACTTGTCCTTGTCATGACTTAATTCCTGCAAGACAGCACAATATATTCTAGTTTTAAATCACCATTATCCCTGGAAAGGACCAATTTATTTCCTACAAGATGAGTCCTTCTGTTCTGGGGTACAGCTTTATACTTATGCATAATTGCTCTCATCTGTAAGGAAGGAAGGGTAAACTATGAAGTTTTCTTCTTGCTGGTATCCAAGGCAACTACAGGTTTAGGACAATCACCTTCTCTTTGTGCCTCCAGCCTTGAAGGAAGATGACTTATGATAGGTAGGCAGACACTCCTGGAGTGATTAACATTCTTATTCAGAGTCAAGCAGGGGTCTGACTCTGAAGAGAGAGATGCCAAGTGCTGGCAAGCTGCCAAATTTTGGTCCTGCATTTGTTCAAGTTGGAGAATCAAGAAAGGAGTCGATGCCTTTCAGCAAAAGTGTCATGTAAGTGCCTGCAACATTCTTCTCCTGGGCTTCTTACCCAGTCTTTTTAATGAGAAATTATTGACTGCACTTCCCCAAATTTCTGTCTATTGCTAACAGTTCTGTGACATCAGTTCTTCCCCACATGCTCAATTATTCTGGATGCAGTTAGATATTCCAGTGGCTTCAATCAATCTACTTCAATTTGTGAGGCCAGACTCATTTAGATCTTTCTATCTGGTCTCATTCATTCAAGTACTCTGTAAGCAAGTCAAAATAGGCAAATCTATATTCATCAAATTTCTTACAATCTCTTAATACGCAAACACACACACTACTCTTCAAGCATAAAACAAGAACTTTTTCTTTTTTCTTTTTCTTTTTCCACATTTTGATTAAATAGCTGTTTGGTGTCCACCACAAGCTTTTTTCTTCCCTTTACCAACTGGCTTTAATTCATCTACAAATTATGTATAGTGTTTGAAATCTCTGCCTTTCTTCATCCCCAGAGAAAGAATGGGTGACCTTGAACCCCAGTTCTACTCCATGTTTGTAGCTAATTAGCTTCACCAAGTTATTTAACTTCTCTGGGTCTCAGTTTTCTCACTGTAATGTGACAACGGCAAGAATCTGTACATTAGTGGCCTCTTGAGAGTGGCTCCTTGAGTCAGTGCATATGAACCATGATGATGCATCTGACTTCCTGACTCAACAATGTTTTTAGTGACTTCTTGTTGTCTGTGGGAAGAACTGCAAATGTCTGACATAGCTTGCAAGACTCCTGAAACCTAGCCTTTACTTATGGTTATTACCATGGAAATCCTTGGGCTCTTTGCTTGGTTATGGGGAGTTGTTTTCATTTCCCTCAAGAATCAGTTATCTCTGTGTAAAAAGGGGAAGGCTGCTTGCCTCGACTCCTTGGCTGGGGGTGAACCTCAGTTTGGAAGTGTCTAACTTCGTGGAGCTTTTCTGACAGTCTTTATACCTCTTCCTATTGTTACAGTGCTCTCCGTGTTGGATTTTAACTACTTGTTTAATTGTCTGCCCTCCCTATATTACCTCACGGAGGGAAGGGAGAGCAGCGGTCAGTTTCTTGCTGCCTTCTAATCACCTGGCACATTGAAGGTGCTCAATTAATGTTTGTTGCATGAATTTGACTCGGTAACAAAGTGAGGGTCAAGTCCATAGCTGTATTTAATTTCTGGGATATAACACAGATTGCCTTGACAGCACTCGGTCATTTCACCCTAAATTAAACTATACTTTTAAAGCAATGAAATCAAATGGTACCTTGAAAGCAATCCTTTTGTTTTATTTTCTGTCCAACAATGGCTCTCATAAACTGTCTCCTCTACAGAATTCTAGTTTCATGTTCGGTTAAAGGTTCTTATTACTATATTAAGGTCAGTTGTGTTATACAATCTAATTTTAATTAAGACTTGAAAATGCCAATACTTCAATGTAATATAAAAGGGAATTCAGGGATTAGTCATTTTTTATATGCTTAATAATATTAAATGACAGTGGTTATAAAATGAACCTTTGGTTTATTGATCAGATGTGTAAATATCAGTCACTCAACTTGACTTCTAATAAAAAACCTGCAAGTTATAAACTGTTTTGAAGACTTTTTGAGCATCTGACCTTTAAAATTTTGATTTGAATCAATATCTAAATCCAGATTGAATCACAATGTGTCCTATTCAGTTATGATTCTAAACTTTTGCTTTATTTTATTCTCAGCTGATGAACTTCATATCAAGAAGCAAAAACAAAAAAAAATAAAGAAAAAATGCCTTTAGTTTTTATAATTATAAATAAATGTAGAGCATATTTCTATCAGTGTATAAATGAACGTATATAGTGAAATACATCATCAAGATTGATGTGAATATCATTTTCAGAATTTCCCTCAATAATTAGTCCTTTTTTTCAAACAACAAAAAGTATAAATGTATAAAGTGAAAGTATAAAATGAAATTGGCCATTACGTCTACTAATGTGTGTGACGTCATTGAGTGAGCTAATGTGGAGTAGACCACAGTGTTTGTAGGATCTGACATTGACCATTATGCTGTAATTTGGAACACAGCTATATATGTCAAAAAGTACATTGGGTGAGAGAGCACACAGAATTCTTGAGGCCTTTTTTTCCCCAGTTCGTTTCAAGATTCAGTCAGGAGAAATTTTTAAGAATGAATATAAATATTATGAAGAACAGAGCACTATTGTTGAGCATGATTATGATAAATATTGATAAAGTTGTATTGAGGTGGAGCTCAAAAACTAGATTTTGAAGTACGGAGTTAAACATTATTAATGTAAATATAATCATTTTATTTTGAATGGGTGTTTGTGGCATATGGGCCTGTGTACAATATGTGCCTGATGCCTTCAGAGGCCAGAAAAAGGTATTGCATTCCCTGGAAGTAGAGTTACAGACACTTGGGAGTTCTCATCTGGTTTCCAGGTCTCGAATCCAGATCCTGTGGAAGATCAGCCAGTGCACCTAAATGATCCAGTGAAATATTACTTTGATTGCTCATGAGTTTTTCAAAGGAGGTCTACGATTTCTTAGTTAAATGTGTGCATCATTTGGAACATTTGCTCTTGGCTCTCCAATGGGCTGTACGCCACTAACCTGCCGCGTCATCTTCTCCCTCATTTTTGGTAAAACAAGTATAGACAATTTTTATCCTTCACTCAAATGCAAAGCATTCTAGTCTTTTCTTTTTAATCTCTCCAACAAGGATCTCTGACTTAACGTGCCATTTGCTGTAGGGTGTTTAGCTCTATTGTGTGCTGGCCTTATACCTTGGAGCAACCAAAGCACAAGGGCAAAAGTTTTTTCTTCCTAACCTGACGTCACGGCCTTCTTTCGTGGCACACCATAGTTGTTACTGCCTCAGTGAATTGCATAAACTCTGAATTTGACCTTGAACATTTTGATTTGAGTCAATATCTAAATCCAGATTGGAGCACAACGTCACCTGTTCCAGTAGTAATTTTAGACATCTGCCTTATTTTATTTTCAACTGATACATTTTACATTCTGTAGTTGAACCAGTTTAAACTTATTCCTGTCTAGTTACCAATGAAGGTGACTCAGACTATGGGTGTTTTATTTGTCTTTGACAGTTACTTGGGGGTCACCCCTAAGCTAGTTTTCTAACTGCTGACCAGGCTACTTCCTCAGTGCACCCCAAATACTGCTGTTTCTCCCAGCCATGTGCTCATTGTCTTATCTACTCTCAGGATGGTCTCCTCCCCTCTCTCTCCCTTCTTCTTTCTTCTCTGAGCAACTCACAATCAGGTAACTCAAAACCTGTTTTTATTTAACCAATAGTTTTGAATTAAGGAACAATGTTTGCACAACAAAAGCTGGTAAACAAGAGAACTCAACCAGGCCTCCAGGAGCAGAATTTAGCCTTACAATACATAACAATAACAACAGCCCAAACCTCAACAATTACCTCCCACTTTTGTCTAAATAAGCAGGTTCTTTCTCTTTTGATAATAAACAATATAGCACCCATTGTAGAAATTATGTCTGGCTCTTCCTCCTAACTCTATGTTTCCAGAAATAAGCCTCAGACTCAAAATATATTCACAAATACCTGGCCATATAGTATGCTCTTTGACTAGACAGACCATAGGTAAAATAACTCATTTATTTAAACCTACATTCTGCCATGTGGCTGGTTTCCAGTGCTCAGGTGCCCTACGTCTGATTTCTCACATCTTCCTGGGCCAATCTCTGTGCCAGGCTCTATCCCATAACTCTTTCTGTCTCCCGGATGTCCCGCCTTCCAGTTTACCTTTTCCTATAGGCCATATGTTTTTTAAATGACAGGTGATGCATCCATTCAATACACAAGATATTCTCTCTACAACATTATAAAAGTGAAAACTAAAGAATAATCAAAGAAAATAACTGTTGTTAACCAAAGATTGGTTTGCATTCAGTATGGGATTGTGGAGTACACTTTTTTGTCCTCCTGAATTCCAACTCTCTCTTTCATTTCCTCCAGCTCACTGTATTTTCCTTCAAAGCCATGGGGATATTTACCCTTTCATTCTCCCAGAAGACATAACAAAAATAAAAATAAAAATGGATGCTTTTCATTTTCTTACTGTTTCTTATTGTCATTAATTATTTCATAACGAAAGTAAGTTATGCTAATCTAATGGCTACTAATATATTCTGAGAAAGCACATCTTTTCTAAAGCACAGAGCCTACTGAGGAAGGAAGATAAAAATACACATAACTTTGGTAAACACGAATAATCTTTAAATGGAGTCTGTTGTAATTTGAATGTTTCCGTCTTCTCCTAATTCATATCTTGAAATTCTGTGCTCATTGTAGTGGGGTCAAGAAGTGGAACATCTGGAATATGATTAGGGTGAGACTAAGGAACCTTTATGAAAGGCATTGGTGCCTTATGAAAAATTGCTGTTTGTTTCTTTCATCTACCAAGTAAGCATACACAGGGGCTTCCCTCTAAAATGAGTCTGCAAGTGCCTTCCCTTGATTATCTACTTCACTACTACAGGAAGCATAACTAATATGGTTTTAATTCATAAACAACCTGGTTTCATGTGCTCCTTTATAGTAGCTCAAATACAGTGAAATGTCAGTGTATTGTTGAATGTCTGGAATAAGAATTCATGATATGTATCTATTTAAGGTAGGTTACTCATCATATACAATTTTGCTGTTGGATGCAGAAAACCAATGCCTTCAGAGATTTTTTTGCCCCCACATATATGAAATGGAAAATGGGCTAAATTATGAATTTTCACTGTATGCCATCACCTCAGAAAACAGTTACTAAACATTGTTTTTGGCTGTTATATTCCTAGAGCAGTCCTTGCAAAGATTCCTTTCTCCCCAGTGAGAGGAATAAAATAACCATAGATGTAAATGAATATATGAGACACTTTTAGGGAATGATACACGATATAAAGAAAACAGAACAGGTTCACTTGTGGAACAGAAATAGAGTAAGTTTTAGGAAATGAAACCTGAGCTAAAAACTGATGAAATGCATGATTTAAAAGCTCATGTCAGAAAATTGCAAGAGTTCTAATGTATTGGTCCTCTCAGAAGTACTTCCCTTCAGATGTTTGCTGTTGTGACTTTCAAGTGGAAGAAGAGGGGCCAACGAGGTCCCCATCTGGTTCTGCTACCCTGGGAATTAATGATTATCTGACTAAGACAGGCCACTCCTGGTTCTCACCATTGACTCCTTTGGGTATTGCTAAGTTAACTTAGGCTGTTTCACAAGCAGATCCTCATGGAATTATTACAGAATTTGTCACTGCAAAAATATAGCTGTTTTCCCCCAAAGTTTTTCACAGTACTTTTATCAAATAAATAAATCTTCCAATTCAAAATATAGAGAGTAAAATTATAATGTGTCCTCAACAATGTATCACAATTACATGGCATGCCTTAAAATTATCAAATGAGCTAGACAGTGGTAGGCATGCTTTTAAGCCCAGCCCTGGGGAGGCAGAGGCAGGTGGATCTCTAAGTTCCAGGCCAGACTGCTCTACAGAGTAATTTCCAGGACAGTCATGGCTACACTGAGGATCTCTGTCTCAAAACATAAAACAAATAAATAGTCAAATGAAAATGTCTAATGTCTAAATTAAATAGAGAATTCAGATAATTTTTGTACACTGTCAAAATATACACAGAAAAATCAGATATCTCTAAATGACATGTAAACTTTTTCACTTTGTAGAACAGGTCCAATGTTTACAGAGTCTAGTGTATAAGAAGAAGGGCAGTATCCATCATTGTCTTCTCCCAAACCAAAATATAATAAGACTTACCTTTTTGAGTAGCTTTCTTTTATCAATTTGATAGCAAATACTATTTATTCTCAGAAACAGTGAAATTCTGTGGCAGATTTGAATGAAATTTTCTAGAGCCCATCTTCCATTCTGGTTAAGGCCTTGTAAAAAGGTAAATTAATTTATATTTAGTTTCTGGCAAGGTCAGTGTTGATTATAATCAAATTTTTGAAATTTTATAACATAGTCAAGTAATTTTCCCATTCCAATGTTGAATATAAAGTCCTATAAAATGATGAGAAGAGAAGCTTTATAAAATAAATCCAGGACAACCTTATTTTCTTCAAATTTAGAATATAAATTTTCATCTAAAAAAATTAAAGAAAAACCAGTGAGTACTGTTGTACCTTGAAGTAAAGTTCAAGTATCTGCTCCAAGTTTAAAGAAAGTCAATGTATATTCATTATTCAATTAGTGTTTCAACTACGAATAAGCTTGCTTCTAGGGAAACAGAAGTAGAAATCAACCCAGGTTTAAAACCACAAAAACCGTCTTGTGATTAGATGTCATCCTTTATGATAAAGTAAAAAGTACATAAATATTGTAGGAAAATCAAATATCTATATTCTTTTCCACTACAGATTTGTGGCTATTTAATTGACTCTTGTTTGAGTGGCAACAGGTATTACATCGAGTTTTAGAAAACTCACCTGGCATTAACGAGAAAACTGCTACAGTGGATGTCACTGTGCTGTTTGACCTGTGGAAGAGGGGTCAGCATGCCTGTGCCTCTATGGTCTAATGCCTCTTAAGTTTTTGGAGGTCACCAATCTCTTGTCCCTGAAGCCATCAAGTCATGTATTCATTAGGAGCCATGTCTTGTAAGAGGTTAAAATATTAATACTGCACTGCACACCTGGCAGAATGGTGCACTCCTTTAATGCTAGGACTTGGGAGGCAGAGGCAGGCAGATCTCTGAATTCCAGACCAGCCTATTCTACAAAGGGAGTCTTAGCCAGGACTACAAGAGAAACCCTGTCTTGGAAAAACAAACAAAATAATAAACAAACAAACAAAAAATACCTGACCAACCAAACAAACAAAATCAGTCCACATTGCCCAAGACTTATTCCTTCCAGGTCTCATTGTGATGTGGTTGTTACAGCAACCAAAGGATCAGTCTTGATTGCACGGATTCAGTGGAAACTCCTTCCCCCCACAATGGACTATGGTATCATGTGAAAGTAACTATCAGAGTAAACTATAATTATTTCTGGTTTGGACATAAGTACAAAAAGAACTACTTCCCTTTTCAGTGTTAGCAACGTGGTTCCAAATTCCCTACTCAGATATAAGCCAAGGAGACCTCACCAATATTTGTGCTACTATTTTTTGCAATCATTAGTTGGTGGTTGATTTACCTTTATTTTATTTTATTTTATTTTATTTTTTTGACAATTTCATACATACCAGCATGCCGGAGCACACACTCTCACACACACATCCTGATATATCTCCTTTACCCCCTTTCCTAAGTGCTGGAAATTTCCCTTGGTATCTCCCCCTCATATCCCTCCAGCCTGCCTCATGCCTAACATTGCCTTTTGAATATCATGACTTTTGTGTTTGTTGTGTGAAGCATGGCGTTTAATGAAGGCCCTGTGTGCGATCATTGGATAAGTACATTCTGGAGGAAACTGTGGATACACAACTGAAAGCGGAGACTCACTTCTATTAAAGATTTAATATCTGATATTATATGATTTAATATCATATATATGATGAGTATATATATATATTCATCAAGAATATTTTTACTCTGTTCTTTAAAAAATTTGCAAATTACCTATGTTACTTAAATTTTAATCGAATACATCTCTAAAGGCTACACCATGTTTGGGAAGATGGTGAAATGTATTCAAAATGTGTTCTTATGAAAATATTTCATCTTACCGTTCTCTAATTGCAAAACAAAGATTACTGGGCAGTAATTGGGATTAATCAAGGGGCACAGTTTTTAGTTAAAGTGGTTCTCTGTACACAGACACCTGAGTTTACTGCTTCTCACAGATTTTATGTTAGTGTTGATTTTTTCATAATGAGTCTCTTGAGTCCATATATATTCTTATAATCTGTAATAAGGCATAATTTTATCCTTTCACCACCAATTTATATAGCTTTTATTTCCCTTTTCTTGTTTAATTGCTCTGGTTATAGCCTCAAGTAATTACTTTGAGTAGAATCACCTAGAGTAGGCATCATTAGTTTACTCGACCTTAAATCCCCAAATTTCAAATTTATAATGTTGTGCATAATGCTAGTGGAGGGCTTTTCTTACATGACCTTTATTATTTTTTAGGTCATTTCATTTTATTCTTGGTTAGCTGGTGGCTTTTAATCATGAAAAGTGCTGAATTGTGCTAAATGCTTTTTCTTCATTTATTGAAATAATAAGGTGACATTATCCTTTCTTCTACTAAGGGAGTACATCACATCAATTTATTTTATGTGTTGGACTATCTTTTCATCTCAGAAATAAATTACATTTGGTTATAATAGATGGTTCTTTTAATGTGCTATTGAGTTTGGTTTGCTGGCCTTTTGTTGAAGAATTATGCATCCACATTCATCAGGGATATGACTGGTGGTTTTATGGTCTGTGCAGCTTGTGTCAGGCTTCTGTATCAGAATAGCAATGCTCCCTCATAAAATGTATTTGGAAGCTTTCCCTCCTCTTGAACCTTTTGGAACAGCTCGAGAAGAACTGATATTAATTCTTTAAATGTCTGGTTGAATTCACTAGTGAAGCCATCTGTTCCTGGACTTTCATTGTTGGGAGGTTTGGATTACTGATCTCTATACTCATCTACGCATGCTCTCTGCTTAATCATGGAATTTTGAAACATGTTGTTCATAAGATTGCTGGGATGCATTGCTAAAGATGGCCATTCTGTTTATTTTTCTATTTTTATCATTTGGCAATTTTTAATTTAATGACTAAAACCAACAAAGGACTGTTCAGAAATACTATAATATTCTTAATAACCATTCCTTAAGACAAGATTAAAAGAATCAATGCCAGATTATTTTGTGATCATTGAGGTCATTCGCAGCTAAAATTGGCTGCACCGTTGTCAAAACAGGGGATGCTTTCAATTATTTGTGGGACTTTTCTGAGCATTGCTGATGAATTCTGGGGAACATCTAATCTGAGGATGAAGGTTCCCTCACTCTGTAGGTCCATATTTGCTGTTCGGCTTCAGAAACACTTAAATTTTCTTTTGTGGGGTTGGGGGTTTAGCTCAGTGGTAGAGCGCTTGCCTAGCAAGCAAAAGGCCCTGGGTTCAGTCCCCAGCTCCGGAAAAAAAAAAAGAAAAAAAAGGAAAAAAATTTTCTTTTGTTGTTTTATCCCTTCTTGCCCGTTTTCTGGCATATCCTGTTGACTTTACTTCCATGGAGTACTTCCTGGAAAGCAGCTAATGCTATTATGGTCTGGAAGTGTTTTGTGTGCCTTTCAGGCCATACTCCAAACCTAAAAAGCATTAAGCACACAAAGCAAATATATTCACTCTTTAAATTCATAACAGGTCATTTTGTTGATTCGTGGAGTGTGCATGCATGTGTTTATTAAGGCAAAGTACACAAGTTGGAAGGCTATTTTACTTAAAAGACTAATGATGTCAATTTGCCCAGAATTTGGGATAGCTTGGAAAGCATCAAGAAAAAAAAAATACAAAAAACAAAAAACAACTTTATCAAGAGGCAAATTAGTTTTTGAAGCTGGTGTTAATTGGCAGCCAAGGTGTTTCATTATGAAGCTGAATTATTAACAGTTGTTACTTGGTTCCTATGAAAACACCAGCCAGAAGAAAACATGGTAGTTTAGAGGATGTGACTCCCATCTCAGCCAATCCCTTTGCCAAAGTGTCAATGATGTGCATCCTGTTTTAAAAGTCTCAGGCGCTGCCTAGAGACCGTGTCTATGTTGGCTGTTTAGTCATCTTTCTATCTGCATCGGAGGCATACTTCATAATGAATGGGTTCAGGGACGATCACTTTCAAACTGCAGGTGTTGTATTTTCCTATTTTGCTGGTTTCAGTGTTTGAATGAAACCCAAGACTTCATGGGAGAACTGTTTTTCTTTTTGTAACCTACCACATAAAGGAAACTGCAGGGAGCATATAAATGGTAGCTACAGAGATTATTCTTCTGCATGCAGCAATGAGAAATGTGGTACTTTGTCTCTATGTGTGGATGTACCGACTGCTGACTTTGTAAAGAAAACAGAAACACCTCGGGGCCATACGTAATGATGTCCAACTGTTTACTCTCTTCCCGAGTGGTAAACAGTGCTAAGGTTTCACACCACCCGATGTATTCGGAGTAACTGACAGTATAAACGCTTTGTTACTTTCTCCATTCTGACATTTTTGTCGCTGGCTGCGAGTAAGGGAGGAGGTGAGAATAAGACAAAGGGGGAAAAAAGTTTGCTTCATGAGCCCACCACCTACAGGCACCCTAGCATCTCCTATACGTAGTCATCCATTCAGGCTTTGTTGTGCTCAGCATCTGCATTTCTGGAGATGTTCCGAAGAAAACTATTTTCTGTGGAGGGTGCAAACTTGTTGGTTTAAATTACGTGCCCCTGTTTCCTCAGCCAAGTCATTTAATTATGTGATCATAGCCTCTGCTGTTGCTTCTGAGAAGCAAGCATGGATCTATTTGTTGTTCTTCAAAGGAAGACAACAGTGGGCTTGCAAAGTCTCAGCGAGGGATTTGCAGAAAAATAATGAATGCTTCTGCTACAGCGTGTCACAGGGGAGGCTGGGACAATAGTGATCTTATGCACACTGCTGCTCTTTGCTTGCCGGGCAGCGTGTACATCTGGATTCCTGACAGCTATGCGGGTTCACTAGAGACTTGTGCCATTGTTTCTGTCCCCTCCTAGGCGATGGTGGAGACAGTTAACAATCTCCTTCAGCCACAAGCTCTGAATGCGTGGAGGGACCTGACGACAAGTGATCAACTACGCGCAGCCACCATGTTGCTCGACACTGTGGAGGAGAGTGCTTTCGTGTTAGCCGATAACCTTTTGAAGACCGACATTGTCAGGGAGAATACAGACAATATTCGTAAGTGACCTTTGCTAAGACAGAAGGTCTAGAGTCACTTGTGTAGCAGGAAAAGAAAAAAAAATCTGACACCCCAGTCATGAACCACGTGTCAGTTTGGTGGATAGAGGTTCTTCTATTTTTCAAAGTAGGATAGTTTTCAGTTTAACAAGATCTGAATTCATGCATCTTAATCTCCATAGAGTGTTCAGTATTTGTCCTATTACCTAGAGATTACTTGAATGGAATTTATTTATAGAATCTTTATGTAGGCATGTATTTTGTAGGTTTTTATACTACTTAGTATTTTGACTCCTAATGCAAGGATCATTTGTCTTTTTAGTATGTTTGAGTTATATCGAGTTATATATTGAGTTATATGTATTATTGAGAAACAAGTCATTTGACTGATGATGTTAATGCTTGGAAGTTGTCTCATCCCTTCAAATAAGTATAAATCCGTTTTTATTGTGTTTTAGGATGTGGCTGACAATTTTATTTCAGGAGATTTGATAAAACTGTTTTATGTTTTATTAAATTTGTAGGTAGATCAATATCGATGTGACAGTACATCTCCAGAGTACCAAAGGATTTTTACATAGTTCATGGAATATGGAAAATACTTTGAAAATTTACTTAAAAAGCAAACGCAAAAGTATAAGGACTTGGGTTTGAATTTTAAGAATTAGGCTTGATTATTATACATTTTGAATCCTTTACATACTTTTTGCCTATCTTTAGTTATTTTACTTTTCAAATGAAATGAAAACACTAACTATATACTTTTGAACAAACTGAATTCCTGCAACACGACAAATAGGCCAATACTCTTAGATTCTGACTGTAGAAACAGTTCAGAGGTTAAGGAAGTTCTTGTAGCTTCAACAGACTCCTCACAGAACACTGACGCTTCTATGTTATGAACAGAGTTGGAGGTTGCAAGGCTGAGCACGGAAGGAAACCTAGAAGATCTAAAATTTCCAGAAAACACGGGCCACGGAAGCACTATACAGCTTTCCGCGAACACGTTAAAGCAAAATGGCCGGAATGGTAAGTTGGAGGTGGTTTCTGTACTCAGTGCTTTTAACTTTTCTCTATTTGTTGCCTTGTGGCTTGGAATTGTAAATCCATCCTGCAAGAGGTCTTTACCCCACTTCTCCGTGTGCCTCCTCTGCACTTTCTTTGTCTCCTTTCCCCCTCTTACCTACAAGGATGCCTAGTGTATAGAACTTAACCATGAGGAAAATTCTGCATGACAGACCTCAAATGTGCTGCCCCTGCCTCAGGAGGCCCCGTCATTGATTTTGCAGATCTAACTGATGAAAATTGTGGTGGAAACTTTCCTTATAATTTTTAAGCTATAAGCTTTTAACGTTTTTTAAGGATTTTATAAGTGCATATGTATGTTTTTTTTTGAAAACACATATAGAGAAGTTGACTGGGAGGACGGCTTGGGGAGGATGGAACTGAAGTAGGCAGGTCAGCTCAAGGCACTGCTAAATTGAATTCACTACAAAATAATGTAAATGTAGAAGAAGTAACCCCATGAAGAAAGTATTCCCAGCTTTACCAATCTTAAATAATAATAATAATAATAATAATAATAATAATAATAATAATAATAAAATCCCATTTCTCACAAAGGCAGGAAAAACTTGTTAGATGACATAGAGATGACCTGGGATTGTACTAACTTAATCAGAACTGCTGCTTCTTATAGAGAAAATAGCTTTGGAAATGAATCTTCTTAATGTTATCAACCACTTAAATGTGCTATCATCAGAATAAAATATGATCATGGCATTAGAAATTAGTTAAGAAGAAACGTACAATTCATTATTGTGCTGGTAACTGGACTAGGTCCAACAGGTCTGAGGCAGTGGTGAGATTGTGTACAGCAAAAATATATCCTTGTATCTACTTCCTCTCTGGGTCTGCGAGACCTGCTCCTCACTTCAACTTTATAGCCCACTGAGAAAGGGTCCTTCCCAGACAGAAATCTCAACAGTTCACTTCTAATAACATGAGGAATAAAACCACCCGACAGATGGAGCCCCGCCCCTGGTTATCTTGTGCATCCTGTCTCCTTCGAATCTTTTCTCCCATATTACTTGTGATCCATGCTAAAGTGTTTGAATTATTTTCATCATCCAAAGCATGCATGGTCCTACAGCAGGGTTTTCTTTTCACAGCATCTTCTCTGACATCTGATTTTGTCTTCCTTTTATTGGAATTAGCCTTTATGTTTTACATAAATTATCTTGATTATGGCTTCTCCATCGACTCCTCCCCGATCCATCCTTTTCTGTCTGTCATTACAAAGTAAACAGGCTTCTAAGGGACAATAATAAAATAAAACAAAACAAGATAAAACACAAACTACCACATTCACATAGAACAAAACCAACAACCAGAAGGATGAGAACCTAGGAAAAGGCACCAGAGACCCACTCATTCTCATGCTCAGGAAGCCTATAAGAACTAAGCCTATAAGGAACTAAGCTGGAAGCCATACTATGTATGCAAAGGTAAAAGCAAGAAACAATATACATGTAAAATAAATAAAAATGAAAATAAGATTAAATTAACAGCAATAACATAAAAGCCTTTGGGAAGAAGAAACCCCAATGGTGCCATTGACATTCTTTTCTATTGGCCATTTACTTCTAGGTATGAAACTTAGGAGGAATTTATTTCCCCAATGAGATTCCCTTGGGAAAATAAAAATTTTCATTTGCAAGTCATTATCCATAGGAGATGGCTTCTGCTATAGGGATGGAAGCCCACTTCTTCCAGCTCTGAGACCCATCTGGTGCAGATTCTTGGCAGACCTTGTGCGTGCTGCCTTAGTCATAGCAGTTCCACTTAATGGTTTACGCCATTCCATCTTGTAAGAACCAGAAAGAATGGAGAACACTAACAAAACAAGAACTTCTAAATCAACAGGAACAAAGCCCACAAGACCTCACAGGAGCAATGCTTAATAAAATAAGTGAAGTCTTCAAGCACAGTAAGCTCTATCCTTGATAGGACATTTCGTTCTCTACTGTAATTGATAAGTATTTGGTGAGTTGTTATTATTTGGATTTGGTGTGTTACACATATAGGTAAACATAAGAATCCACTCTTCCAACATGTAGTCTTTATTACGGTCTCTTTGTAAGATTATTACATAGACAATGGCTACAATGAAACATGAGCCTACCACATAGCATAGAAACTTCTGGAACGTCTCTGAGTACAGTAACTGTGCTACTGCAGCCACTGACATCTCTACAGTCTGCATCCTGGGGTTGCTGGTCACTGTCTGGGTCTAAAGTCATCACATCTGATTGGATATGTCTGCCTGGAGTGCTCATGGAACTTGTTTGCAAGGCTAGTTTGAAAAACAAGCCCCTGGACGTGTTCTGTATGTACATCCCCAAGAGTAGGGAATTCCATAAACATATAAATTTTTTTGTATAAGTCATTCATGGTCATACCTCTTTAAACACACACACACACACACACACACACACACACACACACACACTCACAGGCTCCTCATTTGACCCAGCTTTTTCTTTCTCTTTTTTGACCTTGAGATTTAAAGACAGAGTTTCTCTTTCTCATCTTCCCAGTAGCATCTATTTCTTGGTCAACTCTGACTTCATAGTAGAAGTAAGACGTGGGATTTGACTTTTACTATGAAAGTAAATGACAAAAAAGAAAATACAATAAAAGGGGGGAAAAGGTAAATGTTAAAAACTACCAGAACTAGAGAATTATCACAAAAGGTCATAAGGTGGAAGGACTTTGTGACTTTGCGGAAATGATGGCCTCAAAAGAAAATGATTATTGAGTTCTAAGCAAATAAAAACAATTAGTGTCCTTATTTTTAAAAATTGACTTCAGTATAATTAAAACACCATGAAATATATACACTGTGCGTGTTTACTTTAAGAAATTGGACAGTTATATTTAACTTTATAAATATAAATAAATATAAAACAGAAAGAAAACAACCTGGAAACTAAAGGGTTCCTATTACCTCTAAATTTTCTTGGTGTTACTTATTGCTCTTTTCTTGTCTTCTCCTAAAGAAAGATATTTTTTTTTTATTAACTTGAGTATTTCTTATTTACATTTCGAATGTTATTCCCTTTCCTGGTTTCCGGGCCAACATCCCCCTAACCCCTCCCTCTCCCTTCTTTATGGGTGTTCCCTCCCCATCCTCCCCCATTGCAGCCCTCCCCCAACAATCACGTTCACTGGGGGTTCAGTCTTAGCAGGACCCAGGGCTTCCCCTTCCACTGGTGCTCTTACTAGGATATTCATTGCTACCTATGAGGTCAGAGTCCAGGGTCAGTCCATGTATAGTCTTTAGGTAGTGGCTTAGTCCCTGGAATCTCTGGTTGCTCGGCATTGTTGTTCATATGAGTCTCGAGCCCCTTCAAGCCTAAAGAAAGATATTTAGTATTGGTCCATTCTTAGACTTCGTGTTGCTAGAATCACCCAGTATGAACTATTTTCTGCCTAGATTAAGTAATTCCTAAGGTCAAGTTGAGATTCAGTCTTGATTTGCCATTGAATATTTTGGGCTGTATTGATACCTAGTATATTCTATTATTGTGATATATTTATTCTTTTATTTGATTTCTTTCAAGATAGAGGCTAGGATCAATAAAGATTCTGTAAAAAGCCTCATGCAAATTGTTTTCTTTGTGGTAAATGTTCTCACTTAACCAGGAAGGGTCAATATGTATGCAGATTTATAAAAAAATGTCAAAGTGTTTCCATGTCATGGCAAAATTTTCTATTCCCATCTGTAGGGTACAAGGGTTTGAATTGCTTCAAGTCCATATAAACATTAGGATTACATGGGTATAAAACAATACTATAAATGTAGTTTTACCATCTTGTTTCTTTAACTGCTAATTATTCCAATGATCTTTTTTTTTATAAAAATGGTTTTTGTTTTATTCTTCCCTAAATTATCCATTAATATCTTGGGTAATTTTAGGGATCTTCTATTATTTTAATGTTGACCAGCACCAATTTTCTGCATATTCAAGACTCCTATATTCCCTAGACTATGGTTTGTATATTTGTTTTCTTGATGGTATATTTTACCAGGTTCAAAATTTTAACTTTGTGGAAGTTCAATTTTCCATTTTTATGGCTATGGTTTTTGAAGCTATGTACTTAACTTTTCATCCACATATAAAGAGATGATCTTGTATTTTGGTCTGGAATCTTTATGGTTCTAGATTCTGGTTCTGCGTCTAGGAAGCACCTTGATTTTAGTTTCAAGTACACAGTGAGTCAGGCCTTCAGATTCAGAACCAGTGTTTCAAGAAATCCCTTTCCTCATCAGATGTTTGGTACTTTGGTACGAAGCAAATGAATGTTTGGTTTTATGTGTGTGATGTGTATTGTTATATACTATTGAGTGTACAAGCTAACTGGAAATACAGACTCCAGCAGAGTGTAGAAACCAATCTGTTTCTTCCAATTTCTAACTCACATTTGCACTTATTTTAGGAGAGATTAGAGTGGCCTTTGTCCTGTATAACAACCTGGGTCCTTATTTATCTACGGAGAATGCCAGTATGAAGTTGGGCACAGAAGCTATGTCCACGAATCACTCAGTTATCGTCAATTCCCCTGTTATTACAGCAGCAATAAATAAGGAATTCAGTAATAAAGTGTATTTGGCTGATCCTGTGGTATTTACTGTTAAACATATCAAGGTAAGAAAATGGCATGCCATGTCTCATTGTCTATATTATTTATATTTACTATGGATGAATATTAAGTCTATTAATTTTCTTTTAATATTTATTTACTATCTGACATATAATATATATTTAATAAGTCATGTCATGGTTGTTTTCAGAAATATTCATAAATATGCCCAAAAAATAAATAAACCTGGACTTTTTTGAAATGATGTTTTAATTTTTCCATGTAGAAATAATATTACACTTAGATGCAATACATAATACAATATTATATACTCTAAATATGAATCACACAGTTTTTAAAAGAGTTTGAAGTGGACTGTATTGAATCAGAGAGCATTTCATATGCTATTATATAAGCAGTCTTGTCTGTCTAAATACATATTTTTGTACATATACAAATCTTGGAGTTGTAAATGTAAGGTAAAAAAATCATCCTTTTACAATTTTTTTTCCAACAGTTACCTTCTTTACTTTGAAATTTAAAAGCTGATACATTTCCAAAACAGTGTTAGTAACATCATTTTGGTATGAACAGTTTTGGAAAATAGTAATCTCACTTCTAGTCAGACAGAATAAATACCAGGTATTCAATTTTACTTCAAATTGATGAGGGCCACTTAATAGGAAAGTACTGAGCACACCCCTGTAAGGATTTCAACAGAGTATGAGGCTGCACTGTGGGTAGGGAAAGTGCCTACTTCATTTACTCGATTGTAAAATAGTTATTGCCTTTATTGATTTTTTTCCACCATAGCAGTCAGAGGAAAATTTCAACCCTAACTGTTCATTTTGGAGCTATTCCAAGCGCACAATGACAGGTTATTGGTCAACACAAGGCTGTCGACTCCTGACAACGAACAAGACACACACTACGTGCTCCTGTAACCACCTCACCAACTTCGCAGTATTAATGGCACATGTGGAAGTTAAGGTAAGATATGCCATAAAGCAGGAACACAGGCAATCAGGCTTCTAATTCTATTCCTAATTGTACAAGTCAGTTCTTTCCTAATAATTCTAGCCAGAAACTCTGGTGTTTCTGGTACATGCTTTTGGATGGTTCTAATAATTGCTTCTTTCTTTTACTAATACAAAACATAATATCAGAGTTTGTTCAATAAATTTCCCTACAGCCTCTGTGGTTTCAATTTGGACAAGTAAATGTTATACCATAACGTCATGAACAGGGTAAGTGGGACTGGGTTAATGGAAGCTGGGATTAGATACATTGAAGACTTCAGAACTATAGATTAGACTCTGCCAATCTGATTCCTGGAAAAAACCACCAGATGCATGTGATGCACAGAACACAATGGTACAGAGGATTTGGATACTGTAATTCCGGGGAACGGACATCCCATTGTAATCAACAGGCCAGGTAGTTGACAGATTTCACAGTTGGAAACTGGCTAACACTGCTGTACCTGCTTCTTTCTGGCGTGGCAGGGTTTCATACATAGAAGGTTATGAAAAGAGAAAGATTGATTTTTCAATGGAAAAGAAGACCGAGTGGGCTTTAGTGTGTCCTCTAACACAGGAGAATTACCATAGTTGAGAATACTGCAGCTGTAGCAGAAGTGCTAGGCCCAAAAGTTTAGAGGTTGGAGATCTCTATTTTTTTTTTCAAATAAGATATGTTGAGAATGACTAGGAATCATAGTGCCTTGCTTCTCAAAACAAAACAGTTGGCCAGGATCAATATCTGAGCTGATTCTCCCTGTTGATTGAAATCAATAATTATTGAGAAAGGAGATCTATCTTACATTGTTTATGTGACTGAAAAAAAAACAATTTGTTTTTTGACAAAATATCCAGTGAAAAGAATACTTTTTCTGTGCATGATAATCATAAACTAAATGAATATTTTACATCTTATAATTTTCATCAAATATTTTATGCATTAAATATAATAAAATATGTATGTTACTTATTAAAATTACTAATCTCATATAAATTTTATTATGGTATATCATCTTTGCTTTTAATATTTTAGAGTTTTGTTTACTTCCATTTTATGTGGTCAGATTTTTGACTGTGTGTATGTCTGTGGCACATGTGTGCAGAGCCCACAGAGGCCATATGAAGTCTTAAAAATCCTTTAGAACTGGAGTTCTTTTGCATGTGGGTGCTGGGAATTGAACATTAGTTATCTAAGAGAGCTTTAGGTGCTCTTAACCACTGAGCCTTTCTACACACACGCACACACACACACACGCACACACACGCACACGCACACACACACACATAATGTATGAGATTGGCATATAATCTAATACAGTTAATTATAATAATAATAATATCAGTTTTCTTTGTTAGGGTAGGATACACATTATGTCAACATTTAAACCTTTGCTTTCCTAGCATATCACATTAGAGTGCCCAGTAATAATTTTTAATAGACACTGAATTTTTAAAAACATGAGTACTTAAAATTTAAATTGGCTTTGACAACGACTGAATGTTCTTTCATAAATTTTTATAATATTTTCCTATTATATCATAGTTACTTAGCTATACAACTTGAAGAGGGATAGATGATATATTTTAAGGCAAATTACTTTGTGGGTTGAATTCAATTTAAAATGATACATATTTTTATCCAATTTAACTGTTTAATTCAGGACAGCTTTGTTGATATATAATATAATACAATAAAGCACCAAATAAATGCTGCCATCAAGAAATGTACAATTTTTCATAGAGAAAGCAAGCACATGTAGCTTCGTCATAGTACACAAGAGAATAGAGTGAGCTTTTTGTAGTGTTACATGGAAATATTGAATATATAAAGTCAGAGAATTGTTCTAGATTAGATTTATTAGGTTATAAGATTTCTATTAAGAAATTAATGAATTAACTGGGAAAGTTGTAAAGAATAACCCAATTTGGGAAGACATAGGAGCAAAATCACAAGGAAGTTAAATATGAGGTTTGAGAATGGGATATACATGTAAAATTATTGCACTGTGTATACAGCATGGCTGCCCAGCATCTGAAGACGAAGAATTCAGTATGGATGTGGCTAAGTTCAATGAACTTAACATCTATACACAAGGAGTAGAGTCTGAACATAAACTACACTGCCTATCAGTCTCAATGTTTATATGTGATACATAAAGTTGGCAGATGAAATCCAAACTGATTTAAAAATATCTAACAGTCACAACAAGGGGGGGACCCAGAACCTGAACTCAGAATTCTTAGAACTACCTGCGTTCTACTGCAGTGTGACACTGTGAGGTGTGTCACGCAATGGCAGCCAGTCATCTACTTTATCCTTTCAAAGTATGAGACCTCAATTAGCGTTATAGGGTTTCACAGTATACATGTAGAATGAGTCTACAAGCAGTTTGAGCACTGCTACCTTTCTAGAAAGTGAGGGCAGTGGAAGGCTTTCTATTTAACACAGATGCTCCATGATACGAGATGTAGAAAATGTGAGACTGTCGACCCAGTGGCACATGGTTCAGTAGTGCTAGCAAAAGAAGTCTATCACCATGGGAGGTGCAAGGAAAAGCTAGACTTAGAACATAAAAGAACACATCAACTTTGTCACCTTAGTTAAAGAGATGAATTGCAAATACATACTTGTGACGTTTCAACTCCATGACGTCAGTAAGCATGGAACAACTATTATTGTTCAGTACATTTTAGAAATTAAGAACTCTGGCAGAAGGTTTACATACCTTATGCCGATGACTCAAGTAATTTCCTGCTGCACAGATTTTTTTTGTAGAATTTAGAAAAAGACGGTACAGGTATTCCTTGAAGAAGACTGCATCTATGTCCAGCTGCTAACAGAAAAATAAAATTACTCTTGCTGTTTCAACACAGTTCAGACTCTGGTCTTCAAGGGACTGCAAGGCTTATTTTGTGGAAGCATTTCAAACTGATTGAGTTCAGCAAGATTGGCCACATTGACAAATGATAGATTTAATTCTGGAATGTGTTAGTCGGGCTCTTGGATCCTACATTTCAACCAGGCAAGGCATTAAATTCTGAAAAATGGTTCAAATCTACGCAACAACAAAATACCATTTTTGGGGGTTCAGTTCATTTCCTAATAGCTCCTCTCCAATCCATTTTAAAAGGATCATGACTGGGACCACTATTGCGTGTCAACAAGAGACAAAATAAATGGGAATCGATACTTTCCTTCAGCAATCACTCCTGCAGAACGTTTCACGTGTGTCTAGAATCACAGTCTCCAGTAATTACCACAGTCAGCTCTATTTTGATCCCAGAACATAAGTTTGGCACTTTAGTGATTGGAGAAGAACTGAAAATACTGGGCCTAGTCATCACTAGAATCCTAAAATGAAATACATGAACACATTTGCATTAGGCTTCCATTGAAATAGAATAATAATTTATTTGTACATGATGAGAGATACAGCAACCAGTTAGAACACATGTATTTATACATGCTAGTTACTCCCGTTTAATGTTTCAGTAAAGTTGATCTACATGGAAGAATATTATATTATATTATATTAAATTATTATATTCTTTGACAATTTTTTAAAGAAAGAATTGACAGGATAGTTTTGATCCTTACTGATATCAAATCTTGATATTTATTTTCATTCTGGGATTCTACTGCGGGCCAAACAGTCCTTATTCATGTCTGTCTGCTTAGCTATCTATCTGAGCTCTGTCCATTGGTTTCATCTATGAGTTCTTCCTACTCTTAGTGACACTTGTTTTCTTTTTTGTTGGTTTTCCACATTTTGAGGACCATAGTAAGATAGTCATCATAAAGTTATTGCTGTACCTTGTAATGTAGTACATGTTCTCTATGAATGTAACTTCTCAATTCCCACTTGCTTTTTGTATTACAAAACTCTAGTGATTATGCTTCTAATTCTGGCCTTCAAGGCCTTACTTTTTTTTCTCTTCTTGAGGAGCTTGAGGATAAACAGAAAGGCAAGGAAGTGAGGCTACGGTGATGAATGTGATGCTGATTATTGAGGCCTACCCTTTGATGTAGAGATGTAGAGGAAGAAGATGTAGATTTGCGTCTAGAGAGGGCTTTATCAATGAGACATCCTGAACTCTAGGAAGAATCTAATGTGGTTAGATAGGTGATGTGTAGAGAATGAGTTGGCCATATTTTTGTAACATTTTCTTTACTTGCCCTGAGTATAATACTTTCTTTCTCTTTCTCTTTCTCTTTCTTTCTTTCTTTCTTTCTTTCTTTCTTTCTTTCTTTCTTTCTTTCTTTCTTTCTTTCTTTCTTCCTTTCTTTCTTCTTTCTTTCTTCTTTCTTCCTTCCTTCCTTCCTTCCTTCCTTCCTTTTTTTGGCATCTGGCTTTACTTAGCTTCCTTTTCTGGTTGTTCCTCACCTGTATGCCCTCTCATTGTCACTCAAGTCAAAAGCAGTGTACTAAATCATTTCTTTTCTCCCTAGCTGATCTTGTGTAGTCATACGATTTTAAGCATCAGTTACCAATTGCTAGGTTTCAATGTTCATTTCTAGACACACAGATCGAACCAGTGGCTACAAATCTACAGTCACGTAACTACAAATATTTCTTGATTTGGGCTGGAATCAAGTCCCAATTCTGCCATTGTAAGTTAAAATGCCATAAGTCATAAATGGGTTCTATACATGGAACATACCAAAGTTTTAATCTCAGCCTAGTAAGTTTAGATGCTCTTGGTACACATATATTGTACTGAAATTGTATAAAATCACCCTCCCAAGGCCTATTTTAGATGGACATGCAGTCTGTCATATAATTCTTTGAATACTGTAGAGAAAGTGTAAAATGGAATTGTTTCATGTGCTAGGAGACAGAAGTGGGCATTTTGAAGATATGATGGTTTATGAATACAAAACATGATTTACAAAACAGCTGGCAATAAAGTGCATGGAAAAGTACAAGTTGATTACTTTCTCGAAAACATGGCTGACAATATGTAGCTTACTTACTACCCAGTCCCTTTATGCTACATGGTAGACCAGGGTACATTGAAGTTCAGATTGGAAGGGTGGTTTTATTACCAATCAAATTCTGGTTTTTGTACCATCCTATTCAAACTATTCTAGGTTAAGCCATTATCAATCAAACTATCATAAATTGAGTAAAATCTATATTTAGCCTTATGTAACACGTATCACAATTCTCCCACAAAGTTCTCTCCCTCCATTTTATTAAATGGCTATGTTGCCTTGCCAGGAGTAACATTCCATTACCACATATCTGCTTTGATTTGCTTCTTTTTTCTGATGGTGCATATTAGTCCAATTAACACACTTTGGACAACAGAGAGCCTGATCTCAGCATCTGCTTGCTATCCTCTAGCTTCCAGCCCCTGGGATCTCCTTGCTAAGTTTTGGCTAATGCCCCCTTAGCTAGTTTCTTCTCTGCTTGTCTCTCTGAATTCTGTTCTCAGAATAGTTGCCAAAGGGATACTTCAATGATCTGTTAGACCACATCACTGCTCAAAAAAAGCAATTCTGTAAACCTGTGAAGATGCAGTCTAGGTCAAGCTCCAAAGACTCCTTATCTTATTGAAAACAAATTCACAAATGATGACTTCTATTAGCAACTTGCGACCTCTCCTCTTAACTGTCCTTCCCATGCGTCACATTGTGTGAGACTTTCCCAAACATATCAGATGTGCTGGAGTCACAGAGGAAAGCTTTGGTCTTTCCACCCAGCACAATAAGGTCTTCTGTTTACACAGAGCTACCTTCCTTATGCTCTTTGTTTCAAATTTCCCATTACCTCCATGTGTATGAGATACACTGGGAAGTAAGATAAGCCAGGCATCTTGCCTTAAGAAATTTATAGTTTATCAAGGGAGAGATGTGATAAAGTTTTGTTGAATACAATGCTGAGAAAGATTTTAGAAATGTCTACTTAGGCAGTCAGTAGAAGGAGGAAAGTACTTCTAACCCTACAGTTTAATATTTGTAAGAAAATTAAGTATGTATGTTGAAAATTTTGTTTGTTTCCACTGCCATTTTTCTATAAAGTAAGAGCTAATGGAATAAAGTAGATTTTGCTTTATTTAAAATTTTAAGTTGTCCAGTTTTGCTTATTTTTTCTAAATTGGCGATTTAATACCAAAAATCTAAGTAAAAGTAAGTAATAATTATTCAGGGCCTCATTGAAAATCTCAAATTGGGTGGTAGAAAAAGTAAATAGATTTTTAAATTACATTTACTGATTAGGTATTACTCAGTGAATTCTCCTTTAAAGTACAACTTTAATGGAAAATATACCACGAATACATATTAATAAGTTGATTAGATGCACAGTATTTGCAAACAATGCCACGTGAACTGCTTATAATTATGCTGGGGAAGTTTTTACTGAAGAAATATTAGAGTTCTACAACTTCAATTTCCTCTCTACTATTAGATTTATCTGTGCTATAACAGCAGTGATACTGGGTATCTCATAGTCTATAAATAAGCATCATCATACTTACCAGACATCTTTTTCTCTGTTTCCCACCTGTAAGTACTCATATTCATATACTGATTTGTTACATTTTTGATTTGTTATATTTTTTAATATGCCTTTCCCTCTCTCACTTACATTTTTTGTAAGTTTATCATTTGACATTTCAAATGCATTAAAAAAAAACTTCACTCCTAGTTTGTTTGCTTGTTTTGTACAAAAATGATTTCTTTAATACAGGGAAAATAAATGTAAGGTTTGTTTTAGTTATTTGTGAAATACTGAAATGAAACCATAACTAATCTTAATTTGAAAAAAGCTAAAGCATCAAGCAAAAGATGAGAATAAAAATAACCTGAAATCCTTCTATTTGTTTTTTTAGGCATGCATTCTTGTGTGGATTAACCTTGCTCTTTGCCTCTTTTTAAATTTGGAAATAGTTGTTGTTTTTAATACTTTTAAATAATTCTTTGAAAATTCCTTCATGTCTACAATGCCTTTTGACCATATTCATCAAACATTCCATGTCCTAACTTCTCTCAGACCGCCATGCTCCGTCCCTTCCCAACTTCATGTCCTCTTTCTGTCGAGCCCACTGTGTACAATGTGCTGCCCACATACTGTACAAGTAGAAGGCTATTAACTAGAGCATGGTCAACCTACCAGAGGCCAAACCCTTTAAAAAGCTGCTGTCCTTTCTAAGGAGTCATCGGCTAAAATAGCTCTTCAACTATGAGTGGGGACCTAAGCCACTTCCTTTCCCACGCTGAAATTAAGACTGTCTTGATCTTCAGGTCTTAGGTAAGCAACCTCAGCCATGGTAGGCTCATCAGTGCAGTGGTCCTGCATGTCCAGAAGACATTGTTCCCCTCTAGTCCTTCCCAACCTTAAGCTCTAAAGGTTTCTCAGCCCTTTCTCCTGTGACAGTTTCTGACCATTAGAAGGACACAAGGGGAGATATATACACTCTGTGGCTGAGCACCCCACAGATACTTATTTTTTGCTTTTTGTTTTCATCTGTTATGAACTTCTGCATCAATCATTATCCTCGTCACAAGAGTCTTCTCTGGTAGTAACTGAGAGATTCACTAATCGGTGGGTAAATAGACACACCTTTAGAGGAAAGCTTACAACTATTATTATGAAAATAATATTAGGTCCACCCTTGGGACATTAGAGCTTTCCAGTCATGAGTTACTGGCTACATTTATAGTACTAAGAAAATACTTCTTCCTAGGAAGCAGGCTTCAAATCCAGTTCGAAAGCATGGTCTCCATAACGTTTGCCTCACCCTTACACCCATGAGGATACATTTCTATTCTTCGTGGTTCTGTAGTTCACAGGGTTTATAGCTGAATAGTTTAGTGACTTTTCCTCCAAGCAGACTGCGTAGTCACTTTAGTAGTATCAGGTTAGCCTTCAGAGAGAAAACTTTCTGGTCAGGATCCATAGGTTTCTCCATGTTCTGTCACCAGTGTATCTGGTGTCTTTGCAATAAGGTCATACCATAAAGTTATGGTGGGTGACCAAACTATTGTTTGTAATGCTTCACTAATGTTAGCATTTCCTGGCCTACATTTTTGGAAATCTCTACAGTCATTCAAATGTAAAGATTTTAGGCTTGGCATATAATCAGAACTTAATAAACTATCTCCATTTTCATGCATTTTCAAAAATATGTTATACATGTTTTCTTATACTTAGGTCTTGACTTGACCACCTTTTGGGGACTGTGAGTTCTTCTGCTATGGATCATCTTTTGCTCTTTTGGGCAACCTATTTTCTTGTGCACATAAAAAACAATCTGACTAAATGGCTAGAATCCATTACAGGGGAAGCCATACTGGCTGCGGCTGATCTGAGGATCAACCTAAAGGCTTTCTGTTTGATTTTTGTCTTCATCTCTGTTTTTAGGATGGTTTGTTAGACTAATAATACTGGTGCTATGAGGAACTTTCCTTTAATTAGGGACCACAAGTCATCAACTGCTGTTCATAATTTTCTTTCAATAGTCAATTAGAGTGACATTTAAAAAGTCTCTCATCTACTTATAACTTTCCCAAATTGCTACCCTGTACCCCAAGTTGGCAACGCAGCTGCAGCTGGTTAACTGCTCTAGGGTCTCTGCTTCTGTTGTCTACAAAAATATGTCATTGTCTCTTGTTTAGACACAAAAATAATCATTATACAAACTGACGGACTGTAATTTTATACAAAGCAGAAATAGCATTTGTAGTATATTAGGACTTCTCCATTAACCTTAAAAGTGAAAAATTAAAGAAATCATATTGAACGTAGAATCATGATTAGTAGAGGTTGGGAAGGATATAAACTAAATCCAATCTGTTTCAAACTAATTGAATTAACATTTATGCTGTGGTTTTGTTCAAAAACCTAACAAATGCTTTAGAATAGATTATGAACATTTATATTTCTAGATACTTTCTCTTCCAAGTTTTTAATATCTAGTAATAAAATGGCCATATCCTCTCATATCAATTCAACCTGACATTTATTTTCATAATCTATAAATATTTCCATACTAATTTGGTTATTGTATATTTTCCACAAATTTATGATACTGTCTCACCTTAATTCTGATTTCTGCCTCCATAGCTGATAGCCTCAAAAAAATATAGACCTATCATAAAAACAAAAAAACAAAACAACAAAAAAACAAAAAAAAAAAACCCAACAACAGAAAGGAAAATCACTGTGCCTATTGCTCTTAATGTATCAACCCATTTAAAGCAATCACAACCTGGAAGCATTTATTTATGTACTGATTTTAAAATTGAAACTTTATATTATTATTAAGTTTTATTGTTGTGATGTGCATGGCTGTATAAAAATGCATATGCTCTAACAGTTTGGAAGACACCCCACAGCACTAAGTTTGCCCCTTCTGCACATGGGTTATAGGAATGGAACACAGGTCTTCATGCTTGCTAAGCAAGACCTTAACTGTGTCACTTGTGTCAAATTTTAAATCCCATTCCAGGGCATCTGTGTGCCAAACATTAGACATTGAGTTTTTTCATGAAGTCATTATTCGTAATAGCTGGGTAGTACTCCATTGTGTAAATGTATCCCATTTTCTGTATCCATTCCTCTGTTGAAGGGCATCTGGGTCCTTTTCAGGTTTTGGCTATTATAAGTAAGGCTGCTATGAACATAGTGGAGCATGTGCCCTTGTTATATGTGGGAGCATCTTTTGGGTATATGCCCAGGAGTGGTATAGCTGGGACTTCAGGTAGTACTGTGTCCAATTTTCTGAGGAACCTCCAGACTGATTTCCAGAGTGGTTGTACCAGCTTGCAATCCCACCAACAATGGAGGAGTGTTCCTCTTTCTCCACAACATCTGTTGTCACCTATGTTTTTGATCTTAGTCATTCTGACTGTTGTGAGGCAGAATCTCAGGGTTGTTTTGATTTGAATTTCCCTGATGTCTAAGGATGTTGAAATTTCTTTAGGTGCTTCTCAGGCATTCAATATTCCTCAGTTGAGAATTATCTCTTTAGGTCTGTACCCCATTTTTAATAGGGTTATTTGGCTCTCTGGAGTCTAATTTCTTGAGGTCTTTGTATATATTGGCTGTTAGTCCTCTATCAGATGTAGGATTGGTAAAGATCTTTTCCCAATCTGTTGGTTGTCATTTTGTCCTAACCACAGTGTCCTTTGCCTTACAGAAGCTTTGCAGTTTTATGAGATCCCATTTGTCCATTCTTGATCTTAGAGCATAAGCCATTGGTGTTTTGTTCAGGAAATTTTCCCTAGTGCCCATGTGTTCGAGATTCTTACCCACTTTTCTTCTATTAGTTTGAACGTATTTGGTTTGATGTGGAGGTCCTTGATCCACTTGAACTTGAGCATTGTACAGGACAATAAGAATGGATCAATTTGCAATCTTCTACATGCTGGTTCGGTTTGCAAAAATCTTATTGAGTACTTTGACATTGATATTCATAAGGAAAATTGTTCTGAAGTTCTCTTTCTTTGTTGAATCTTTGTGTGGTTTAGGTATAAGTGTAATTGTGGCTTCATGGAAAGAATTGGGTAGTGTTCCTTCTGTTTCTATTTCATGAAATAGTTTGGAGAGTATTAGTATTAGGTATTCTATGAAGATCTGAGAGACTTCAGCCTTAAAGGAACTTGAAAATATCATCCTGAGCAAGGTAGCCCAATGACAAAAGAACACACATGGTGTGCACTTACTCATAAGCGGATATTAGCCCCAAAGTTCAGAATACCCAAGGTATAATTCACAGACAACATGAAGGTCAAGAAGAAGGATGGGCAAAGAAGAGAGAATGAAGAAACTCACAGGAGGAAATATGTTGACAAAGATTGGAGCAGAGACTGAAAGTCCATTCAGAGATTGCTCCACATGGGGATCGATCCCATATACAGCCAGCAAACCCAGACAATATTGCTAATGCCAAGAAGTGCATGCTGACAGGAGCCTGATACAGCTGTCTGCTGAGAGACTTTGCCAGAATATGACAAATATAGAGGCAGATGCTCGAAGCCAACCATTGAACTGAGAACAGGGTCCCCAATGGAGGAGTTAGAGAAAGGATTGAAGTAGCTGAATCACTTTGCAACTCCATAAGAACAATACCAACCAACCAGACACCCCAGAGTTCCTAGGGACTAAACCATCATCCCAAGAGCTATGGCTCCATCCACATATGTAGCACAGGACGGTCTTGTTGGGCATCAATGGGAGAAGAAGCTCTTGATCCTGTCCAGGCTTGATGCCCCAGTGTAGGGAGGGTAATTTTAGGGGACGGAGGTGGGAGGGAGTGGGTGAGTGGGTGGGTGAGGAAGCACCCTCATAGATGCTGGGGTGGGTGGGATAGAGGATTTCTTGAGAGAACCGGGAAATTGAATAACATTTAAAATGTAAATAAAAAGTGCAATTCAATAAAAGAGCATGAGTTTTTCTAAGCTACAAGAATACATGAGTCAACTTTGTAGTATGATGTCTGATTTTCTAAAAGGACTGTTTCCCTTCTTTCAAGTGCAAAGATAAAAATTACATTATTAATTTAGTAAGTGTGCTGCATTAGTGGAAAATAAAATGTTTGGTGTGTAATGCTAAGTTGCACACTGACACTCCTCAAACTATTTTCCCTACTTAGCTAGACTGTATGACAAGATGAAGGTGGATGTGGAAAATCATGGTTCACATGTAGTACTTAAATATATTTATTTAAGACAAAACACTAGATAACTTACACGTTTAATGTTTCTCAAATATGTAAAGTTTCATGAAATAAGGTTTCAAAATGTAAAACTTTAGATTATCAACATTAGGAACTGTATCTTTAAATTGGGCAATCTTTTAAAACAAAGAATTACGCTTGCTTTTTCTTAGGGTACATAATTTTGTACTGCATTTCCTATTTACCTTTGGCACACTGTAGACTGTTGTTTGGTTAATACTTTGTGTCTTACCTGTATATCAGACGAGTCAGGAATCTGATGTCTAAGAAACATTGTTCTGTATTCTTGTGCTGTAGCAGAGAGGAGCCAACATGTGTGGAAATAATCTTGTGCTGACAATGGAGAAAAGTTGTACAGTTTACTGGCGTCCATGAGGATGCAGGGCCTACATCTTTTTTGAGATCATTTCCTTTAAAGATGGAGCTTTGGTTTTTCAAATCTGTCCTTCATGAAATTCTGGACTTCTAATGTTTAGAATTGAGATGAGAAAACAAAATTTACATTTTTAAAAAATTATTTTCTCTCTGATATTTTATAGACCTTTTATAGAAATGGTAAATAACAATCTTTTTTTCTAGTTAAATTAAAATTTTCCCAAATCTTCCCACATATATGCATGCTCCTTTTTGCTGTGTTACTAGATTTTTGCAAGTAAATAGCTGACATCATAATATCCCATTCTTAAATCCTTTGGTAAATATATTAAATTTTCTTCTGCTGAAAAATATGTTAATGCAGATATATTATCTACTGTATAATTCATCTATAAAATTCTCACATTCTCACAGTAGAAGTATTGGGTTTTGTTCTATTGTTGTTTTTTTTTTTCTCCTGAGGAGGAAGTGCTCATGCTTTACATGTTATTTTAATCTACTCTGCCTTTTTATTTCACTTTACTCTTCATCCTTGTTTTCTTCATGCCTGAAAGAGTCATTTAATAGAGTCCATGTTCTGTTTTTGGTTCAATATTTCAAAGTCAAATTTTCTCAGGACCCTGACTCATGGCAAGAATTCAACACAATAGATACTGCAGACAATAGTATACCCAGAATATTCTTTATTAGTATTATTATGACTGATCAATTAAATTTATGGTGTATGAAATTGTTGAAACCATACAGTATGTGAGAATATCGAACTTTTTTGGAATTAAGAAGAATCCATGGAAATATATTTAAAAACATTCCTCGTCACTTCCTTCTAAGATGAAGTCCTTTTTTTTTTTTAATGAGGTGCATACTCTTTTATTTGTTTTACAGATACTTGATTTAAGTCATTTTGACTAAAAAGAGCTTTGAGTCTGTATCATAAATGGATAAGTAATCATCAAGATTAGCATTTTGTAAGAATCATGTTAAAGTGGCAGTTGAAGCTGCTACTTGATTTCCAGTCCTAGGTTATAGATACATTTTTAATAAAAAAATTGCTGTGCTCTTCTTGTACACCGTGAGCCTGAATTTAGACTCTAGAGCAACAACTTTTAGTCTAGATCACCTTACGTTTACAAGCATGGCTTACAAGCAACTAGTGGTGCCCTTACAATTGTATGGGGAAATGTTTTATAAGACAAAGTCATTAACTGTGGATATTCTCATAGGTAGGTGATCAAGCAAGGGCTCCAGCTGTCAGAAGGATCCACAGTCTGATTCCGACTGTGGTGATAAGGAAGTCCGCCCCTTCTGTAGTGTCAGCTCTAGTGTGATTATTCCATGGCGTTGCAGCAACATTGTCATTACCCTTGTTTCTGAAACTTATGATTCAAGGAAATAGGAATAAGAATGAAAGATAAAAGGCATAGAGTAAGGATCTTGGTGTTTAGGAAAATGCTTTTGTCATCTGAGGGAAGTCATCTCGAGCATTCCTCTTCGCATTATCAGATTCAGTAATGCAAATAAAATTTACTTCTAAAATTCCCTTAGGAAAGTTTTTAGGTACTAAATAGCAAAACATACTATGATTTTTGACATTAATTATTAAATTTTCTGAAAATATCAATTTTTGATTTACTATCCACCAGTTTTTTTTTTTTTTTTTCGGAGCTGGGGACCGAACCCAGGGCCTTGCGCTTCCTAGGCAAGCGCTCTAACCACTGAGCTAAATCCCCAACCCCTCTTTTTGATTCTGTATTTGCAATAAGTTCTTGATTCTGGAAGGAGTTAACTATCAAGGCGTAGGTACTTAACCTAGTTTCTCAGTAAATACATAATCCAGTTTTGTTCAAGTTGCTTTCCCAGGAAGAGATGTTTAGACCAGAATGCTGATGTGTGTTGAGAAGAACAGATTATTTTATTCACAATGAAATTATCAGACTATATACTTGAGGCAAGATGTTATCACAACTGCAAATAGCTGTTACACTTACCAAAACATTAGGTACAAGAACACTGTGAATCCTTTTAAGGTCAGCACCAATATATTTATGCTCAGTCATAAATCAGTATTTAGAATAAATAACCTTTTTTTAAAAAAGCAATCTTTGTTGTTGATACTATTTTTTTTTAGTAGGCTCTAGTTGAAGCGTCTTCTAACTGTACTCAATTTGTTCCAAATTACAAAAGTCTCCTTTACTTAGCATGGAGGCCATTCGTTGATTATTTTTTACTTCTTCTGACCTGTTTCTACTGTGTCTGGTAAATACAGGACAAGACTAGAGCACTTCTGGGCTCTAGAGGAATTAAGCAAGCTTCTCCAGAGTGCTTACCTGTATAGCTTACTAACATACACATATAAGACAACTTGTATATGTTAGGTTTTAAAAGCATTGAAAGAAAACTTTTCTGATTAAGGCACTTTGTCTAGCTTGTTCCATACAGTTTAATGTATTGTCAATTTATTCTGCATATCATTAATGTCTAAATATTTCTATTTAAAGATTTACTGTGAACTCCTTGCTGCCTGGGAAACCCATGGAACCTTTAATATTATTTTTTTAATGACTTATATTTCGCTTATTGCCTCTAAGCCTGGAGGATAATTGACATCAAGATTAGTATCTGAAGCACCCAATTCCACATAAAATATGATAAGTTTATTCATGACAATGGAAAAAAGAAAGCCAGTAATTATCTTTTTTTATATCTGAAATTGCTATGACTAAGGAAACCAGATGAATAATGAGGTGTGTGTGTGTGTGAATGCTTATATTTACATTTTTCTAATCAATACCCTGCATAGAGCAGCAATGGAAGAAATATTTTAATATTGCATTTGCCAATATTTGGTGGATAATATTTTGGACTCACACAGTCTTTACCACCTAAACCAAAGCTTACTCTGTTTCACTCCTAGTCCATATTTTCTTTTCTTTTGATAATTTTTATGAGAACAAAGTATTTGGATCTGTTACTCACAATATGATAATAGTCTTTTTTGTATACGCCAACTATTTCTTAGCTTGAAGCTACCCTGAAAGGCAGCTTTCATTGAAGAAAACTCATTTTTTTTCCCAGAAACCACCAGTTACAAGTGGCTTGCTGGTTAGGAAGGAAACTTTGTTATTTCCTTCTCATTCTCCTTGTAGCAATCACATTTGGGTTTTTGTTGATGTTCTCATTTGTTGTTGTTTTGGTTTAGGGAGAGAGGGAGAGAGAGAGAGGGAAAGAGAGAGAGGGAGAGAGAGAGAGAGGGAGAGAGAGAGAGAGAGGGAGAGAGAGAGAGGAGAGAGGAGAGAGAGAGAGAGAGAGAGAGAGAGAGAGAATTTGATGTTAGTAAAGGTGAGAGGAGATCTGGGGAGAGTTGGGGGAAGGGAAATACAAATGAAATCTATTTGAAAGTCTATGAGCAGCTGTGATTTGAACACACAGCCATGTTCACTGGCAGTGAACTAAAACCTGTTAAAACACTATTAGGGGAAACAGTTTTAAAGCTTTAATTTTACCTAATATATCCAACATGTTACGTTTTAGTAGCAAATGAGAAATTCTTTACTAACTTCTGTGCCCTTTTCTGTCAGCATCATTAGGAAAGTTTCATAGTGTAGAAGGTGAGGCACTCTTTGAATATATGTTTTCTTCTGAATTAATACAGAACTTTAGAAAACCCAGCAGTCAAAGCAGCTTTTTCCAGGTTCTATGTGTCTTTTTTTTTAATCAAGCAATTTCGAAGGACTGTCATGAATTTGTTTTACTCTAACATTTCTTTACTCTCATCTGTCATGTATTTCAAAAATTAGGGAGAAGTCATTCATACCATATCTTGAGAATCTAGTTTTACAGAAAGTTCCTATTGTACCATCTCTTTAAATGACACTGGCAGCCATCTTGTACACACGTCTCAGCAGACCCTTTTACTTCCACATCTAGAATTTTTGAATTCTAATTAAGTATGTCTGTACATTTTGAGGAAATTGAAAAATGACCAAAATATTTTCTGTGGTCCTTCCTGGATGAGTTTTATAATGTTGTGTAGATCATTTAGCAAGCAAGAAACCTGTTTTATTAGAAACTCATTGGCTGTAAGGGATCTCTCACAACTTATAGTGTTACAATAGCTATCTCTGCAGGCAGAAAAGTCAAATATTTCTATTTCCAAGATATTAAGTCTATATTTTAAAAATTTATTAAAATCCTCATAGAAATTTCATATAAATTTTAATTCCACACTTGAATAGGCAGTAAGTAGAATTATAGGAATCATAATTGTTGCTGGGACTCAACATGTCACATGAACTATTTTTAAAACAGACGATTGAGTGTGGGGAAAAAACCCAACTCCACTGTAAAAATCCAACATCTTGATTATCACAACTCTTCTCCCCCCTTTAACCATCAGACTACTGTAGCTTGTAAATGGATAGACATTAAGATACTTTTCAGGGCTTGGGGATTTAGCTCAGTGGTAGAGCGCTTGCCTAGCAAGCGCAAGGCCCTGGGTTCGGTCCCCAACTCCGAAAAAAAGAAAAAAGAAAAGAAGAAAAAAAAAAGACACTTTTCAGATGCACAGAACAACCAGAGACCTACACAATCAAGAATACTCTAGTGGCAAATACAAACCCAGGTAACTCAAGGACCATTAGTTTCAATAATTAGTGTCTTTTGTGGAGAGAATACCAAGTTTAGATTGATTTACACAATCTTGGGCATCCCATTCAAGCTGTGACATTCAGTCTTCAGAGGGGTATTATATAACAGTCTACCCCATACATGCATACATAGTACATACATACATACATACATAGTACATACATAGTGCCATGCTCATTTTGTATGTTATACTGTGTGTACAGCCTTTGACTCTCTTCCTTTTGGGGTTTTTCATTCTTCAATTAACCTTTAAAGTAGCAAGTCCTCAGTCTTCTTTTATTGCCTGGTCTTGTAAGCTTTGGTAATTTGATCACCCATTTTCATAATGGAGCTGTTAGAGAAAAAAAAAACACTCATAATATTCCCAAAGGGAAACTAAAGCAGTTCAATTTTGACACAGAGCCCAGCAGCTGACTTATAAGTAAAGGCAAGGCTGAACTCAGGATCACCACTTACTACGTTTGTCCTCTGATGTCACTCTGATGCAGATAGCATGGTGTAGTGTTACAAACTTTGGTCATGATCACCTGTACCAATTATCAGGGCAAAACTAACCTGAGCCTCTAAAAAGAGGGCTAATGCTTCATCCATGTTACTTTACGATGGCATTGAACCTGATCTAATTTCTGGGCTGTCAGAAGGGTTTTATACTTTTCAAACTTTTCTGCCCTCATTTCTGAAACCTGAGGCTCTTCATGACCTAACGAAGAATGTATCAGGATGCAAAATATGGTGGTAAGAACTCGGGCAGTGCTGAGGAAGCTGGTCACTCTGCCACAGATCCTCTTCTACACATCAGGAAGGCAGCAGTGAGAGAAATGTAGTATTTCCTTCTTACTTAATAAAGTATTTCCTTTGTTATGGTAGCTGTGATTCTGGTTAAAAGTGAGATGAATTTTCTGTTTTCTTTAATTCACTTTAAGAAGATCTCAAATACAGCAAAGCATTGAATTATAGTTCTTAAACGTAAAAAGAACTTGATGAATATTTTTTTTAATTTGAAAGGCAGTTGTACGTGAATATCTCTTTAGCCTCTAACTTAGTAGTGTCTCTCTTTTGAGATTATAGCTTAACTATACTGCTACTGATTTGTATCTGATACAAATATAAAAGTTTGGAGTGGATTTATTTGCTTAATGTGGTATAAAGAAGCAGGAAAGAATATCCTACCGCCCTTCTCACTAGACTACTCAACTGTGAGTTTCATCTTGCTCTACAGAAGAAAACATTGCTTCAGACCACTGAGCCCTTTATCTCCCATAGGCCTGTGAGGTGACCTTCGTGCTTGCTGACCTGGTTCCTACGATGTAGAGGAATTCCAGGAACTTAAGAGACTCCAAACTACACTTATCAGAAAATAGATGTTTTCTGGAATTCTGTCGGCTTCAGAGACACCTACAGTTCCAACCCATGTTTTATCAAATTACACAAACATGTGAAGCAAATGTCCTTGATATGGGGGGGGAAAGATCACATTTTAGCATTATTCTGAATATTTCAGCATAAAATAGGTTTTAAAGACAGTTTTATAATACTAAAAGGTAACCGTGCATGTAAAACATGTTCTTAATACTTAGTGTCTCATCGTTCCCAGTTATGATAGAATGATGATGCAGGAATACACTTCTCAAAAATGTTTCTTTAAAGAAGAAACTGGAGAAAATCAAAGTTAGTCCATTCTATGCCTAACTCATCTAATAACAGGGTGTAGTCCCCATGAAGAATATTGAAATGTCTATGTATTGTGCTAATAACTTGCTTATTAAATAGCACTGGCACTTTCAAGACACTCACACACTGTTACTGTACTCCAGATTGAGTTCTTCTGAAAACCATGAGGCAAAGGTCTCATCTCTCTGATCCATGACTGCAGACTTACGTTCTTTGGACGTTTGCACGTGTTGACGTATATGAGTTTTACATGGTCAGAGTGCTCGTCACAGACATCATCCAAGCTTTCCTTTCTCATCCCGTCATTCTGGGTGAGCTGTCCTTTGTGACATGTAGAAGCAGATTGGGTGAGATCAAATTAAAAGAAAAATCAGAATTTTTCTGCAACTCTTACAAAAATAACTGCCACTTCCCTTATGAATAGAAACTTCAGAGAAAAGAGAAAAATGATGTTTATGTAAGAATTTCTAACAAGTGAGAAAAGAATCATTGAAGTTCCTGAAACTATATCTTGCTGAGTATTTTATCACACTCCTCGGAGGCTGTCTTCCCATCTTCTCAGAGGAAGATGGCTTCCTCCAAGAATTTTCTTTGTCTGTCTTGTAGAGAAATGTTTTATAAGCCCTCTGAGCATTCTTTACAGCAACATGCACTGAGTTATGGTCCCTACAGCAAGTTTCTCATCTTAGTCTTGTTTTGCATGCTTATTTTTATATAAAGAAAAATCCATACATGAAATTATGCCACTTCTGTTCATTATTCCAAAATAGTAAATAGAAATGAATTCACATTTTAATGTTGAAATACACTACTTTCAAATATTATGGAATGGGCCATTCTGATATTTTTCTCTAAGCAGTATTAATGATACACATGATATTTTAAATTTTGTGACTTGAAATTAGATAATTCATTTACTTATAATAATGTTTGGTATCTTAAATTAAAATAATACTTATTTTATATTCAAGATTCATTCTGTATCAAGACTGTAGACTTTTGATAGTTTAAATTTTCTACCTAATAAACAGCAAAATTCTAGTAAGTATTTTAATAGAAAAAAACCCACTTGTAAACTGGTTATTTTGCTTCTATGTAGACAAGGCTTCTGATGATCTAGAAGTGAGGTGGATAGTCCTGAACTCACAGTCGGTCCACTTTTGATTTTCAACTTTAGAAGAACAAAAGCAAAATGCATTCAGTTGAATCTTCTGAATTATTTTGGTCTCTTTCAAGAGCATGAGCTATATTTTGTGGGTTTTGTTTTTGGAGGAATAGAATATAATTACAACATTTCCCAATTCCCTTTCTTTTAAAAAGCCCTCTCATATACCTTTCCCTGCTCTGGCTAGATGAATGAAGCAACAAATAAATATAATACAGATTCATTACTCAATCAACATAACTGATTGTGAATTCAGCCTGCCTGTTTCTTTGATCTAGGCTATGGGAAATGAAATAAACGAATGATCCTATTGCTTTGGTACTTGATTTTTAGTGAGGAGTATAAAAATAAGAAAATATAAACTATACAGTTGTATGAACACTACAGAGAGTATATTTTAGGGAAAGCAATAGAAGAGAGAGATATTTATAATTTTAGATAAGGTAACCGAGGAATAAAAAAGAAAAGAAAAGGAAGTAAAGGAACCCAATCATTGAGAAGGGACATGTAAATGAAAGATGACATTCAAGCCTCATGAATTTCTTCTGGAAGAGAACTGAGGTTGCAGGCAAATAAAATTAAAACCCTGGGCTTGGAATGTGCTTGACATTTCACAAAACAAAACAGAACAGGCCAACAGAGCTGGGACAAACTGAATAAGGAGAGTAAGAAGACAAATAGGGCACGGTCTTCTTTTCTTCTTCCTCCTACTTCTTCTTTTCCTCCTCTTCCTTCTGATTTTATGTAACGTATAGGTGTTTTGCCAGTATGTACGTATGTCAGTATACCTTGTGTATTTCTAGTGCTCCCAGATGCCAGAATAGTGTATCATCTGGAACTGGAGTTATAAATGGTTGTGAATTGTCATGTGAATGCTGAGAATTGAACTCAAATCTTCACGAAAAGTAGCTAGTGCTCTTAATCACTAAGCAACCAATTTCTCCAGCCCCAGGGGTTCAGTTTTTATAGCACTCTTTAATCCTTAGGACTTTTAATGTACTTTTATCTTTGTTTAGATAGGAGACATGACAGGGTTGAATCAGATGAGTTCTGGATTTAATTTTTCTCTGCCCTGAGTGTACCCTCCTCTCTTTCTCTGTTTATCTCTCTTCTCTCCTCTCATTTTTACAGACAGACAGACAGACATGCACGCATGCATGTGCACAGACACACACACACACACACACACACACACACACAGAGAGAGAGAGAGAGAGAGAGAGACTCACGGAGAGACAGAGAAACAAAGAGTGAGACAGAGAGAGACAGAGACAGTGACACAGACAGAAAAACAGAGAATTTTGTTATTTAACTCAGGCTGGCTTCTAACTTAAAGTCCCTCTGCTTCTAAATTTTAGTCACTTGGTCTCAAAAGAATGGGAATCAAGTGGCTCAAAAACAAATATCTGTAGAGGACTTTATGTAACATACTATTTATGCACGCATATTGTAATTTGGGATGCTGTGCTAACAGGACGAATGCCTAAGGATTTGAAGTCCTTTGCAAATAACTGAATGCTCACAAGTCCCAGGCTTCAGAAGTGTAATGTTGTTCATCTCTTTGCAATATTATATTATTTTATTTCATTACTCACTATTTTGAAGGAAGTTCTTTTATTTTTATTTTTAATTTTATGTGTATGTATGTATGTATGTATGTATGTATGTATGTATGTATGTATGTATAGCTTGAGCACTAGTCCTTGAAATTCTGTCATGACAAACTGTTCAAAACCAAGGTTTTTTTTATAAGCTTATCTTTATACATCTCTTCGAATAATTTATTATCTGCCCTTTTTTTATCATACTGATAATATTTAAATTTTGAGTTGTATCACAAGGGTGTTTTATCCTAGTATCATAAACATGTTGATGATGGCTGTTAATGTTTTCCCAGATAGACAGCACTAAGGGCGAGTTAATCACCAGGTTTTATTGTTGTGTGGTTGAGTCTTACGTACTTTTGTTGCTGACATTTTGAAATCTGGTATTCTTTTCTCAACAACTCTGCATGGGGCTTGGGAAGGGTCTACGGAGGCACCAAGTAAATACATTTCCAATAATACAACCACCCAGGCAAACAAAGGCGGGAGGTTTTTACTTTCCTCCTCTATTTTTCTTTAATGCTTAGGTCTTTAGGATACACTTGAGTAAGCATTGTTCCTGCCATTTCCCCATCATGGGAGACTGCTGTGCTGAACGCTGGGACACGTTACTCCAGCAGTTGCTTTCCTTTGAGGAAAAGTAGAGAGCAAATAGCTCTCTGTTCAGGGAACCAGGCAGCAACAACCTCTCTCAACTCACAAACTACAAAGTCATTTAACTATCAAAGACCCAGGGCTGTTTTAGTAATATCTTTAGAAGAACAAAGCATTTCCAACAAAACTTCACCTAGTTTTCTTTCATGACTTGTGATTTTTCTGGGAAATAGAGCCAACTTACGCAGTAATATTTCAAACCAATTTCACAGTCAGTTCTGGGGAAGGACTTCGTGAAATAAGACCCGTGTAAGTACATCTGGCAAGGGGAAAGCACTGTGATTCACGCGGTGATTCAGATTCCGGGATAATGACTTGCTTCAAGGAAGTTCATCTTCAGGCTTTTCACACTATCAAGTCGAAGATCAAAATAAGACAGAAAGAAACTAATGCTAATCTTTTAATCTTGCTGTTTTAATGTAGAAGATACTATGGAATTTTCATTGTAAAATGTGTGTGAAGGGCTGGAGAGTTGGCTCAGTGGTTAAGAACACATATTGCACTTGCAGGGAACCCACGATCTACTGCTAAAATCCATGTTGGGTTGCTTACAACCGCCTACTACTCCAGTCTCAGGGGTGTCTGATGTCTCTGGCCTCCTCTAGCGCTGGTATTCAAGTGTACTAAGAAAACTATGTATATGATCTTCACAGACAAAAAAATGGTATTGGTTTAAATTTTAACTGATCTATGGCTACTCAAAATGTACCATGTACCTGACCGATCTAAGATACTTGACAGTTTTCCATAAGTGATTTACTATCTAGGTCCCCCGGCTGGTTGTTTCTTTAAAGTAAAGTCAGATTTTTGAGAACTATCTGTGAGTCAGTCTAATAATTTTCACGTGTTTAGATTCACATAAATTAAACTTCATGATTTACTTTTCCTTTGCTGGTAGAAATTAGGCGTTAATGCCTTTGAAAGTACTTAAGAAATAAGAGTGGACTGGCCACGCACAGACTATTCTTGATTTTGTTTCTCAACATAAGTTACTGCTTTGACATGTTACTATGAATTCTAAAGCAATCCAATATGAATATAAGTCCCGTGGCTATTCTCAATACCTGAGAGCTTTCCATTAAATGTGTGATACACATGAAATATGTAGCTACTTGTCAAAATTAACTAAAGGTTTTTTTCAAATTCATATTTCCGTGAAGTCAATTTAAAAATTATGACGAATCATCTATAGTACAAGGTGTTACACATTTCTTTTACATAAAAGTCTATTGGTGATTCAAAAACCAGTTGAGGCCCTAATATCCTAAATATGTATCTTATAGTTTTGGAAGTATACAACAGGAACTGCTTTAAAAATGGCACAAAAAAGCAATGTAGGTTAAAACCTACAGTTTGACCTTGAAGTCTTTAACCAGAGTCACATTGATCTCCTTCAGTTATTTATATACTGGAAATATATGTACTAAGAATGAAGCCAATGGATTTTATTAGCACCCCCAAGACTCCAAGTGGTTTACTACTTAGCACGAAATATAAAATACTTTAACTATGGAATAAAAAGCCCATGTGATTCAGTTTTCATGCTCGTTGGGAGTATGGGAGCTATTTCGTGTTCTCCTAGAATCATGCTTCCTGAATCCAGAATCAATTACCATTCACATACAAAGGCAACTTATGGTCTCTTTTGTGTCTCCAGCACAGCGATGCAGTCCACGATCTTCTTCTGGATGTGATCACGTGGGTCGGAATCCTGTTGTCGCTTGTTTGTCTCCTGATCTGCATCTTCACATTCTGCTTCTTCCGTGGGCTCCAGAGCGACCGTAACACCATTCACAAGAACCTGTGCATCAGCCTGTTTGTGGCAGAACTGCTCTTCCTGATTGGGATCAACAGAACCGACCAACCGGTAAGCGATATTGCTGTCAACAAAGGTCTAGGACTATCCACACTGGGAAATAGCATGTTGGGGAGAGCCCGTCCTTTGGTTTAGTCCACAGTGATTTTCATACCTTCTTCTGCTTCTTGTTTTTCAAGTCCAGTGCCATTAAGGAACAGTGAACTTTACAGATGGGATGCACATTTTTTTTTTATTACAACAGGCTCTGGGGTTTTAGACGGTACAGTTATTGACCATGTGACTCGTGCTTGCACATGTGAATAGCCCTCCTTTGTCACCCACATCTCCTATCTGAGTGACACATTTGTGACTAGTGATGAAGGTTTACTGACACATCTTTATGACTGTCAGTCCATGATTCATAGTTTACATTAGAATTCACTGGGAGTTCTGTATTTTATATACACACATACACATATTCTCTCTTAATGCATATGCAATATGTGTCACTGACATGAAAATTCTCTTTATTTCTTTTGTTTGTCATAGTATCTCCTCTGGCCATGACATCCAGTTGTTCTTATGTCCTCCGATAGCCTCATTTTCTCAATATTATTGGGATCATATGCTCTGTAACTTTATTGGATTGGCTCTTTTCTCTTGCTAACATATACTAGGTTTGTCATTTTATGATCGGATAGCTCCTTTTTTAAACACAGAATAATATCTGCCCTTGTTGATATCCTATAATTTTTATACTGGTCATCCCAATGGAGTGCGTTTTGTTTTTGACAGTTGTGAATGAACCTGCTATCAACATTTCAGTGCATTGTGGCTTTTTTTGTTTTGTTTTGTTTTGGTTTGGTTGTTTGGTTTTTTTTCTTTGCTTGTTTTGTGTTTCCTGGTATAATCATTCAAGCCCACAAGGACACAGCTAATGGGTTTTGTGGTAAGGTGTGTGTAGTTTGGGGGGAATGCTGCCAAACTCTTTCCACATGTATCCATGCTATTTTGCACTTCCGGAATCAACGAACAAGCCGTGCATTAGTTAAGAAATTTATAAATTCTCATGACTAGAGCTGCAAAGGAGAGGAAAACTTTACTTTGTAGTTTTCTGTATACTTGTGGGTATGATAAATAATTCACTCACCTAATGCTGATCTCCACTATGCAATCATATGCCTGGTGTACTGTAGAATAGAATGCAGTTTTCAAGTCTATGATTATGCCTTTATGATTAATGGCTGCAAAAGATACAATTATGTTGAATATATTTTTAATTGGTTAGCATATACCTAATTGAATAGCTTTCCCCATAAATGTGTATACATGAATGAGCAATCAAAGAGCCCATTTTCCTCCTCAGGCTGAAGCCTTATGATTATAAAAGATTTATAGTTGAAATTCTAACCTTAGAAATCCTCAAGTGAACAACTGTGATGTTTTTGAGGAGAATACCCTATTCTTTAGCTCACCTTTAATTAAAATACTGATAGTTTCTTTCATGATGAATCGTATTTGAATTTTAATTCCACAATGTTAATGTGTTATGATAAACTTCACCAGGCAGGGAATACTCTCCAAAAGCAGTCTCTGGTGAACAACATAAAGATCAGACGGATACAAAAATGCAGGGGTCGTGTTACTCAGTAAAATGTCTTTCTTTTCTTGCTAGATAAGTGCTCCTTTTGTGTGTGTGTGTGTGTGTGTGTGTGTGTGTGTGTGTGTGTGTGTGTGTGTGTGCGTGCGCGCGTGTGCGTGCATGTGCATTCTAGGTCATATTTGGAACCTTATTCATTTCTTTGTCATTTATAATTGAAGATATTCGGGAGAATGTAAGCTCAGTGACAGAGCTCTTGTTAGTTTCCCCAGTCACTAACACTACAAACAAAAAATATAAAGAAAACCCGATATGCTAATCCATGTTCAGAAGAAACACTTATCAAAAAAATCAATTTTAAAATCATTCTCTTTTTCTTTGTGTCTTTCTTTCTTTTTTTTTTCCTTTCTTATTTCCTTCCCTTAACAAAATGGAGATTAAACTTCTTTCAATTGCACTGGCTCAGCCTTCCAAACACTGGGGTTATGGCTACACACAATCATTTCCAGATTTAAAGATTTAAAAATCTTTAAATGTTAACTCTAAAGGTTTAAAAATTTGAACCTAATCTCAGTGGTAATTATCTTTGGGTTCTTAATAGACCCCCCAAATGCTATGATTTTCTTTGTTTTAATATGATGTCAGCCATCATATTAAGATAAAAGTAGGTTATATTTAATTCATTTTAATGTATATACTCTCAAGAGTTTTATCTATCTGAGGTCCACATCAAAAAAAAAAAAAAAAAAAAGAAAGAAAGAAAAGAAAGAAAAGAAAAGAAGGAGTCTTATCTAGATTACAGTCCTCTTTTATAATCGCTGGGCTGATACTCACTTATGTTAGTTTTGTGTTGGGCAGTAGATGTACGGGTTTGTTCTGTAACTGACACCTGGGTTCCTTTCCTAGATTGCCTGTGCAGTGTTCGCGGCTCTTTTGCATTTCTTCTTCTTGGCGGCCTTCACCTGGATGTTTCTGGAAGGGGTGCAGCTGTATATCATGCTGGTGGAGGTCTTTGAGAGTGAGCATTCCCGTAGGAAGTACTTCTATCTGGTTGGCTACGGGATGCCCGCACTCATTGTGGCCGTTTCTGCTGCAGTCGACTACAGGAGCTATGGAACAGACAAAGTGTGAGTTGAGTGTTTGATGCCTTCTTCTCTCCCTCTTCTCAGATCTACGCAAGGTAAAAGCTTGGTCATTTCTCAGTGCGGATTTTCCCTCACAACATTCACTAAAGAAGCCATAATATAGAAGCAACTTCTCAGTTTGTAAGCTAGGTATTTGTTGAGAGGCTAGTTTTAAAAAATAAAAAAACAAATAATAATAATAATAATAATAATAATAAAAAAAAAAAATACCCCGATGATGCCATTCTAGAACAGCATAATGTTTCTAGGTCACAACCTCGAGTAATTGTGTGATAATTTTACGTTATTCTTCAGAGCATTTAGACATGTGTCACACCAAATGAAAACTGTTCTCAGACCACAAAGCCACTGTTGGCACTGTTGGCCTCTATTCACTGATGTCAGTGCTAGTCCCAGATGAGATTTTTATGGTGACAGAAAACCTAAAAGAGCAGGAGCAGGAGCGGTTTGCGTCCTCTTTTCTCTTCTTCTATATCATTATTGGAGTATAGTAATATAGTTTGTTTTCAGTATATCTTTAAATTGTTAAAAAAAAATAGAGAGAGAGAAGTACAACACAAAAGAAAGACATTCAGACAGGGTACAATGATCCAGCACACCCAGGATGTAGAGGCAGGAAGATTTCTGAGTTGGAGGTTAGCCTGGTCTACAGAGCCAGTTCTGGGACAGCTGAGGCTACACAGAGAAACCCAGGCTAGCAAATACAGAGGAAGGAGGGGAAAGAGGGAGAGAAAAGGACATAAAAAAAAAGTATTGGAGCTGGAGAGATGGCTCCAACAGTTAAGAGCGCTGGTCCTCTTCTTCTGAAGGACCCAGGTTTAATTCCCAGCACCCACTTGATGACTCACAGCAGTCTGCAGTTCCAGTTTCAGGGCATCTGACACACCTCATGCATGCAGTCAAACCACCACATGAAAACAGTTTTTAAAATAGAGAAGGTCATTCAGTTCAAAAATGCCTTCACGTCAACAGAGATTCCAACCAATGAATGGAAGTTTCACTTGAAGAAATGCCTATTTTAGGGGTACACTGGGGAGAGAGATAAGCAGAACCATAGAAACAGACCCCTTGACTGAAGGTCACGGAAAGGAAGAGAATGGCTCACATTAGCCCTTCAGAACCAGTGGTGATTTATGCCAAAGATAATGCAAGTAGAATAAGCAGGCAGAAAGTCGCTTGACCTTTGCAATATCTATCTCAAGACAGTGCTAGAAGCACCAGCCAAATTGGAAGGTGTGAAAAAATAAGTTAGCAGAGGCTTGAGATAGTATCTATACCCTGAAGTAATTTCGCTGAAATGATTGGTTTATGTGACGAAAGTAAGGGAGGAATTTTGAAATGGTGTCACAGGAGCCAGGGAGGCTCTAGTTCTGTGTCAGTGTGCTTGCCTGCCTGGCATGCAGAACAAAATGAAATGAAATAAAACAAACAAGCAAAATATGCAGGAGGACTTCGTGAAGGATAAAGTCATAAGAAGGTATAGGCTGAGAAGAATCCAGTTGATGAGAAATTAATGGAGAGAAAAGTTGTTACTGTTTGATTTGTATTCAGTGTACATAGGCTATTCAGGAGAGCGAAGGTCCGAGGATGATTTAAAGAAAAGATATAAAACTGAACATAACATTAGAAAGACTTTAACTGGAATGTCAAAAGTAGCTTTAGAACTCCCCATGTCTGTAGTATAAATTTTGTAGATGATAAAAATTAAACACGTTCATCCTGACTTGTCTATCATTATAGAGATGGGTGTAAACTAACCCTTGATAAACTATCAGGATTATTTCAAGTGCAGTTGGATTTCCTTTCGTGATGGGGAAATGGCCTTTGCCTTTGTGGGGAAATGTAGGAAGGAATAAGTAAGGTATGTTTCTAAGCACGGAACAGTTTCTCACCAGGGAAAGGATGCTGACTTCTGTGGGGTGCAGTCAAGAGGTCATGTTAGGAAGACAAACGTTTTGAAAAGCTTTAAGACAAGCTCTTTGGAAAATGTGTTCAAGAGTCAATTAGACATTCATAAAAAGATTTTAAGGCAGCAGTGCAGTCTCAGACAAGGTTAGAGAACATCAATTTGTATAGAAGTTAATAAGCCAGATTTCATGGCTTGCAACCAGCCACTAGCAACCTGAACATGCTGGCAATGAAGTAGCTTGCTTCCGAGAAATGGGGATTCATAAGGAGGGGGTGACAGAAAGAAGACACTGGGGCTAGTGACCGTGTAGCTAAAATAGAGCATGTGGTGGCCAGATACCACTGCTACAATTAAAAGGAGACTATTGCATTTATGCCGTGTTCTTTTACAACACAGGGACAGAATAGGTTACCTGTCTCAATGGGACAATTATTTTTAAGTCTGATGTAAATTTCAGTGATATCTGAATTCATCCCACTGACTCCAATCACAGTTGTGGGACCAGGCTACCCTGAGCAAAATGCTTTACCCAACTTAGCTTATACAGTTGCCTTAGGAGAGAGGAATTGCCCTCATCATATTCTGTTTTCTTCTCGAATATTGTCCTTATTTGTGAGCTATTGTGGTATAGCTCACGAGCCATAATATACTCCTTTGAAGTATTTTATGGTACTCTCAATGCTATACACTCATCACCACAGATTTAGAGTATTTCATCAACCCAGAAAGAAGCCCATTAGCAATTATTCCCTCTGGATCACAGAGTTTTGCATTTTAATTAATGCCCTCTCCCTCTCAGAAATTAAACTGAGTTATATCATAAGTGTGACCTTCTACTATTTCAAATATTGTTCCAAGGCAGTCTCATCTTGCTCACTGGATGCCCAGCATTTCTTTTTGTTTTTGGTTCAATATTTATTTATCTTTTCTCCTGAGTTATTTGTTAATTTTCCCATTGCCAGATTGAGTCAACTTGTTTCCTTTGTGTCTCGATCATTCATCTTGAAACAGATGTCATTTTTCTGGATAGTAGAAATCTGTCCTCTTAGAATCAATAATACCCAGTCCCTAGTGGCTTTGTTAAAGCCTCGGCCATCATTATTTTAATTTCCTGCCCCATGACTGGTAGGTCTCGTTTACTGACATTATTACTCTGTGGGAATAGAGGATAATTGACTTCCCAGGCACGATTCTAAACAGTTGTTAAATGCCCAGTTATACAGTTATGATTTTTCCCAAGCAAAAGCAAAGCAAAACAGAGATAGATGACAGAAGATAAGTAAAAGAGGAAGAGAAAAATAGAGCAAATTCCAGTCATATTCCATTATAGACAGGAATGAAATATTTTACTGTTTATTTTATACATATAAAAACTGTTCACAAATTTGACCCCAAGAGAAGATATTAAACTTCTATTTTGGGGAGGTCAATGACTGGATATCTGGCTATTATTTTGGTGATAGGTGTTTACCCCTGACATGAATGTGTCATATTCCATTTGAACTTAATTAAAATATCTTCTTAAATTAAAACCAATGAATTTAATTAATTAATTTTGTGTGTGGTTCTGGGGATTGAACTTGGTTTGCTGCTTATGAAGCACCCACCCTGTCGCTGAGCTATATCCCCAGCCAAGGCCCTGAATTTTGATTCCATTTGTAGGGTTTCTGCATTCTGTAATTTGGTGTTTATTTTCTTCTATCTTCCCAGTTCCTGTAACTGTTGCTCACTGCTTTTATTTTATTCCAGATAAACAAGTTTTATTTATTCCGTCATACCTTTCGCAGACTTGCTAACTATATAACATTTTTCTTTACGGTGAGATGTTGCAACAAAACAAAATTTTGGAAGATATCAGAAAGACTTCAGTTAAGAAAGGCTTATAAGGGCTGGAGAGGTGGCTCAGAGAGTTAGAGCACTGGCTGTTTTTCCAGAGGATCCAGGTTCAATTCCCAGTATCCACATGGCTGCTCACAACTGTCTGCAGCTCAGGTTCCAGAGGATACAACTCCCTCACAGCAGTACATGTGTAGGACAAACACAAATGTACATAAAAATAAATAATGAGTAAATTAAAAATAAATGCCTATAACTTTTCATAATCCTAATTTTCACATACCTCTTAAGTTTTCGGATACACTCATTGATGTCTAAAAACAATAAAACTATGGATAGTCTACTCTAATATAAACTGTAACAATCCAGACATCAAAGATATTGCCAGCTGTTCTTATTAATATGTGTCTTAATAAATCCTTATTCCTTGGGAATTTCATGAGTCTTAACTTTTATTCTAATTTAATGTTTAGAGTATATCTAGAACAATTCTAATTAATGTAGTCTAATGTATTCTAAACAATAGATTTCTTTTCTTCCTTATACTGTATTTAATCATTTTATTATAGTGATAATAAGGTGTTCCATCTGAAACCTTTAGTAATAACAGCTTACATTTCTAGGAAAGAGACTGATGGCAATGGTAGATGATGCTTTAGAGATAAAATTGTCTTATAGCGAAATAAATGTTATTTTGATACAAATAGAGATAACTATCATATTCCATCTGGCTGATGGATTATGATGTGTTTTTCTATGAAATGTTATTAGGCCGTTGAATTTATTATGTACAGAACACATACTCGTGAACCCAGCATACATAATTTTATCTTAAGATGTTGTTTAGTTTGCCATCAATTTACAATGCGTATAAAAGAGTCATTATCTTCTGATGTTTGTATAATAAAACCTTTTAGTCTAATTGACACATACTCAAAAATATACTTGCAATAACATTTGGACACAATATCACGGCATTTTAAGAATCCATTTAAATAACCAGAAATCCTTTTTAAAAAATAACCTCCAGCTAGTGGATTACAAGTCAGAATTGCACTGTTAATAATGAGCATTATCTCTGGTCTTTCACACTCTTATTCTTCTGGGCAGTCAGTGAAACTCTTCATACATGGGTTACTGTCAGAACAGGACTATGATGAAGATAAACAATAATTTAAACAGGACTGTTCTGGATTTCAGTTCTTAATACTACGATTTTTATCATCTGAAACAAATCAGCTTATTTTAAAATTTATCAAAATATTACAAAAATATGAACAGTTCAAATAGTTAAAAGCCTGTCTAAGTTTGATAGTTTTCTTAGGACCTTTATCATAATTGCACATGTACAACCAAACAGATAGCATCCTGAGAGGGCTGGAGGAAAGAGTCAGAAATGAGTACCAAGAAGAACAAGAGAACTAGGACGGGGTAACCCTAGAAGGTAGGCTAAGAGAGAATGTGTGACCTGGAAAATTGATACATGGATTAAATCAAAAACACTCCTAACCAATTAGAAACCCATGGATAACAGAAAGGAGCCAAGCTCCTAAAAAGATTTAACATCCTATTGCAATCTGAAAATCGCTGTGAAGTCATCTATGAATCTTTACATTTGACTCCACAGTTCCCTGGCTTAAGAATAAGTGTAAGGTTGTAACCTGTTGTCAACTAAAATCCCACACATGACTTCATTTCAATTCACCAAATAACTTGTATGAGCATTTAGGTTGAATAGTGCTCATTGATTAAGATAGTACATATAGTGTTATCTAGTTACATTATAGTGCTATCTAAGAAAGAGACTTGAGAAACATTCAGCTTGACAGTATTCAATAGTTTTATTCATGGGTTTATTTTGTAAGCTTGTTCATAATTTCTAAACAGGTAAATCCCCTTCAGAAAACATACTTTTTGATGACATAACAGTGTAACATTCATTCAGTGTGTATATGAAGAATCCATGCACATTTAAATATATAATTTTATTAACATATTTAGGCATGCTTTCTGTGCATATGTATTAAAGACTGAGGTTTTATTGTTCCTACCAAGGAGTCCTACCACAACCATGAAGCTACTGCCATATGAAATAATACTAGGTTGAGCATACAATTTTCTATGGAGGAGTTATCTATTCCATAACTCTGTCAGAGATCAGGACCACTGTCCTGTTATTTTTTTTTTATAAGGCAATGGGCTATACTAAAAGTAGCACACTGTACTTGAGTTATTTTTGGATTAAAAAAAGGTTAAAAATGTCCACAGCTGTCATTTGACATCAAGTGGTCATTGTAAAATTTAGAATGTCTACATCTACTGGGGCCGGAGTAATAATGAGATAATAATAAAAGTTAAAGACATAGAAGTTAGAACCATTCAAAATGTTAAGCATTTTTTTCAATATGGCTGGATATCGAGGCTAGGCTAGCAGTCCTAGTATTTGGAGGCAGGATGGATAATCTGAGACCAGGGATTTGAGACTAGCCTTAGCAAAACAGAAAGTTCCTTTCACATTACCAACCAAGTGATAGTAATCCAATGACCTAGCAAAACACAGGTCCATAAAAAAATCCATATCATTGTTTTGGCCAGATAAACCATGTGGAGGTCCCCTCTGTCATCAACAGATAAAATGACAAAACATGATATAGCTATATGGTTGAATATTATTCTCAATGAAATAAAATAGTAGTAAGTGTTCCAGAATGGGTAAATTTTCAAATACTGTTTGGTTTCAACGAGATCTATCAAACAAGACCATATCTATGCTACTATTATGCTACTTTATGCTACTATTTATATGACATGTGCAGCACATGTGCAGCATGTATTTCTATGACATGTGCACACATGTGTAGCATGTATTTGTATGACATGTGCAGCACAGCTTCTAGGTACAGCATAGTAAACAGGGGTTGGGATATTGTGAGGCAGGGAAAAAAAATCTAGACATGATGTTGGTTTGGATGGACTCAAAAAGCCCCTGATTATCCTGGCAATTTTACAACTATTAAATATATTTAATATACTCAAATATGGGAATTATTTATGCAGATCATTGCACTAAAGCCACTCAGTAAAATACAAAAGAATGTGTTTTCAAGAGACATATTTAAATAATTCTGATATTTTCTAAAGGCAAGTTTCAATATGCATGCTTTATATGTAGTATGTAGATTTCTTATCCATTCCTTGAGATTGCATGTTTATCAAGTAATTTACAACTTTTATTTTATTTCGTACATACCTTTTTCCTGCTGTAGAGGCCGTGATGTCAGGTAGACTAGAAAACAATCTCGATATCACTACTAACCTCACCACTACTAACCTGGAAAGTAAGGACGATTATAAATATTGAATGAAATTACTATGACATATGAACCTGTGCATTTATATGTGATTATGTATGCATGTATGCAGATATATGGAATTACATATTACATAAAAGTTCAAAATAAATATGCACTTACTAAATTGTATCTTTTATTAATGGCTCTATATTTGGCTGGTAGAAGTGAATAAATATGAAGTTTATAAGAAACAACTTTTTAAAATATAAATTAGTTAAAACTCTTCGTTTATTACGCTAGTGATTACAATTCTCCTACTGCTATTTTGACCTATGGAAGAAGGAACCTCAATTCCAGTCTTTTCTCCCAGAACTATATTCTCTACCTTACCCACATCTGAACCCTCCTGTTTCTACCCTTCCTTCCTACGTACACCTGCAAAATCTATAATCCTCCCTCTTTCCAGGGAGATCCATGTGTCTTCCCTTGAGCCCTACTTGGAATTATAGCCTCTGGGTCTGTGAATTGTATCATTATTCCAGGGCAATTACTTTTTAAAGTCATTGACAACTGTATTTTCAATAAGTTTAGGACTACATGCTTTATTGCTTACAGTTTATCTGCCTCTTTCCTCCTCTCCTCTTTGTTTCTTTATACTTTTTAAAAAATTTTTTTCTTAATGGTTTGACCTTACATATGTATATATGTATATATGGAGAGAGAGAGAGAGAAAGAGAGAGAGAGGATGATGATGATAGAAAAATGGGAAGTTAGATAATAAATAATAAACACAGTACAAATATAGTGTTCTATGCACAATATATAACAAAATGGATATAAATATAAACATATATGTACACGACTTAACCAAGGAGATTATGGTATTTACAAACTCATAAACAACTTGGTATAAAACTATCATGAACTTCAATATCTAAATGATACCAAAAATAGTTTCTAGTTACACTTAATATTTCCCATAGTCTATAATTTTGCATCAAATTCTGGATGAGAAACTACAGGCTGCTAGCTTGACTGGTGCTCAACATTGTGAGCCATGGTATGGACATGGTTTTGTCCCTGGGTTGCTGGGCTTGCTGTGTTTCTAAATACAGAACCACACCTTTTCAGCATGAGGCATAAATCTAAAAGGATGAGCTGGAGGTTAGTCCATAAAGAGCATACATTTAACAGAATGTTTCCTCTGTTGTGTTATTTTAAGAAATTACTTTTCCTATTATAAGAAAATACTTTGTTAATATCTTTCTGAGTTTATATGAAAGTAGTTCTTGTTGAATATGGAGTTGATTCTCAGGGAACATGCTATCAACTCCTTTGCTATTAATTTTGAAGATGTGTTCTACATTTTGGAGAACAATTCTACAGGAAAATAATTTGTATTTGTGGCTTAGCATTGATTCTTCGGAGTGTTGAAACCAATAAAATTATATTAATGCAATAAGAAATCATGTAAACAGCAGTATTTTATTACCTTTTGAAAAATACTACAATAGGATGATTCTAATGGCACATTTGTGTTTCATTAATGAGACAAAACAAGGCAGATATGGCAAATGAAAAGTCTTCCTTTACACTCTAGAATGTATTTTGTATTGAAGAAGTAAGACAGGGTGGCCGGAATGAGTTCTCTTTTCATCCATAAGTCATGTATCTTCTTTTAGTACCTCTAAACACACAATTCAGAGACCATACACAATAGACTGAATATCCTTTAAAAATACAAAATCGAGGAGTCTTGAAAATTAAATATGAATGGCCTATTAAACTTACCTATTTTTGCTAGTTAAACGTTACTTAGTAAACCATATCACTATGGTTTTCAGATAAACCATTGTATGTAGAAGTAGATTTAACCATTTGTCTGCTGCCTTTTTGTGTTAGTATGATGACTTTTCCTTTAGCATTTAACTTATTAATCTGATCTGGTCTTCCTTTAGCCACTGGTTTCAGAGTTTCTTCAATTAGCATAGGGGGGCCAGGGTTTAGAATGTTATGGTGTAGGGCAGATAGATATGGTCAAACAAGAGTATATAATACAATTCTTTGCATTACAGTCAAGGACACAGTGAGTAGGGCAGGAACCATGCAAATTTTGAAGGTGGGTAATGGGAAAGAGATGAAATGCAGAGAGCTTTGCAAAAGCCAGCGTGCAGCCAAAAACAACAGCAGGTATGGCCATATGGCAGTCAAATTAGAAAAGGCATTCTTTCCACACAGATTCCAGAGGATAGTAAAGTACCGACAGCAGGCATGGGGTGATGATTTACTCAGTGCATGTTGAGTTTCAGACTGCCTCTTCCCCTGTTCACTTAAAAAGGGAATTTAAATAATTTTAAATAAATAGATAGTGAAGAATTTTCTTAAAGGCTAAAAATAACATCTCACTTGTCTTCCACATCTAGAAAAGACTGTTAGCCAAATTCATATTTAAAAATAAAGCATTTGCTAGCTGGTATTTCACAAAAAAATCAAGCTTGATAAAGAAAAAGTTAATGTCGTTATGCTATTTAAACAAAATATGTGAAGATATTAAAGTTTTATACCAACTTTAATTGAACAAAATCACTGATAATATAATTAAAATTATCTATTACGTCTAAAAGAATATTTTCTTTTAGAAAATATTTTCTGGAAAAACTTGAAGTGTATTTTTCGTATGATTAAAATTATTTGCTGAAAAGGGTGCTTTAGCTCTTAGATGACCTCTCTAAAAATGTTTTGGGCTATAAATGTATTATCCTATTACTAATTATTCTCAAATGCATTATTAGTGTTGGATTGTATTGATATAATTTAAATAATCTAATTTAATATGGAAAAATGTATTTGCTTTGTTCTTTATTGCTTTTAGCCTAAAGGGAAATCTAGTTTGAAAGACCCTATAGATACTGATTGAAATTTCCATACTTATTCAAACCATTCACACACAGAGTTTCTTTAAAGGGTGACAAGCTCACACTCAGTGAGAATGATGAGAGTGATTCTATGTGAAAAGAGACCTCTCTTCCTTATGCCTGTTCATAGGGAGCACTACACCCTTCTTCCATGATAAATATTTAAATACCATAGCAAATGGATAATTAAATATATGGCTAGTAATTTAAGCTGTAATTGCTTTCATAACAATATTTTTCAAGCAGAATTCTTGTATATATTTAAACAATAATAAACTATCTAGTCTAAATAGAAATTATGGACTGGTATTCAGTCTTTGAATGGTGTATCTACCTCACTGCTACTGAAATCAGTTTATATGGATTTAAAGTAAAAGAAGATAGCCAGGTGCTTAAAGATTGGTTTTGGTGACAAATTTTTTGCTTAAAAATATAGCTATCAACTATTTTAGAAGAATTTTAAAGTTACAAACTGTAGAAAACGGCAAACAAATCATAATCACTGCCTTTATCACTCTAGTGAAAACTTTTTAGTGTTTTGGTATAATTTCAGTAATTATTAAGTAAAACATACAGCTAAAGCTTTAGGGTTGCACACTCTGGTGTCTTCACTCTCCTCTATGGGACAATCCGTAATAGCATGAGTTTGTGAGTTTTTCTTTACACTGAAACAATATATATATATATATATATATATATAATTTAAATTTATACTTTATATATAATTTATTTATTTTCATGGAAATAATTAAGTATGTGCATTTATATATTATTTTATTTATTAAATATGTATATACATTTAATAAAGAGGTGATAATGTTTGATATGACCTTTTAACAACAACCACTCCTACTTTCTTTCCTTCTTCTTCATTCTCCTCCTTCTCTCCCTCCTCTTTGTTACCTTCTCCCTCCTACTGTTCCTCCTCTTCCTCTTCTTCCTCGCACTCCTCCCTTTCTCCTCTTTGCTCCCTTCTTTATGGTTCTGTCAACTGAATTCAGAGCCTCATAGGTCATTGAGCTCTATCCGTAACCCTCAATATATAAATGTATCCCATTAGCAAACATAGACCTACTCTATTTTACAACTTATTTTATCAGATGAAAGACAATAGTTTATTTATCAGTTCAATATTAAAGTGATATGTGAAATCCTTCCACGACAATGTTCTGGTGTTCCATCACTCTTTTCATAACAGTATTATAATAAGCCTCATGTTCAAACGCTTTGAACACAAGTTTAGTGCATATAAGAAAAAGCATTGAGTATTTACCAGTGGAAATGCTCTGGTTTTAATTATGCCTCAAATATTGCAAAGTGGCAAATTATTCAAGATATTATTCTTAACATCAAATAATTTGTTCACTATTTGCATTAATCTTTCTCATAACAAGTCACTTTCACTTTGTCTTTCTGTCACTGTGAAGAATGGAAATGTAATTTCCCAGAGGCTTTAAGAACTGGAGGAGTACTAAATGTGCCTGAAATTAAGTGATTAATAATTTACTTTTTAGGTCATGAATCAACTTCTTCAGATGCTAAGGACCACTTGCAACTCCAGAAGCAAGAGCAGTAACATGCTCTTTTTAAGGCTTCAGAACCCTCAAAGGTTGGCTGCCCAACCTAATTAAACTTCAATCTTCTGATACCAAATTTATTTCTTCCTTGTACTGAATTTCCTCAGATCTTCCTGACAGAAAAATGTCACTTTGCCTGACAGCTGATAGACAGGTTATGTAGCACTGTAATTGGAGAGAAAAGGATAGCTTAAAGCTACTGGCTTTAATGGCTGTATGTATGGCTTTTCCTTTTTTCCTCTAAGGTTTCAGTGACAGACACAAAAGGCCTTAGCAAATAGGCCTGATGCCATTTTTCCCTGCTTTCTCCAGGGGTAATTATCTTACTCCATCAACAGTGCTGTCAGAAATCGGGCACATAATTCAGCATTTAAATGAACAAGCAATGTAATATTTCCTGTCTCCCAGTGGAATACTGTGCCATTCCCATTCTTCTCTGTCACCTGCTCACTCTTGATATATGTCCTGGACCCAGTCTTTGAATGGCTTCTCTCCCTTGTGTTTCACTGCAGATGTTGGCTTCGCCTTGACACCTACTTCATTTGGAGTTTTATAGGACCAGCGACCTTGATAATTATGGTGAGAACTCCTAATTAACTATGCACTTCCCAGGTCAAGAAATAAGATTTCCACCATCCATGTTCAAGCTATCTTAAATTTACATAGGTTAATTTGGGGGAAAGCATGTACTTATATGACCCTACATAACTCAAGCAATTAGACACTCATTATAGTCTACTTTTATGATGTAAAGTAGTTCATCAAAACTGTTGGAAAAGGAAAGTAAGCATTTGCAAAAGTAAATGGCTACTCAAGAATCCAGTCCAATGTAGTCCAATGTAGCCCACACAGCTGCGTAGACAAATGAACCATGATGGCTTTTCACTGTGACAACAGCAAGTCTTCATTACTTTCTTTTGAAATAATTAGAACTGAAAAATAAACAGGAATTAGAAATATGGGTGAACACCTAGCTGTTACTTACACTATTCGTTTATTTATCCATTCATGTAAGCTCTCAAGACTTTAATGAATATGGCACAACTGAAATCAGAATGTGTTTAGGGATCGTGCCTCCTTTTACAGTTTTAGTTGAAGAATGCCTTTATTTCCCACGTCATGTGTCCTAATTTAAATGACTCTGTTAGTATCATTGTTACCATTAAAAACCTAGGGCCCACAAGATGGTTCGGGAGGTAGGAGTGCTTGTCACTAAGTTTGAGCAACTGAATGATATCGCCGGCACCCACAGAGGGGAAAAGGAAAGACACTACAAGTTATCCACTGATCTCTACACACACACCATGGCATGCACCTCCCATGACCACCCACCCACAGATAATGAAATATAACAAATATGTACAACGCCAGCGCACAGTTTTGGAATAGAGTGGTAACCCCTTAGCTCTAAATAAAATGTATTCAGAGCTTTCTTACCAGAAACCAGATTTATTTTGAAAGGAAAAAATGTTTCAGATTTGAAAATGACACTATGGCCCATGTACTACTACCATAGTAGTGTGTGGGCCTACACATGTGGATATATGTGTGTAGACATACGTAAATATGTACATGCCTGTGTATATACACACACATGTCATGGGAAAAGCCTGGTGTCTAAATTCAGTCTCATTGACCATTAATCAGATATGTGAAAGACTAGAGTCATTTTATAACCAATCATCATTGCAGAAAGAAATAAAAGGACAGAAAAATAAAGTCAAAGACAGCAGAATAATGACTGTGGACAAACTTTCATCAATACGAACCAGACTTTCCCACTAACTGATTGCATTCAGTTCACATTAAGCTTTTTTAACCACTCCATGTTGCTTGTTTTGCTTAGCTTTCTTCACCGTTTGATTTTCATGTCTGAGACTCGAAGGTCATTGACAAAGAACTTCGAGGCTGTTTTAGAGGGAGAATGTCAGGGGAGCATATTTGTTGAACTTTCCTGATCGGTATCAGTCCCCAGGTGTAGACTGTAGAAGCCAGTCCCCCGGTTCAAGTGTCATTCAGCCTACGGTTTGCTTTAGAGCAGTGGTTCTCCACATGTGAGTCACAACCCCTTAGGCAAACCTTTATCTCCAAGATTATTTACATTACCATTCATAACAGCAACAAAATTGCCGTCATGAAGTAACAGTGAAAACATTTTTATGGTTGAGCTTCACACAGTATGAGAAACGGTGTTATAGAATGCAGCATTAGGAAGGTTGAGAACCACTGCTTTATCAGGTTCATGTAAGGCATATAGGTAATGTCTCTTAGACTTTTAAATTATAGACATGTTATCTGTTTTAGTGGCATAACAGTGCCACAAGAGACCATCTGCTTACAACTCAGTTTATTGTGGCATCAGCATTCAGCCAGCATTTTCTAATCCATTTTTCTTAGGCATTCAAAATATACTGAGGTTGTGATTTGTATTTGCAGCCTGGTATGGTAGTATATGTCTGTAATCCCCAGAATTAGGTAGTTAGAAGTAGAAGTGCAAGGCTAGCCTGCTCTACATAGTGAGCTGGGCCTACATAATGAGACTGCTATAAACAAACAAACAAACAAATAAATGTTTTTACATGTCAATAATTTAGCATCTGAAAAAGTGCATCTCTGAAACCTGAAATAGAGAATATCTATAGATAATCAATCTAGATATATGTCCATGGAATGTCAACGTAGTAGCTCTCTTAGAAAAATTCCTGTATTTGGGGATTTGGTTTTCTTAATCATGCAGTGAGTGGGCTTTGAGTTATTACAAAATTTCAGCAGCTTTCTTCTAAATTACCACTGATTTTGTATTTAGTGCAGATTTGGCAAAGCCACATTTTGTAACTCTGTGGTATCACAATCCGCAAAGCTGGCTTCTTGCCTTTGCTAAAGCATTAGACAGTCACCAGTGATCCAGTTTCTCTAAGAGTCTACCGAGAGAACTAATTTCCCAGAACAATTCATGTGTTAAAGGGAATGGCCATGCTGTTTTTCACTACTCTGGTTATCTACAAAACACTACCTTTTTTTATTTCAGCTGAATGTAATCTTCCTCGGGATTGCTTTATACAAAATGTTTCACCATACTGCCATACTGAAACCTGAATCAGGCTGTCTTGATAATATCAAGTAAGTGATTCTTCGTTTTGTTTTTATAGATTGTACCTTAAAATAGTTTATAGTTTTTATTGTCAAAAATTACATGACGAAATGATGTCAAAGTTCAGTGTATTGGTTTTGTTGAGAAAGATAATTAATTGATAGTTGAGGTAAATTGACTTGCTTAAAATCAATGTAACGAAGCCCTCTCTCCAAAGCTACTTTTCCCTATAATCAGTAATTTATAAATGTGCTCTCTTCACAAGCGCAGGTTGAGTACGTCTTTTCCAGAATGCCCAGGTCAAAAACATACATTCACTATGTCTTTTAAAGAAGTGCACCATTTCTAAGTGAAAACAGACACTGCTTTGTAGTGCAGTGAACATATAAGATCTCTCACACCATACTCCATTCCTCAGAGATAAGGTGCCTGCAAAGGGACCTGAAGTGATGGTTCCCACAGCGATGACTCCTGCAGTGATCATACCTGCCATGATGGTTGCTATAGTGATGGTACCCATGATGGTACCTGCAACTATGGCTTCTGCAGTGATGGTTGCTACAGTGATGGTTGCTACAGGGATGATGGTGCCTGACATGATGGTACCTGTAGTGATGGGTGCTGCCATGATGGTACCTACAATTGCTTCTGTTAAAAGATGAGAATTGATAGTACTTGGAGTTACACTTCTGGAAAAACCACCCTGAAATACTGATTCTGAGTATTCATGAGGCAGTTGCTCATAGCTGTGCTAAGATTCTTCTGAGAAAGAAGGTATGCTTTCCCTACTCTTCACAAGCACAGGTTGAGTATGTCTTTTCCAGAATGCCCAGGTCAAAAACAGTTTATATATTTTTAAGTATTTCAGATTTGAGAATGTTTATACAGAGTTCATCTATAGTTTGACAGTTGAGAGTTCCTAGTCAGAAAACTGAAACCTGAAGTGGTCTAAAGTCTAGAGATGAAAAATCTGAAACTTTTGATCATTACATTTGGATTTCAGAGCATACTAGATTTGGACTTTCCTCCAGTGATTTTGAGCCTTTTTTTTTTTTTAAAATAAAAATATATGTCCTAATTTACCTACCTTTGAAACACATTTTTCCTAGGAGATATATCTCCCCAGAACACTTTCTTCTCAATAATTCTTTCACTTTAAAATATATTTATTATAATTGTTTACATTTTAGTTTTCAGAGGAGCATAAGTATAAAGAGCTATGAAAATATTCATACCTCACATTAACCTGCAAAGAAGATACAGGAGAAAGGCTAAATTTCGTTTTCTGAAAAGTCTCTGAATTTCTTGTTATGTGCAAATTATATTTTAATTTACTTAATGGTCTTGATATTAACATTGAGATGCACATTAGTGCGTCTCACTCCCTTATCCACACCTATGCTAAATTGCATTTTCATGTGGCTTGCCTGTGTTGTGTGTCAACTTGAACGAAGGATTCTATTTAAATGGTTGTGCATTCAAGATTTTTAAGGGGTTACATGTAACTTCCATGTGCTCCTCACGTCCTTCTTCAGTCATGTCAGGTGGTAGTCATGTCTCTCATGGACCACCTTTCTATATCTGGTGCTAGACACAGTTGCCATGACTGGCCTTTCAGAGTATCACAGTCTATTGAGATATTATTGACGGCAATTATTGACATTTAACAGTTAGTTTTTGGTGAACCATCATATACTTTACTCAGACCACTATTTTTTATGTTCCCACACTTTTTATCTTATACTGTAAACATCAGCTAGGTAATTTTTAATGTGCCATTTGGCAAATAAAAATAAAACTTGGTTTTATTTCAACATCTAAACGGCTAAAAAAAATCAATGGAATCTTTAATTTTAAAGTGGATTTAGAAACCTTTGGTGCTTTGTAACATTTCTTTAGCTTTATAACTTCTTTTTAGTACTGACTGTCATATACTGTAAAATATACTTTTCTAGGTAGTTTCGATAGAAAGTATTGTTTAGAAGAACAGTTAAGCACATCCAAGCCAATGTTTATATTTAATGGCATTGTTCCCATTAAGTTTTATAATAGAAAGCAAAATGAAATTACACATCAGAATACCTTGATTTGCGTTCTATCTAAACTGCTTACTGGGTTAAATTCTTTGGAGTGTATCTAACTTTGCTGAGTCATGACACCCTCCTTGCAATTGTATAGTGAATGGTGACTCATTCCTGACCATCAGATGTGCATAGGAATGTAAAGCCTTTGATGATGTCCTCTCAGACCTCGATAACAGAAGACTAACTGTTAAAATGTTGTGGTGGTTGACTTGAAAATAGAGCTATGATTATGGCTCTGCAATAGTTCAAGAACAGAAGAAAGGAAATAGGGAGTCATTATGACTTAGCAACTGAGGAATTCCCAGAAATCACATCAGAGCAATGATGGAACCCTTCAGCACCTTACAGTTTAGAAAGAACTTTCTTCTACTGTGCTAATAGAAGCCAGGAAGACTACACTTTGTCCACTATCACAGAATGGAGGAAATGACATGTGGCATAATGTCACGTGCTGATGGAAACAAAATAGGCTAATACAGTGAGGGATTTTAATCCACACTTCTACAAAGAAAGATGCTCTTTTACAGAGTATGAGACTACATGGGAGAAAAATAAATCCTCAAGAAAAATTTTTTTAGCATTAATAAATATCTGGAAGAAAATTCATTTAAAATACAGGTGTAGAAAACATCTTTCTTTCATTAGCACTAATCCTAAGACATTTTGTGTGTCTACTGCAAATCTAAAGTACCCTTGGAAACTGGAAAGTTTGTTTTGTGACAAAGAACCATTGTGTCTCAAGCACACATGCATTTAATCATATCAAAACTTCAAAATATATTACTGAAGTTCTTAATAATAAAGCATGTTTGACCATTTTCAATTGCCCCTATGTTCTATTTTACATGTTTAATCACGTTTCATAAGAACCACAACATATAGGTATTTTCATTCCTATTCCTCTCTCAGTTAGTAAAATCCAAGAAGCAATTACCAGATTATCACATTGAAGAGTTGTTAAGCATGTTAGCTTTGTTTTTAATCTCTTTCTAATGCACTTGTTTTCTCAATAAAGTTCGGTCTTCCTATGTTTATGCACATTCTTAGATTTTTACTTTCTTATTTGGTACCATAAATCTGGATGCTTTGGTTAGAATATTTATTCCATTTACATTTAATGTGACTATTGATGTCATGGGTTCATTATATTAGTCTCAGCTTGTTGTATTTTGTGCACTTTACACTGTTCTTCCTTTCATCCTCTGTTCGATTAACAATATTATTTTGCATCCCATTGTATCTTTCATATTGGCATTTTAGCTAATCACTATACTTTTTATTACTTCTTCTGGAAACTGCAACAGAAATCGCTAAATTAATATAGTTTTATTTGTAATAGAAATGACTTTTCACACGTTGGTTATAGTTTTATGATACCTCATTTAGCTTCGGGAAGTGACTACGCTACCAGCACTCACTCAGCTTTCCTTGAATCCTTGAATAAAACATACACACACAGTTTGTTCCTTTTCAACATGCCTTTGGACAAAATTGCTGGGTGTTACTATCTCCCACCTGCCCTAAACTTCAGTGGCTAGTCCTACCTAGTCCCTGATTAACATTCACAACCAGCTGCCTGTAGTAGTAGCCACAGGCTTCAGCTGCTCCCAATACCATGGCTGCTGGCTTCTTCTTCATTCAAAGCATGGCAAAAACCTCTTCCTCTCCTTCCTTGCATCTGCCTTTTCTTCCAGGGGCCAGGGAGTCCCACCTGTACCTTCCACCCAGCAATTGACCCAAGGCTTTCTTTACTGACAGATCAAGAACCAATTCGTGAAGAGGATCTTAGCTTCAGAACCGCTCCCAATGGTTCACTTTACACACACACACACACACACACACACACACACACACACACACACACGCACACACGCACGCACGCACACACGCATTGTGTTGAATATGTATTTCCTCCTCATTTTATCTTACACCCACCATTTCTTTAAATCACTACTGTCTTTTGCAGACTCTCAGTGACGGTTCCATTAATTTGTTTCTTCTTTTATCATACTGTTTTTTGGTTCCTTAGTTACCATCTAGAGAGAGAGGGGTCTTGAAAAATGTTAGTTCAACTATGTAAAGTAACAGTTAGATTAAGATTCTTCAAAGTGTCCTAATATTTTTTTATTTTTTAAGATATTTATTTTTATTTATTTATTTATTTATTTATTTATTTATTTATTTATTTATTTATTATGTACACTGTAGCTGTCTTCAGACACACCAGAAGAAGGCATCAGATATCATTACAGATGGCTGTGAGCTAACATGTGGTTGCTGGGATTTGAACTCGGGACCTCTGGAAGAGCAGTCAGTGCTCTTAGCCACTGAGCCATCTCTCCAGCCCGTGTCCCAATATTTTTAACTTAACTCCAAACTCCTGGTCCAAGCTGTTTAAGCCTTCATGATTTTGCCCAGCTTCTCTGACTACTTTCCTTCATTATAATGAGCCCACCAGTCCCCTTTAGGCATGGGCTCCCCCACCACCACCACCAAGTTTTATCTCTGCTTACTTTCTTCTCTTTGCTCCATACTTGGCGACTAATATTACCACATATAATTTAAATATTATTTTCCCATTCAAAAGGTACCTTGCATTTCAAAGTAACCCCATGGTCCTCATAATAAGCTTCTTTAAGACTAGTGAAGAACACTTATTTGTATCATTTATTACAGTATTAATAATATACTATGAAAAAAAAGGATAGCATGGAATAATGTAGTTCACCTACTAACAGCGAAAATGAAGGATGCTAATTCTCGGGCTTACTTGGAAAGTATTTAGCTTAAATAGTACACATCTACTTGCTTATTACTTCTCATTTAGCTCTTCGTCAAAATAAGTGGTTACAATAAAGAAGTAATTTCAATTGTTTGAATTTTCTGGTTGATTTCTTACTGTATTTGGAGGCCACTGTAATCATAGTGAAAGTCTAATATTAAAAGCAGTTTAATATATATAGTCTATCTTGAATTTTTGTCAGTCCAAATTAATTTGTGGTATGACTGAAAAGGCTTAATATTTGAGGAGTCTTTAGAATTCTCAATGACTTCCTTCAAAATAAAAATTGACAGTTTCTTTAATTACCGATTTCCTATTATAAAAAAGTTTTAAAATGTTTTTATTAAGTAACCACTAGTTATTTTGAAGAATAAACATAAATAATAAATGTTTTGTGTTTCTTTGGAGGAAATAAGGAAATTAGCCTTACTTTGTCTTTTCCGTATCTATTGCTTTCCTTTTTTCTATGAACAGGTTTCTGTATGCAAGCCTCTGACTCGACCCATTCCTAGTTTGTTTAAGTCATCCAACTAAGTGCTAAGGGGATTCATTTAGTTTTCCTTCCTTCATCCCTAGTTGTGGGTATTAATAAACTATAGTAACGACCCAACTGTCAATCTAGTTTAGATGCATGTCCTCAGTCCTAGAATGGTTGGCTATATGTCCTTGTTGAGTTAGTCCAACCATTTGTAATCAGTTTTTTTTCCCTAATTCAAAAATAAATACATCAATTTTATAAACTTTTGCATAATTAATGGTAGCCTTCTGTGCAAAACACCACCTCATATATTTGATACAATGTAGTCGTCCCACAACTACCAGTCAATGTTCTGAGAGGTGAGACAGGGAAGAGAGAAGAATGGGGCCAAGACAAAATCGTGATCAAGGTTCAACTTTATTGCAACGGCAAAAACCACAAACCAAACCCCTAGATGTGACTGATGACATAAATCACCTCATGCCAGCAGCCAATGGCATAGGTCTGCACAGTTCTCTCTTAAAGGAAGACGAAACTGAGATCAGGCCAAAAGTGGAACTCCCAACTCAACTTGGGCGGAGAAATTCCACCAAGTGCTGTGACAGCAAAAATAGCTGATTCGGCAACTCCTGCTACTCGGGTCAGGGCAGGGCCTCCACAGTGCAATTGTGGAATATTATGGTTTAAAAAAAAAGCAAACTTGGCGATGAGGTCTCACCTGGGTTAAATGCAAACTGATGGACTCATGTGATCCTGGGGCTCGGTCTCCTGAGATGCTCCAACTGCAGACTTGCACTGCCACGTCTGTCCTGTTTTGATTACTTAATGTAATCAACTCTGGGTGGAAAAACGCTGCCGCTTCCTCTGAGTCTTTGAATTTTCCACAGTGAAGCTGTGCTTAGTTTCTATCAAAATCTCATTAGAATTTGTGTGGCTTCCTTCACCATATGGTGTCATTAAAATCATGCATCATATGATCCTCTTTTTAAAAGACAAACTTAGCCTTTTAGGGGAAAAAAAAAGATTCCATGGGTGAAATGCTCATTTGATTAATACATAACAAGTTCTGTTGTTCTAAAGGGTAAAAGCAATGTGTCCTTGTTGAGCTTTCACACCTCTCATGTGTAAAAGAGCCTAAGAAAGTCTCTGAAAACCCCAGGGCAAACAGAAAACGGCTAACAGTATCTGCAATAAGTGTAGTTTCTAGAATGGTAAACTTTATTTGAGTAATATGTTTATAAACGTTGATAGAAATAATTAAGTCATAATTATATTCAGCTTGATCAGTAGTCTATTACTATTTTATGGAGCCAAGAGTGAGTACATTCAATAAAAAGGAAGGGAAATTGCCATAAGCTTGAAAAATAAAACAATTTCACAGGAAGATTTCAATGCTTTTATTTTCCTTCGTATATATATATATGTGTATATATATACATATATATACATATATATATAGAAAATATAGAGCCTACTTGTCAAAATTATCTCATTTTTATACAACTGTCACAGCAATAATATGAAGACTCTAAACTTTATGAGAGCAGAAATCTATTACAGAGTCACAGTTAATACAAATGTTCATAACCTTCATATTTTCTGAGTGAAATATTTTGGGATATCCTCTCTCTCTCTCTCTCTCTCTCTCTCTCTCTCACTCTCTCTCTCTCTCTCTCTCTCTCAGCATGATCACAATCTGTAGCTCTGGCTATCCACAAACTCACAAAGACCCATCTGGAAAGGAAAAGGAAAAGGGAAAGAAAAGGGAAAGGGAAAGGGAAAGGAAAGGAAAGGAAAGGAAAGGAAAGGAAAGGAAAGGAAAGGAAAGGAAAGGAAAGGAAAGGAAAGGAAAGGAGGAGGGGGCAGGGAGGATGGGGCAGAACACCAATACCTAAAATATTTTGAATCATCAAAGCCTACCTCCTCTGACACACCTCTTCCAGCAAGACTATACCTCCTTATCCTTCCCAAACAGTTCCATCAACTTAGTATCAAGTGTTTAAATATATGAGCCTAAGAGGGGCATTGTTATCCAAACCACCACATACATTCTGAGCCTTTTTAAACAAATACTTTTCTAATAGTTATGATTAATGCAGGCATGCTTAGAATCAGAATCAATAGTAGTTTTCGTATTATTCATTTTTCAAAGATACTCATTAAACTAATTCTGTTCATGCACATGGTTTGCCTTTTTTTTTCCAGTTGCCCTCTATTTTCTTGATGTATGTAACAGGCCTTGCCATTATGAGAAATAACTGAAGGGAAGTAATACAGGCCAAAGGGCTCTGGGGGTTGTTTGACAACTAGATTCAGTTCAGGTTACTTACAACATTCCTTAAGCATTACTTAGCTCTTCACTGATTGCCTTGATTCCAGCCTTTCAAAGCTGAGAATCCACAAAGCCTTGCACTCAGGCAATGATATTGCCAATCTCTTCACATCCTGCATTTTTAGGCTATAATTTTGAGTGTTCTGAAGTATTAAAGGATGGTCTCTTTGGGGAGGCATTTTGTTTAAAATGCATTAGAATTCTCGCATCATCTTGAGATCCATGTTTTATGAATAAGTGCATTCCGTACACTCCATACACTGGGAGCTGACATTTGAGAAAACCAGTTTGAAGGATGATAGGTACACGCACACTGCTATGCACTATACCTTGAGATTAAATTATTTTTCTCGTTCTCCCCTCTAAATAATTAGGTTTATATCAGATATGGGAGCAACAATGGCTGTCTAAGGATGTCTGAAAAATCCCGAACAACTTCCCAAGGGGAGAATTTCTCCTTAATAATGAAAATGTAAAAATTAGCATCTTCTTTGTTCTTTACATAGACCTTGGGCTCAGATTGCTTTTATATTTCACAGAAGTATGCCACTAGACTAGAAAGCTTCGTCATCTGAATCTAAATTAGTTACTCATAGAACTGTGATTTTCGCCCCACTAGAGTGAAGTGCAAGGCTTTAAGAAAATGAAAAATACCTGAGAATAATTGCAATTAAACACCATTCATTCTCCAGATTAATCAAATCAAATACTTTCCATGCCTCAATGTATGGAATAGATTTGATTTGTAGACTTAATCGTCCATTAATTTATTCAATACACACATGTATACTCTAAGGATTGAATCCAGGTACTTCTACATGCAGAACATACACTGCCCTAATCCTAACCCCTAGGGGGTTACATACTCTGAAGGTAATTTTATAGAAAATGAAGAAGAAAAGGATGTGACTCTAGGGTTTTTAACTTAGGTACAAAATAAGTGGGTTGTTAAAGTTGACATGTGGAAAACCAGAGATAACACATTTTGTGGTGGGACAAATATTTTTTACCCAAGTAACTTATAAGATATTCCAGTTGTAGATATTTTATAAACCCTTAGAGTGGTGAGACTAAAATTTCACTTTGGGATTCACAGTGCACAAATCCAGTAATCTTTCTATGCTGTATTTAGTGGTACAAATGCTTCACTTGTTTTCAGTATTGCTTCAATAGTCCACAGATTAGCAAATTAATCGCCTCAAATGGCTTCCCAAACTTACACATTAGTTTCAGTATATCTGTAGTAAATACCTTCCCCTAAGCAGAAATAACACACAGATCTAAACACTTTCTGTTTTCTTATTCTTCTGTTTTTTTTTTCATAGTGGTTTACAATAGCAATGTTACTCTGTTTTTAAAAACATATTTTTCCTATCCATACTTGAAAAGTGCTCGATACATATGTCAATAGTGACCTAAAATGAAAGGCTATTTATATAAAACCGCTCTATTTGTATTTGAGTGTGCAGGCAGTACAGTGAGGTAGCAGCCTTCTTGATCTGCTCAGTCCACACTTGGACGTTTCCTAATCTAATTTTCTTTTGGCTTACTCCCAATGAATGTTGAGTTTTCCCATTATACAGTTATAGTTATGTGGTTTGTTTTCTTTATAATGGTCTGTCATCAAAGTCTCTGGCACTTTTTTGTTCATGGGCTGTTAAATTAGGCATTCTGGAACACTCCTCACATCTGCCCATGGAAGCTGGTGTTTTAAGCCAGCTGTTTTGAAATCCTGGCACAGTCTTTCTTCTCGGTAAAAAGAGCTAAGCTTGATCCATGCTTAAAGCTAAGCCATTTAATTTTGACATCAACAATATAAACAAGGCACATAAAGAGAAATCATTGATCAGCTAAGAGTTTGATGTTATTAGGCATTAATTTATCACCTATCCTAAGGTATAATTTGAAAACTAGTACATTTTCTTTGTAAAAGTGATTGACAGTGTATTTATTCAATTCTTAGTTGTCTTATGTTTATATGTTGTACTTTGGCTTTACCTCATTGAAATTCATTGAGGATTACTTGATTAGCTGTACGTAAGTCTATAAAAGATTGCTCATTTTATTACTGTTTGCTGCAAACCCCCCAAATCCCTCTAGTGTTTTTCCGATGCCTATATATTTAAATTATTAAGATCTGTTTTTTCTACTGGACTCCTTACATTTTAATAAGATGTTACAATTCTTGCTAGATTTCCTGCCTCCCTGTTATACTACTAAAAGAGGGATTGACCTCATCAATCTTTTCTTCCTGTAAATTTTCTTCATCATATGTGTATGTGTGTGTGTGTGTCAGTGTCTCTGTGTGTGTGTGTGTGAGATACAATTATATCAAAGTGTCAACATTTTCTCCCATCATGTATGTTTTTAAAAAGTTCAAGAGAAATTCAAACTTCCTCTGTAGACCAGGAGGCTGGCCTTGAACCCATAGAGATCCACCTGCCTCTGTCTACTGAGTGCTAGGTCTAAAGGTGTGTTCCACCACCGCTCCAGGCACAAGGGTGAGGAAAATTCTTTTAAACCAGGAATTAAAACCATTTTCTCATTTCCATTTTATATTCTATAGTGTATTATGTTAGTCCTAGAGTCTTATAATTTACATTTTATCTGTATCCTCTTTGGAAGTCAATTCTAAACTACAGAATTCCACCACCACCCTCATGCATGGAACCTCTACCCTGTCTCCCTTTTGGTCCCACAGAAAGTGTCCATTACAAAGTAGACCTGTGAACACTGAGTCACAATATAGTTTATGAACTAATTGCCAGTGAATTTTGAGATTCTGTTTGAACATTCATTATTTGGATATATCTATATTTCAATTTAGTGTAAGAAAATCCATGACTTTTACTAAGTCTAAACTTGGTATCTAAATGAAAAGTTTATTTTATGTGATGTTTCCTTCTTTACATATAAATACTTAAAAAAAAAAAAAAAACCTGAGAAGTGATTATCAGTATCCTCCTTGGGTTTCCATTGAATTTCTAGAAGAGTATTAAAGGAACACTAGGGAAGCACTGTGTGTGTGTGTGTGTGTGTGTGTGTGTGTGTGTGTGTGTGTGTTCAATTTCTCTCCAACCTCCTATAAGAGGGCACTGGGTCACAATGTAAGGACACAAAAGTATGTGTAATAGCAAATATTACATTGTACTTCCATATTTAATTTTGTGTTCTTTCAAATGCTTAGCTATTCCTATGCAGAAATGCACAGGTTCCTATGTTCAACACACACAGCAGCCCCATGAAGAAAGCTGTATCCAGAGATAAAGGGCTGTTAGCTGTCGGGAAGTTCTGTTATCAGCCCAAGGCTGTAGTTGATAACATCTTTCAAAGGCATTCAGACTCAAGCAGGCTGATTTAGAATTCCTTGCTTCCAGTTTGCCAACAAGTACAAGGAATAACACCAAGGAGTAAATGCTTTTATTAATTTCTATCAAAGGAACTCTAAGTTTCATGTTTTATTTGCCGCCTACCAATTGATTTGCTTATATAGTCCACAGATGAAAATAATAACTGCTAATAACTAAGAAGAACTCATGAAGAGTTATTTAACTTTTCAATGTTTATTCTATTTCTTGTTTTTATGTTTATTCTTATTTCATGTGCTTTGGCGTTTTGTCTTCATGTATGTCTGTGTAAGGGCTGATCCCTAGGAAATGGAGTGACAGACTGCTGTGAGAAACCATGTGGGTGTTAGGAATTGGACCTTGGTCCTCTGGAAGAGCAGCTTAAGAGAGTTTAATCACTCATGCATGTCTGCAGCCCCTCAACTATAGAAATACTATGGTCACAATTTTAAGGCACGGACTTGCCATTTATTGATTCTGTTTTATTAGGTTTTTCTTAGTTGCAGATTGTAGATTTAGTTTTGGTGTTTTGTTTCTAAATCAATTTTATTGCAATCACATAAAGCCACAGGAATAAAAGTGTTTATATTCTATTTTAAATTATTTGTTTTATTGATGCAGTTCATTTTGTTCTCTTCTTGGTAAATTCCATAGGAATGCTGGTTTTTTTTTGACAGTAATGATTCAGTACCAATAAAATCTGCAGTTAAAGTAAAATCATTTTTGGTTAATAATAGTTCCTGTGTTTATATTATACATGCTTAATATTTTCTAAGAGTTTTTAATGTGTTTAATGCTTAGTGGTTTAAATATATGGATGGATATAAAAGAACCATCACCTTTATTTTACTCAGACTTCTAGATTAAACTCTAAATAGCTTTTCCTTTTGACTTTCCGGTAGTGGGATACAAAGTGAGAATAGAGTCTAGTAGTATGAATTCAGCTGGTGCTGTCCCGCTAACACAAAACCCATTTGGAAAAGAAATACAGAGAATCTGGGGCTTCTGTGATAGTTAATCAGTTGATCAAGCATTTTCAATGCTACTGTAGTATAAATGTAAAGAAGTAAAAGGTTCGCTCACACATTGTTACTATTATAATCACTCAAAAGAATTTAAGTGAAGAGAATTTTGTATTTCTTTGCTGAAGTGAGTCTTTTATCCAAGAAAGCAAATCCACTGTATTCGAAAGCCGAAAATGTCCGGAGATTAGTCAGGATGGCAAGAGCTCTCTTACTCCATTAAACATACATTTCACGCAACAAACACAAGGGCTAACCAGAGGATTGGTGCATTCCAAAGTTTACTGGCCTCCAAGCCCATGGGATTAGAGGTTGGCCTGCAACCTTCCTTTTCCATTACTTACTGTAACTTATCAATGAGCAGACCTTTGGACTTGAGGATTAAACTCTGGGACATCTTTCTTATTATTCTATCTTTCCTCATACCTCGCGTTACCCAGCATAGAAATACATTTAGTCCTTTCCAGAAATATATGTCTTCAAAAGGAAACCTTAACAAAAGGGGATATTCTCAACTCTTCAAATAATTTGTTTCAACTATATTTTTAATTTCTGAGTAGAATTTCTCTCAAAAGCACATGCTCAGAAAATTTTTTGGTGCAGTTCAATAGTTCTTGGGCAAAGAGAAAGGGTATCTTGGAACTAACTGGATTTGCTTGTGTCTGAATTTATTCATCTTCTTTCTATATTGATTCTTTGACTTATTACATCACTCTGTTTGTTTGTAAGTTACCGGTTTGATTAAGAAACCTCTCTTAAATGTTTACATTGACATAAGTGTTCATAGAGTTACAATTCTATAACTTTTTATGTGCCTTGTGATTTTTTTCAATGATATGGGTAATTTTCAAGTGACAGAAATAAGTAAACATTCTCGTGTAGACAATAATATCAAATTTTGGTTAAATTTTATGATAATATTTAGATAAAAATATAAACATCACTAAGAATAAAATTAAACATTTTCCCAAGGGAAACCTTTTAAAAATAGGGTTCATCTTCCATTTGCCTTTAAAGTTATATGTAGTATATTTTACTTTTTTGTTGATAATCATATCAATAAATTAACATAAATTACGAGATAGCACATAAGGATCTGTTAATATCCACCAAGAACATTGTAAAGCTGAAAACCCACACAATGCCATAAATACTGGCATGAAATCCCAAGCCTACAATGGGACTGGTGTTCATCAATGATCATAAGCCACAGTAAAAATGATTAAATGTTACAAATTTATTTGATAAATATGCTTTAAAATGCAAATAAGAAAATCAAACGCCGATACAGCTTCGCTGGGATAAGTGATGGCAACATTGGTACTTGTTTCATTTGGATTCGGAGAGAGATAATAATCTCTAATTATCTATGCTACTGTAATATCTGGCAAAAATGCTGGGACTTATTGACATAGGCAGGGTACAGCGATTTATAGATTTATAATCATTTTATGCTAATTATGTCCTGCTATAGTTAAACTCACAAATATTTCACTTTGTGCTTTACTGTAAATTTCTATGTTGTACATGAGCTTACAATTACAGAGCATTCTAATAAATGTATAGAAAGCATTCCGTTGTTGGTAAGCCACTGTAAAAGTATATCAAACTCCAGTGGTGTAAACTCCCAGGAAGACTCTAGGGACAGGGGGCCTAGTTCTCATCCATCAGCTCAACATTGCTACTGAGCAGAATCTAATTCAACATCTGAGGCTCTATTGTCTCCTTCTCCTGGTCAAAGGGGAGAACAAAGGGTAGAGCGAGCCCCAGCCCAATCCTTTAATTGGTAAGACCTAGAAATGTCACCCTTGCTTCTGTTCACATCCCAGTGAGCACTGCTCCGCGCATGTCTGCAGTGACTGAGGGAGGCTATGCTTGGTGGAGCAGCTGATGCCCATCGCGTTGCCGGAGAAATCCCACGTTGATTTCTCTCTTGTGGCATTTCCTACTGAAGGTAAAAGGTGACCCGTCAGTCGTCACGCGGCAACCAGGCTCTTTTAATTTTTGAAATATTTGGAAACCTGGACACAGTTTTGTAAAGCGCTTTTGCTCGAAGCTCTATAGGCTAGCGGCTGCACGTGAACTGTCTGACACTATTGTAGGTTAATTAGCATAGAGTGTTATTTCTAATCCTGAACTTGGCATCCTAGATGAAATATACTGATGCAATGGGAACTGATATAACAACAAGTATTACGATGGTGTTTTATAACTTATATAGTTAGGTATATGATTTTCTCTCTGAGTATAAAATAGCAAACGAACTACTGCTTGATGTTCTTTTATCTTCACATTTCAATGGCATAATTTAAACATCTTTTGTGATTATATCGATTGGCCTAAAACGTCCTTAACCTGTCCTAGTTCAGCATTATCCAATAGAACTTTTCTGTGATGATGGAATATTCGAGAACTGTTTCATCTAGTGTCATATTGCCACCTATGTGAGGTTTTGGATCATTTCCATTATGACTGACGTGACTTAGAAATGGAATTTTAATCCTTATTCTGCTTTGAGGAATTTAAACATCCAGTCATTAGCCCTCACTACATGGACTACACAAATCCATTCTCTCCCTGCTCCATCCACTGAATTATTTCAGCTACATCTCCTTCTTTGCATCCTATGACTTCCTAAACATCTTCTCAGGCATTTAGCTACTCAATATTTATGTATTGAGTGCTTTCTCTTTTGGGTAAGAACTTTTTGGCTTTGTTTGAGGTTAGTTTTAGACAGTCTAGCAATGATAAAAAATACTTTATTGCTCAGATGAAAAAATGTATTTTTATAAGACTAATACAGAATACACTTAGATTCTAATTATGACCACTTTATAGATGCATAAAACGACACACCACAAGTTAATTGGCTTCTGCCTGACATCAAATATCCAGTAAATGATTGAGCTGGGATGTGTGTAAACCCAAGGCAAGCAGGCTGCACATGTGAGGCTCTCATCCCAGTATGTACCAGGTCATCATTCTGGAGAGTGGCTTTTTATGAGTGGTTCTCTTTATTCAAAGCTCATCACAGATGGGCCTTTCTGAGCACATCATTTGTGTATTCATAATGCAGGGAAATATATTGCTTTTGGCAAGAAGAAAGGGGGGAAAAAGGAGCTGTAGTGATCAGATTTAACTCAGGTTAATCATCATCTCTCTGTTAAAATTACTTAGAGGCATATTGTCCATAATTAAGTCATCTTAGCCACTAATATTACAGAAGAAGAGATACCTTTCCATGACATAACATCTATCATCTTAAGTATGCCCCAAGCCTTATTTTCAGATTGCTCATAAAATTTCCCATTCTCTAGAGAAATGTGATCTCTAAGAAATAAATGTCTCTGTCAAGTCACAAGTAATATGAGCTCATGATGAAAAAAATGGAATTTCTGAGTCTCCGATGGGATATTGCAGTATTGTAAAATTGATTTTATTCCCTGGTCTTTAAGTTCTCATGGTCATTTTAAGATTTACCTTGTGGATATAAAGGAAAGGTTATGATACCTTCTAGGGAGGTGGGAAATAAAAGGCTCTGGTCAGGAAACAGGAGAATATTTTTTTTTCCACAGGAAATTCTTTATCATAAAATGCTAATGTTGGTGTTCTTGTCTTTATGTCTATGCATTCTTTAGCTATGAGGATAACAGACCCTTCATCAAGTAAGAATGACCTGAATGGCTGATAAATTGCATTTATCAGTGTGGTCCCATGAACCAGCTGTCAGATCAGTACTGAGAAACCACTTGAGCTTCTGTCATTCACATTGAGGCAGAAGAGCAAACTGTGCAGGAGACCCTGGCGTACAACGTACATGCAGAACACTGCAAATGTATGGCCAGAAAGGAAAAGAATCCCACCTCGCCTCTGTCGATGGGATATCTATTGCTTCATCCTAGTGACTCAGTAGCAGAACTTCCCTGTGGTACAGACTTGTCTTTCACGGACATCTCCTCTGTTAGCAATGTTCTTCCTTGCTGGGTATATCTAAATTTCTCTTGTGCGCTCTTCTATTCTCCATATTAAAACATTTTGTGACTTAGCTGTGTACCTTCTACGGAAATGAAACCACCCAGACACAATTAGTATTAATGATTTCCTAGATTAACTGCATCTAAAAAAGGGGGAAAGAGACTTTTAAAAATTCAGTTTTTACATATGCAAACTTTTCCCTTTGAAATCTGACATCTGTCTCCTGAGGCGTAGTCTCATGGCTTAATGCAAACATTGAAATTTTTGAAACAAAGCGACAAGTCTGTACCGGTCCAACAAGTGGAGAGGTAACGATAACAATTGGGTATTTGCTCATAATTTTAAAACTGATTTGTCCGGCAAGAATCGACTAAGAGTGGCCCCCTGGGGGCCATGTTGCTATGTAGACTTTCAGTTTGTTCTTCTGGTGAAGAGTCCTTTGTTTCCATTCCCTGACCCGCATCACACTTACCGCTTCATGCTTCTGCTTATTTTCTTCTTTGGAAATCAGAGCTCGCTGCAGTTCTAGACCATGTAACCCTTGGATCCATTGTATGTTTTCTACTGGATAATGGCTGACTTCTGTGACATTGTTTGGTCTCTAAATCTAAGTAGATACCTTCTCTGTAGTTAATGATGATCCTTTCCATTTTTTTTCTTTTCTTTTTCTGATATTTGTGAGAACGCAAGAGCTATTGTTTGTATGTTTCCATATTTTGGAATTCAGTTGTGAAATGAGTATTAACATGTGAGGTGTTTTCTAATTCATATAAGCAAATGTGCCAAATACAAGAGCAAATCTCCTTCCTTCAACAATGTCGATGGTTTACCGCAGAACTGACTCACTTAGTGGACATTTGAATCTGAAATCCAACGCCTGATTGTGTGAATGAAAAATAATATTTATGAACCATTTTAGTAAACCTCTGGGACCATGTCTTAAAATCTTTATAAAACCAAAATAATTATATTCAGATCATGGTGAATTATGCACTTTTCCCTCTTTGCTAAGAATCAATCCTCCCCCCCAAAAAATATTGCCTCCTTGGAGAGAAAAATGAAAGATAATAGAGTCCTGAAATGAAACGTAAACTTGCTGTGTTCAAGGAAGGTCCTGGGACAGTAAGGGGTAGGGATATGAATGTGCAGAGATCTCGGATGCTTTCGGTCCTGTTCTCCATTCTACTTGCAAATTGAGAAGGATTCCATTTCCAGTTACTAGGATCCCGTCTATCAAATTAGTTCATCCTATGTTTCTAGTAAATGTGTAGCATGACCACAAATATATAAGCTCCTGTCACCAATCTATGACCATTAGACATGGTGTCTTGGCAGGATGAAGCACATGGAGTAAAGATGGCCGCTCACTTTTCCTGCTGTATTACTCCACTCATACCACTCCATCCCCATTCTCAGCTTCATCCCTGACTTTGCAGACACTTCTAAGAGATGAAGACATCCTAAGTGTATTAAGATACTAAATAAAGGCCTGGTTTATTTGAAGACCTAGGCTGATATGATCTACAAGATAGTACCGAAAGACTAAAAGGTGGCTACCACTAGGGCGGAACTTTCTCTTTTAACCTCCTGTGTCCTGTGACTGCTTGCTCCACAGGTCCGTCCATAATCACCCTTAAGTATGTGCTTCAGCTGGATGATGGTGGCTCAAGCATTTAATCCCAGCCTACACAACGCAGAGTGGGCAGATCTCAGATTTCAAATCCAGCCTGGTTTACAGAATAAATTGCAGGCTAGTCAGGGGTATACAGAGAAGCCTTTTCTCAAAAAACAAAACAAAACAAAACAAACAAGCAAAATGAGACCAAAAAGCTTCCAATACTGGTTCCTTCTAGTCAGAGTTGGTTTTTTTTCTTCCCCGAACAAATATAATAATTTGATTAAAAAAGAAAGTAACTTTGGAAAAACGGTATACGAATGTAATAGATGAAGCACTGAATGATTGATTGCACTCAAACAGATGTACCACGAAGATGAACATACTTTAAGGACTTCTCTCCTTTCCCATTCACTGTAATTACATATCCATACCATTTACATATGTATTGCAAACACATGAATAATTTATGGCACAAATCTGCTTTTGCTTAAATGAATTTCTGTGTTCATAACATTTTCATCCACGTATCTCCCCCTCAAGTTTGAACTTGTAGCCCCATCAAAATTTTCAAGCTCTTTTACCACTTGTCTCACATTATCTGTCAGTAAAACCTACCATAGCTTTTTTTTTTTTTTCAGTGTCAGTAGCAATGATAGGACTCGGTTTCATTAACTCGACTCGTTTGCTAACCCTGAGTTTTCTCTTCTCTCCACAGGTCATGGGTTATAGGTGCAATAGCGCTGCTCTGCCTATTAGGATTGACCTGGGCCTTTGGACTCATGTATATTAATGAAAGCACAGTCATCATGGCGTATCTCTTCACCATTTTCAATTCTCTACAGGGGATGTTTATATTCATTTTCCACTGTGTCCTACAGAAGAAGGTAAGCTATAGGTTTTCCAGATCATATGGCACATTTCTCATGATAGCCAAAGATATCTACCATATTTGCATTGTAGCATTAGTAGGATTCTTTTTCAAAATGAAATATATCACTCTATTTTCTCAAAACCAAACATATCTTTTTAATTTACTTTAACAAATAATGACAACGTATACAGAAAATAAAAATATAAGACTTGATTAGGCAGTTTATAAGTTACAGAAAACACATTTTATTAGTTATACAGTGCTCGGAAAGTAATTTCTCGCAAACTTGGTGTATATTTACAGGAAGAAAAATGGAAGTTGCATTTTAGAAAGTAATTCCACCAGGTAAATCTTGGAACAGGCTTATTTTCTGATTTCACATATTGATAAGTAAATAAAATTAAAAACCACTCGTATCTGTATTCTGGTTTCTATAATTGAGTTCTAGAAATAATGACTAGGTTTTAAAACATCAATGTCCCCAAAGGTTAAAAGGAAAAGTCTTTCATAAGAGTCTCCAAAGCAAGTAAGATGTAAAACTCTCTTCCTGTGTCTTTGAAAATCAGGTTATGATAATATCCCATCTTTCAGAATTAACCCTGAATTTTTTTTAAAAGCTATTTTTAGTATTTAAATATTTCATCTCCTGTAGTAATTAAATATTTTGTTTCATATTTTAATTCATATTTATTGTAAGATTGACTTTCCCATTCTGATACTTTTCAACTTCATCCAAAAAGTGCCTCTAAAGGTTTTCTTTGAATGTGGAATCTTGACCAGATTGTGTTTCAGTCTTTAGGACCTCCATATAAAAGCTTCTCTGATATTTAGTAAGTTAATTAACCTCCTCATTACCCCAGTTTCCTCATAGGTGACATGGATGTGATAAAAATAATTATGAAACATTTTAAAGTGAGGCTCTAAAAATAAAAGGAAAGCATAATTTCTGATCTCCGAAAGCAACAATAAGACTTTACTTTTGTTTTGGAAAACAGCAGAAATGAAGACTGTTTTCTATCTCTAAGAATTCTTTAATCAAGACTAAAAATTAAAGTACCATCTAAAACAGACATTAAGATTCATGTCCACTTTTTAAGAAGGACAAGAATAAAACAACTTTATTGTGTTTCAATTTTAGCTAGTAGTAAATGTCTACAATGTTTTGCTGTGGTCACAAAGATGGAATTGAGTAATAATAATCATCCAGTCACCTATTAGAAAGGATGAGTTTCATGCTGATGGAGTCAACCTCACCGCCGAAGATAGGCTGGAAATGAATGAACAGAGTCTGTAGAATGGGGATATTCTCAGAATTTCAGTAGCTCAACTCACTGTATGTTATTTTCACTCAACCCTCCATTTGATGAAATACTCCATTGTCTTAGTCAGGGTTTCTATTCCTGCACAAACATCAGGACCAAGAATCAAGTTGGGGAGGAAAGAGTTTATTCAGCCTACACATTCACATTGCTGTTCATCACCAAAGGAAGTGAGGACAGGAATTCAAGCAGGTCAGGAAGCAGGATCTCATGCAGAGGCCATGGAGGGATGTTACTTACTGACTTGCTTCCCCTGGCTTGCTCAGCTTGCTTTCTTATAGAACTTTCTTATAGAACATAGACTACCAGCCCAGGGATAGCACCACCCACAAGGGGCCCTCCCTACCTTGATCACTAATTGAGAAAATATCTTACAGCTGGATCTCATGGAGGCATTTCCTCAAGAAAGGCTCCTTTCTGTGTGATAACCAAAGCTTGTGTCAAGTTGACACAAAACCAGCCAATACAATTGACCCCTTGTCAGCTTGACACCCAACACATTACTATTAAGCCTCAACCCTTATTTTCTTATTCATCCACAAGATCTAAATAACTTTAAGAGTTCCAACCTTCTTTACAAATTCTTACATATTAAATTTTCAATCCCTTTTAAATATCCAGTCTCTTTTAAAATTCAAAGTCTTTTTACAGTTCAAAGTTTCTTAACTGTGTGCTCCACTAAAATACTTACTTCTTTCAAGAGGGAAAAATATCAGGGCACAGTCACAATCAAAAGCAAAATCAAACTAACTGTCCAATGTCTGGGATCCACTCAAGATCTTCTGGGCTCCTCCAAGGACTTGGGTCACTTCTACAGCTCTGCCATTTGTAGCACACAGCTTGTTTTCTAGGCTCCAGATGCCTGTGCTCCGTTGCTACTGCTGTCTTGTTGGTCTTCTCATGGTACTAATATCTCCAAAATACTGCTGATGTCCACTGTAAGGCTATTAGGCTTCACCAATAGCCTTTCACCTCTTCATGGTGCCAAGCCTCAACTCCTTTGCATGACCACTTTAATCTTGGGCCATCATTTGCAACTGAGGCTGCACCTTCACCAATGGCCTTCCTTCATTTCTCACAGTGCCCAGCTTCCAGCTACTTTTCATGACTTCAAAACCAGTAACACCTGGATGTCTCTTGCTCACTAACAAGTTCAGCCACAGAATAAAGTACAACTTTGGCTATCTCTGGAACACAGCCTCTTTGTGCTCTTAGAAAACATTTCCCAGAAGATTACACCTCAATGATGCTGGTCTCTTCTTAATCAGAACTAATTTCTTAGCTCCAGATGACCAGCATCACTAGTTTCAGTAATGCAAAGGCTTCACTTTAGCAGTTCTGGTATCTTGTTAATTGCAGATGATTCTTCAACCCCAGCTAAACAAAACAACAGAATCATCATAATCAAAATAGCAATAGCCCTTATAAGAGTCTTTAATATTCCCTCTGAAATTTCACAAGCCAGGCCTCCATTTTCTCTACTCTTCTTAGCTCCTGTAGAACATCCCACAGAGCTCTTAACATCCCAATGGCTCTTCTAGCTCAAAGTTCCAAAGTCCTTCCACAGTCCTCAAAATATGGTCAGGTTGTCACAGGATTACCCCACTGTGCTGGTACCAATTTGTCTTACTCAGAGTTTCTATTCCTGAACAAATATCTAGTTGGGAAGGAAAGGGTTTATCCAGTTTAGACTTCCACATTGCTGTTCATCACCAAAGGAAGTCAGGACTAGAACTCACACAGGGCAGGAAGCAGGAGCTGATCCAGAGGCCATGGAAAGATGTTACTTACTGGCTTGCTTCCCCTGGCCTTGCTCAGATTGCTTTCTTATAGAACCCAACACTACCAGCCCAGGGGTGGTACCACCCACAGTGGGCCCTCCCACCCTTCCCTTGATCACGAATTTAGAAAATGCCTTACAGCTGGATCTCATGGAGGCATTTCCTCAAGGGAGGCTCCTTTCTCTGTGATAACTCCAGCTTGGGTCAAGTTGACACAAAACCAGCCAGTACACCAATGAAGACACTTAACTAGATGAAGGCTTGGAAAGTCCTCAACACACAATTTTGTTATCATCATGGGTGATGATATCCAGTAGATAATCTGGGAAGGAAACGGAATCTGGTAGAAACCATCTGGATGTGGCTTGTATCACTTTTACTCACTTTCTGTAAGATAGGGCTCCACAGATGGTACCAATTAAACTTCCAGGGGCACTGGGAAAGACAGTTTAGTTTATAACATGTATACCCAGAAATAGAGGAACTGGGTATGGCCACCAGATAGTAATTAGCTGCACTTGATGGGTTTAAAGAGGAAGAGACAGGCAAATGGTAAGGAAAGAAGTGTCAGAGGAATAGAATGAGAATCAAGACCACACATTAAATTAAAGACAGGAGAAAGCTTGGAAGCATAGTCATTAGCATTTTAATGGATGTGAAGGAAGTTGGGGAGGATAAATGCTCTAAAAGATATGTAAATTTGGAAAGAAGAAAACCATAAGGGATTCTAAGAAAAGCAGAAAGATGGTCGTCAAACCAGGGGACTAAGGGGAAAAGTAGAAAATGTCCTTAGGAATCAGGGACCATGGTTAATAGTAAGTAAATAGAATCTTGATATATATGTATCAAGTTAGCGTGCTTTGCTTTAGACAGAACCCAGGAAATTAGGACTCATGGAACAAATTTACTTAGCTCCCTTTTATTTTCCAATAAACCAATTGTGATTATTATGTTTTAAATGTGTATGCTTAAAATTTAAAGTATATACATGGAAATGAGTCTTGTCTCAAAACCTTAGAATATTGACTTAGTCTGTGTTCTGCTGCTATAACTGACTATCCAGATTAGATAATTTTAAAGGATTAAGCTTTCTTTATTGCTTCCTTCTGAAGACTGAGAAGCCTGAACTGACTTGTTCTTGTGTGGTCTTCTTGTTCTTTTATAACACGGTAGAATGCATCCTATGGCAACTAGAAGAGGCAGCTTACAGCCTTGCCTTTCTCTTCCCAGAGAGCAGCTATTGCCACTCCAGGACCTCATTTAATCTTAATTACCACCCAGAGACCCTACCTCCAATAACATTAGCATGTTAACTTTGGTATTAAGTTTCCAACAGATGAACATTCCAACATAGTCAACACCAAAGTATTGACTATGGAGTATTTAAGGATATATTTACTAATCCATGATTGGAAGCAAATCATGTTTATGATAAATTATGATCATTTTTCTTTCATTTTAAAGAAATGGTGGCATTTTCATTCAGTGTCATGAATGCCTTAGCATCAGCAATTGGAAAGATTTTCTTACCAAAGTAGCCAAGTACTTGGCTTTGTTTTCATGGAAATATACTTAAAATTATTTAAAAACTTTCAGAGTAAACAGTATCAATACAACTTTGATCTGGCAATTGCTTATGTATTTTGGTTAAAAATAAATATAATGTCAACTTTGGGGATTTTACATGTATAAGGTTACTTGTTGACTGATTGGAATCTTAACTAGCAATTAAACTTGTTGAGTTCAAATTAATTTTCCAATATAGAGTCTATGATCTATATTAGAATTTTTTTGATATTTATACCGGCTACATTAAAATTGGTCACTGTTGCCTTTGAATTCACCTGTTCAATATAGCCTCAGAGCTTCCAGGGTTATTTATTCTTATTGGAGAGTGTGGGAAAATGATTGCATTTGTAAGATCTATTCTCTTTTCTGTCATCTATAGTCTAGATTGCATCACACTGAAATAGAACAGCATTCTCAGATGACATATGATATGAAGTAGATTAGATATTTCATGGACATGGCCCATGTTAATGTTTTTTTCATTAAGACATATGCTGAGCGTTTTAAATTATATCGGAGCAAAGAAGCATTGACGTATTGAGTCCTGTGGCAGTGCAGCTGAAAAGGAGTTTGGCGTCTCTGTACCTCTAGGTTCACAGTTGTTTATAAAAGTCAGTGCAGAATATCCAGTCTTAGTTATAAAATGAAAATAGTTTGCAATGGACTCCTATGACTTGTCTTTGGTAACTAGGAGTGCTTCTTCAAAGTTCTCTTCTCTCTTTCTTCTTTCTACTACAATATTTGTTCCAATAAAAAATATTAGTATAGATTAATGGAAAACAGTCATTAGCTGGGTGCACTGGACCGAGAAAATGAGAGTAGAGGACATCAAAATTTTTAAAGCTGCTTCCAAAATTTAGGACAGATATCTAAAATATTCAATAATATGTATCTTTGTTGAAGAGTTACTTTTAAGGCTCCTCAAGTCCTAATCAAATTATTGCCACATTATTATAAAAAAATCAATGCCTAACAGATATTGATTAATAACCATTCTACTAAGATGTTTCTTCCTTTGTCACATACAATTAGAACAGACTGCTGCCTTCTCTTACCTTTCTCAAACTTATATTTTAAACAGAATATTTCTAAGCTATTTTTTAGATCTTTCTCATATTTATCTTATGAGCCTTGCTTGGGTCCCACCACTTATGCCCAGCAGGATGGGAATCTTCTATGATTTCACTCCTGGTCTCTGTTATTTTTTATGGGTGGCTGAGAACACTTGGGGGTCACACTAAGCAAGTATTCCGACGTCTAAGCTATGTCCTTTCCTTCTACTCCTGCTTGTACTATGTTTTTTCTCCTTACTGTGACAAAATAAGTGTCAAAGCACCGCAAGGTAGAGAAGCATGTATTTGGGCTCACAGTTGGCGATGACGTAACACTTCCGGAAGTGAAGGCTTGATGCAAGCGGGTGGGAGTATAAGACACCTGGCCACACCACACCGGGTCTCAGTCAGGAAGCAGAGAGTGGCGCATGTTGGTGTGGTATGCCCTTTTGTCACGATGTTTTATTCAGTCAGTCCGAACCTCAGCCCGTGGTATGGTTCCCTTTATCTTCAGCCTGGTTCATCGTTCCTCATTTAAGCCTCTCAGGAATGGACCTCCAAGACACACCTCTGGGTGTGTTCACCTGATTTTTTAAAGCCAATCACAATGGCACTGAAGATAACCATTGTACTGTTCATACCACATATAAACATTCAAACAATGTGAGCCCTTCCAGGAAACCAGAATTTGTCCTGAAACAGTAATGTGCACAAAGTCACATCAGTGGGGACACTTGTGTGGTACACTAAGTATCACCAGGTATCCTTTGTTGTGTTGAGTTTTTTAATATAGCCATATTTATTATTTAATATTTCCATATGCTTTGTTCAGTTAAATCTGCACTAATAAACATTTAAATATGTCACTGGTTTAACCCAGACTTCTTGATAGGTTCCCAACTTTGAAAACATAAATTGTGGCTGTTCGTTTATATTTTCCCAATACGTTACATCTATATTCTAGATTAAGAATTTAATCACCCCGGCTGGCAGGGGTGGCATACACCTTAAATCCCACCACTTGGAAGGCACAGGCAGGCAGATCTCTGAGTATGAGGTCAGCCTCGTCTACAAAGTGAGTTCCAGTAGCTGTAGTTCTGTGTAAATTCTTAGTAACATTTTTTTTGGAAATATATTAAAGTATTTTGAACTTTTTAATCTAAATATTCAAATTTTAACTTTCATAGAGAAACAGAAAAGAAATACAGATTAAAGGAATTGCTTAGCCCAGCACAGTTCTTCTTCCTGTCTTTAAATATTAATTCATGTTCCTTTCTCTTTTTCTTTGGTCTTCTCTCTTCCCCACCTTGCTCTTTTCAACTTTCCCACTTATTTCTATCTAAAAAAAACTACTGAAAATACTGTTGAACCAATAGGTCATTACATATAAAATTAATAAAGCTAAAAACTGTCTTGAGCTTTTAAGTATGTGGTCTCTTTGAGTTAAGAATAATACCCCTAGGTATTACTGATGCAGTGGAAGTATGTGTATTTATAAAGGTTCCAGGAGTGTGAAATTTAAATTTGGCACCATGAATCTATTTTGCACTGAAAAGTAGATGATTAACATTTTTTTGATCGTTGTTGTTTCTGTGGAGCTAGGAAGTAATTATGTTCCTGAAAACAAACGTTACAAATGATTCCTTACTTCCTAACTGAAACGGACAAAGCTCTAACGGAAGTTAACATTTCATTGGCCAGGTACGGAAAGAGTATGGGAAATGCCTACGGACGCACTGCTGTAGTGGGAAAAGCACGGAGAGTTCGATTGGCTCAGGGAAAACATCTGGTTCTCGAACTCCAGGACGGTATTCCACAGGCTCACAGGTAAATAGATACAACCGGCTCCCTGAGCTGAAATAGCTTTCCTGTGGTCAGTTTTAAGTCTCTGCTCTTTGCGATCACCCGTCTCTCAAGTCTTGGCCACATCAAGGGTTTGGTTTTAATGTGACTGGCCGGAAATACAGAATGTAGGTGGGACTTACAAGGCCCCGCTCTGACTGTAGGGCTGTCTGGATTTGATGCTTGATGGGGAAGGGAAATTCAGATTACTCCGACAATAGCTTCTTTCTTTATGTTGCACATCCATCTAATGGATAGACAGTGCTAATTAGACTCAGTGGGTCGTAGGAAAAACAAACAAACAAAAACGAGACAAACAAAAAAACCAAAGATATGAAGTAGTAAGGGAACATGTGGGAAAGTCGAGGAGAAGTTAAAGCAGGGAGTAGAGAGTAGATCTAATCAAAATGCACTGTGCACTTGCATGGAAGTCTCGAGGGATAGATTAAAATGAAAGTTTAGATGATGAAATGTATAGTCTAAAATAAATCTTAATGATACAAGAAGGTCCTATCGAACTGAAATTTGATTCTCAAATTTGAAAATGTATCACCAAACTTCTCGGATGCTCAATAGATATAGTAATTCTCAGTTACATACTAAATATTTATTTATTTATATAAATAATATGTGGGGGTGGAAAGATGGCTGATGAGGTAACAGCACTGACTGCCTTCCCTGGGGACTCAGGTTTGATTCCCGCCATCCCCATGTGGTTCATAGTCCCAGGAAATCTTACATTCTCTTCTGGCCCTTACAGGCACTGTACGAATGTGCTATACAGACATGTATGTAATCAAAACATATTAAATGGAAGAATAGGAAAGTATGGCATGTTTAGTAAAACAAACAAAAAAAAATCCTAGTTCCCACAATGTTATGCACTTAAAAATGGAAGTGCGGTGAGGAACACCACCGACCCGTCATTGGCGTAAGTAATCTGTGCAAGTCCCAGGCCAGTAGGAGACATTGCTGTAACTGGCCCTGACCAAGGACACCTTATTAGCTTTTAGGAAGTGTTTGCTGTCTCTGCAGATCACAATGTAGGATTGTGTGGGTTTTAGTGAATTTGTGTCAAGACTGCCAGACTAATCTTCCATAGTTAGCTGAAAGTATGATTATGTCTAGATTGTCCTGAGGAAGGCTTAAATTAAGTAGATAAGTACAGTTTAAATGAAGTTTTCACTTTTTTTTTTAATCTATTTTTTTGGTACTGCTGTCTGTCACACCAAGGCCCTTGCACATGCTGGATGAGTGTCCCCTCCAAGCTGCCATCCCAACAAATGCCATTTATCATTGGATTTTTTTAAACAAATCTTCATAAATTAAGTTTACACAAACAATTATTTTTATATCTTAACAAAGTCAATTCCCCATACTTGTAGAAATTCATTTTCAAGAGAAGCATCTGGTTATTTTAACCTCATCAACTGAACCACAGGTCTAGTAAGCATGGGAAAGTGTAAGTCAAAGTTGCCTATAAACACTATCTTTAAAAGTAATGGGCTTTTGTTTTGCATATAAGACTATAATTCTATTAACAATCTCATATAATACCTACTAAATTTTAACAAGTATCCTATAGCTTCCAAAATGTATCAGACTATCTTAAATATCTTAGTGACCACAAATCCTTAGACTTAGTCCAAACATACCATGTAATCACGTGCCCTTTAAATTGAATCTGTCACATTCATAACTATATGTAGCTTTAAAGTTTCAAACTAGAGTTGGAGGATCTGTTCACTCAGATGGACAGGGGTCTGTGGGGTTGGACTAGTCACTCTGTATCAACACTTGAATTTGAACCTAAGAAGAAGGGTTAAATGCCCCCATCTTGTTAATGGTGAATATTTCTATCTGATAACTTTTGCTCTGTTTTCTCTGTGTAATAACAGTTTCACCAACTTTTACATTGAAGTGGCTGAATCTGCATATTGACTACTTAATTGGACCTGGTCTGCCTTCCACATTAGTAGATAAATCTTCAGTCATTTGATTGACAAATATCATTACTGAAAATACAATGTTTGAGAATCTCAGCTGGGTTACAACAGGCTTGTGTGATACCTTAGCAATACCTTTGAAGAATGAGATCAGGCAATACAGTTTAATAAAATGTTAGATTTCATGGAAGAGAACACTGTCTAAATCTTACCATTTTCCAGCTGTAGTAAAAATGAGTTTTTCTTATTGCTTCTTCCCTTTTATTAGATAGATAGGTCTCATTATGTGTTCCACAAATTGATACCCTATTTCCTCTCAGCTTTCTAAGAGCCGGAATTGCCCATATTCACCCTTTCTTTTTGTCAGAACAAGGTTTGAGTATGATTGACTCAGTTTTTCCATATGAAAAATGGGAACAATATTAGTAGTTTCTTACGTTATCATGATTAACCTAATGTGTGCAAAACTTAAAACAGTTGTAGGTTCTCAATAAATAGGTGGCACCTGTCATTTACTAGTGTTAAGGTTATAGGGTAGAATATCACATATATTTCAATTATTGGTGAGAGGATGCAAATTTAGATTTTATTTTGAATATTTAAACGAGATATTATTCACATGCAGTACTAGGTAGTAACTGTAATTTTGAAGGTGTGTCACTAGTAAACAAAGAGGCAAAGTCCTCCTCACCTTTAGGTCCCATTTACTCACCTCCTGGTGATAATAACATAAAATGTTGACCATATGGAAATCAGGCCAACATCAATTAAAGGGACAATTAGTAGGATTAATATGTAGGGAGATTTTATACTATAGAACAGCAGAATGTTCTCACATTGATAAACCTGTGATAGTTTTATTTGCCTTTCATCATTTATTTTACTGTATTTTAGATGTATTTACCTTTTAATATACAGCAGTTTAAAAATTTTAAAGAAATGTATGTAATGAGCATGAAATTGCGAAGCACATTAAGTGAACGAACACCCATCAACCCAACACTGAGATCAGGAAACAGATTGTCCACAGCGTGTTTCCTCCTGTGTGTTACATCTTCCCAAACCACCTGAATGCCTCCCACCAAATTCTCCTGGCATTGTTTTTATTGACTTGTTCTCATTATCTCTTCTCCTTCGGTAATATGCCCCTTATTCTGTCTTTCTGAATCGTTCTACCAAGTGGTATCTTATAGTGCATGGAAATAGTGTAACTGCTCCTTTCACATCAGAATTCTAAGACATATCCTGCTGTTGATGATGATGAGTTTTGCCATATATGCATACATACTTGTTTCTGCACTCCAGTCTGGGAAAAGTATGACTTATCCAATTGTCAGAGCACCTAAGGTTAACTACTCCTGTTATTCAAATATAGCTGGACCAACTAGTGAGTTTAGCTTCATTATTTATAGCAGCAAAGTTTCTTATAGAGTCTTTCATTTCCGAAACAACATCGGGAGGTATGATGTTTCCTCCTCAGAAGATCAATATTTTACCACCCCTAATTTAATAAAATGGCACAATAAAACAGAAAACTTCTCCCAACGGTTAAAACATTCTTTGGGAGGAACCCGCCTCTCAGAAATTTGAATTTAGAAATATAAGTCATAATGGAAGACTATTCATGAACCCGTAAAGCTTCATACTGTGAGGCAGTGAATACAGCTATGATATCTACTTTTAACTCCTCAAAAGGAAAGCCAGGAGGCATGTGATCTCTGAAATGTCATTGGTCTCCTTGAAAACCTTGTGGAAAATGTAACTTCCTTAGCATTCCAAAAATATTTTACGTTCTTTTGTTAACAGACTGTTATTAGAGTCTGAATTCTTAAATCTCTTTACTTTTGAAACTCAAGCTTTCTGAAGCATACATCTCTCTGTTTGACATTGTTAGACTAGTGTAACAATGTAACTTTGCCTTTTCTGTTTCCCACGGGTTGAGTTACTATGGCATGAGCATCTATGAAAATACCCAAGGACAGGAAAATAGCATCGCTACTTTTGTTTCCGATGTTCTCCTGCCACTGTGTTGGACGTGGGTAGAAATGCTTTTTCACTAGACGCTAGGAGCAACATCTTCTATCTTTGAAACTTTTAAACTGTCTGTTAAAAGTTGCTTTCCCATAACTTTGTCTCCTTCTTCCCTCTCAATTCAGAGCCGGATTCGGAGAATGTGGAATGACACCGTCCGAAAGCAGTCAGAGTCATCCTTCATCACTGGAGACATAAACAGCTCAGCGTCGCTCAACAGAGGTAGTTAGGAATGATGTTTCTTAGCCATTGCTTTCCCAGAGAACATAGGAAGTTCTTACATGCATTGCCACTTATGTGTGTTCTGACCCTTGTCCCGTGTACAAAGGAATCTTGTGGGGTTTGAACCCTGGCAAGTGCAGTTTGTGTTATCCATAGATTTTTTTTTAGTACTGAATTTTTAGGAAATCTTCTCAGAGAGAAATTATGACATTAGAAACTTCTTTTCCTAATCATCTGCCACTGTTATAAACTGGTGGGATGTTAGGCCTCATTGGAAGCATTGAAAATGGGTAATTACGTGGCTTTATAGTCGGCTAAGCATCATAGAGCTCCAATCGTCCCAGGTATAAAGCAATTTCATCATCTTTGCAGAAATAAAAGTATACTGTCTAATTCATAGTTAAGGCAAGATAAGTCAAAATTATCTCTCACCGTAGTATCAAAAGATATCCAGACAATCTTGGATGTGTAAAGAGCTAGAATTGAAAATGATTGTTCACAATGTATTGTGAGTGGCGAGGAGGCTTCTGTATACCATTTATGGGTAAGATGCTTCAAGATCATCACTAGACTTTGACATGAAGTTACCATAATCTGCCATTTTGTGTGTGAGAGAAGAAGCTAATTGAATTGTATCTCTCTGGTTCTCTCTCTCTTGTATTTATGTGTATGTGGGTGTGGGACTGTGTTGTGTGTGTGTGTGTGTGTGTGTGTGTGTGTGTGTGTCTATGAGAGAGAGAGAGAAAGAGAGAAAGAGAAGGAGGAGGAGGAGGAGGAGGAGGAGGAGGAGGAGGTCAGAAATAACTTGGCTGCCATAGAAACAAATGAATACCGTTGGAAGTGAGTGTTGGAAAGCACTTGCATTACAGTTTTTTTCCAGGAAGCTGTCGTTTTTATTAACTGAATCATTTTTGTTACTAACACAGTTGTTCTTGTTTTAGTGTCAAACAATTGGTCAGACTGTTTTAGTCCTGTTTCCATGAGTGTTTCATACTGTTACTTAGAAAGAGATTGTCCAACTCTTCTGCTTTAGGATTAAGAACTCTTGTATTGGAGCTCCACGAAACCTCACAATAAAGCACAGCACATCTCCACAGTTACAAAGTGCTGGACCAAATAGTATGCAAGTTGTGTCAGTGCAGAAATGCATGGTTTACTCTAACCTTGTTGAGGTTTGGTTTGCATTAGAGTCACTGAGATAGTACCTGTCATCAATGATGACTTAAATATATCTCTGTATCACTTTGTGACAAGTAAAAATAGTGAACGGGGATTTTCATCCAAATATAAGAAAAATGCATAAATATGAAACAGGTCCACTCTTAGTCTTTTCACTCCTAATGTTTACTCCCTAGACAATGCTCATTTTGAAAGTCCCTCTCAAGGACTCTCCTTTTCAATATAGTGCCCATGTTTTCTTCATGAAAATTTAAAGAGACATCAGCATATTTGCACTGCCCCCTCAAATGATCACTTCTGCCTCAGTGGCCTTGAAATTAATTTGCATCCTGTGTACCCAATGTTCTTTACTGTTACATAATGCCATCTGGAGAGGTTTTGCAGTTTGACCTTACAAAGGAAACTAAGCCTTCTCAGTGAGATCCTGCCAAAGTCTCTTGTTTCCAGAGATCCCAGCAGCCAATGCAGACCTGTCTCTTAGAAAGAGCGAGACAATGGGACTTGATTGATATGCTAGTCTTTAAGCCAATTGTAAGGATGGATGTACTATGATAATTAATTTTTTTCCATATTGTGTAGTAAAGACACCACCCTATGTAAGATCAGTAACAAGATTGGTTTAGTGAGCTATTTTTCTGACCTCAGCATAAAGAACATTACATAACACTGTTTTTTGAACTTATTTCCCAGTAATCCTCTCAAATTTCATCAATGTGGAGTATAGTGATATAAAGATGACCGGGCCAATTTTTAATAAATTCAAAGGAAATGAACCAAGTTTGTATTGACTGATTTTACACAATTTCTACTCCTTTGAAGATATTTAATGAAGCTATTAATTGCAAGGTCTTAAATTCTTATGGCCTGTCATGTTATTTTAGTAAAAAGCTGAGGAAGGGTGGAAATGCGTGTTTGACACGAGGTGTGTTCAGACTGTCATCTTTTTCAGTGAATATATTCTTCCTTTCCCTCGGCACCCTGACTTTTTTCACTTCCTATGTGAATTTCTCTGGGACACACCTGCCTTTCCCAAGTGTCTCAACTGAGAAACTATTTATTTTATTTTTATCTACTTTTTTCCTTTGAAAATTTTATACCTGCAGACAGTGTACCTCAATCATATTCTTCATTCCCTTCCAGCCCTCTCCAGGACCACCAACCACATCGTCCTTCAAGTTCATGTATTTAGTTTACTTATCTGTTTTTCTTATTTTAACTTACAGAGTCCACTAACACTGACTATATATTTATGAGTATGAGGTCAGCCATTGAGGCATGGCCAACCTTCAAGTGTTCATACTCCCAAAAAGAAGTGACTCTTCCTCAGCCCTGAAACCATCAACTGTCAAAGAACATCTGAACTAGGGATAGAGCCCAGGAAGAGGCTCCCGAATTCATCTCATTATTTTTTTAACCCCCATATGATTAGACCACTTTGAAAATTTATATCTTCATATTATATCTCTAAAGATAGTCTTTAACCTCCTTCTTTAATCTTGTCTTATTCCCCAGGATCCTATCTTCCCTGCATTCAGGCGTGTGTAACATATTTAGGTATGTGACATCAAAGATTCATATTTCCAGATAAACACGTCAGTCACCTCAGCAACATAAACAATCATATCTGTGTGCTCAAAAGACTATATCCTCTATTACTAAAATAAACATTTTAGATATGACATCTTTGCATCTTCATATATTCTAACGTTCCATTCATTCTTAGGTTCAGCTATAAAATTTAGGAAAAAATAATTCCATATCTAAGCTAGATATGCACTTCTATTTTTGACTTTAAGATGTTGACCCTTGGGCTGGAAAGATGGCTTAGTGGTTAAGAGCACTGACTGCTCTTCCAAAGGCCCCGAGTTCAATTCCTAACAACGACATGGTGACTCGAAACCATCTGTAATGAGGTCTGATGCCCTTTCTGGTGTGTCTGAAGACAGCGACTCATATATATAAATACAATAAATAATTTAAGAAAAAGAGTATTGACCCTTGGAAATTATAAGTTATGGTTTATGAAACATTTTTAATTTATATTTTCTTTCTAATTCATATTGCTGCTCAGTATATAGGAAAGTATTGTTTTAAATTTCGTACATCTTAACCTAGTTTCTTTAAAACAACCATACCATCTCAGGTTCTATTTAGAATGAAGAGTCTATCATTCAGGACAGAGAAATTTTTAGTACATTTTGTTATTGTTTGGGTTCTTTTCTTTCTTTGTTTTTCCATCTCAGATATTCTTTTTCTAATCAACTCATTGCATCCTATAAGTTGACTATATCAGATTATCTTTCTAGATTTTCCAGTATAACAAACTTGATGGTTATCTAGACTTTATACCTTGGTGTTATATAAAACTCTGGAAGTGCTATTGGTGATTTTCAATGTAAAGTCTTACTTATTCTTGGCTCAATATTGCACATATTGGCAAATCTTCGGTTCTCGCCACCAGAGCCACGACCAAAGCAAGAGTTTTCATGGCACTATACAAACTGGGAAAGGGACCTTGAGAGCAGTTGTGTGGTGAATATAGAGTTTCAGCAAAGTGTGACTTCCGATAGAAGCCAACATTTCCAAGCTTGATTGTCACAAGAGGATTTATTTATTGGCTTCCTTAAATATTTACTATATTGTGGGAAGGCGGTGGCGGCACTCAGCTCCAGCTCCTCCCAAGAAAATATATGAATAAGTCAAAATTTCTCCTCACTCCTGTAGGCTGGAACAAGAGGGAAGGTAGCATAGTCGTCTTTACCCTGCTACCTCCTGCTCATCATCTCTGCCTGGGAAGTCTCATCTTGAACAATTGTAAGATAATACAAATATAAGATAATAACAGTAACTGAAAATTGGATTTAATCCAGTTTTCCTCTACATCTGAGTAGAAAGTGCAATTCTGAAATAAGGTTTTATTTTGTTTTTGTTATCACAAGTATTATGGGTACACTTAGTTTTCCCTTCATTTAATTAATTAAATTGAGTTCAGACAGTTTTGATTACAATCAAGGTTTGGAAGCTAGCTCCTCCAATGTGCTGGGGTGCTACAACCCTGCCCATAGGCTGCAATAATTTCAAAGCTATGCTTCTTCTGAATTCAAAAAAAAATATTATTTTACCTTCTGGTGAGATGGCTTGGCTAGTGTCTTAGGGTTTCATTTCTCCCTCACTCCCCTACCTATCTCTTTTTTGTCACACAAGTTACTATGATCTAATATCGTTCATGGAAATCTGACAAGAAAGGCTCTAGGTATTTAAGCCATACTGAGTTGTTTCATTTTGGAAGAATGACCTTTACATGTGTGGCACTTATGTATTAATGCAAATAGATTCTCATGCCATGGTTAAGAGTTACATCGATCTCTGTAAACATTCTTAATCCATGCATGTAGTCAGTAAAATTGTGATGTCCTGTGACTAATAATTTTTGTAAGAGCACAGCTACCTAGTTTTTAAAATCTGGCCTGATTTGCTAGCAACATGTCTGGAGAAATGGGGAAAGATTGCCTCCAGGGAGACACTTGCAAGTTCTGACTTGATTCTGTGGCCTCACTTCGTAGGTCTCAGAATTATACAGTCTAATTCAGTGACTTCTGGCAAAGGCCTTAATATCTTAGAGTCCTTGGAATAAGGTTCTAAATGTAATGAAAACTGAGTCCTGCCAGTGTCTCAAGGAACCCAACATTAAAATTCACCGTTCACTGCTCGGCATTTCCTTTCCTTTTTTACTATCCAGAAAACGGTGGGATGAATGAACTGGTTCCCTAAATGCCAAGTAGAACAAGTAGCAATGATTTACCTAGGATGGTGCTAGCCTGAGGAGAGCCAAACAGGGAGAAAAGGAAAAAAAAAATTAGTGAAGCCGATTTGTCCCTTCTAAATTAGAAAGAAATGTAAATGATATGTATTCTTATTTTCTGTTTTGATTCAAATCTATATTTTAGTAGCAACCAAATGAAGATAATGTGTTTTTCCCTTCCTTATATGGCGATATAAGCAAACACTGTCTCCTGTTTGCTTCCAAACCCCAGCCTACCCTCCAGAAGCGTAGAGAACAGTAGTTCGATTCAGACAGCCTTGCTAAATAACCATTGTGTAGTGAGCAGAGATGTGAGTAGACCTGTTTTTAACGCATGTCTCCTCAGAGCCCCTCTTGTCTTCCTCAGGAGGCTGGTCACTGAAGCAGAAGCAACTTCACAATAAATCACCTGCTACCTCATTAATATTCAGCCTCCCAAACATATTTCGTTTTTATGCTTTTAAAGCGAATGCAAATGAACAAATGTAAGGGGCGTTTGGACGGTGATTAATGATTTATATAAATTAAAGTTAGTAGGGTAAAACAGCGCACTCACTCAGTGCACTTTATTAATATCAGTAAATACGATTTGATTTATGTGCATAAAATAAGTGATATTGCCCCAAAGCCTTGCTGTTCCGAAGGATTATAAAATCATTCACTGTAAATATTAACCAGCTCTTAATATAATCTGACATCTACTTCTGAAGTTTGCAAAAACGATTTAATAATCTGCTTATAGTGGTAGCATAGCTTCATAAATCAGAGCTGCATGATCAACATACGTTTTGTTATGAGCGAGCATTATGAGGAACAAATGAGTATTCTGGAGCATAACTCAGCTTTCCCACTATTGTTATTTATTCTAGTGTTTTCCTTGCCCTTACAGGGGGGTGAGGAATTTCTATATCAATTTCTTCCTTTGTATATGACATCAGTAAAAACTCAAAGTTTAAACTAAACCTAAAGAAGTACCATAGGATAAAGGGACCTCTCATTTTAGAAATCGAATTTAATAACCGAGGGCAGCATAAGTAATGATTTTAAAGGTGAGAATCTGACTCAATCAGAGAAGTCGTGGTATTACTGTGACCCCTAGTTCAAGGAGGTTGAATGTGTTCACAACAAATGTCCCATCCACTGGCAAAAGGAAGTACATTACAAGGAAGTACATTGCAGATACCTTTAAGTCAGTTATGGGGCAAAGCTATTTGTTTTAAGGTCTTGGCGGAGGGAGAAAGTGCTTCTGAAGAGTTACTCAGCAGTCCCCCCTCTCCTCTCAACTCTACCTCTGCCCTGTTATATGGTTCCATCATATAGTCTAACGTCACAGGAAATTGTACAGTAGTAAGCATCGTTTGTATTTATTATTGCTGTTATATTTATTTAAGTTTTCATAGATCCCCTTACAAGGACAGTTCTCATTCAATCACTAGTCAGCTACCTGTATTATCTCTGTTTCCTGAATGAAATTCAGGCTTCAGTGAGAGAACCCTTGGTAAGTTGTTAATATTAATGTCGCAGAGCCTTTTTCCTTCCCTTTGAAATATTACTACATTTAATATCATTTTCTAAAGGATATAGTTTGGGTTTTTTATTTAGGCATTGCCCGTTTTAGAGAGATGGGTTAGTAGAACATAGGATATGGGGGCACTCTTGTCTGTTAAGGAAACAATCTGAACATTTGAAGTTCAGTGTTAGCATCTCACTGTGGTGGCGGGCCACCCAAGAATGATGGAGACATTTTTTGGTTCATCATTTCAGATGTTGCCATCTAGAGTAACCTGGCTTCACTGAGTTTCAACCCATGACAGGAAGGAGATGTAAGAGGGGAAACTGTCCATCTCATGGCATGTGGAGACAAAAAGCAAGCAGGCAAAAGCCAGGGCAGAGTGCGACCACAATCACCAACTTCCTTCTAGCAGCCTTTGCCTACCAACATCGTAATAAGTGCATGGTTTTTTTTCAAGAATCTATTTTCAAGTGACCTCTAATTACTGAATACAACTAGATATAAATCTGAAATAAATAGGAATTAGTTCTATTACATCAAAAATTAATATGTGAAAGGTGACATATGATTATCAAAGTACTTATTAGAAAAGGTATAAATTATAATACATATAATTATGCACATCCAATTAAAATAGCATTTATTGAATTATAAACAAGGGCTTACATTTCACTAGCTCAGTCTAACTTTCAGTATAGGATTCGTTTGATAGATTCTCTGGTGATGTTCATTACGTTTTCTTCATAAGTTGTCATCTAATAATGTGGCTGCTTTATTACACAAGTCACCTAGTATTTTAGAAGGGAATATACAACCCTGGGAGGTTATTAGTGGATTATGAAAGATTAGAGAGGATATAAAGTCTGAAGGAAAAGAGTCAGTCTTTAAAGAAGAAACAACGCTATTTGCACAATCCTCAGTCTAAACACAAGGGAGTGGATTGTGGTAATATGGAAAGTAAGCCTCTTGAATAGAATTGTCAAAATTCTCCCACTCTTGAATAATTTCTTTATAATAATTCACACTTCAGGGATACTTTTGAAAATATGCACAATTTCATGTATCATTATAGCATTTTTAGAAAGAATTGGTTTGTTTGCCTCTGTCCTCGCTGCCCCCACATCCTGTGTCTTCCTTGTATCACCCCCCCCCGCCGACCCCTAGTTCATGTCACACACATCCCTTTGATGATCACCTTTAACACCTCTTTCCCTCCCTCATGGTGTCTTCTTTAGTTTGATAGCCTGTGCCTACACTGGCACATCTACATATATTCATTAAAAATCACGATCCACATACAAGAGAGAACATTTTTTTTAGACATATGTTTCATTGCCTTCAATTCTATGCTTCATTTTTTTTTCAGTGTAGGCCTTTTGAAAGCAACTGTATACAAGTTACCTAACACAAGAAAATACCAAAAGTAAATACTAAAAGCTTTATGTTTTTGACTTGGGTAGCTATTTTATATTACTAAACAGCCTTAGTTTCAAGGTTTCAAGGGTTCAGAATTTTTATTGGCAAAAACGACTAAACCTATGAAATTTAATCTTTAAGGTCAACTTCAGATCAATTGCAGATCACCGATACTTTGATTACTAGAAAATTAATTAGTTAGGTAAAATTCTGGAATCAAAGAGTTTTTTTTTTACTAAGTTCTTTTTATTAAGAAGGAATTCAGGCTTGTTGCTATTTTCTGTGGTTAAGAAAAGTGAGCCTGTTATCCTCAGCCACAATGTGAGCTTTTGTAAGCACTCAGCCCTGGTACACAGGTAAATAGAACACATAAATACATTCTTTAACCATGAAACAGGAGGCTTAGAAGTGAGCCTCGCTGGGAATTGGTGAGACACACCTTTTATCTAATCAATGAGGCATCCAAGACAGGAGAATTTGAATGGCAGTCTGGACTAAGCAGTGACACTTCATTTCGGCAGTAACAAAATGAATTGAAACAAAGAAAAAGAAGAAAATAAGAGAGAAAGGAACATAGGCTTGTCACACTTAAGATCATTTGTTGTGAGCACGTTTCATTGAGAATCCTGAGTCGCAATTCCACCACTGTTGGTTAAATTACCAGATTCTGTGTGGCAATTTTTCCCAATTAATTTTTGAGATCATCACTAAATGTACAACATATCTGTTTCTTCACCAGCAACAGATCCACTGTTTTGCATCTGATACCACAGAGAATGCATTATAGAAAATGAAAAATAATCCCTAAATTTAAAAATCTTTAGAAGAACACATAGGTTAGAATTAAAACCAAAACAGAACAAAATGTGCAAGCGAGACAATGAAAACGAGAGACATAAACAATGCATATAAAAGAGGTTAGTGCCTAAATTGTATAAGGATCATCCATGCATAAACTAAATAAAATCCAGTGATTCAAAAGCAAAAACAAAAGTAGCAAAACAGACAAACAAAAAACAAAAGCAATTTTGGAAAAGAGGCTTAGAACGTGTTTCCCGGTGTGAATGATTGGACAGCAGTGATAGGCGGTAGCGAGAGCCTTGCACTGCAGAATCTCAGCCAGAATTGGACATTCCGTGCTGCTCCAGGGGCTGAGAGCTGAGGAGAGTGCTCTGCACAACTTTCTAGAAATGTGTTGTAATGCAGAAATAATGCACACCAATGTGTGTGACCCATGACCTTGACTTTTAAATACCGGATACAGACAACCTCACTGTTCTGGACATGAGCCAATTAAGAGAAAGTCGAAGGGCTGAGACAGGTAATTCCTCATGTTCCAACCCAGAGCTATGAACCGAAATACTAAAGAAGAGGCTACAAGTCAGCATCCAGCGTCCTTCATTTTATATTGAACTAACAATAAGCCATTCTGTACTCTGGAAGAAATGTGTCATTGAAATCCATCTTAATAGATTCCCAGCGAATGAATTAGCTATTAAAAGAAGCTGAAATATCTCCGAACCATTTGAATGAAATTTAATAGGCAGGTTGATTAAAATTTAATAGCAAACTTGTTGGCTATTAAAAGTGCACAGTGTGATAAATCAAGGTGTCAGGTCTTCAATTTATGACTCAAGAAAAAAATGACAAATGAGCTCTTGACTTTCAACAAAATATTGCTTCCGTGACACTTTGTAACTTCATTCATTGTTTGAAATGAAATATTAAAATAGAAACTTATGTTGCAAGTTATTTTACATAATTTTAAGGGAGCCAAATTGGTAGCATTAGTTGTTTTCTTAATAAACTACTTCATGTTGAATATATGAGATTATCTACGCCATAGTGTAACCATACGAAACCAAAGTGAGTATTGATCACATTGTCCTCTGATAGGCGAGCATGAAGGTGCAATTTTTACTTTGTTATAAAGAAAAAGGAGTGGGGTGAAAACCAGATATTTAAAATAAATAATGCCTTTGAAGAGTTTCTCTGAGGTTTTGGAAGGCTCTTTGTAAAACATCTACCTACTTTCATTTTACTAGCCTATTTTGCATCGCTTACTATAAAATGATCAAATATTACTGAAAAATATGTGAGAGAATATTACTGAACTCCTGGAAGGATCACAATAAAATTCTTCTTTTGCTGAAGGGTATCCTCAAAATGCTTGAAAAAAACTACTTCACTACTTCACTATTTTCATGTGAGTCTACCAATGTCTAGTATGACCTTGAATCTGAAACTACATGTTCAAACAAGATAGAATTGCGAAGAACAGAATGGATGATGAGCTAAAGAATCGTGGTAAAACTGATTAGGGTAAACATATTCATCATCTTCTCTTTAAATAACAAGAACACCGAGGCTTATTGTTCTGTAGTTCCAAAGGAACACTTGTATTCCCTTATTTTATTGAATCGTTAAGACTTCAAATCACAGATTTTCTAGCCATCTAAATTTGGTGTTCCAAAGAGAAATACAAGCACATTAAAAATGCATTGTGAGGCACAGTACAGGGAACCAATCAAGTTATTTTTAGAGCTTATCAGTATACTTTTGTTAGCTTGCTGTCAAGAAGAAATGCTGTTTGAAATATTTTTCCAAGCGGTGAAATAGACATTCAAGTGTGATCCAGATTTTCATCCCGTCTCAGACCTGTCTCCTGCTTTCACAGTTTGAAAGCATACTGCTCTGAATGAACCCAGCTTACACTGTCATCCCGATGTCCTGATACCAGAACGTGCACTCTACTGTCAGAAAGAGGTAGTAAGTTCTGTGGCGGGAACTCCTAGTTGGAACAGTAGGGCTTGCTATTTTACTGTGTGCGGTTCACTCATTCAAAAGTCTATATTGTCAGTCTTAAACGTTGGGTATTCATAAAGGAAAAAATAATGTAACCCCCTTTAAAATGGCTGTCTTTTCTAAGCTTTAAATCCTGATCATCCTGAAAAGCCCTAAGAGAAGCTTCTCTGGGCTGTTCAACATAGAGCATCAATGTCCTATTTGGTGAGCATCTTTCTTGCATCAGAAATAAAAAGGCTGAGGGACTGGCTCTATCTGAATAACTATGCATATATTGAAATTCAGTCTTATTTTTTTACTAGACATCCAAATCTCATTTCTGTAGCAAGTATATAGGTATGAGAAGTTGATAACCCTATTGAGACTAAGAAATAGATATTTTTTACATAGCTACTTCATTTTTAGCCTAATATAGCTTTTTTTTTTTTTTTTTGCCCCTGTGAATTCTGGCAGATACTATAGTTTGTCTGTTTGGGGACATTGTTGTTCCTACCAAACATTAGCATTTGGGGAACATTTTATCACTACAAATATTTCTGTAATTGTTTATTTCTGCCTGAACAATTTCAGTAGTAAATGCAGCCAGTATTGTCTTCAAAGCAGACAAGAAAATACATCCAGCATTTGGCCAATGAGCACGCTGTAAAAATTACTCCAAATTAGTACTAGAGAGAGGATTAGGGATTAAGGTTTCTTGCTGATCTTACAGAGGATCTGGGTTTGGTTCCCGGCATCCACATAGTGATCACAACTATCCAGAGTCTCCTGTCCTCTTCTGGCTTCTGTAGGAACCAAGTATGCAATGTGATATGCATGTTTACATGCAGATGAACACTCTTACCCATAAAATGGAAAGGAACCACTCCTTAAAAACTACTGAAGTTCAATTTCATGACTTGTAGATGACACCAATCTCAGGCAAGTGATTCCTTAGTCAAGCAGAGGACGGTTTTGTTTCTTTTTTTTGGTTCTTTTTTTCGGAGCTGGGGACCGAACCCAGGGCCTTGCGCTTCCTAGGCAAGCGCTCTACCACTGAGCTAAATCCCCAACCCCAGTTTTGTTTCTTTTAATGGGTTCTACACAGTTGGGTGAGAACATTTAAGACAACCACTCCATAAAGTTTCCCTGGAGTTTCCATTCCAGTGTTAAAAGGGTACAACTTAAACCCTTTCCCACATAGTTAGCTAGCTATCTCTGGTCCCCCACAAACTTATTTGTGTCTCAAAATGAACCAGTAAGCTTAACTTTTCAGCTAAAAAAACAGTGACAGATGGTCTGTAAACACTGAACTTCTTGGACGTCTTCGGCAATTTCACAGCTGCTAGAAGGGAAGTTTACAAATCAGAAGTCAGTTCCAGGAAAGAGGACAGGACAAGGTAGACAGATTCCTGGAGAAGAGTTTCAGAATTCAAAGTGACCTCCATCAATTGGGGAAACAGCCAGAAGCAAACAGAACAGACTGTGTCAGACTAGCGCAGCGCAGGACAGCCCCAGAGAAAAAGGTACAGGTACCTTTGAACACAAAAGATGGAAGACGACAGATTCTGTGTAGGTTTTCAGCTGGAAGACTCAAGCATCGGTGACAGCTGAATTTAATTTCCACGTTCGTTTGTCTCTGCACAGTCGGTGCCACCATTCCAAAGTCTAATTGCCTACCCCCATGTGACTGCAAGCTGTAAGAGTGAGGAAATCATACTTCGTAAGGATTGCTCCCTTTAAGGGATGCTGACAGATAGCTGGGACCTGGTAAGGTTGCTCTGAGAAAAAAACAAAAAACAAAAAACAAACAAACAAACAAACAAAAAAAAAACAAAGCTGTGTGTTGTAAACACAGCTTCGAAAAGGTGATTTCTAACATCAGATGAATTCTGAAAAGAGCAATGATTTGATTATGAACATATTCTCCTGTCTCTTCTGTAGCAAAACATTCCGGGAGTAATTTCTATCTTTACGCTGTTTGTGAAATAGCAGGTCATCGTGTACCATTACCCACTCTTGTTCTTACACCCGAAGCCCTCACTTTGAAGTAATACGTAACATGTGTATAACTGGAGTTGGTCTCACATAGTACATGAGCTGTAGAAAAGGCTGAGGACGGTCAAAAAGAAAACTGAATTTTACATAGTCATTCTTTTCATTTTTATCAGCAAAAGTCTTCTCGTTCCCCAAATAGAGATTAACAGACATTTTTATTCCTGAGGACCAAACTATTTTCAAATGTCTTCATGATTATAGCATAAAGAGTAGATGAGTCTCCTATGATGACTGTAGGTCATTCCTCGTGACTTATGCCCAGTAACTAATTGGTTCTGACATGCTTCGAAGTCTGAGGAAATGTTCTTCTGAAAAGTTAGGTGTCCGAGACTGAATTTTGTTTTATGTGGTTAATACTGATCTTAATACCTACAAGCATTTCAGGCAACGTGCTCAGCCTTTCTCAGTCGATGAAAATCAACTTTAGAACTCAGTGCGCTTTACCGCTTTCATAGGCGCGCTGTCTGAAGTGCTTTGAACATCTACTCCAGAATTCTAAAACGTAAAATCAAATAAAACACGTGGAGCACCGAAATGGAATATTATTCTTGGAAACACACAGCCAGAGGGATTATCTGTAAACACTTTTATAGCATCACTAGAATTCATTCTGAAGTTTTTTCATTTCCAATCCTTATCATTTTCCCTTTATATGCTGGGATTTTTTTATAAGAAAAACAATAATAAAAATCTAAGCTATTGAGCCATCGCCTTCTTGTTTATGCAGAATTCTTTCAAACTTGTTTGTAATTTATTGTATAACTTCTTTTATACTAATATAGAAAATACGGTAAATTATAGGGCAAAGAAATATTTGACATTTTATGTTCACTTGAGCTGTGTGTGCGTGTGTGTGTGTGCGTGTGTAAATGCGTGTGTGTGTGTGTGTGTGTGTGTGTGTGTGTGTGTGTGTGTGTGTGTGTGTGTGAAAGCAGGCCAGAACAAGTGATTATCATTTCTCTCCCCTTGTGATTTTCTATCTTTTGGGGGGGAGGGGTGGTGTACAGAAAAATATCATGATTATTTTACAGCATCTTTTAATTTGAAAACTTTGCCATTAAAATATAATTACATCAGTTTCTCCCTTTTCATTTATCTCTCATCCTCTCCTCTCTTACCGCCACCTTGCTAGCTCTCAAATTCTTGGTTCTTTCATAGTTATTATACATACATATGTATTCATATATATTCTCAAATGCATCACTGCAGCCTGCTGAGTCTAATTGTATGTGTAAGATTTCAGGGCTGGTTTTGAGAGTGGGTATTTCAATGATCCCGGAGCTTACCGACTGAGCAAGGAAAGCCAGTAAGCTGCAGAGAAACTCCCTATTCCGCTTCCCGGCACTGACATCGTGTGTGCTTGACCAAAGTACTTGGCTTCTCACCTGGGTACTTGAGGGCCAGTGCTTTCATGGCTAGCACTTTATCCATTGAACCATCTCTCGTCCACACTTCACCTCTTACCTTATACAAAGCAAATTAATAAAACATGCAAAAAACATGCAAAAAGGGGTTGGAGAGATGGCTCAGTGGTTAAGAGCACTGGCTGCTCTTCCAGACATTCAGAGTTCAAATCCCAGCAACCACATGGTGGCTCACAACCATCTGTAATGGGATCTGATGCCTTCTTCTGGTGTGTCTGAAGACAACTACAGTGTTCTCATATATAATAAATAAATCTTTTGAAAAAACATGCAATTTTTTAGTTTGTTTTCCAAATAACTCCTGTTAGGTAGCATGTGGCAATTAAGGGACATATAGAGAGTCAGGAGTAAAACTTTACCCTTTCTTGGTATGTGGAGGAATGTAAATATTTTTGAGTATTTTCCAATTTTAAGTTTTTGATGTTAGTTCATTTTAAGTTATATTTTTCATTTTCTATTTACATAGAGTAATCACAAAGGGAAATCTGTTGATTCAGAATAGCAACCTTCTGTAGCAAGCGTAATTTACATATAACTCTTTTTTAAGTATGTTTTATAGAGTAAATTCTGGGTCGAACAATCATAGTTGTATAAAAACCAAAATCCATAAATGGTTAAGCTTTAGGATCTTCTATTTTGGTCATAAAGGTACTAAAATTAATTGTTTTAAACTTTAAAGAATTAATGTCTCAAACGTATAATTCTTCATTGAAAAGTAATGTTCTGACAGATTTATTACATGAGTAAGAGCAGAACTCATGCTTCACTGTGAGGCAGTATTTGCATGAATATACAGTGTAACTTCAGGCACAAAGGCTGAATACTTAACCAGCGAAGCAGTTGTTGACTTCTTTGCAAATTCCACACAGGATATACAGAAGGCAATGACTTATTGATATTTTCATCTTTAGTGCACTGACAAGCTACATGCTGCTTTATATCAATTTTTGGTTTCTCACTTTTGTGGTTAAAATAGTTGTCAGTTGACTAGCATTCTACCAGATAAAGATTTATTATTTTAAAAAACATTAACACTGCTGTCGCCTAATTTCCCCTTATCGCTGTTAAACTGTTTCTAAGAGTGGAAGAGAGTTTTCCGTTGCTAACCCAATGTAGTTTATTTTTACTATGAGGTAACTGCAGATCTGTGTGTAATTGTATAAAGCAATGTGGAGTTCTCACGTCTGCCAGCATCTTCTGAAACTGAGTATTGCAACCAGCATATTGATCTGCAATAACCCATTCATCGGATTTATTTCATCTGCTTAATTGGAACTGTGTTTGTATGTTTATTTGATGAGTGCAGTTTCATACTCAAGAAGAATACGCTTTCACTATCATAATTACTATGCAGAATAGTTTCATATTTCTGTTACTGCAAGGTATGCTCTTGTGACCACACCCAATTACCACCACTCATCTGTTTTCCTTTTACATGATTTCCTAACATGTAATAAATGACGAGTGGAGTGACATAGTATATGCGTTTGGGATTTGGCTTTCTCCCCTGCTATAGTCCATAGAGATTTGGCTAAATTTTACAGTGAACGGTGGTTGGTTTCTTTATAGCTTACTCATCTTCCATAGTAAGACATAGGACACTGTCTGTCTGTCTGTCATATCCACCAATCGAGAGAAGTGTGAGCACTTTCCTATTTGGGGATATTGAGAAGTATGGCTGCTGTGAATTTTTATTTACAAATTGTTGGAAGAACATGGATTTCAGTTACTCTGGAATCCATGTACAAGAATGTAATCACTGGATGACTTACAGAGGGGTTTTTTGTTTGTTTGTTTAATGAGAAACCACCAAACTAATTTCTAGAGAAACGATCATTTTACATCCCTACCAGTGACAAGGGATCCATGGGGTTTCTCTGTGTCCTTTAATACTCACTCTCGCAGCTGTTTTTATTTTGTACAAATAGTATTACCTGATTATGAATTTAAGTCATTCAATAGGGATAATTACAGGGTTTTGTGTGTGTGTGTGTGTGTGTGTGTGTGTGTGTGTGTGTGTGAGCTTACCTAACACGTGGGCATCTTTTCTATGAAAACTCTGTTTATAATTGTCTATCTGTTTCCAACTGGATTTTGTTTTGTTTTAATACTGACTTTTTACCATCTTCTGAAATTCTTTGGTATGGTTTAGATCAATATGGGATAACAAATTCTCATAAACTTAGAACAAATACATTCTCCCAGTCTACAACTTTTATGTTCACTCTCATATTTAAATTCCATATACCTGTGTGCACAGCCTGCCTCCTGATATGATGTATGCTTCTGTTTTCTGCATTATCCCCTTCATCTGACATAAACTATAATCTAACATATCATTTTCATATATGGCCTAAGTCTTTTCAGTATAATTGCTCCTCTTATTTTTCCCATTTGGTTCACTGGTTTTGTGGGCAGCAGGTTTTCATCACTATGCTAATATGCTAGACACGAAGAATATCTGTTTTCAAACATATAATATCTGTCCGTTACTTTAGTAAGCCAAAGTTTGAACAAAAAGTTGGAAAATGGAAACTAAAATGTATGTATGTGTGTACTGCTTAGTACCATAAAGTTGATACTTTGTTTAAAAATAACAAAACCATTTAATGTTCACCATAGCTGTCAGGTCAGCAGATTAGTATACTTACTACGGTGTAGTAATCAATGATTGTGTTTTATTTTATTTCGATTAAATACTTCTCATAGACTTGTAAGAAATACCAAATCCTTCTGTTGTGTCAACAGTTGCTCTCCAAATGAATGTTCAACCATACTTGTAGCATTTGATTCTTTTTTTTTAACTTTCATGAAAAAAAAAAAAAAAGAAAGAAAACTATCCAATGGTTTCTGTGAATGAGGGAATGTCTTTGTTTAGTTTTAGCTTCCTTTCTGCATTTTTAACCTTTTTTTCCTTTTCTGGCTGTAGCTTTGTGTTTTGTTTGTATGGATGGCAAGATTTAATTTATTTCCTTCACCTTCGGTTTCAGTTCTTAGCCAGCATGGGAGTACAGTCTCGCATACCCACTTGGGAAAGAGAGCACCCTTAAATGTGGCTTATTCGATACTGTGAACTTCTTTCTTTCCCATTCCCTCAACTGTGGGCATCATTGAAATGTGTGTGGCAGTGGCATCCTGTTTGAGTCTACTTAGCTGCTGCTTGTAACCAGGACTATGTCAACTGTTGTCATTCTAAATGTTTCCTTTCTTTTTTCCAAGCACATTTGCCTGATTGACCTTTTTTTGTTTTTTTCTTCTCTGTCTTTCTACGGGGCTGCCCCAGGAGCCATGGCTAATCATCTTATGAGCAATGCTCTGCTTCGTCCGCATGGTACTAACAATCCCTATAACACATTGCTTGGGGAACCGGCGGTCTGTAACAACCCTTCTATCAGCATGTACAACGCACAAGGTGTGCTGGAGTTTATCTTAATTTTTTTTTTCAAGTGAGAGTCCCACTTTCTGTAGCTTTTCTGGGCACGGTCTATTTGCTTTCCCCCTGCCTTTTCTTTGTTTTGGAAGCAGACACACAGAGTCCTTTTACATTCCCCTCCTCCTGTTGCTTTTATTTCCCATCGTCCTGAGGTTTCCTTAGTGAGTAGAACCCCTTCTGATAAGCAATCCATCAGTCCGTGTTTGTTTTCCTGTGCTGTTACGAAATGTATCGTGCTGTGTCCGTACCCCCCTGTCATTCATCTATTTCTGTAGTAAATACCTGTGCACTTATTGTGAGACATGAGCGTATTTGTCCAAGGTAAGTAAGATAAAGGAAGACTTGATTCAGTAGTCTTAATGTTATAAGATTGGGGAAATAAATCTTCCTTTGCTGTATCATGAGGTCCACTCTGGGCACCAGGCATTAGTATTGATGAAAGCATTAGATGAACTCCAGGGGAAAGTCCATTGACCTAAGGCACGGAAGAGAGAGCAGGCTGGAAGGCAGCAGACACCCTACTTCTCTCTCAGCTCCCACAAGGCCTATCGGAGTTGGTCCAGGCAAGCCACAAAACTTCTTTTTAGGCCGTAGCTTCCTCTGAAGATGGTGTCGTTGTGCATTGTCTTGCTTGAAAAGCAGCTTGTAAAATTTTTCTCTCAAAAATCAATAATCATGTATCTCTTTAAAAATCTTACAGTGTCAGTTTGGATTTTTTTACCTTTTAAGAGAGTAGATATTTGTCATAGGCAGAAAAGCATCTTTAAACATTCAATTTCTGTACATGTAAAAAAAAAAAAACCACAAAAATTATTCAAGTATTAGTTGCGCAAAATAAAACTCCTACCTAGTGAGCCACATTTTGAAAACTGTATTTTTTTTTTCTTTCAGTCTCTTTAAGTTGAATGTGATAGATCAGTAATCGATTCCTGTCCTATTCTGAATATCGGGTAGTTCATTTGTTTTTCATTTCATTTGAGGTGACTGCGGTGTGATTGTATAAACTTATGCTCCACTCTTAAAGGGGCTGCTCACGGCAGTGTGCCAGCATCGTCTCACCTAAGCTTGCCCAGGTAGCTGCTTCCCAGAGGTAAAGAATTAACTAGAAGTTATTTTTAAAGCACCAAAGTTAGCCATTAAATGATGGCTTTAAGATAGGTGCAAATAAATAGTTGGGACTTTCAGTTTTACCAAGTGTCTTCACAATGGCATCCTAAGAATCACAAACTGTGAGTCACTTTGCTCAGAGCCTTTGAGAGGAGGGGCACAGAGTATGAAATCCTCATCTACTGATGTCTGTTAGGGATCAATTATTCCTTACCCAGTGGCCCCCACACCTCAGGATCCTATATATTTATGGCTGAAACGCTCAGTTTGTTTTTCCTGTCTGGGTAGATCACCTTGGGTATGCTGCTTAGGTTAACCTCTGGAGCGAAGAGGCCTGTGCAGTTTTCCTTCGGTGATCTTTTTAATGTTAAAGGCAGACAATGTGTTTCCCCCTTCTCTTCTGTTTACCTAATCAAACAGAGCTACAGCAAGTCGAGGCTGTTTCTTGGCCCCTTTCATAGTCTCCCTCTCTATACAGTCTCTGGTTTGTCAGGGTCCCTATTCTGTTGTGGTGCCCTGAACTGTTCCCTGCAGGTCTGCCAGATGTGGTTTGGCAGAACAGTCTGGTAGAAAAAAAGAAAACATTTTACTTTGTTCTTCATTATCTTTCATGGGCCAACTAACAAGTAAATACGTTGTTATAAACAATTTAAAACAGGCTGAGATATTAGCACATTTAAATGATGTTAAGTGACTACACCGTATTTGCTAATTAAGTGTATTCAATATTATTACGTCTATAGAAGATGTTGGCAACTGTTTTAAACACGAAATTTAGATTACATTTGTTTTGCTTTACCTATATAATTTATAACTGCTTATAGAAGAAAAACTAGCAATTCTTAATTGAAGTGTTTTTCCAAATTCAATACTTACCTCTCCGTTGTTATCCAAAAATCAAGGAGCTTTTAAAATATGGAACACATGTCAAAATGAGTCTCGGTTATGAAGTCCTACTAGTAATCTCAAACTCAAGTTAAAGCCATCCTGTGTTATGTTCCTAGACACAAATAGATATTAAGCTATAAAACGAAAATATTTACAATGTGAAATTTAAAATAATACCATATATACACAGTGTTACTCTTATGTAGTTCGTTACTAGGTATTGTTATAGAAAATTACCAATAAATATGCAGACTTCATCCAGATGAATTTGTCTTTTATTTCACCAAATTTAATAAATGCTAATGACTATTCTTAAACAAAAAAGAACTTAGGTAATGTTTCTGTTTTTAAAGTCAAAGTTGAAACTGTGTCGCTTATTTTGTTCTTTTTAAGACAGAGAGGAACTATACTAGTGTTTGGTGCAAGCTTTGAAAGACTAGCAAAAAATAAATCTTGATGATTGTCAGATTGCTACTAATCTCAGGCTTTCAGACAAACGCACTTATATTGTTATTGGCAGGGAGAATTCTCTCATGAAATACAGGTGGCTTGGTATGTACGAGAGTGGCTGACATTGAATTTGCCACTTGATTGTGTTTTGTGCATCCCCTCATTCAACTGTGCCAACGCTTTCCAGGCATTGAAACGTTCAGTTTGAAAATAGTCATTCTTGCTGGCAAATGCCTTTTCTTAAAATTTGTAAAAATGTATTTATAGTGTTACTGAAGTATACAGAGTTGGAAATAAAAGCGAAGGAAATACATTTGTTATACTAAAACTGAGAGACTATGTATAGAAATATCTAAATTATCATACATTATTTCTGGACCATTATCTTCTTGTCAGTATGAGAAATTTTATAAAGATAAGTCTCATTGAAAAACCTGTCAAAACAATGCTATATAAAGAGAAAGTCATGATTTCACCAAAATAAATGTAGTTTTCAATGTAATTAAATTCAAACTTAAAACTTTAGAGAACAACAGAAACCCATAGGGCAGGATGCAGTGAAGAGTGCATTATATTCGCAAAGAATAAAAAGTTGTATAGAATATAATTTAATATTACCTTATGGTTCTACCACCATGTGGCAGATCAGCACAGGAGAACAGAGCTAGGAGAACTAACTGTAGGCCTCCTCTGGGATTCTCCCTCTTCTTATTAGCAGTGTGGCATCAGACCAGGCCCAGGGTCCTTTGATCTTAGTTCCCTTGCTGAATGACTCAAAATGACACTAGAAGCATTTGGAGCTGTTGCTAAACAACTTGTTGTTTATTTTGAATTCTCCTTCTAAAGCTCATTCAAAGTTTTAGCTGGATTTACTTTCCCTTTTAAAAATGTGACACATCTCTTTTGTAAGGGAACGATCAATACTTAAAATGTAAAACTATCCCTTCAGCCAGAGAATATGACCAAAGTGTGCATGTATGAAAACATCTGAGCACTAATTTGTGCAATTAGTAAGTGCTGACGAAAACATTTGTATTTCTTTTAGAAGACTGGTTGATTCACAAGCCAGCGTCTTCTGAAACAATATTGCCCCGTAGTTTCCTTGGTTTTTTATTCTTGGATATTTTAACCTTTCTATAAACAAAAGAACAAGGAAAAGTGTTCTTCTCTCTGATTATAGATAAAGTTTTCTTGGAAAAAAATTGGGGGCATGTCTTTTTAATAGTATACTCTTAAAATATTTTGTAATTTATGATGATACTGCGATCTAAAGCAAACTTTCTAGTTTGGATGCTTTTCTCTTACTTATTGGGAGGCAGAATAATAGATGGATTTAATATTTCCCCCGTAGTTATACACCTTATTAATTTGAGCTTCAAAAAGCACAGGCTTGTTCTTCTCATTTTTTTTTCAATAATGCAGGATCTCTATGGTTTAGCTCTGTTTTTAGATGCAAACTTAGATTTAATGAAATGTAATTTATAAGTAATTAATCTTTTAAAAATTATTTTATTTATTTACATTCCAAATGTTGTATCTTTAACGGAAAACAAAGATCATTTTATTTTCATATAATATAAACAATACAACTATGTGTAAAACAGAGACTGATTTGATCCCATAAAAACAAACCAACCAAAACCAAACAAACAAAAAAACCCAGCATCTGTCTAGGCTCAAAGTAGTAAAATAACCCTTGTGCACGGAGAGAGAGGAAACACGAGTGGAAAAGAACACAGTTTATGAGAACTTCAGTTCCAGTTTTCTTCATGTATTTTATTTTTAATTTCACTACTGATGTCTAAAAGTGGATGTCGTTCCTTATAAGCTGGTACTTTCTGATATCACATCCGTATCCTATCGGACTACGGCGATAGAAATAGTCACGGCTCGCCCCCCCTTTTTTACTCTCTGGATTGTGTGACAATTTGAAGTATAACATAAGTGTATAAGAAATCCGTGAGCTGTAGCAACATGTATTAAAGCCTCATTATACTGGTGTGTTAAGCGGGAGGGCCCTTGTTTTCTGACTAACATGTTAGCGTTTGAATTGTGGTAAGCCATGTAACACAAACTCGTGAATTTGGGGATGGTGGAAATGATTTCCCCGCCTCCCTTTTCTGCATATCATCAATTTGCTTTTGACTCATGTTCCTCCTACTGTCGCTGTAAGCTTACTTGTTGTTTTTTCTTTCCTTTTCTTCATGCTGTCGTTTAGAGCCCTACAGAGAGACAAGTATGGGAGTAAAGCTAAACATTGCATATCAAATGTAATTTTTTTCAGTTCACTTTTATTGCATCACATATAGATGATGTAGTTATTAAAAACAGTTCATCTCACAATTTCAAAACTTAAAAGAAAAAGAACCTGCAAATCAACGTCTATGAATATCTGCCAATAGAGATTAGACGCTCTCGTTGTCTGATTTTTTTATCCTGTCACATAACCAGCATAGTTGTTAAGTCCCATGTATCGTTTGTGTGAGTTAAATTGTTTTTAAATCGAGCACATTTTTTTCCTTTGCAAAGCAACCCATAAACTTTTAATTTTAATTAACGCATTTCCATCATCGAACAATGTGTCCCATTGCAACATGCCCACTTTATTTTCTTAGCGCTGTTTGAAGCCCAATACCAAATGCATTGACGGCAACATTTTCAAAAGCCCCAATGCATCTGCTGCATAATCATGACCATCAAACCTGTCACACCAGCCGCCACAGCAGCAGTCACCTGCCATACTCAGCCCTTTTTGAAAAGCATTCACTTTTTTTCTTAACATTGTGAATTTGTGTACCAGATATTTTGCGACATGAAAATAAATCGCTTCGACCTATGTCTGTGGTGGCTGCTTGCTAACGGATCTTATGAATGTTGTTTTTGGAAAGAAAAAAAAAAAGCTTTACGTGAGTGCAAAGCCCGCAAAAGTCCTCATGGAATTGGCATAAACACGTGACATGTCCTGTCAACTGTCACTGAACTGGCGTTTCTGAAATATGCTTGCATCACAGATATAGAACGAGTGCTATATTTTCACAATTTAGAAGTGTATTGAGAGGTTTAAGAAAATCCTTCAAGTAAATATTTGGAAATACCCTGCCTTATTTACCAGCACTGATTAAATGTGTAGGTGATTTTTTTTTTCTTTTGTGGATGTGCTTAAAGTAATGTATGAAACTATTATAGATTCTTGAACTGCTCCTTCAAGAGACTGCCAAAAACCTTGAAGTTTGTGGTTAAATTTATTTTCCTGCAGCTGTTTCTTACCAAAAAGAAAAATGTTTTATCTTCTTTAAAAGTAAATTTTAATATGTCCCAAGTCATCAGTCATTATAAGAGGATAACTTTAATAATAATATTGAGCTTTTAGGAATCAAACACATTCTTATTCAGTATTTCTCAGTGACCCTAAACAATAATTGTTGGGTTATTATATAGTAATAACTAATGTGATTATAGCAGAAAAATACAAAAGAGTATACAAGCACTTTTGAAAGCATGTATAAATTACTTCGAAGTGCCGTTTATTTGACTGGACATTATTTTTATAACTTGCAAATTTAACATAATCCATTTGTGGTATTATATGCATAAATTATTTTATACTTCCTAAATCATATTTATAAATCAAGGTAATAAATGTTTCTCTTAGTTTTGAACTGCATATTCAAAGTGTCACACATGAATTATGTTAGTTATTTCAGAGATATGTAAAGTTAGAGATAAGGATTTAACTGACTTTAATGTGTATAAATTGAAAGCAGTTAATGACTATATCAAATCTTAATTTGCCAGTTACAACTAAATACAATTTATCTGTTCGATTCTGTTTGTGTGAAACTGGAAATTAATACATTTTTAAAAATTTTTACTTTGAATACTTTTCTCTTTATAACATTTCTGTTATTATACATTTTGGATTATATACATACGTGCTGATATGTATAGATTTAATAGTGCTTTTTGTTTCTTTCCGTTTTATATTTAAAATGCTAGCAATTTATACATATTTTAGAGTCATACATGTTTCTACTTTCGTGTTTGTGTGTGTGTATTTGCGTGTGTGTTTGCGTGTGTGTTCGATGGCTCATTGGATATAAATGTCATAGTGTCTTGTAATCTTTTTCAGAGGGGCTTCTGAACAATGCCAGGGATACAAGTGTCATGGATACTCTACCACTGAATGGTAACCATGGCAACAGTTACAGCATTGCTGGCGGCGAATACCTGAGCAACTGTGTGCAAATCATAGACCGTGGCTATAACCACAACGAGACCGCCCTAGAGAAAAAGATCCTAAAGGAACTCACTTCCAACTATATCCCTTCATACCTGAACAACCACGAGCGCTCCAGCGAGCAGAACCGGAACATGATGAACAAACTGGTGGACAACTTAGGCAGTGGGAGCGAAGATGACGCCATAGTCCTGGATGACGCAGCGTCCTTTAACCACGAGGAGAGTCTGGGCCTGGAACTCATTCACGAGGAATCGGATGCTCCCTTGCTGCCCCCGAGGGTTTACTCCACGGATAACCACCAGCCACACCATTACAGCAGGAGGCGGCTCCCCCAGGACCACAGCGAGAGCTTCTTCCCTCTGCTAACCGACGAGCACACAGAAGACCCGCAGTCACCGCACAGGGACTCTCTGTACACCAGCATGCCGGCCCTGGCCGGTGTGCCCGCTGCAGACAGTGTGACCACCAGCACCCAGACGGAAGCCGCAGCGGCCAAGGGTGGTGACGCCGAAGATGTTTACTACAAGAGCATGCCAAACCTGGGCTCCAGAAACCATGTGCACCCGCTGCACGCCTACTACCAGCTAGGGCGCGGCAGCAGCGATGGATTCATAGTTCCTCCCAATAAAGATGGGGCCTCTCCGGAGGGGACTTCCAAAGGACCGGCGCACTTGGTCACTAGTCTATAGAAGACGACACGGGGATGGCAACCAACGGGACAGCTCACACCCGGTGGCCCATTCTGAGTCCATATAAGCAGTGGTCATCGTGTGTAACACGTGTGTGACATCTGATGCTGTTCTCACAAGAGAGACTCTGACATTTGGTTTTTTTTGTTTTTTTTTTTTAACTTGAATTTTTAGGTCAGCGCAGGGGAGAGAGCTAACCGCTGAGATCCTCCTGTGCCCCATGCTTTCCCGTCTTTCCCCTCAGATGGAGACTTCATTATGTTAATGAACGAGATAAGATGAAAATGGCGCTCATTGTGGCCTTGTTGAGTTAGGTTGTGATTAACAGCTCTGATGCTCTGTTACTAGAATTACGAGGACCTGATTTTTCTTTCTTTTTTTTTAAAAAAAAGAGAGGCCGGAACTATTGTTTGAAATTAGTAACAATGCTGCATCTAGATTGGAGTGCTGCCCAGCCGTAGAAGCAGAGCAGAACTGTATCCCATAGCGGTTCGCGGTCACTCGCAACCTGAGTTCACCACAGCGAGCATAGCTGTGAAAAGCAAAAGCAAAACAACAGAATTAATAATCTGACGGTGGGGGATTCTAGAATTATATGCTAAATGCATATTTTATGATTTGCTGTATTAACTGATGATAAAACTAATGGCAGAAAAAAAAAAGAATTGAACAATTTCTATGTCATGTACAGATACTAGCATTGCGCATATAGTCTGCTTTTTGTTCCTCCAGAATTTGAGTCCTGTTAATGTAGTGGCAAAGACGAAATTTTCCTTTTCTTTTGTGCTAGTCTTGCAAGTTTGTCTACCAGTAAAAGAGCAAAGTTTCCTTCCTTTCTTGTTTTCTTTCTTTTTATTTGTTCTTTTGTCCCCTCTCTCCCCCACCCCACCTTTTTATTTTTCCTTTAAAAATTCACCTGGCAAAAAATAATAATAATAATAATAAATAAATAAATGAAGCTATCACTTTATAAGAATCATTTTCTAGTAATGCAAACAAATTATTTTTTAACAAAAAATAAAATAAAATAAATAAAATTAGACTTCCTTCCCTCCATATCTATCTATCTATCTATCTTTATCCAGCCCGAGTATTTCCAACGTCATTTTTGCAAATTAGAGCAGGACAAATTTTACGTTTCCGGGGCACATCTGTTGTAATGCGAAGCATTATTTGGCAAGCAGTTCATCACCAAGGCAGTAGCTATGATTCTAGAAGCTAAGAGGTGTCTATAGAGCTAGAGGGGGCTTCTGCATGTGAAATGCTGTAATCCGTAGGCGTTAAAAGTGCTGAATGGGCAGTCTGACCCCCACGTGGGCACCTGCACTACCAATTGTTAGAGGAAATTCACTCCCTCCTAGTGAGAGTTGAAAGGTCAAATTATTTTGAGGTAATTCTTTTTTTTTTTTAAAGTTTTCTGTTAACAGGAAAATTTATTTATTTGACAGGATTTTAAGTAATGTAGAGATACAAATGGTAAATTAGCAGCACATATAATTTTTTTTTTAAATTTATGATCCATTTTGTATGGTCTCAAGTTGGATGACCTCATTACTAATATTTGTTGTAAAAGTGAAACTTGTTTGCCGACCAATAAACAACTGATTGAGATTTAGAAGAGATGGCTTTGACGTATGTACTGTATTATCAAGTCCTCCTTTGACTTTCTTTACCTTTCCTTTTCTTTGTTTTCATAATATAAATTCTTCTTTACCTCTGTAACCAAGTGAGCAACACACACACACACACACACACACACACACACACACTCACACTCAGATATATATCTGACTTGAATATCCAAACACAACAGTACAGATTTTTGCAGACGAAGTTGATGCATAGCGCCCACTCAAGTGGGATAAGGAAGATCACTCTCAGCTCTAGTCACTAGGCTTAAGGCTAAAGACAGTCATCCAGTGGTTTAAATATCACTTGTGATGCGGCCATCTCTCCGGCCCCTTACTGTAATCTCTATTCTGACGGAGGAATTTGGAAATTTAAATTTCCTCAGTTGGCTAGGAAGCGCAATAGTGAAAGCAAAGACCTTATTCATTGTACCAGAAGAATATAAGGCCGTTAACATCGACACACTGTGTTAGCTTTCTCTATGACCACCTCAAACAAAATCTGTTGTGTTGGTTCTCCTCCATCCCTCTGACTCCCTTTCTGTAGCCTCTGACACCTCACCCTGCCCCCACTGCATCTTTCCCACCTTTATGCCTCCTGTGTAAGACCTTTTTACTTTGTTTTCGTCTTCTTCAATGTATGGGTACTGGTGAAGGACAAAAAGAATTCCTTCAAAAGAACTTTGTAGATCTTTCTATTCCTACACTACCAATGTGTCAGATCAAGGAGCCCCGCGTAGAATAAAGCGCAAACGAACTTGCCAAAGTATATTTTCCCTTATATCCTTGGGCTTACTTTACAAAAAGCCCACGCACTAGCTATCTCTAAATGATATCTTAAATCAAGGTGAGAGGCGTTGAGAGTGTGACCAGCCAGTCTTCCATAGACACTGTAAAGTCTGTGGTAGAGGAAGTTGTGCCGGGCCAGAGCACCCATTAATCTGAAAGTCATTTCAAAAGAATCCATGGATCATTTCATTTTAGCCAGATGATGGCAATGTTTTCTTGAAATCCATAAACATTTTAATTTGGAAGAGAAACATAAGCATTAGAAGTAATTAATTTTCTCACGACATGGTTTGGGAATATTCCCCACATTACCGATAACCCACCCGATACCTATAAAAAAAAATTCCCTCAGTGAGCAAACCTAAGTCAGCCTCAGAAATAAGGCTATTGTTTGTGGAGTGCTAACACTTGTGCTTGATTTAAAAAGATACTATCCCAAAGGAAAGCAATATCAGTAAAAGGCCGTTTCATGCGACAGTGGCGACCCTACTTCAGTCCAGCTCTTCAGTCGTCTGGCATTACTACTTTCCTGTGTGGTGCTGTGTGTTTCGTTATCCAGAACTTGAAAGAGGTAGCCTTCCCATTTCTACCGGGAACAAGCTGAACAAAGATCACTTGAATACATCAACTGGTATCCAAGGCCTCTGCCTACTGTGCGCTAACATTGCTCTTGCATCAAGATGAAAGGGCCATTGGCGACCTCTCCTCTCATACATCATAACTGCCGTGCGTCAGAGAGTTAATCCTGTGGGAATCAGACCAACATCATTTAAAAGGACAATTAGTAGAATCAATATGCAGGGAGATTTTATACTATGCAACAGCAGAATGTTCTCCTCACCTTGAAAAACCTTTGCTATGCGACTCTAATTAAACAGAAGAAACCGTAGGTAACGTATGTGACTGTGTCTCATTTCAGTAGAAATGTGTATATTCATTTAGTCCTGATTATTCCACCTACATTAGTTCCTGACCCTCGCTTCCACCCGACATTTCATGCAAAGCCACTGACCCATTAATGCTAATAACTTTTTCTTCTTTCTAGAACCTTTGGTTGATTCTAAGTCTTCAGTACAGGGCCGCATTCGTTGATGTGCTTATTTGCATATTTTACCGGAAGTAAATTTCTACCAAACAGACTCAGTGTACATACATAGCACATTATTCAGCCCACTGAGAGAGAGAGAGTCATGTAAATGAAACAAGCCAATTATTGCTTTCTAGTAAATAATATTTTTGTAATATTTTACGCTTGAAGTTTTTACCTCTTTGAGGTCTTAAGTAATGAGATAATTTGTCAGGGCACTAACTTAAGGACCTCAGGTGTAATCGATTCTTGTATTGATGGCTTGTTGCATAGCCAATGATGCTAATTGATAATATTTATAAGTAAATAGAAATTCAAAGCAGAAAATTGGTTGGAATTCAGTTAAATTGTGTGAACATCCCTCTTTGTTTTTAACACAGTAAATGTGAACATATGGGAGATAAATGTCCAAGCCCTGTGCTAGAATAATCTTAGTGAGTAAAATGAATTGGCCTGAGAACAATTATAACTATATTAAAATAAAAATAAGCAGCCAAAGCAAAGGCAGCTAATTAAGTTAATCATAATTTCTTATTAAAGAAGGCCCATGGTGGTTCTAAATTAAATCATAGTTTATGAAATGCTGTTTTTAAGACCACCTATACAATTTAAAAAATTGATGCACTAAAAATATCTTTTAAAAATTTGGGCTTTGAATTTTTTTGTTTTTTTTTAAATCGGAGCTGAGGACCGAACCCAGGGCCTTGAGCTTGCTAGGCAAGTGCTCTACCACTGAGCTAAATCCCCAACCCAAATCTGGGCTTTGAATCTTCAGTGTTGACAGTGTGATGAATCCACTGACGTTAATGATAACTTTAAAAACATGTTTGGAAGTAACTGTAGTTTTGTAGGAAAGGGGGAAAAGCTTTTGTCTAACAAACAGTTGTTAGCGGAATTGTATCTATGCCATAGGAATGAAAGTCTTTAGTTTTTAAAGTTGTTCATTAACACTGTATCAAACTCCAGTACTTAACATATTTTGGAGGAAAACAAAAAAAAAACAATAAAAACAACAAACAAACAAAAGTCACTTTAACATAAATGAATATCAACTTAAAGAGTCAAAAATAATCTGAAATTCTTATCTGATAGGAATTGGTACATTAGCCGTAGTGCTTTACTCCAAGACAAGTAATTGATATGAAATTCTATGTACAAACTTCCCAGTATATTATAGGCCAGAATACAAATATTTAATTGTTTATTTTTAATATGTCATAATCTTTCACATAAACAATTACTATGCATTCCTAATTAGAATCTATATATTAGATCTTTCCATGTCAAATTTTAGAAAGAAGACAGAAGGGACACAAATACATAGAAAAACAGGTTTTGGAAACATTTTTATATAAATGAATTCTATGTAAAAAAAAATTTTTTTAAGAGTTCATAAAATAGAGTCCAAAGACTAAACTCGGTTTTGTAATCAGGAAATTTGTCTGTTTTAAACCATCTGAAAAACATGTTTTTAGACATCTGAACTTTCATTTATAATCTAAAAGTGTTGATAGTTGGTATAGTTGTTTGTGTCCTGGTTAAGCCATAGGGGACATTTATCCAAGGCATCCATTTACCTTGATGACGTCATGCTTGCTTTAAAAAGGAAAATGGTCTTTAAATTGTCACCTGTATATGTGTTTGAACAGTCTAATTTTTAATAAGATTTGAGAGGAAGTAACTTTTTTACAATTAGCCAGGGAGTTAGTTTTGTATATTCTCATTTTAAGTAATTATTATAGTCTTCTAAAAAAATTATAATCATCAGTTTGCCTCTAGCACTTTTAAGTTGTTATTAAAAATGCCTCAATTCCAAATATGTTTTTGAACCTTTACCTGTCTTACCAGTATGTTGACTATATTTTTCTTCATTTGTAATTTCCCTGCCACTGGAGAACATGATAAAAGGAATTGGGGACTGATTTATGTGACGATTAAGAAACAGCTCACGGACACCACCTTCTTTTAATCAGCTAGGAGTTTTAACTGTGGTCCGAACAGTTCCAATCAGAACCTGTTTGGCAAAGTTTTCCCAAATACACAATACTTACATTAGCATTTTAAAGGAAAGGTTTCAGGGGAAGGGGTGAAATTGCTTATAATGATTAAAAAGCTGTTGTGCCCAATACTTCTGATGTGTTAAGAAAAAAATGTAAATTCGTACATTTTCATCATTCTAAAACCACAGAAAATACAACATGCTTTTAGCCTTTTTTTTTTTTGATATTTCTCACGTGGTTAGCTCTTGTTGCACAGAAATTTTAATACTACCTAAGTGTCTCTAAAATGTATTTCTCATCAGTTCACCTTCACCCTCTGATCTCCTGACTATTGAGTACTTACACACTTAATGCAACCCGTAGCTTTGTGATTTTTACAGCTTTATTATGAACCTCTCTAGTAAAATTGATATTAGAAGTACATGCATTGTGCAAAATAATTAACAACCTATAGTCTTATGACAAAATAGCCAGGCACATATATACACACCTATATATCTATACGTGAATATTGTTGACTTATCAAATTACCACCATGCTGACAGTTGTCGATCACGGTAGTCACTTCCCACAATTCTGCAAAGAACTGTACATATTCTAGACTATTGAAATACTTGACAATACAACGCATCAGAATGGATTCCCAGTGCTTCTTGAGAACCCAATAGTTTTATATCGAAGTGCTCCCTTTGAGCTAAGGAGGAAGGTGCAAAAAAAAATCTAATTAACAGAGGAATTTAGATTTGTTTTACTGGCCCAACACTGGAGAATTCTTACTACGTGAATCAGAGATAGCTTCTTAACTGCATACAGATGACAAGGTAATGGTGTCAACCTTAAAAATTGCTTTGTTCCCACTGATGTTTGAAACAGGCACAATAATATTGCCACCCTTATTGATTGACTTCAAAAGACGTCTCATGGACCTAGAGAATCATGACACAGGGGAGCAGTGTGGTTCTTCAGAGTTGGGGCACAATGGCTATAACAGTGTGGCCTTAATGCTGAAAGCTGATCATTATACAGTCTTGCTTTCAATGCCTCAACTTTCAACTGTCCTAATGGCTGATGGTTTGATTGACATTTTGAGTCACAAAGGACAAAGAAAATCACTGAATGCTGGCTTTCACACACCAGTGGAAAGTAAAGATATCCTATTCCATCCTGAATCATAAAAAATTGTGGTGTCCTGCAGAACTGTAGACAGCTGTGTGTGTGTGCGTGTGCTTTGTAGATATGTCTCCGTCATCTATGTATTCTAACACTGGTGTCAATATTCTAACATCTGATACTTCCTGTAAACTATAAATTCAAAAAAACAGTAGAACCAGATTTTTTTTCTCCCTTGGCTTTTCTAAACACTTTGGAATAGGACAGACAACTGAGAAAGGTTTCCATATTGTATTTCTTCTTGACAAAGATTCACATTTAATTCATAATGTAAGTCTGTTAAAAATAGCTTATTTTGAAGACTAACAACTGATGGAGCTACTCCTCACTGATATGAAAAATCACTTTCAGAAGCAAATATATAGCTATTGCAACATTGGTCTCATAGAATTCTATATTCACATATAACACCATTCTGGCCATACACACCGATAAATTTCAAGGTACTCGACCCCCACTACCCTCTTGTACAATCCTTTTATCCTTTTAAAAAGCTATGCTTTGTACAATCACGTGTAAAATCATGAGCTACAAAACTCAATAAAACGTCAGTAAACAACCAGTGGCGTAGTTACTGTTGTCATATGGGACTCCGGAAGCTTTGGTTTTGAGGTGGTATTTTATGGTATAGGATAATAGCTAAAAATGTAGTTCCTGTGCCTCTCGTGCTTCAACTCTGCCAACCTCCCCTCACAGACTTATTGTAACATGGGGGACTTGTTTTTCTTTGGTTTTAAAAGTTACTGTTTGAAGTGTCTGTCAGGCATTTGTCACCTACAATGCGTTTAATTCATTTACTTTCTGACCTTGAAACTTGATAAATATATATATATACATATATATATTATATTATATGTATATACATATAATGAAATTTAGTCTTATATTGTTTGTGTCGTCTTAATTTCCCTCATGCAAACAGAATCACGACAGACACCCATGGGCCCTTTGGCCAAAGAAGATTTTTCCAAGCTTTGAGCTGCTACATGCTGTTCTTTGAAATAAGGGTGCATATGGTTTAGTCAATACTTTGGATGACATGATAGATATTATATGATTACCATTCTGTGGCGTCAGGGATTTTGAGTTATCTTTAAGTTATTATGCTACATCAGATAAACGATCATGCACAAAGGAATTAACCCACCTCTTTTCATTCTAATAAGAGGGGAAAAGGCACTTAAGAGAAATATTGAATAATATCTCAAGGATTTTCAAAACCCATTTCACTGATAGAGAAGTCCATATGTGGAAGGCTGCTGGAAACAGTGTATGCGGGAGAGACATAAGCCAGCGAGAACAAGAGTCAAGCGAGGTATCTTTCCATCTCTGTATTCACTGACGAAGCCTCGGACAAGCCTGCTTTGATGTCGGATTCTATCACTCACCTGTGAACCCAGTTTTAAGAATAGTGCTCCCCATCTCTAAATATCAATGATGTGATTCTCATGTCATGTGAAGTTCTACACAAATATCACCCAGGGAGTTAAGTGAATTCTAAGATAATTCTAAGTTGAACATGTGTGCCTGTTGATTATCATAGCTTCTTGCCCCTAATGGCTAGTGAGATCATACCAGTATGATTTTAAATCAGACCGAGGCTCCACTCTAATGGGTGTTTCTTCATATTTGTAGGCACACATTTTCAGAGTTCGGTATTTCCTGAATAACCTTGCAAACTGTTATTTTTAGCACCGTAATGCAGCATTTAGATCTTCACTCAGCAGGATTTGTCTGATGACAAAAAAATGGTTCTTTGTTTAAAACTATGGAGAAGATGTGAAACTAAACAGAATTCTTTTTTAACTATAAGATGTCAGGGACTGTGCTCCCTGTATATCATTCTGCTTCCTAAGATTCTTTGACCCAGAAATCCTCAAGGACACTAAAGAATGATATATAGGCAACTGAATGATTCGTAGAACTCACAGTGAACTACTTGGCATTTTTGTTTATAAGTAATGTATGTTAGAGAAATGTTGGGCAGTACTCCTTTAATAGTAATTGGCTTTCTAATCTACAAGAAACAACGTTATCAAAGGGTCTCCCAAGTGCTGGCTTCCAATTTTTTGGTAAAGACAGAAAAATTGAGTGGAATGTTTATAACCGTAACTTTTCTTTTTCTTTCTTTCTTTTTTTTTTTTTTTTTTTTGGTTCTTTTTTTCAGAGCTGGGGACCGAACCCAGGGCCTTGCGCTTCCTAGGCAAGCGCTCTACCACTGAGCTAAATCCCCAACCCCCAGAATTTTTCTTAAGTAGAGCTTCCTAATTTCTAATATCAAATGCCCATTTGGTTACAAAAATGGAAGCCAAAGAAAGCAGTCTATTCTCCATAAGGTGTCTTTCCTTTGTAAAATGCATAAAATTCAGGTGGTGATCTTTTCAATGTATGCTTGAAATGATCGAGTTCATAAGTAGGTGTGAGGTTCTAAATTGCAGGCATATGCTCTGGGGCTACTCGAGTTAGTACCAAGAGTGTTGCACTTTGTCTGTCTCCTGTATGGTATAGATTTTCTTCCTCCCTCAAAAGTAGCTGCATTTATATACTTGGAAATATATTGCAGACAACGTTTCTAGATCTTGCTAAATTTTGCACAGAGGTCAATGGTTGAAAATAAATGCAGGATATATCACTGCAGTAGTACCAAAGGGAAAGTGCTCACTCTGCCTCTATAAGAATTAAGGTATAAATTTGGCATGAGAAAGTTGGAGACTATATACAATTAAATGTGTATCCTATGCATGAGATATATGATCACCACGTAAATGTAGATGTAGATGTAGATATACATATAGCACGTGCGTGTGTGTGTGTGTGTGTGTGTGTGTGTGTGTGTGTTGCACATAAAGATGGCCACCAACTGCATGCAGGCTCTATGCCCTGTGGATCAAACCAGCTGCAGATGAAAAATGTTTGCTAGTGTGCCATGAACGTATAGAGACATTTTCCTTGCCATTTTCCCTAAACAACATTGCATTCTGATTTATATCATTCACATGTGCTAGATACTACAAATAAACTAGAAACTATTACAAGTGTACTGAAAGATACGTTTCACTTACATGCAAATATCTCACCATCTTATATTAAAGTATTTTTCATGTACTGATTTTTTTTAAAATCCACTGTAACATCCTAAAAAGATCCCAACATATACAGAGATGAGAAGACTGCATATGTAATTGACTTTATATATATGTAGTAATTACACATTATGAGAAAAGGTTTAGCTAAATGTTATTCCTATTAATGTTTATTTAAGCTATAGCGAATATAACTAATAAAGATAAACAAACTAGTTTGAACATAAGTCAGGGAATCATATAATGTGCAGCCCGACAGACTTGCTGGGCTTTTCTTTATTTGTAAAGTGTGGAACAAAATTGTAAAATCAAAGAATGCCTAGAAAGTAAAATCATTTGCACTTTTAAAAATAAAGATTTAAAACTATAATAATAATAACAAACATTATTATTATTTTTAGTTTTGTCAAAATAATATAATGCTGAAATGTTTATTATGAAAAAGACCTTTTAGGAGTAAAAAGTTTAATACAGTCGGCACTAATAGCTTTTCTCTAATTCAAAGAGATTTCATCCAGCCTTTATTCCTAGATAAAATGTTTTACCAAGAGATTTCAGAAACATCAATTGTTTTTAAACTCTTACACAAAAATTAAACAAAATATTATGGCCATATTTTGGGAGACCAATTAAGTGTTTCAAAGTATTAAGTGTATTAATTGTAGCATGGAATTCAAGAAAGCCAAGAGTACCTGAATTCTCCAACTCACGCAATAAAAGTGATCTTTGAGGTAACCCACTCTTCAAACGTAAAATTCATGTGTGAATTTTCATATTACCACACCTGTCTTCATTTTTATACTCTTGCTGATAGCAATTGAAACATTACATGTCTATGCTATTTATATGCAGCTTTAATTCTACCAATTAAGTCAAATCTCCCAAAATAACATCTTTACAACTGTTGAGGAAAAATATAAAGTGTGCTTGAATATACATTCATTGCCTCGAATACTGTATTTCTTCAAGATGATTCATTTTTGCAGCCTTGAGAATAGAGCATAATATTAATTTTCATAATTCCACTGTAACTGATTAAAAAAATCTAATCCTTTAATAGGAAAAAGAAGAAAACCAAGAAGACATAGCCTTAGTAAAAAGTAAATCTTTTGCTTCTAAAGGTAGTCTTTTACTTTTTTTTAAAATTTTAAGTATAACTTCTTATGCTTTCGCTATAATCTAGTAAAACCATAAGCATACCTTACAAGTGAGACTGGTGTGTAGAGAAACTGACAAAGTTTCAAAAATGAATGCTGTTATTTGAAAATTAAAATTTGAATAGATGTAATATGTAAGTAGGAAATGTCAAGACTACTAATGACCTTATAAAGAGTAGAGTATTAGCGATTCAGTTTTACATTTTATTTACTTATTTTTGAACGATGTTGAACTTGGCTCACTGTTTTATGCCATCAGGGTCACCTGCACGTTATTTCCCAGTGTTCCATTCGCGAGAATCACCTTAGTCAATCAGAACGCCTTGGGAGTATCAAATAGTAAAATTCAGCACACATACACACACACACACACACACACTCACACACACACACACACATCGACATACTGTTTAGCTCAGGGTGAGAATCATAAAATTTAACTCCATAAGAAACGTCAGCGTTTGCATTATGTATGCTTAAATAGTCTTAAGTCTTTAAGGAATTAAACAGAAGAGATGTGTCCAAAAATCAGAACAGAACTCACCAACGTGAGTGTATATAATATAGTGGTCACTGAATTTGTAAAAATGATAGTTTCTTAAATCATTGGTTTAAACCATCTTTGTCATAAAGTAAAATATCTTTTCTCATTAGGCCATTTCCATCACTGCTAAAGGGAACAGCAGGAGAGCCCCAAAATAAGAAGAGGTGCGCTACTAATTTGGGGACAGGCAAATTTCCAGGCACACATAAGATATTATTTACATACAAAAAACCTCCCCCTTTAAATATGATTGACTTATGCACAGTGACTTGATGTCTAGCACAGCTATCCAAAGCCCCTGCTCTTTAAATACGACCTATTTGTAACTCGAAAGAATGAGGCAACTGATTCAATAAAGTTCAATTTTCACAGTCAGAACACTTAGAATCTAGTAAGTAACACTCCCAGATCTGTGAAATGCCCTTCCTAACATTTTATTTCTGAGGGGCATTCAGTTTCTATTAATTTAGATTGTTTCAGCAAATGTTTAAAAAATGTTAATATTTTTTAAAATAGGAATGGCTTAGTGGATGGTGGACAGTGGACAGTGGAGGCATAGTTCTTTAGTCTCCGCTCTCAGGAGGCAGAGGCAGACAGATTTCTGAGTTTGAGGCCAGCCTGGTCTACAGAAAGAAATTCAGGGCATCAAAGCCTACATAGAGAAACCTTGTCTCAGAAAAACATCCCCCCAAAAAAGACCCCATGAAAAGTTACAAAGAAGTAACCAACACTCATTATTAGAAGGAAAACTCTCTTCTTGATGGGTTCTCATGACTACTAGTATTCTTTGGTATCCTCTTCCTATTATTTTTTTATCAAGAACACATAGAACTGATACATCTAAAATATTGGGGCATTTAACATATACCTTCCATCAATAATTTGGGTAGAAAATAGTTTCTCGTTTCCATGACAACATGTGACCAATTGACAACACCTATTTAGTTTAGTCTATGGAAGTTTATCCTCATGGATTATTTATACTTACTAACTTGAGGGGAAAAAAAACCACTATTGGGAAATAACCAGTTCACGTCAAATATTTATCATCAGTGATGCATGTATTGTTGATAAAGAAAACCCTGACATTCATCACTTAAAAGACTAGAATATTAAAAATTCTGGTTTAGTTATATCCTTATGTAACTTTTTCTATCAGTTGTATAGAAAATAGCTTAAGTATAATTTTTGCATAATTCTCTTTCCTTCTTTCACAAGTCTTATATTAATTTTTGAGTAAATTTTTTTTCTTTGTTTTCTTCCATTTTTTTAAAGAGGGTATTTCTTATTTACATTTCAAATGTTATTCCCTTTCCCAGTTTCCAGGCCCTCATCCCCCTAACCCCACCCCCTCCCCTTCTATATTGGTGTTCCCCTCCCGGTCCACCTCGTATTATGCCCCTCCCAACAATCCCGTACACTGGGAGATATAGCAAAGCTCCCCTCTCCTCTATCTGGTCATTTCCTCTATGACCATTTCCTGAACTCACTCCCAGGTTCAGAGTAAGCACTGCCTGATCTCATTGCATACAGGATCTCTTCTGCATTTTAGTCTTTTTCTACCCATGAATCTCACTCAGTCGTTACTCAGTTTTTATCTCGGCAGGTCTTGTGTTCCTGAGTCCTCCAGAACTCATGTTATCTCATCAGTATTTACTGCTTCTGCTTGGTGTGTGTGTTTGTGTGTGTGTGTGTGTGTGTGTGTGTGTAAAGTGAAAATGCACAGAGTCGCAGATCTCCAAACAATACACTTAATCACTTAATCCTGTCTTGTTACATCTCTAAACCAAAGTCCACAGAGGTCAGGTGTCTGATTCAAGAGGAGCTAATTTCTGTCAGGATTTCTCAATCACTATGTATTTTTTTCTTTTTAATGTAGTTGGTATTTTTTTCACTTATTTATTCACCTTATATCCCAACCACAGACCCTTACCCTCCTCTCTTCCCACCCCTTTCACCCGTTCAACCTCCTGTTCTCCTCAGAGAAGGAAAAGCCCACCCCTTGGTACTAACCCACCCTGGCACATCTAGTCTAATCAGGACTAAGAACGTGCTATATCACTGAGGCTGGCCAGAGAGGGTAAAGGCATTCAAAGGCAGGCAAGAGAGTCCAAATCAGAGACAGGTCCCCGATGGATCCAGAGTTTGGGGGATCCAGATGATGACCAAGCTGCACATTTACTATGTATCTGTAAGGGTTCTAGGTCCAGTCTACGCATGCTCTTTGGTTGGCAGTCCAGTCTCTGTGAGGTCCCATGGGCCCAGGTTAGTTGGCTTTTAGGTATTCTTATGATATCCTTGATCCCCCTGGATCCCTCAACCTTTCCCCAACTCTCTTCCACAGGACTCCCTGAGCTCTGCCTGATGTTTGGCTGTGGGTCTCTGCATCTGTTTTCATCAGCTGCTAGATGAAACCTCTCAGATGACAGTTGTGTTAGGCTTCTCTCTGCAAGAACACATTCTTTTCCTTGTGTTTTGTTTTAGATACAAAACCCTTGCTCTAAAAGGCTTGGTGAGACGTTGAGAACTGATTAAAAGAGAACTCTGACCTAATCAATGGGTTAATCCACTGACAGGTCACTGCTGCGTGTGCTTTTAAGGTGATACGGGGATCTTTTGAAAGTGTGGCCTTCTTGGCAGAAACACTAGGGGCATGTGATTGGGATCTATACTTTTCCTCAGCTCCTCTTTCTTGTACTCTGCTTCTCAAACACCCGGAGGTAAGCAGTCTTGGCCAGGAATCCCTGATAATCGTGTTCCCCTTCTCAGACAAAACAATGAATCTAACTGAAGGTTACCTGGATCCTTTGAAACCATGATGCAAATCCTCCTTCTTTAAACTGTTTCTGTTAGACACTTGTTAGAGTAACAACCACCATAGTACAGCAAACTCCTAGCTGCAGTGGCTTACATGAATGCCTCGGCCTGTGCAGGTTAGTTTCTCCTCTCATTGGAGTATTTCAAGTATTTCTCTCTGGTTTAAAGTGCTAGAACACAGCTCAACATGTGAAAAGGTAACTAATCGAATTATAAATTCTTTAATGGAATCGGTGGAATTTGTTCACGCAGTCAGGAAGGAAAAAGTTTAGAGTAGTGTTAGCAGGGATTTGGGATAACATACACAGAAAAGGTTGTTCCTCTTTATGTTTTATTTCTGTTTCTTCCCTGTGATAACCTTTTGTTTTCTTACTGAGAGAGTGTTTTATGGCAGTGAAATATATAGATGTAGAGTCTGGACTGCCTGGATGAAAATCCAGTTTTCCTCACTTTCCAGTTGCTTGATTTTGACCAAGTCTCTTTCTGTACTTTGGCTTCCTTGCTCCTAAAGTTGGAATAGCAATAAAATCTACTGAATGGAGTTACTGGCATAAGACAGACCAAATCCACTGGAGGAGAAGGCATCTGAGAACAGAGCCTAGCACACAAATACACGCGAAGAATCATACCTTTTGCATATGGATGTAACAGGACACTTTGATCTTGTTGACAAACTCATACTTTTATGCAGGTTAAGACTCTTAATCAAATAGCTCTGTAAGAACACTGGAGGACTCTTCCCCACAGCCTTTGTTTTGGACAAATTATAAGGAAAAATTCAAATTCATCATGCTTGGTTCTTGTATCTTTCCCTTGGCCAGTTTTCTCAGGGGGAGTATAGAATCATCAGCTCCTCCTAGGTTTCCATCATTTCTCCCATTAAAGCAGTGATGGTTTATCAGGTAATGCATGGCCAAGAGCCTGGAAAAACAGTATTGGTTTGTTCTTATAACTGGGCAACTTGCTGAGTCCAATCTGAAACATGAGACGTGGAAAGGGTCTCTTTCAAATGTAAGCCATGTCACCTCTGAGTTTAACTCCTTGTTCACCGTCACTCAGATGTATTACTTTCTCAGCAGTGAAATGTTCCGAAGCAGCAGTTAAGCTCTCATTGCATTCCACATTCCAAAGCTACACACTTTCTTGGTTGGCTGTTCTTTTCCATTTCTTCCTAATTAGTCCAAATGGAAAGCAATCAAAACTCAGACCCGAGTGTTCTAGGCCTTCTGCTTGCAGCTCTCTTATTCCTAACGACTGAATTAGCTCTGTAACTTTAATTTTTTTTTCCAGTGCAGAAACGCTATCCTTATGTGTCCTTGAAAAGATAATTTAATTGGCTTTGATCAAAACCCTTTTGCACAAGAAAGGGTAGAGATGAAAATGCAGGTAGGATTAATCCGGGATTAGTGAGGGATTCCAGAAAAACCCTTGTTCTCACCAAGCCTCGGGGCATGGAGCCAAGGGCTGCACACCACAAAGGTACACGGCTGATGAACAGAGCAGTGAGGGAGACGAGGATGGCGCCTTCCGACAGAAACTATCTTCTACATAACATTGGCAAAGTATAATTCACTTTGCACCCAAGCTCCTTGTTTACCTATGGACTGTTGATCTTCTCTTCAAGCATGGGAATGTGCATACACACATACCCAAGCGTGCACACACATGAGTGCGTACACCTACACTTACGTGTACCCACTGATACACAAACATGAGCGCACATACCAACACATGGCCTTCTAGCCTTTTCCACAATGTCACAAAATTTTCAAGAGAACTAAGTAAGGACAATACAACAGAGTCTCCCACACAGGTGAGTCCAGAAATTGATACTTTTTTTTTTTTTTTTTACAAAGCTACATGATTAGCAAAAGAGTCCCAAAGGGGTAAGGCATCTACTGGTCTCACCACAAGCAGGTTGAGACTAGTTGTAAACATTAGCATTATTAGCGTTGTCCAAAAGGGAAAAACCGAATGGGGTTTTCTGGATAAACAAATGAACTGCCCCTCACTTTGATTTTTCTCTTCTTAAATTTATTTCTCTCTTTAACATTTGAGATAATATATTTACATGAATTCTCCTTCCCCTCCCTGGAGAGACTATTTCTCCCTCTCTCAGCATTTCACAGTCGTCTACAGTTCTTTGTGTAAGGCTGACCCCTCATGAACACCCAACCCCAACCCAGGTTCTCTTTGGTATGTCTATTGTTATCTTCCATGTTCAGCTCACATTTTGTCAGCCATGTTAAGACTTTCTGAGTGTAGCTTCTGACATTATTACTAGGAAACACAATTTCACAACAAGCTCCCTGATTCTCCAGTTCTCAAATCTTTCTATCCCCTTTTCTGCAGTGTTACTTGAGTCTTAGGTGTGGGAGTGTGTGTGTGTGTGTGTGTGTGTGTGTGTGTGTGTGTGTGTGTGTGTGTGTGTGGTGTATCCATTGTGACTCAACTCCATAACTCGGCATTTTGATTGGTTATAATTTTTCTATAACTTATTTTTGTTTGTTGCAAAGAGAAGTTTTCTTGATGAAGGGTGAATTTTCTATTTTTCTTTTGAAGTGTTTCCAGTAATACTACAAGCTGCATACAAATAAAAACCTGAATTGAATGGTCTCATTAAAAATTTTAGAAGTCTAAGTCTGAGACAGACTTGGACATATACCAGGAAAAATTACTTCTTGTTTCTGGCAGATTTAATTTAAAATGAGCTACAGGGGTGACCCTCATAAGAAAATCATACCAGTCTTCAATTGGAATAATTAAAGGTTAATTGTGATTTAATTACAAATAAGATTGAAATTTTCCAAGTTAAAAATTCAGTTGAAAATCATTGATTAAATGCATACTAGATTTCCATATCTAATTTTGGATATATGGAGTCAAAATGAGAAGATAATATCAATGTGTATATGCTTTATATTAAAACAGCCACATAATTTTCATATTGTAACGTTTTGAAAATAAACCGCATGATTAACCCTTTGCATTGCCAGTATTTGCCATGAAAGCAAGCAGAATGCAAAATCAACATACACTCTAACTTTTCTCAAAAAAGCATCAGCTTTAGGTACAACCTAAAATACTAAAGATTAAGTCACACTTGGGGCTTACGTAGTCGTATGTCCAAAGTGTTTGAAAATGCTCTCCAAAGCAGAGAGTGCTTACAAGGATTATAACTCTCACGACTATTGTAACAAAGCACATTGTGCTACAAATAAACCCTGATGTGGCTTTAACAGAAAATAGGTGTTGGAAAGAGCGTGCTTCTGAGAGGGACCACAGACTGAGTATGCACAGAATAAGATTCCTTTAATTAAATGAGCTGCAGCTCAGATGTCTCCAGAGTTTTAGAATGCTACTCAGCAATTATATTCCCGTTGAGATTTAATTATCCCATTAGATACTTATTTACTACTACATATTAACTTACAGTACACCATTAGAGTGGATGAACTAATAAATACGTAATCATTGCTACATAGGAATAGCTTAACTAAATAATTATTAACGGTTATTTTACAAGCATTTAATAAAATGCCTGTAACAATGCTTTACTAGGTGAAGGAGATATAATTAAAGAGGAAAAGGAAGGACTGACCTACTTTTTTTCTTTTTTGTGTTTTATTATTTGTTTATCTGTCTGTTTGTAGCTACTATTCATATTCTCTAATCTCCTTTGTAATGAACCTTACACAAATCCACTCAGAAGTCTACATGACTTTTTCCTCATGAAGAGATCTTGGACAGTAACAGAGATAAGGAGAATCCCAAATGTCTCATGCAAACTCTCTAGTATCAATAATATTGCAGTGCCAGGGAAATATTAGTGATCCCCAGAAAAACAGACAGGAGCCAATCTGATGCAACTAACAGCAGGGTCTTACTCTATTCAAGCTACCCCCACCCGACCCCACCCCCAATACACCTCCATCATGCAGGTTGATTGTGGTGGCCGGGAGCCCCGAATGTCAATGAGGGCAAGTCTTTATAGTAAGCAGCAAGCAGGGAGCATGTATGCAAGCATCTACTTGGAAAGCTACTGTGGCCTTTAACATAATTGGCTGGTGCTGGGAGTCATATCATAAACTCAATTTCTGCTGCCCTCTGCATTGGTGGTTGTTAAACAAGGGGTGGGCTTGTTATGTGGTTTATTGGGGGAATAATCTGGAAACACTGGCCTTGTTGAGCGTGTGACCTGGAAACACTGGTCTTTTGGGGGATTAGCCTAGAGACTAGAGCTGGGCTCAGGTTTTGTTGGGGACAACATGGCGACTAATGCTAGGTACCAGCCTGTTTGTTTACTTGAATTCAAACTTAGTTCAGGTTGTTTAAAATGGAGTCTGAACTCAAAAAGATTTGGCATCTCAATATTTCTCAATCAGAAACTATTTTGCCTATGTAACTGGTTATCTCTTACTTGCAAGAAGCTGTCAGTCTGATGTTAGCATGGACACCCTAAAACTAGAGTTTCTGATGCAGCAAGTTGCTGTTAATGGAAAATGTTCATGTCTTCCAGCCACAAATTATGCTTTTTCAACATATTTCCTTTATGCACAGTGGTAAGACAGAACTGAATGAACAGTTTTCTTCTTCTAGAATTCATGAATAGATTTGTTCTTATCTCGGGTCTTACCCAAGCATATAACATTTTTTTTCTTTCCTTATGAAGTCTCCTTCCTTTCCCTCTTCTTCTTCTTCCTCTCCCTTTCCTTCTCCCTCTCTTTTTTTTTCTTTACTTTTTCATTTAAAAGGAAGCATTTTAGAGCTGCTCTTTGGCACGTATAAGTGTCCACCCTCATTACACCGATGTTGCGGGGTCATGATTAAGTAAAATAACGGTGGCTTGAACACAGTTATTTCAACAATGTGACAGACAATCTGATGGCTCATATGGCTACAAAAACGACCAATGGCACTGAGGAAATATTGTGTGGCTGTGAGTGAAAAAAGTGATGACTCAGCTCCAGACCAGGAGGCCTGCAGACTTTACCATGTTACTTCGATCTCTGTGAAATGTAAAATTAATGGACTGCTTATTTCTAGATTTTTTTTCATTTAATAATTTCTGTCTGCCATTGACTGCCTACAACTAAAGATGCAAAAGATTAGGTGTAGCTCCTGACGTGCTTAGAAGAGAGTTCCTCAAAGAAGCTACATCAGCAACTACTGAGGCCACTGCCCATCTTTCCTCTCCTTTTTTTTCACACTCTATCATTAACTCCAGCAAGCCACCTTGGGAGAAACGACAGGAACAAAGAAATAAGCACTCAGAAACCTATGTCCTCAAGATATCAGATCAGATAGAGAAGACACTCTGCCAACCCTGAATGGTACACCTCCAGCTTCCTCACCAGCAGGAGAAAGTTAATGCTAGCTAAGTGCACTGGCGCTCACTGAAAATTCTAGGGAGGTTGAGGCAGGAGGGTGGTAAGTTCAAGGCCAGCTTTGCCTACTTAGCAAGATCATGTGTTTTATAATAGGAGTGAAATGTAAAACAAAATAAAAGCAAGCTCTAAAACAAAACATACACAGCCTTAGTCTTGTTTTGATTAATATTGCTTAAGCTTCCCTGCCATATGCAACTGCACATTCTCTTTAAAAGAGAGAACAGTAAGTCTCTTAATATTATTATTTCATTGTTTTTAGACATATAATATTACACTACTGTAGGCTGATGCCATTATGCAGGTGAAGGCACACAAGTTAGGTCAAGGCCTTGATTGAACAGTAAAAAAATAAGGCAGGGACAAAAAACCCTTTGTAAGGTAGGAGAGAAGGAGAAGGAATGAGAATCAAGATGGAGATGGGGAAGGACGACCCAGATCCAGACTTGAATTGATAAGGTGGTTGGGATGGATTTCTGTAGGCAAATTTATCTTACCTAGGTGGGCAGTTTATATCCTTTATCAGTGGGTTGCAAGTTTATTGTGTGGATATATTGTGGATTAAGAATTTAACATATAAAACCGATTGTTGGGTGACAGTTTGTTGAGTCTTGATTTTACCAGGTAGTTGGGAGTTTATGCTTTAACTACCAGAGGACAGTTGCTGGGAGTGCGGGCAGAGTCCGTGGCAGTGAGCCGGGATAGGACAGCCACTGCTGGGTAGCTGGAACCAGAGAGTTGGAGGCTAGCAGAGAGCTGCTGGGAGAGATACTAATCTGAGATAAATTAGCGCTAGTTCCAATGGCCGGTTGGAGCAGGAACAAGCAACCTCCAGAGTTCGGGAGAGAACAGGTTCTGCCACTTTTTTTTTAAATTTTTACCGCAACATACTACTTCTTTTATTTATTTTTATATTATGTTTCTTGACATATTGCCTGCACGTATGTCTACGTGAGGATGTCAGAAGCCCTAGAACTAGAGTTATAGACTGGTGTGTGTTGCCGTGTGGGTGCTGGGAATCGAACCTTCGCCCTCTGGAAGAGAAGCCAAGGTTCCTGAGCTCTGAGCCATCTCTCCAGCCTCTGATATGTTCTTAAACTTGACACGGTTTTGCATTTTTTGCGTCCAACTACAGCTTCCCATCAGGGTATGTCTTTAGACTGTGACAGGACAATTGTATTTAAGTCTCCTCCCGTCTTGGATTACATTTCCGTGTGGGAGAAATCTCAGCGTCCTTCAGTGCCAGCACAGCATGCTTTCTCATTACCGCCCTGCAGCTATCGGAGGAGCTTCCTCTCAAGTTTGTAATCATGTGCAAATGGCAGCCAAGTACTTAGTCAAAAGATACTAAGTGTGCTTCAATTAAACCCTGGTAACAACATAAACCTCTCCTTTCTTGACTCATGTATAAAAGCTGTCCAGACTGACATTTCGCTACGCAATTAGAAACCAGCCCTACAGTGTATTCAAGTGTCTTTCAATTAAAAATGCAGTAAGAGCTGTTTAATCAAAGAATATGAGGCATAAGTAAAAGGAGATGAAAGAGATGGAAGGCAGAGAGGGGGGAGGGAAGTTTTGGAGAGAGAGAGAGGGAGAGAAAAGGCCAAAAGGAAATCAGGACAAGGTTTATCATACCATAGTAGAATGCAAATGCATTATTAGAAAGAAATCTAAAAGGAGAAACCCTCACATTGTTTATTGTAGATGTTCATATGAGTGAATTTATGAGGCCAAACCATATTAGTGACAAAATTCAGAACAGATGAATTTCAACTCAGGAGTCAGACAAAGCAAATGGCTACCGTGGCAATTCCTCTGTAGGACTCCAAGACAATTGTGCTAGTCTTACTGGTTTAGTTTTGGACATGTACTTTCCTCCTCTTAGTCAACGAGTCTCAACGCTATGATGGTAGGCAAAGTCTACTATAACCAACCTTTACAAAACCATTTACCGAGGAATTGTATATTAAACCAGTACAAAAGAAACCCTTCAAAAGCAGTGTTGCACTTCTGATTGTCTCTTTCGCCACACTAGCGTAAAACATGAAGTTTGCCGAATGCACCCCGCTTCTTCTCCAAACTCTTCTTCCCCTACTAAGCTCTCCGTTCTCTTTATCAGGCAGAGTCCTGGTAATGGACCTTCTGAGTGCTGGACCCTGTGCTTTAGAGAGCTTCTCAACCAAGCACACCCTAGTCTCTCTCATCGCTAACTTTAGTCCTCACTAAAGGACGCTGCCTCCTGGTTCCTCTTAGTAATTCTATCACAATATTTAAAAAAGCCAGAACCCTCAATCCTCATTGTCCTTCTTGTTTTCCTCCTGACACCGGACATTCTTATCAGGTGTATTCTCTGCCTCATAGGGTGGCATTTTCACAAAGATAGTTCAAACCCAACATCTGGAATAGTATAGTTCATGCTGTAGACACAGTCAAATGAAAGAATGGATGTGTGGATGATGTAATAGAATCAAAATCATCAAGACATGCTGTAAGCCTTGAATTGCCATAGAACTGCTATGTACTTCTGCACAAACTTTAAATGATGGGCCAACTCAGTCAGATACCTGTTTGAGAATAAACACACAGGTACTGAATTATTTACTTGCTTCATAATAATTCAGTTTCTCAACAAGTAAAATATCTATGTGTAGGTTTAACTTTACTAAGAAAAAAATAGGGTTTTTTTTTGAAACTACAGTTTTTCATTTTGAATAGTCTACAGAGCTTTTACTATGCAAAGCTCACAAACACTTATATCATTCCTTATAATTGTCATATTTCTACCTAGGTTCAATCTCCTTAAGTTAATTTGACATTTTACTTTTGTTTTTAAATTAATATATTTATTTTTATACATGTGAGTATACTATAGCTGTCTTTAGACACACAAGAAGAGGACATTGGATCCCATTACAGAGCCACCATGTGGTTGCTGGGAATTGAACTCAGAACCTCGTGAAGAGCAGTCAGTGCTCTTAACCGCTGAGCCATTTCTCTAGTCCCCTTATTTTTATGCATATAATTTGTATTTATATTTGCATATCTGTAGAAAAACTTGTAAAACTGAAATCGTTAGATCAAAAGGTACATGCATTTTTAAATTCATTGGAGACAAGTTTAATCGTATGTCAAAACTACAAGTCCAAAGCTGATGCATACTTCATAGGGCTTTGGATGACGCTCAGTACTGTGGTGTTAGTTGCTTACTTTATTTTTAACAAGGCCTTACTTTTAGCACCTGGTATTTCTGTTGAAAATCTGTCAGGATATTTGGGGTTTCCCCCTTTCTTGGTCTATCTGACTCTATTTGCTTCATCCTAACCTCTGTAGAGGACGTACAACAATCTCTGTAGGTATTGGTAGTACTATTTCCTTATACTTAGAATTCCAAGGAGACACCTTGTTATGTGTTTTTGTTCTGGCTGCAAATCATACAACTTTGTGCTGTTGTTCTAGTCGTTTTATATTTTTTAAAAAATGCTCTTATTTTAAAAGACGCAATTTCACCTATAACAATTTGTAGAAGTTAGATATGTACGGTCTTAATTGGGTAGTTTCAAATATCTCCTTAGGTGTTAAAGCTTATTCACTGAAATGTAATTTATGAGCATGGGTTTTTGTTCCCATACCTTGACAATATATTTTGGCCTTGACAGTCTAACAACTATACAAGTGTGTGTCACTTTTATGTCACCGTTATGAAAGCAGCCTAAGAGGAAGGGATCATTTGTCTAGTCTTATGTCTATACTGGGCAATCATTATGACTTCTCGTGAATCATTATTCATGTTTGTAAATATATATCTAACAGGGTAGCGATCTTTTGCATTGACCTATCGTCTTCACTTATCATTAAATTGGTGGAATGTATTTATTGAACATTAACGTGGCAATTTGTATCAATCATTGATGTTCCGATTCCTTTGGCATTTTTGCAAATATTCAAATAATCCATAATGCAGAGTTATTTTTTATTCTCCTAGGCAAATTAAAGCCCCACACTTCACACTTTTAAATTAGAAAGCTGTATTTGAATTAGCCAGTGGGCTTTTGATTCTGAGTCATCAAATTGTCTTCATTTATTCTCACATTTACATCTTCCTAACGTTGGTGCCAGACGATGCTATAGTGTACAAGTACCGTGTTCACTTGAGCATGCTTCCCCTCTTTTTAATTGCTACTTAATAAAATGTAGCTGCAATTTCCATTTTCCTTAGGAAATAAGTAGTTTTCTGGGGGGTCACAGTAGTAGGTGGAAGCTGAATTTAAAATAAAATCTGCTTGGATCTAAAAATCTGTCTTCTATTTACAGTTTCCTTTCAAAAGCCACTTGTTTTCCTTCAGAAAGAAAAACAAATCTGTAGTATGTACTGCATGCCTGGATTCTGTGCAGATCGCTAAGACTGCAATGATAAGTGGCTTTATTTCTGACTTCACAGATTATTGCACAACATCCTATTATGGTATTTTTATTCCATATTTCCCTCCAGAAAAGCATATACAAAGCTTTGTAACACATTTTAAACCCATAAAAGCATTCATTTTAACATAATACATATATCAATTTGTATAAAGACTATTTCTAAGATAATTATTGTGTAGCGTCATTTTAGCGAGAGAATAATTTTAAAAGAATATAACCAAGGCTTATAAAATAAGTATTATCTTTTTTAAAAATGACATTTTTGGAGTTCATTCATAAAGGTCTTAAACACAGGTCATCCCTAATTACTCTTTTAAGATTTTCATAAAGGAAAACATGGCCACTATTTTAAGACACTTATTATTTTTATAATGATATATATTGCTTCCTATCAAACCACCCTCAAAGTAACTTTTTCTAGAGCAAGAATGATTATTCCCTTCAATTTAGTGAGGCAGGCTGAGCACTCTGCTACTTGGAAACGTCCAGGTATTTTGTAACCATGACTACAGTCATGGCAAGGTTCTGCACTTCCTTCCCAAGTTTGTACACATCACCGCTGATGGGATGCAGTTGTTTCTGACCGTGGAACAGAGGCATCAGTTTCTTTGTGGTCTTCATTTATTTGATTGATGTTGACCACAGGAAGCTCTCATTTCTGTACCACTTGGGTCTCTTTATACAGAGACTCATAACTACACAGCTTACTTAACTAGAGAAGGAAAGGAAGCCAGAGGCCAGTAGAGGCACAGTAGCAAGATGGCATCTTCACTGAAAGCTAAACGGAATAGTTTTCTTCTAATCACATAACTGGATACAACTTTTTCCAGGCAGGTCACCCAAAGTTGTGCTCATGCAACATGCAGGTGGAAGGGAACAGAATCAGGGATGAAAAACGGGAGGTGAGCAGGGATTCCAAGCTATCGTATCATCTGCTACAGCTGTCTGTCTGTGTGATTCGGTAACACCAGGTGATGTGTAAAGCAGAGGTAGCAAATTTAAGTCAGTGTCTTAGTTAGGGCCTTATTGCTGTGAACAGACACCGTGACCAATGTAAGTTTTATAAGGTACAGCATTTAATTGGGGCTGGCTTACAGTTCAGAGGTTCAGTCCATTATCATCAAGGCGGGAACATGGCAGCATCCAGGCAGGCATGGTGCAGGAGGAGAGCTGAGTTCTACATCTTCAACCAAAGGAAACCAGGAACAGACTGAGCATCGCCAGGCAGCTAGGAGGAGGGTCTCCAAGGCCACCCCCACAGTGACACACTTCCTGCAGCAAGGCCACACCTTCTAATAGTGCTGCTCCCTGGGTCAAGCATCTGCAAACCATCACAGTCAGTATGATGTAATAGAATTTTATTGATAACAGCCATTAGAGATGTACTCTATGCCCAGTGTTAGATGGGATTTTTTCAGTTTGTTTTCTCTTAGCAGCCTCACGAGACTGCTAGGGTGATAGTAATGGATAATCTATGTCGCCTAAGAAGATATCTCAGTTGGTTAAGCTTTTGATGCTTGAGAACTAGATTTTGGATTCCCAGAACCCATGTAAAGCTAGTAGGATATATCTCTAATCTCAGTGTGCCTATGATGAAGTGGGAGTCAGGGACAATATAATTCCTAGAAACCCACAGATCAGCTATTCTAGAATTTGGAGCAGCAAACACAAACAAGAGACATTAGTTCAAATATGAAAGTCAACACTGGCATTCAAGGTCCTCTCTCCTCCAATACAAGCATTGGGGATCTCTCTCTCTCTCTCTCTCTCTCTCTCTCTCTCTCTCTCTCTCTCTCTCTCTCTCTCTCTCTCGTGTGTGTGTGTGTGTGTGTGTGTGTGTGTGTGTGTGTGTGTCCATCTGTTGGTTGGTCTATCTCTTCTTTTATAGGTATCATACACATGAAAAGGTTTTAAAAGAGTTTAAGAAGTTATATAATTTTCTCAGTCTATTAGAAGAAACTGGGGTAGAAATGTTAGAGCACCTAGAAAGAACTGACCACCCTATCTCTAATTCCATGACTGATGTTTATATACATATAAGCTAAATATGTTTATATACATGTAAGAAAAATATATACAGTCCTTTGTCTAAACACTGTAAACTGGTCATTTTCTAATCGATGTGTTTATAACTGAATTTCAAGACCAAACAGTCCTCTAAATTGGCCTTGAAAATCTCCAGGAAGCAATGCTATGAGTTAATGTCCACATAAACACCACAGAGTTAGGCTCTGCAGCACAGAACTTTCATAAGCTCACATCGGTTGTTACCGTGAACTGTGAAAAAGCCTGAGCAGACGTTGGTAGATAATTATACTGACATTCCTACTTCATTACTTTTAATAGAATTGAATTTGTGGTACTCACTGCCCATGTATATGATCATTACTTTCACCCAGAAGCGGGATGTGTCATATGTCCTAAGGCTCTGCTGGATGGACAGCTTTTGGCGGGTGGTCACTTTAGAGCATGAAAAATGTCCTCTCAACAAGAGCTGAACTTTAATTAAAACGAGATAAGCTTAAAGATAGCTTCAGTTGATCCCCTCCATCCATAAGTGAAAATGGTCAGATGACAGAATGTTGGTAACATAATGCAGCTGTGTGTATGAGTTTGTCGTTCATATTTGATGGATATCTAACGTTTCTTTGCTAACCGATTTATCTCAAAGGAGGATAAAACATGATGCAATGTACAATGTACACAGATAGATAAGAAATGGAGGGTAAATATGCAGATCGAAAAGACTTGAGATATAATCAAAAGATAAGCATAACTACTTTTTAAAAAGTCGCTCTTGTATTTGCTGTGGAGCGATATTTAGGGATATTAAAAGAATTTTATAGAAGACAGAAGTCAGTCATTTAAACAATATCATGCCAGAACTTTCAAGGCTGAAGCAGGAGCATCATTTAAGTTCATAAGTTCACGACCAGCCGGGTTACCGTAATGAGAACCTATGGGAGGGAACAGAGTCAAAAGGAAACAAAAGTGATAATGGGAAACATTAAACGAGCTCCACTTATTGATTGCTTCCTGGCTCTCCACACAGTCTGCTTCCCGTTCCATAGACTCCAGTCATTTAAAGGACTTCTTGAGTTGGCTGTAAATAAAAGTTGGGTAGGTTATTCTTTTACTCATCCAACTCTTAATTCCCTATGTTCCCCATTCAGAGACTTTCCCTAAGTATTGACCCTTACCTATTATTTACACACTTAGCATTATAAAGCCTACCACACTTCACAGACGTCTCTAAAATGAATCATTTGAAGAATCATTATGAATCCAGCTCACATTTAAACAAGTTAAAAGTTAGAGACTTTCTGGTGATTCATAGGCTCGCGGTGTCCTTGCTTTAATCCCTTCCTTGCAATGTTAATCTGTTTTGTGGTTTTACTCTCCCTTAAAAGTGCTGTATGCTGGGGTTGGGGATTTAGCTCAGGGGTAGAGCCCTTGCCTAGGAAGCGCAAGGCCCGGGGTTGGGGCCCCAGCTCCGAAAAAAAAAAAAAAAAAAAAAAAAAAAAAAAGTGCTGTATGCCTAGTTTTAATCCATTTTGGGGTAACTTTTTGACTTTATTTTAGGGGATGAGGCAAATTCTATGTTTATGAAAGCAAATGATACAAATATCTATGCTTAATCCTTATTGTTGTATCTCTTATCAATCAGAATATTCACTTTGTCCAATGAACTGTCCAGTGAGTCATCCATTAGGATAATTTCCAGCTTGGGACTGGGACATCAGTTGTCCATCTTCCTCTATGTGTCCTTTACAGGTGTTTGTAAGAATATTTAAAATGATAACATTTTGCAATGTAAGACCAAACTAATTGCAATTTCATTGAATCTAAATTATTTTCAAAAGTTTCTGTGTTTTTCTTTCTCACTAGCGTTCAAATGCTGCTATTTTATTCTTTTGAAAAGTGGGATGGAATGTATTACTAAGGCTCTCATTTGGTTCTAAATCTTAGAACTATATGTTCCAATAATATTCCATCTCACTTCCAATATCTGTGACTGTAGCCGCATGGTACCACATAAGGACTTTTAAAATTTTTATTTATTTTTATTTGTTCACTTTACGTCCCTCTCACTGACTCCCTCCTGGTCACCTCCTTCCACAATCCTTCCCCCTCCCTCCTACTGTTCTACTGTGAGAGGGTGGAGCCCTCCATAGATATCCCTCACCCTTGCACATCAAGTCTCTTCAGGGCTAGACAATCCTCTCTTCCTGAGGCCAAATCAGGAATCCCAACTAGAAGAAAATATTCCACAGACAGGCAGCAACTTCTGGGATAGCCCCCACCCCAGTGGTTTGGGACTCATATAAACACCAAGCAGCATAACTGCTACATATTACAGGGGGCCTACGTTCAGCCCATGTATGCTATTTGGTTGGTGGTTCAGTCTCGGATATACGCAAGGGTCCAGATTAGTTGACTCTGTTGAACTTTCTGTGGAGTTCCTATCTCCTTCAGATCTGCAGTCCTTTCTCCAACTCTTCCATAAGAGTCCCCAAGCTCCATCCACTGATTGGCTGTGGGTTTCTACATCAGTATGAGTCAGCAGCTCTCCAAGGACAGCCATGCTAGACTTCTGTCTGTAAAGACAACAGGGTGTCATTAATAGCGTTGGCCCATGGGAGGAGTCTCAAGATGGGCCAGTTATTGGTGGGCCCCTCCCTCAGTCTCTGCTCGGCCACTCCCGGGAATCTCTGCATTTCTTGTAGACAGGATACATTTTGGATCGAAAGTTTTGTGGGTGGATTATTATTGTCCTTATCTCTCTATTGGGGTTCCCGCCTGGCTACAGGAGGTGACCTCTTCAGGTTCCGTGTCCCCAATGCTGTGAATTACAGCCTGAATCGCGACACAGCGAAAGCAGTGCTAACAAGGAAAGTTTATAGCACTTAGCACCTCCGTAAAGAAATTAGAAAGTCCTCATACCAGCAATTTAAGAGTACAGCTGAAAACTCTTAAACTCTTAAAAAAAAAAAAAGAAAAAAAAAAAAAAAACAGGAGGAAGACCCAAGCACACCTGAAGAGGAGTAGAAGGCAGAAAATCATCAGGGATGAAATCAATCAGGTAGAAACAAAGAGAACAATACGAAGAATCGGCAAAACCAAGAGCTGGTTCTTTAAGAAAATCAACAAGATAGATAAACTCTTAGCCAAACTAACTGAAAGGCAGAGAGAATCTAAATAGACAAAACAGAAAATAAAAAGAGAGACATAACAACTTACACTGAGGAAATTCAAAGAATCATTAGGTCTTGAACAAAAGCCTATACTCCACAACATTGGAAATTTGTAACAAAATGGATGACTTTCTAGACAGATACCATTCACCCAAATAAATCAAGATCAGGTAATCTATTTAAACAGCCCTATAACCCCTAAGGAAATAGAAGCCGTCATCCAAAGCCTCCCCCGACACACAAAAAAAGACTTCTAATTTTTCTTGTTCTTTCTAATCCTCCTCTTTCTCTCATATCTATCCCTATTCTCTTCCTCACTCTCATTAGTATTAGTCATGCTGACAGGAGACTCTCCCTCACATTCACTTTAGTCTACGTGGTTTTTGTTTTCTTTTTGTTTTCGTCATCAACTTGGGCACAGTTTAGAATACCTCTTGGTGATTGGGACATTAATTCATATGGAATTCTTACGTTGGCCCTTGTCACTGACTCTAACTTATTACTTCATATTTCAGGATCCGAATTCATAGTTGCACATGCTAAAACTGTAATCGTCATCTTCTTACCGTCTCGTTTAATTTACAGCAAACTGTTGATTAGACTTCTGTGTTTTAAAATGCTCACCTGACTTCTTTTGGTTCAGGAATGCCTCCGAGAAGTCCTCCCGAGGTGCACCGTGCAGACCCATCCCGCACCAGGACACAGAACTTATGGACCTGAGGCTGACCCACCATGCACATTATCTTTGGTACATGACAGCGGAAATATGCATACTTGATGGAGAAATCCTGATCAAAATATTTGAATGCAGAAATGTGTACGTTGAAAATTTTTCCAATTAAAGTTCATTGTTGTAACTAGAGGATTCAGTTCTTCCTTTGGTCATTTATTTTTTTTAAATCATCTTTTAGTTCTCTGAGAATTCTATACAATGTGTTTTGACCATATTTATCCCTCATTTATCTCCTCCCAACTCACCCCTCCTTTTGTTTTTCTATCAAATCTAATCTGTGCTGCTCATATATTCTTGGATATATGGCCTTCCTCTGGAGTCTGGTGAACTTACGACGGGGTGATTCTTTTAAGGAAAGCTCTACCAGCAGCTTTCAAGTGCCAACAGCCCCTCAGCTAAAGTTGGGATTTCCTGTCTACCTCGCCTCTCCAGAAGGGGATTGGACTTGGTTCTTCTTGATACTTAGGGAGAACGTAACTCTCTCTGGTCAGTGACTCTTAGGCACAAGTGTGAATTTTCAAAGTGTCCTAAACAAGAGGATCAGAATGTCTATTTGTTGCAGATTATAAACCCATGGATATTATTCAAATAGGCATAGAAGTATGTTTGAGTATTCTGTTTCATATATCTAAAAATGTAAGGGTACATTTCAGCATATCTCTTGTTCTCTAACTCCCTGTTTTTTTATTAAGTATATGTATGTATATGTGCATATATACTTGTGATAATATAATATCAAACACGGAAATTGATCAATGTGACATAAGACACTGTTCACAATAAAGATGGCATCAGTAAGCATCTAAGTAATAAGTTCATCATTCTTGACTATTTTCTCTACAAAAGAAAAGGTTAGCATCCCCAAATCTCTTAGCATATATAAAACATATTAAGGTTACTCCAAATTAGACAGAAAATATTTATCAAAAGCTATATGGCATTATTACTGACAAATCACATAGCAGAACTTCTAGTTTACTAATAATGAAAACCAATTTTAATCATGCTGAGAAATTGAATTATATTTTCATCCATTTGCTAAAAATTATGAAATTATTATACAGAAAGCCTTAAGAAATTTATGAGTATTGACAGAAATAGTCTTTTAGATGTTATAATCAAAAGGCAACTTTAAAACATGTTTACCTTTTGTGATTAGAGTAATTTTCAACTTTTGAGAACTCACTTATTGGGTTTTACTCTTTAAATAAAAAGTATTTCACCTAACTTTTATTGATTATTTTTAATTATTTTGTTTTCTTTGAGAAAGAAGCTCCCATTAAACAAATTCTGGTTACCTTATAAACCCTGAATTTTTGTCTGGTTTGTACCATGGGAATGATTATTCACCATCATTTTGCTATTAAAGGAGCATAAAGTGAGTTTCGTTGTGCAAAGGCTTTTTACTTCTAAGATCCCAAGGAATTTTTTATTAGTCAGTTAATTGTTTGAATATGTGAAGAGTCTTCTTGGGCCATTTGGCCACTTAGAACATGTCTTAAACCTTTTTGTTAATGTACAAATAAAATTAAAATAAACATTTAAGTATTTAGTTGACTGTGTGTATTACAAATATTTTCTCTCATTTTATAACATTTTACTTCACTTATTGTTATGCTTTTTACTTATGTACAAAATAATGGGCTCCATGATGGCATTTTTGTGTATATTTTCTATATGAGACAAAACAGGCAATATTTGTCTTTCCCACCGATATCATCTCCCTCCTTGTCCCTCGGACCCCTTCTTCCCTCTGCTCTGTGCCCATTCTGTTTTCAAGAAGCGCACGTGAATGTCCCGGGTTCCCACCCAGGTTCTCACTGGCCTCCCTATCACTGTTCCTTGCCTTTCAGTTTGCAGAGGGAATGACTTGAATAGTGTGTGAAAATTTTCACTTTATTTTTTTCCATAAAGAATGACAATTTTAACATTTTTTCTCTCGTAATGAGAACTATTACATCTGCCATATGTCCATATGTAGGGATATGCTTTTGGATTTTCACTTTGCTTGCCCTTACTTACTACTGGTGTTTATTAATGTCCTAAGTGGAATTTTTTATTATGGCTTTAGAATGACTAAATCGTTGATTGGGAATTCCTTTTTTGCTTTACTTTCTTTCTACTACTATTTACATCTATGTAATTTTAAAATATCTTTCCACGAATCAGAAGAAAACCTATTTTGCATTTGAAATTATCATGAATGTGAATATAATCAGGAAATATTCAGCATTCCTTGTATTCCCAAGCATGGCTCATAATTCAAAATAATCATGTAAAGGTTAGCTCATAGTTATTATTTCTTATACTCAATTTCAAAATACATATTTGTCCTTGGGATTTAATAATGGAAATTTATTCAAAGAGCATAATTGTTTATGATAAAAGCATTAATATACTTGAATTTGTATTTGCAGTTATTCTGAGAACTTATGGGATATGACATCTGATATTTTCTTGATATTATAATTTCTGTGATAGCTTTACGACATCTGTGTTACTGAAAGGATCTGTTTGGTCTAATGTATGGATTCCATTTTAAGAATTAAGGCACATGGATTTATTAGCTACTTAATTACAGAATTCCTTATTAGGTGTTTACTGGGAGCATTCTTGGCTAGGGTCCAAACGCTGGAGATGTGTTCACAGTGCAGCTTATTTGTAAATATTGTGCTCAATCAAGATTAAGTTTTAAGTAGTTAAAAATAAAAGAGATACCTTGAATAATAATTAAGACACCAATGTAATTTTTTTCATTTGGGGGAGTTAAATTAAAGGACTCATACATACCAGGGCAGTGCTCTAATCACCAAGAGTCAGGTGTAACACAAATAATTTCAATTCTTTTATCTGAAGAAAATCATTTTAGCACGTTTGCTACTAGCCAAAGTTCATTCTTGCACATGTGCAAGTGGTGTGTGTGAGTGTGTGTGTGTGTATGTGTGCATGTGTGCGTGTGTGTATGTGTATGTGTGTGTGTATGTGTATGTGTGTACATATGTGTTTGGTATACATATGTGTGTGCATGTGTGTGAATGTATAAGTGGGTACCCTCATCTATGTATACACATGTAGAGGTCAGTGGTTCCTTTTGAATATTTTCCTCTATAACTCCTCACCTTGTTTTTGGAGATATGATGTTTAAGTAAACCTAGAGCCTGTTATTTAGATAGGCAGAATCACCATCGAGTTCTCCAGATCTACTCGCACGCCCCACTCCCAGTACTGGGTTATAGAAACACATTTCCATACCTAACTTCTACATGTGTGCTCGAAACTTAATTTCATGTTTGTACAACAGTATATTTACCCCTTGAGCCATCTCTGAAGTCCCTTAATACATATTTAGTGTAAAAATGTTCATCCTTAGGGCCTCAGACTGTTTTTGGACTGTTTTTTTTATGAATGAGAGTATGTATTTATCAAGATTATAAAGTGATTTGTATCCATCTCAATCCTTTAAAATGTGGGTCCTTTCCGATGAGTTATGGCCCTGTGCATGGTACATTTTTGCTTTTAACCAGAATGAACATCTATAATAAACTCATGACAATCGCAAAGACAAAAAATATTAATATATATATCTAAAAGACAGCTTAGCTTAGGGGAAAACTATATTCATCTAATATGACATTTTATTAATTTTCATGTCACTGTACATATCTCAAAGTTTGACAATTGTTATCTTCATTTCGAGACAAATTAAAGCGTAAACAGATGTGCTATAACTATCTTTGAGGTGATATTTTTACAATGATGTGCCACACATACTAGAAATTATTATATAAAATCCCAATGAATGCTAAGCACAGATTCTTAGCACTTCATTTAAATAACTGGTTGTTATGAGCCTCACTTTCATGTGCTTTTAGCTGTACAGAGATAAATTTAGAGTATAAAGTCTTTAGGTTATATGAAATAGAAATCCGCTCAGCTTGAGCAAACGGTAATTTATTAGGCTAGCAATATTTCCAAACCTGGGGAACTGAATTTGAATACTAAAGGACCCATCCGTCCCCTCTCTTTCATGAGTCGCTTCTCATCTTCATCGCATAAGAGCTTCTCTTCTTCTCAGTCTCAATGGTAGAAAATTTGCACTTGGAATTCATGTAAAGTAAAGAGGCAACTGAGAAATACTGAACTAACTGTACTAGATCTCAAATTCTGAATATTTGACAACGCTGGTTGGTCAAGGCTCAAACAGGATGAATGATGTTCAACTGTGATAGTAGTGTCTTCTACATTGCCAGTGTTGACTGAGAAAAGGAGTACAGTATTTGTTTGTGTTTTGTTTTGTTTTGTTGGTAAAAAGATGCTATAAAACAGTTTAACAAGTATAGACTAGATTGACAGATGCTGCGTGCTTTTAAACCATCCAAACATTGGTCAATGGAACAGCACATGTGTTCCTCAAAAGGCTGTTGGAGACATAGGGCCTCAGACTAATCTTTATGAATGAGGATATGTATTTATCAAGATTATAAGGTGATTTGTATTCATGTCAATCGCTAAAAACATGGTTCTTTTCTGATGAGTTATGGCCCTGTGCATGGTACATTTTTGCTTTTAACTAGAATGAACCTTTATAACTTTCTGAGTTAATCTTTTACATCCTGACAGAATGACCATCAAGTGTCTCAAGAATGTATTTTACAACTTTTTTAATAAAAATGGAATCTTGGAAGTAAGTGTTCTTTAATGGAAAGTAAAATAATTCAGCTTAGGAGCCCTGATAACTATTTTAATGGGTTTCAGTTTTATGTGTAAAGGTTAGCATATGTTCTCTGACAGTATATTCATAACAACTTTGAATTTTTCCACTATGACAAGTTTGAATTAATACTCCAAATAATAACTAATTGAATGGCTGTAATCGAATCAAGTGATGTAAGTAGTTAGTCTTGATGACAGTGTTTAAAATAGGGGATGCTTGGCTCTTGGGCACAAGGTGTTTTTAATTTCTCATGTAATAACATCTTAGTTAAGTATTATAGATGATTCTTACGTGGCATGTTTTCTAATCTATTTATATATAATTCATGATTTATATTTGGTCCCATGCAAATTATAATATACCATAGCTGAAATTTTACCTGCTGGGTTCTTTTTCAATACTACGACATGATAGTTGTTTGTTTTAATCAATGGGTCATATATTTTGATGCTAAAACCTGAGCTATAGAACGGCATTTTGATGCTAAAACCTGAGATATAGAACAGCATTAAACTGGGCACAAATCTGATACAATCTGGTACTCATTAACAAGTGTGAGATCTATAATGTTTACTTAATTCCTTGTTTACATAGAGAAAATAATAATAATTAATTACATTCCTATATTGAATGACGATGGTTAAAACAGACAGCTTATAGATCCTGGGGCAGGAAAAAACATCAAAGGAGATGAGATTTTACAGTTATTTACTTGGTTAAGTGCTCATTTTACAAATTTTATTTGGTTTATGATAATAAGTTTTCTCATGTTTTGAAAACAGTTTCACTCTATGTACTTTCTTAAAAAAAAAAAAAGAAGAAGATTTTATTTTCATTTTCCTGGAGTCAAACTGCTTGTAACTGAGCTAACATATCTGCTTTGTATCTTAATTGTAATTATGCTTCCCTTTAAACAGTAACTTAAAGTTTGTATGTGCTGCTTTGTTTGAATCGTAGCACCATTTGAAGTTTTTTGTCATTGTCCTAAAGGTGACCTCATGTAATCTTATGTCAATATATTTGTACAATGTCATTAACAGGTATGCAGATCAAAGCTAGCACAGAAGACATTGTCTGATATATTTACTACTGCTTTGCTGAACTTCCTTCCTTAAAAAGAATTCTAGATTCAAGATCCAATATTAGATTTCTTACAGATAATCCATGAAACAATATGGAGGCCAGATGCTAGAGATGTGAAGGTTCTGTCGTAAATTTAGCTTTCATATAATCATGAAGATGGTTCTTGATCTCATAAAAACTGATTCCAAAGAACTTTGTGAATTTTCTTTAATGTGATCATATTGTACAGAGTTCTTTGGAACAGTGTAATATTATTCTAATTTAATATTTTGGTTTTTTATTATATATTATGTATTTCCTAGGATAAAAATCTGGTTATGGGACAGCTCATATAAAAACACATTGAAATTTTTCTATCAGAGGTTTTTCAGGCCATAAATAAATTTAGTCTTCTTTTGTCAAGTTTAGAATCAAATGAAAATAGCTACGGAGAATAGTCAAACAATAGTGGCAAATGCTTCTCTCATAAGTGGTTGAAATTAGACAAGGATGGGAATGAGTTATTAATAATCTGTCCTGTGTTAGACTGACTCATCCTGTGAGTAGAAGACCTGAACAGTTTCAGAAAGAACACAACAGAGATCTTCTCCAGCTCACTGCTGGACAGAGGGCGACTCAGATAGGACCAAGCCACCTTTGACAGACAAAAGCAGTAGTCAAGAAATATTTGTATAATGTTTTGCATTGAAAAGCACCAGAAAAATTCTTCCCTCCCCCCTTACCAAAGTAATTGAGCTTTCTCTTACATTTATTCCTGAAATAAACTCAGTGAAATTTCATCTAATTTAAAGACTACTTTGAGTCTCAAGTCATACTAAGGACAAGTAAGTAATATTCTAATGACCCAAGTAGGTAAGGATAGATTTGTTGAACTATAATGTTGTAAATGTCAATATATATTTAAAGTGAGATTATGTAAGGATTTAAAAGAGCCCTCAACAATAAAATTTACCTCTATTCTGGAGTATGGAATGCAAATTAAAACTTTTTTTCTCGTGTTAATTATTTCTTTGATACTTAAATGCAATGTGCTTTGATCATATCCACACTCTTCCCAACTCTTTCCAGGACAACTCCCCAGTTTCTGCTCACCCGACCTTGTGTGTGTGTGTGTGTGTGTGTGTGTGTGTGTGTGTTTATACTTTAAATGTCTACTTGAAGTGGTGAGACATTTCCTTGAACCACTCACAACAAAATAGCATTTCTTCCTCAAACCTCGGACTTCATATATTGTTATGTACTCAATTTTCTAATTCCATAATAATTTCAGGGTGGCAGGAATATCATTGGGCAGGTTCCAGGACAAACCACTGATTATAATGCAATTACATAGATAAAAATCTCAAGTATCAGATTTAGAATGTTTCTAGGCTTTTCTCCCCCATTGGACCAACTCAATTTATTTTGATTCCTGCAGTTTAAACCTCAGTTAGACTGATGACATCAGCATAAGAGGCTAATCTCTTCCCATGACAGGGTGTGTATGGAATGCATAGGAAGCCATGGACTCAGGATGTATTTGACAGAGCTCTAAGCTCTTATGGATGTATGTGTTGGCAAAGAAACCAGAGTATTGTGTCTCTTTTTTCTCTCCTGTTCTTCTCTCTACTTTGCTATTTCTTTTCTTCTAACTTCTGAACTTCTTTTGAGCCTCCTTTTGGTTTTTAAACACAAAAAGTGAGTTGTAGCTACTGGTTTGTACCATCGTAGCATAATACCATTGATTTGCAGCCTGGTGCAAATTTTAGGACTATTGAATCTGTACTGTGGGAATAAAGTCATGAGCAATGCATGGAACTCTTTACGTCTTAACTGTAATTTTCAAGATTGTTATTTGCTTTTTAAAAATTCGATAACGTTTACCACTTACTTTAAATAAAAAATGCATGAAACAGATTTTGGGACATGAGTTTCTCAGTGTGATTACCCATTTAAAAATACACATGTTGGGTATTAGTGACATTCTTAAAGATGATTAAACTATTCTCTCTGGACAGTTTAACAAAATTCTCCTTGCATACACACTCGGCCATCTGGTTCACCTAAAGAGAGCTTGAAGAGTGACGTCACCACAGTTCCTTGTCTGAAAATGCTGTGTGGCATACACAAGTGTTATTAGAAACACATGCTAGCTTAAAATGCCTGCAATTTCATTCATTGTGAGCCAGATTCTATTAGTAACAAGCATTTCTTAGGATGTTGACTGTTACTTTTCAGTTTATTATATTAGTGCTAAAAGACCAACTTCTTAAAAGTTGTATATTGCACCAATCACAGAATTTCATCTACTCTTAAGGAAAAAGTTCCCTTAAATGAGAACGTGTATATAATGGTTGGGTAACGCAAAATGCTATCTTTTTTGACCAACACTTAAATTATTTTGCAATTAATGAAAGAAAAGTAAACATTTAATCACACCGAATAATCTTAGACTCTTTTCTACTGAGAGTAGAAAGTACATGAAAATTTGCTTATTTTGGTGAAGAAATGGGAACAGTATATCTTCCCATTATCTGAAATTTGACTCTGGACACAGTATCTTTGGGAGTTTTCTTTATGTCAATGACTAAAAGTGTTTGCAATGAACGACTGCAGTAATGGAGCAAGTGGAAACTCATCGGGATGAAAGAAAAAATGAGACTTGAATGGAGACTGCAGTTCAGCAGAGTTAGGTCTCCAGTGCATTAAAAAAAATTAAAACAAGACCAAGAAATTAAAATAAAATTAAAGGATTATTTTTAGTAATCACCAGGGTTTAAAGGCAAGGAAATATAGGTTATAGAGTTTATTTATTTTTATACATTTTTATAGATATTTTATTTATTTACATTTCAAATGTTAGCCTCTTTCCCGGTTTCCCCTCCAGGAGCCCGGAATCCCGTACCCCCTCTCCTTCCTTCTATGAGTGTGCTCCCCGACCTGACCCACCCAACCACTCCCAACTCAAAGCCCTGGCATTACCTTACACTGAGGCATCCAGCGTTCACGTGATGAAGGGTCTCTCTGCCAGTTGATGCCAGATAAGAGTATTCTCTGCTACATATGCAGCTTGGGCCATGGGAACCTCCATGTACATTGTTTGATTGGTGGTTTATTCGCTGGGAGCTCGTGGGCGGGGGAGTGGAGGGGAGGAGAAGTCTGGTTGGTTGATACTGTTGTTCTTCTTATGGGGTTGCAAACCCCTTCAACTCCTTCAGTCCTTTCCTTAACTCCTCCATTGTGGTCCCTGTGCTCACTCCAATTGGCTGCTAACATCCACATCTGTGTTTGTCAGGCTCTGGCAGAGCCTTTCCAGAGAAAGCTGTATCAGGCTTCTGTCAGCAAGCACTTTTTGGCATCCACAATAGTACCTGGGTTTGGTGTCTGTGTATGGGATGGATTCCAGGGTGGGGGTGGGGGGCAGTCTCCGGATGGCCTTTCCTTCTGTCTCCGCCTCACACTTTGTTCCCGTATTTCCTTTAGACAGGAGAAATACTGGGTAAAAATTTTAGAGTTTTGTCTAACTTCTGGATTTGGTCCCTTTAGGTTCTCCTCTATTGTTGGGCATTTCAGTTAATGTCATCCCCTTTGGGTCCTGGGAGCCTCTTGCTTTCCTGGTATCTGCTTTCTGGTGACTACGCCCAGTTCCCCACTCCCCATTGCTACATACCTCTACTCAGTTTCCTGACCCTCTCTATATCATCCCTGTTCCTCCCATACCTGACCCCATTGTTCCCCCCTTTTCCTTTCCCCCTACTCTCTTCCTCTCAAGTCCCTCCCACCCTCTACCACCCATGATTATTTTGTTCCCTATTCTAAGAACTGAAGCATTCACACTTTAGTCTTCCTTCTTCTTGAGCTTCTTTTTGGTCTGTGAGTTTTAGAATGACTATTTCAAGCTTTAGGGCTAATATCCATTTATCAGTGACTGCATGCCTTGCATGTTCTTTTGTGACCGAGTTACTTCACTCAGGATGATATTTTCTAGTTTCATCCATTTGCCTAAGAATTTCGTGAAGTCATTGTTTTTAATAGCTGAGTCGTACTCCATTGTATAAATGTAACACATTTTCTGTATTCGTTCCACTGTTGAGGGACATCTGGTTCTTTCCAGCTTCTGAATATTATACATAAGGCTGCTATGAACACAGTGGTGCATGTGTCCTAGTTATATGTTGGAGCATCTTTTGGGTATATGTCCAGGAGTGGTATAACTGGGTCTTTAATATTATGTCCAATTATCTGAGGAACCTCCAGACTTGATTTCGAGAGTGGATGTACCAGTCTTCAATCCCACCAACAATGAGGAGTGTTCCTCTATTTCCACATCTCACCAGCATTTGCTGTCACCTGAGTTTTTGATATTAGCCATTCTGACTGGTGTGAGGTGATTGTTTTGATATCGGGGTTGTCTTGATTTGCATTTCCCTGATGACTAAGGATGTTGAACCTTTCTTAAGGTGCTTCTCCGCCATTTGATATTCCTCAGTTGAGAATTCTTTGTTTATCTATATTTGTACCCCATTTTTAAAAGACGTATTTGGTTCTCTGGAGTCTAACTTCCTGTGTTCTTTGTATATATTGAATAGTAACCCTCTATCAGACATAGGATTGCTGAAGATCTTTTTCCAGTCTGTTGTTTGACATTTTGTTCTATTGTGATAGTCCCCGTTGCCTCACAGAAGCTTTGCAATCTTATGAAGTCCCATTTGTCAATTCTTGATCTTAGAGCATAATCCATTGGTTTTCTATTAAAGAAATTTTCCCCTGTGTCCATTTGTTCAAGGCTCTTCCACACTGTATCTATCTTGATTCAATGTTTCTGGTTTTATGTAGAAGTCCTTAATCCACTTGGACTTGAGCTTTGTTTCTTATCTAGGAGATAAGATCTATGTTGATTCTTCTACCTGTTGACTGCCAATTGAACTAGCACCATTTGTTAAAAATGCTGTCTTTTATCCACTGGATGGTTTTAGGTCCTTTGTCAAAGACCAAGTGACCATAGGTGTGTGGGTTCATTTCTGGGTCTTCAATTCCATTCCATTGACCTACCTGCATTTCTGTAGGTAGATCAATAACCAATAACATGCAGTTTTAATCACTATTGTTCTGTAATGCAGCTTGAGGTCAGGGATGGCGATTCCCCCAGATGTTCTTTGATCTTTGAGAATAGTATTCATTCTCCTGGGTTTTGTTATTCCAATGAATTTGCAAATTGCCCTTTCTAACTCTATGAAGAATTGAGTTGGACTTTTGATGGGGATTGCATTGAATCTGTAAACTGCTTTTGGCAAGACCGCCATTTTTACAATATTAATCCTGCCAATCCATGAGCATGGGACATCATTTTATCTTCTGAGATCTTCATCAATTTCTTTCATCAGAGTCCTGAAGTTCTTCTTCATACACATCTTTTACTTGCTTGGATACAGTCACACCAAGATATGACATCGTCTAGCTTTTATATTCTCTTTTGAGAAGTCTGGTATATATTCTAGTAGGTCTGCCTTTATATTTTTCTTGCCCCTTTTCCCTTAGTGCTTTTAATATTCTTTCTTTGTTTTGTGCATTTGGTGTTTTGACTATTATTTGACAGGAGAAATGTCTTTTCTGGTTCGATCTGTTTTGAGTTCTATAGGCTTATTGTATGTTCATGGGCATCTCTTTCTTTAGGTTAGAGAAATTTTGTTCTATAATTTTGTTGAAGATATGTACTGCCCCTTTAAGGTGGTAGAATCTTTGTTCTCTTCTATACCTATTATTCTTATGTTTGGTCTTCACATTGTGTCCTGGATCTCCTGGATGCTTTGGGTTAGGAGCTTTTTACATTTTGCGTTTTGACTCTTGTGTCAATGCTTTCTATGGTATCTTCCGCTTCTGACATTCTCTCTTCAATCGCTTGTATTCTGTTGGTGATGTGGAGGGCCTAAGTCTCCTGATCACTTTCCTAGGTTTTTCATCTCCAGGGCTGTCTCCCTTCATGATCTCTTTATTGTTTCTATTTCCACTTTTAGATCCTTGATGCTTTTGTTCAATTTTCTGTTTGGTTGTGTTTTTCTGTATTGTATTTTTTTAAAGAATATATTTGTTTCTTCTTTAAGATCTTCTCTCAGTTTACCCATGTTCTCCTATATTTCTTTAATGGAGTTATTTATGTCCTTCTTAAAGTTCTCTATCATCACCATGAGATGTGATTTTTAAATCAGAATCTTGCTTTTCCAGGGTATTGGGGTATCCATGGCTTGCTGTAGTGGGAGAGCTTGATTTTGATGCCCAGTAGCCTTGGTTTCTGTTGGTTAGGTTCTTATGCTTGCCTCGCACCATTTGGTTATCTCTGTTTTTAGTTGGTCTTTCTGCCTCTGACTGGATCTTGTCCCTCCTGTGTCCTTTTGAGTCTGTGATCTTATTTGTGTCAGCACTCCTGAGGAGACCAGTTCTCTGGGCAGGATTTGGCTATGGAAAGATGTAACACAGACTTATCTCCAGGGCACTGATTGGTTATAGATTTTATAAATAACATTTTCAGTTTAGCTTATGAATATTATTTAAGAGGTGCCTCCTCCAGCATTTCGTACAAGAACCTCCTTCAGTATCCACAGATTAAATGTCTTGACTCCTGTCCAGTGTGTACCCATGTCTGGTAAATGATGGTCTGCTTGCACGTCATTCTGCATTCTTTATGTCATCTCTTGATCACTTCCAATACGGAATAGAATATATGTGCTATGTCAGACATTACCCTGAGTTGTATAAGGAAATAGCAACAAGGGAAACACATTGTATATGTTCTATGGAACTGGAAGTAAATCAATATGTATTTGTCTGACTCCATAAAGGCAGAATTGACTCATGAAGCATTGACTCTAATTTCTAAAAACAAATAGCAACAAAAACAAAAAACTATTTCCTTAAAAGACATAATCCTTTAAATTAGCAAAATTTGCTTAAATTACTTTTAGAAGTAATCAACCCTGCCCATATAAATAGGTGGTAGAAAATTATCCTACAAATTAATATTTCTTTGAGCAATAATAAAGATGGGATAGACATGAAGCCAGGTGAATCTGCCTTAATTCTATTGCTGTAGCAAACACGCCCTAGTCCTGAACTAAGTCAAAGAGTCAGTGAGAGGAAGCAATGGCTATTGGTTGAAAATGAGGCTGTGTGTTTAAGACAAAAAGCAAACTGCAACATTTAATATTCAAGCAAACCAAAGATTCATGGGATCCCAGCAAAAAACAGGAAATTGTTATGACAACCTCATCACTTGCTAGGTGAGAGAATTGAGATGCTAGTCTGTGGTTCACAGTAAGACCTGGCTGGCTCGTTGTGTGCTCGCATAACTTCAAGTCTCTAATTTTCATCTGTGCACATTATAAATTATGTTTACAGACTCTTTGTTAAAGAATAAAATAAAGTTAAAGGTAACTAGAGCCATTTCCAAGCACTCTTTCCTCAAACTGGATATCCCAGATTTTGCATCCTTGTTTTGTTCAAAAATCCCCATATGGATAGACCACAGGACATAAATTATTCCTAGATTATTCTACTGTCATCAAGGAACAGAATATAGAGAAGTTAGATCATTTGAATTCAGACTATAAAAGGGGTTCTCCACCTATCAATATATTTACTTTTCCTTGCTTCCATTTTTTATTTGTAAGAAAGGTAATAGTTTGTACATTAAGTGGTTGTAATAACTAAGTATGTTATCACTTTTCTCTTGCTACTCTAACACATCACAACACATTTTGTGCAATCAAACAACACAAATAGTAGGTTCAGAGTTCAGAACACCAAACTCAATTCTCTGTATGTTGAATAAAATGTCCATAAAGCTGGCTGCTTTTGCAGCCTCTGAGAGACAGTCTGTTTTCTCAATTTGTTTTCAGGAGTTTAGCAGAAACTTGCATAGTGTATGCTTCTGTTCAGGTATCTCAGGATGGTATTTTCTTATCAATATAATTTAGTTTTACACCAACTCTTCTTTGATACATAAGAACATATTTGTGTATTCCTCAGATTAACATTGGGATAACACTATGAAGTTATTATTAACTTGATTGTAAGTAGAATGATACATGTAAGTACTTTTTATCATTGATCTGAGTTGCTCAATAAGCACTAAATTCATTATTTTTTTGTGAAATAAGCTCATTACGGTTATATATCCAGAGATTGCTTACTTCATTGAAAAAAGACCACAATGAGTTTTGTTACTCAAGAGTATGGACCACAATACAATAAAGGTAAGCCTCTAAGTTTTTACTGTCCGTTTCATCATCTAAAATCATTGTGATCCCAAGTAAAGTAAATATCAAAGTGCCAATTTATCTAACATAGCCTTAGAAATTATATACTATCATACCATTATATTTTGAAGCTGAGAGACACCAGAAATCTATGCCCTGAAACAAGCAGAAGGTGTGAGAGGACATAGCAAGATTTTCAATCTCACTGGAAAGAAAAATTAAAAGGTGAAAAAGGCATTGTGGTGAGACAATAATAGACCTGGTACAGTACTCAGCATAGGACACAGTATAGTATTATAGACAAAGCCAAAGTTAGGGTGGATCAGGACATTTTATCTCTTTGACTTTAAAATATCTGTGGTACATTTGAGTTTTCTTTTCTACCTCTTTCCTAGTTTTCAGGTCAGGAATATGCAGGAAGGGCAACTCACTTTGATTTCAAGGGTCTGAGAAAGACTGGGCTCTGATCTCTGGTATTTATGAGTGGAGGTTGGAATGAATGGCCATTTTATAAAATATTATATATATAATATAATAGATATATTATTATAATATATAATAGATATATAATATAATAGATATAATATTATATATTATCTATATATAATAGATAGAAGGATAGATAGATAGATAGATAGATAGATAGATAGATAGATAGATAGATAGATAGATAATTAAGAAGAACCTATGAAGTGGAAATGCTTCCATATTCTGGAAGATAATTCTTCAACTTCCTGCCAAAGAGGGGAGAAATGAGAAAACAGAGAGAATTGGATATGTTGGGCTGAAGCATCCTGCACTAGTTCAGTCAAGATGTGCTGGTGGCCTGGGCCTGAAAATGGCAACCAGGACAGAAGGAGAACTTTCAAGAAAGACAGGCACTAATTGTCACGACATTTGGCTTGTTTCAATAGGAATATATTGTGTCCGAATGAGGAAAAAGAATTTCTGATGTGTGCCCTGCACACATTTTTTGTTTGGTTCTGGATTTAGCGTTTTTTTCACAGGCTGACTAAGGAGTCTTTTTATTTTCTGCCTTTAAAAAAATCCTATTAAGCCATATTCACTGTCCTTGTAGTTTTTTCCCTTCTTTGAAGCCTCTATAGCATGTTTTATTACAACCATTATTAATGGTCAATACTTGCATGGATATATTTACCAATTTCTGCTGTATAATTCAGTGGTCCTGGCTTGCACAGTCCCCACACAAGCAAAAATAAAGTAAAATGAAGGAGCGTCTGGTGATAAATCAGACAAAATTCTTATTATTAAGGAGGTTCTCCAGAAGCCCCTAGGGATTCTTCAGTGAAGAGGCCTTTGACATCTCCATCTGCTATTTCGTAAGTGTCAAAGGCAAGATTTGTATTAGAGGCAATGAGGCTCCATTTCATACTCTGCACCTTATCTTTATCTATTTGCAGGTTTGCTTCCTGGTGTGATGCCAGAGTGGCGAGGTGCTGAATGGTGAGTATATCTAAACAAGAAGAAAGTAAAAGAGTAAAGGCCTTTATAACTAGGAGATGAAAGAAAATCGTTATCCTTTGGGGTACTTCTCTCTTCAGAGAAATCACCTGGACCAGTCAAATCATCAAACACAATTAGAGTGCACAGCATAGAGTCATTAGGAATGCATCCCCTGGGACTGACAATATTGCTAGGGTCTGTGGTTGCAAAGCTCTGTGGACAGATAGACACTGCAAACAATGTCAGAGAAGCATAATACTGAGGTTTCTAGAGTGTGACAAGAATCTTCCTTCCTTCCTTCCTTCCTTCCTTTCTTTCTTTCTTTCTTTCTTTCTTTCTTTCTTTCATTATAGGATATAGACAATTTAGACCTTTCACAGAAAGATGTTGACTCGCTGAGACATTTCTGTAGGAATATCAATATAATTTTTTTAATGTTTTATGTGACAGCCATGAGCAGGTGTTAAATTACCATCTACAATGAACACAAAACCAAAACAAAGGGGAAGGAAAATAAATAACAAAAGACTAATAAGTTAATATTTTAATTGCATTTGGAAGAAGGTATATAATAAAAAAAGAATGAAGTAACAGAGAATAGACACTCTTTGTCCTTTGGAAAACACTTCTCAAAATAAACATATTTCACAAGAACTAGAATGAATTTAATGGTGAGACTATTTAAGAATTGACAAAGAAGGGATTTTTAGGATTAATCTAATTTCTGTTTGAAACAAATATACAAATAATATTGTATTGCTTTAGAGGAAAAATTTGGAGATGGAAAATTTACATCAAACCAGTAGCCTATAAATTTAAAGTGAACATTTGCTTTTGTTTTAACTCATTAATATTTCTTCACCATCAAAATAAGTGCTAAAATAGATTTATGAACGTCATTTCACACCCCAGCAGCACAGCATATAATCTGGTCTCAAAACTATCTGTGGTTTATAGATGTACATGTGTCTTAAGCATGTGCATTTAGCAGATAATGTCTTTCTAGGTTCATTAGTCAATATGCTTTCCTACTAGACCTCAGAGTAAGAATGAATTCTATAATCTGTTTGTCTGTTTATCTATCTATCTATCTATCTATCTATCTATCTATCTATCTATCTATCTATCTACCTACTTACCTATATGAAACTGGAGCTGTGTCAACTCTCTTGCTACTGTCTGGAGCTGGAGGTTAAAGATTGCAATTTTAAAAATGGAAGAACAAAGTTGAGTATGGTGACACACCTTTTTCCCCTCCATCTTTTATTAACTTGGGTATTTCTTATTTACATTTCGATTGTTATTCCCTTTCCCGGTTTCCGGGCCAACATCCCCCTAACCCCTCCCTCCCCTTCTATGGGTGTTTCCTCCCCATCTTCCCCATTACCACCCCCCAACAATCACGTTCACTGGGGGTTCAGCCTTGGCAGGACCAAGGGCTTCCCCTTCCACTGGTGTTCTTATTAGGCTATTCATTGCTACCTATGGGGTTGGAGCCAAGAGTCAGTCCATGTATAGTCTTTGGGTAGTGGCTTAGTCCCTGGAAGCTCTGGTTGGTTGGCATTGTTGTTCATATGGGGTCTCAAGCCCCTTCAGCTCTTTCAATCCTTACTCTGATTCCTTCAACATGGGTCCCGTTCTCAGTTCAGTGCTTTGCTGCTGGCATTTGCCTATATATTTGCCATATTCTGGCTGTGTCTCTCTGGAGAGATCTACATCTGGTTCCTGTCTGCCTGCATTTCTTTGCTTCATCCATCTTACCTAGTTTGGTGGCTGTATATGTATGGGCCACATGTGGGGCAGGCTCTGAATGGGTGTTCTTTCAGCCTCTGTTCTAAACATTGCCTCCCTATTCTCTCCCAAGGGTATTCTTGTTTCCCTTTTAAAGAAGGAGTGAAGCATTTGCATTTTGGGGTGACACATCTTTTAATGTCTCTTTGGTAGACAAGTCATACGTGCACAGGAGGCTGAAGCAAGGAGTTTGCTTGAGCTTAGAAGTCACAGACAGTCTGGCCAATGTAATGAAAGCTTATCTAAAGAACAAAAGCTGAAGTCAGACAAATTAGTAGATAAATAATTTTTAAAAGAAGAACAAGTAAATGGATATGAGACTAAGAGCAAGTGATCTTGGTTTTTTGTCTAGGGCTCCAGCTCTACCTGAACAGTAGTTACAATTTTCTGTAGAAGAGTGTTATAATAACACTTTTTTAAATTTTTTATTAGATATATTTCTTTACTTACATTTCAAAGGTTATTCCCCTTCTCGGTTTCCTGTCCATAAGCCTCCATTCCCTTCCCTCCCCTTCCCCCATACGGGTATTCCCCCATATATACCTTTTATTGACCCTCCATATTCCCCTGCACTGGGGTCCAACCTTGGCAGAACCAAGGGCTTCCCCTTCCCCTGGTGCCCCAACAAGGCTATTCTCTGCAACACATGCAGTTAAGCCCTGTGTCAGTCCATGTGTAGTCTTTGGGTAGTGGTTTAGTCCCTGGAAGCTCTGGTTGGTTGGCATTGTTGTTTTTATGGGGTTGCAAGTTTCTGTAAGTCTTTCAATAATTCTCTAATTCTCCCCAAGGGGTGCTGTTCTCAGTTCAGGATAACATTTTTTAAAATTCAGTTTCACATGACTTAAAATGTGCTCATCAATATACTGAAGGGTTAACATATTTGTCTTACATCTGGATGGTTGAGTATTGCTGATTTTAGGATTTTCTTCATATTCTGTTTAGTCTCTCTTTGTCTCTTTTTATGAGACAGTCTTGCTATGTATTATCATCGTGTTTGGGCTAGTTTTCACTATTTACCTTGGACTGTGGTCTTCAAATCAGATACCCCATTCATTCTATTTTAGCCTTGTGAGGACAGTGATCATCAGCATGTGCCACCAATCCCAAATGGTTACAACTCTTTTTTTTTTCCAGAAATGACAGGCATCATTTTGGTTTATGAATTCCAGCATCTGGAAGGTGAAAGAAAGAGGACAAGGAGTTGAAGGTCGTTTTGTTTTTACACAGCAAATCAGAGTCTAAATTGACCTATAAAAGACTATGTCTTTCAAAAAATACATAAATTGCCTTGATTCATTTTATAAACATTTTAAATATGCACCATTAATGGACATATTTCCCCAATCATAGGAAATAGCAATTAGTTAAGACATTGAGTTAGAATTCACAAAATATTAGTTCACATAGGTACAATGGAAAACTTGACAAAATGATCCTTTAAGAATTCCAATAGCAAAGCAAGTTCAAGGGGTTATCAAAGCTACTCTCAATTTTAATGATTTTCTAGAGGAGCTAATAGAACCTACTGGAAGTTAGCCCTCATGGTTATGAATCACAATGAGGAAATTAATGATCTTGGTTATAAATTACAAGAGGGGAATGATGCAAATAAAAATTAGTCCTGGGAAGATCATATGTGTAATGTCTGGGAGGGTTCCTAGTGATTCTACAGTTGTCTTCTGGATAACTTGAAATCTTTGCCCTAAAAATAACCACAAAATACTGACAACAGGAAAATTCTACTCAGCTTTAATTTTAGTGTTTACAGTTTTTAAGGAATCTTCCTAACCCATCATTATTAATTGATTTTTTTCCCTTTGTGTTTAATTTATGGTGTATTCTTCAGTTAAGGCTTTAGTGAAAAAAAAAATAGAAATAGCATTACCAACAAAAAAATTATCTCTCACAATTGTTGTATCTAGGTAGTTTAAGATCAAGTGGCTGCTGGAATAAATTTTATTCGTAGGACTCTTTTCTTACTTGTGGACAGTCTTCATTTCACATCTTCATTACACACACACACACACACACACACACACACACACACACATATATATATATATATGGAGGAGAGAGAGAGAGAGAGAGAGAGAGAGAGAGAGATATTGAATCTTCTAATCGATATGAATTCTAACAGGCCAAGGCTTTAAGCCTCCTAGATTCATCTGTACCCTAATAAACTCCACAAATTACATCATTAAATGTAATATGCCAAGAGTTAGGGATTCAACCTATTTCTTTCCTTTTTGAGTACATACAAATATGGTATGAATTCAACCAAGACATTTTTACATAAATCCCCCACCCTTAATCATGATTTTTTTTTCCTGGCATGGCCACTTTTATTATGGCATGGTTCCTGAGTAGGGCAAAGATTCTCTCCCAGACGTTAGGGGTAAAGTCCAAAATTATCTTAAAAATCTGATATTGAGATAAATCTTATAGCACTGGTTCTTAATACAAAGTAGAAATAATATAGTACGAACTGAGAAGTTTTGGAGGTGTTGGTTAAGACTTCTCTCTTACGTGTTTCAGTAATGAGAGGGGTTATTTTTGCTAATAACCTCCCTCTTATTTTCACTATGTAACATATAAATTAATTACAACCCTTATGATATGCCATCTCATTTCTGTTATAATTATGATAATTTTAAAACTTAGCAGTTAAGTATTGGTTAGTGTATAGTTAGTCTTGCCATCTTCAGTGAATCTGGATCTACCTAAAAAGCAAGCCTCCAGGAAAGCCCAGAAGGAATTATTTTAATAAGTTATCATATAGTCCTACAAGAGAGGGATCATCTTAATTGTGTTAATGAAGGTAGAAAGACTTGCCCTAATGTGTATGGTAGATTGTACCATTCCTGTGACCTGGGCTTTTGTCTTGACTGCATTAAAAAAAAAAAGAAATAAGGGCAGCTGAGTATCCTTCATACCTGTCCTCTTCCATCAGTGTCAAGCTCTTGGCAACTTCACTTCTCCACCACCATGGATGGACGGTACCTTCCGACGGTGATCCAAGGGTATTATTCTTCCTTTAGGTTACTTTTGCTATAGTACTTTATCAAAAAATAAAATAAAATAAAATAAAATAAAAAATAAAGAAGTGATTAAAACAAAATATGTAGAATAGGGAAGACTTACATGCGTAAATGGAAACATATAGTGCTATAAATGCTGTATAAAATACTAGTTTTTTTTTTAAGTAAGAAAGGAAGAGAGAGAGAGAGAACGAGAGAAAGAACTGTTATGTCATATTGTCTTCACATTTTTGGACAGATACCTAAGAAATGAAACCAAGTCTTGAAGTAATTCCCTTTCCAAGGTCAGGTAGAATTATAATCTGCAAAGCAACCAATGTATGCATGCATAATTGTCTGTGTGTGTGTGTGTGTGTGTGTGTGTGTGTGTGTGTGTGTGAGAGAGAGAGAGAGAGAGAGAGAGAGCAGCACATACACACACATACACACACACACACATATATGGTGAAATGAAATCGATTACCTTTTTAAGAATAAAATGCTATCATTAGCAGCCACCTATGTACACACAGAGGGAATACAATAGATAAGACAAGCAAGAGATAAATACCAGACGATCTCTTTACATAGTAAACTCAAATAAGAATGGGGAGTAGAGTAATTGTTCCTAAGAGGGAGAAAATCAAGAAAGACTAGTAAAAGAGTACACAGTTTTGGTCACATAGAATGAAAAAAAAAAACTCTGGATATTTACAGTATAGAACAATTCACACCATTTATACCAAAGTTTTATAATTGTCTATTATGGCACATATCAATGACTCCCAGTACTCAGGAAATAGAGACAGGAAGTTCACAATAAGCTCAAAATGAACCCAGTTTACACAGTGAGCGTCAGGTCAGACATGCCTACACCGTAAGATCTTACCTCCTAACAGAAATAAAGCTGGACCCTATTTCTTAAAAATCTGTTTTTAAGAGAAATTTTATAGTATTGGTTCTTAATACAGACTAGAAATGATACAATACCAACTGAGAAGTTCCGGAGGTGTTGGGTAAGACTTCTCACTTATGCAGGTCAGTAATGAGAGAGGCTACTTTTATCAATAACCTCCACTCTTCATTTCATGTGTTCTACATCGTCTTTTAATCTAAAACCTTCAGCTTTTTTTCACTCAATACCATCTCCTAAATCTACCTAATTTCTTATCTAGAGAGCCCAGTTTCTGTAAATCCCAGGGGCTTCCCGGTCAAGTCATGAGAAACACTGATTTACACGAATGGATGAAGTCTTTGCACTCTCAGATTCCTGTTCTAATTAGTTTCAGAAGAACAGATTCATGTTATGTCTATTTCTATTCCTTTCCTCATCTGTGACAGGGGAATGAGTCATTAGAATTTTAATGTCTGCATTAAATGCCAGCAGTGGTCTGTTGTTATGCTTTAACTACTGAAAAACCCTGGATTCAGAATGGCTAATCCATTCCACCTTTCCTTGTAAAAGAACAGGAATGGGCTGCTAATCAAATAGTCAAGCATGGAAAAGGTCAACCGAGTACAAAATCATCTGCCTGTCACTAAACGGTGACAGAATTAGAAGGCCTGCTTTTGTGACTAAGATTGAAATTGGAACATAGAATGTCACCACATGAATCCTCTGGATTAACAACGAATATAGCTGGGGCAGAAATGAGTAACAAAACCATTTTTAAACAAGTTTCGTTGTTGTTTTCTGCCTATGAAAATTTTTAACAGATCTATTTTTTTGGACCCAGAAATGTTTCCAATAATATCGGATGGCTCAAGTAATAATGTTGTAGGGATGGACCCTTGTTATAAATGCATCAGAATGCAAATAAATAAATAAATACATACATAAATAAATAAATACACAAATAAATAGGCTAAAAGGAGTCAAGTCTTATTGTTGAAGCAATTTATAAGTTTTATTTTGAAGTATATACGTTCAATTCCATCTTATGTGTTTTTATTCCTTAAATAAAAATACAATTATTTTGACTTTGTAAATTGTAAGGTCCCATTACTGGTTTATCTATATCTCTAGTTCGCTTATTATGTGGCTGCATGTTAACTTTGACAGTCAACTGTATTTGTTCTCTCCTCAGAGCGGCTGCCAAATTGCAATATTTTAGATTTTGTTTTTATGTTGCAGTGTTTTAAAAGAGATTTTTAAATTAAGGCATTTGTCAAAGCACTACTTCTTTTGTTGTTAGCTCATTTATAACAATTATTCAATATTATTTTTTTAAAAAATCAGAATGCTATGTCTAGTCTATCACTTCAGAATTAAGACTCTGTGCCAGCCATTAGCTACAATAGCTTTTTAAATGTCATGTCTTATTTCTGGATTATTTAGAAGCAATGAATTTTCTTCTGTGGTCTGATGATTCTCATGTCTGCTATTCTATTCTGAAGCTTCTGGGGCTAGAGTTGGGGACTTGAAATTAATGAAAAATCTAGAAGACTGAACATCAATCTTATGGTTAGATTAATTTTGTGGTATGATATAAAATGATCAGGATTCTTTGCACTCCTATAGTTGATTCTTTGGCAATCAAAATAGATTTATTCCTTTACCAGGTGTTGTGATTTCTACAAGATCACAGAACCTTTTTCTTTTTTCTTTTTTTTTTTAATACAGAGAACCTGAGAACACTTAACCATTTATCATGAGTTAACCTCTTAGGCCTAGCAGTCTCATTGTTAGCTAGCAACTTTTGAGAAAAGTTTTTGAGGGGTCATTGGTGAAATAGACCTGCAGTTATTTGTAACAGCACTAGTAGGATTAGATATACCAAAGCAATAGTATACAAAAGCACAAAATAAATTATCATTCTTCTTGACAAACATAAAGGACTAGATTACCTGATCCAGAAGAAACTCATAACACTGTGCTTAAGGATATTATTTCATGAATCATGGAATCTGAATGGTAGACAAAGATCTTATGTACAAGCTAATAGGAAAATAGAGCAGCCAGAAAAATATAAGTCACTATTAAAGCATGTGATGTAAAGGTCTGCCATATGGGACTGTAAAAGCCCTGACTCTGGCGAAATTATTTGGAAGATTTCTTCAGTGATGTGCAGTGTGGAGGGCATGGGGCAAAAATAGGAGGGAGTTGTTATCCTGTTAGTTATGATTCTACGAAAACCAACTGAAGTTTATATTTGGATTAAGATATTCAGTTTTCTCAATTTACTCTATTAAAACTTTTTCATACAAATGTTTGGGCCAAAGACATATGATGCCTTTACACAGATATTCATACAGGGAAAGCATCAATGCACAAAATAAAATAAAATGATAAAAAAGACAATGACAAATTTTTTTTTTCTTTGGTTTTTTTAACCTCTCCAGATTTTTATTCACTTCACCCTCTCAACTCAAAGTTTTATGTTCTCTTTCTCCCTCTCTCAGTTTTATTCCTCCATCCCCTCTCCACTCCTTTTATTTCTCCTCTCCTCCCTTCCATCCCTTCCTCCCTTCCTTCATCTTCTCACCTCTTCCCTTCTCTTCTCTCTCCCTCTTCTCTTCTCTCTCTCTCCCTCCTCCTCTCTCTCTCTCTCTCTCTCTCTCTCTCTCTCTCTCTCTCAAACAAAAATCAAACAAAAAAAAAAAGTGAAAACAATCAAAAAGGAAAAAAAAAAAAAAAAGAAAAGAAAATTCCAGGAAGGCAAAATAACAACTAATCAAACCACAACAAAACAACACAAAGATGCACAAAATAACCATGGTGTCCACTATGTGTTACACAGCTAACTACCCAGGCCAGCCTGCCACAGAGAGTAGCCTGGTACCCCAGTGACTCCATTATAGAAAACTGATTTTCTCTTTCCCAGCAAGTATCAGCTGCGATTTAGCTTTGTGGCTAGGAGCAGGACAGAATGTGTCTGTTTGAAACCCATGTAGGAACTGTACTGTGAAGTATCTATGTGTTCATACGTGTATCAGCCCTATTATAGCATCTGAAACATGCTAGAACATGCTGCAACATGCTGTTTCCAGGGAATCACCCGTCACCTCTAGCTCTTACAGTGTTTCTCTCTAATAGTTTCTTGGTCCGTTGAGGAGAAGGCATGCTTGATGGAGGTTCTGATGTCCCTTCATGCCTCTCTCTTTTTATATGTTCCTCTTATACTTTCTGTTTTTATATTCCATGATCTGAATGATATTGCTCCTCCATACGTATCTTCTACAGTGGACAGCCTAGCGACAGTTCCACAATGAATGAATCTAAACAATCAATCATATTCTAGAAGCCCTGAAGCTATGAGCCGAAGCCACCTGTAAATCTATTACCTCATGTATATAGTAAGAACGGAAAACGGAAAGCCGATACAATCATCTTTGTTGGTGCAGTTCGTTCATGATAAATTTACTTGTTCACTAACAATATAATCTATTATTATTCATGCAACAAACCAATCATACCTTGTTTGAATGTCTCTTAGTTGAGGAACCTGGAAGAAATAATTCTCCTAGATGACTGAACACCTGTTGTGTGCATAGCTATGATCATCGACTTGAGAGAATATCAGATGTATCAGAAATGAACAATTCATTATTTTGAAATCTGCCTTAACTGTGCTTACAATATAAGTCCATACATGTATGCGCAATATTAATTCATTGATTGGAGAGCGAGACAGCCCTGAACTGTATCCATGAGAGCTGATCACTTGCTACTAAATATTGGAATGTGGGAGGAAGGTGATTGGAGGAGAAACATATTCTACAGATATTGCAAAATGTGTCCTTTTGATAGATCTTTCAATTTCTTTGTGGTTCAATAAATTATTATACAAAAAAAGAAACTTACATAGAAGCAATGACGGCAAGACACAATAGGGATAGCTTTGTTTGAAGGGAATTGAGAGGGAGAAGGTGGAATGGACTGTTAATGCTTTCAAGACCAGCAATTCATCCCTGTGCTCTCTGTGGGTATTATTACTCCGTATAATTGCCCGTTTTGTTTATTTGATGTGTGCGCTGAGGGAAAAATCAACAGTAGTCATTACTATTTGGTCTGGGGAAGGCACGCCAATAGAACTTCCACACCCAGTCGTGGCGGGAGAAGTGAGATTTATCGTGAAATCAATACAACTTTAATTTCCAGGTGTCTTCCCTGCACTGGCACCTTCTGAAGCTTACAAAGGAACTCGAGCAAAAATGTTTACAAGGGAGTGTTTTGTAAAAATGTTAAAACTAATACTTCTTAGCCATATTTGCTCCTGATCACCCCTCTTCCTCCCATCCGTGGAACTGGAGCATTTAAAGCAGGCGATAGGAGGGGAAGGGAATACTTATCTTTCTTCTTATGCCATGTATTTATGAACATCCCATCGTTCCTGAGTGTAGTTTGACAATTGCTAGTCACTAAAGTAAGAGAAGAACGTCTAGGAGTCATTTTACTGAGCTCTTTACTGACAGGCATCTTTAACATGTTAACTGGTGCCTCTTGCCTTAAGGAGACTTGCCAGTCCTCATCAAAATGTTCTGGAAAATCGCCACAAACGTTGCAAAATGCACAGAAAGAACAAGTGGTTTAAGAACAAAACTTCTACTCATGCTCGGCTTGTACAGACATATGTATACTATAAAAAAAGATTGTATTATGCATCCATGTGGGCCAATATACTTTTAAATAAAACTTATTATAAATTAAACTATTTCCTGAAATCATACAGACCCTTGATAAAAAGTTACAGTTATTTCTGAGAAAGAATCAGCAATAATAATTTTTATAAATCTAGGTGATTAAGTGGGTATGAACTTTTAGTCCTTCAAGCATAAATGAGTTATAATGATATTTTTGGCACAATTTCTGTCAGGGTCTTTCCTGGTAATGAGCCTGTAAGTAGTAAGTGGATTTAAAAAAGTCACTCAGGGGATTAAGAAAGTTAGTTACCCTAAGCACTAAATGGATAGCCTTAATCAGCAAAAACAACAAGAATAACAATGGCATAAATACATATAATAATGTTTATAAAACTTACAGCACATTATATGAAAAGTCATAGTGGAGGACATTTTGTTGATATCTATAAAGAAATAACCAGAACTGTTACACCTCATCCTATTGGGAAAGAAATGACTTTCATATTCTTTATAAGGTTCATCAATACTCAAAGGTCAGTGCCTTGGAAATAGCTCCAGAGATTGGTTAATGAAATCTCTTTCATACTTCTAACAGTTTTCCAATAGAGTGTTTCAAAAATGAAAAATTGGCAGAAAATTGGTCAATAATTATTTCTCCCTAGGTAGAACACAGTAGCTCTGAGCTTATTTTGTTACATTAGTCTGTGTGTCTGACTCTAAAATGAGGCGAATATAATGTTTGAGATATATTTTAATGATTTGCATTTGAAAATACTGGCGTACACACAGGACATGATGGTGGGAACAATGACTCTGCAAGTGCAGATGTTTCTCTTGTGATCGACAAAGTCTTTGAAGCTTGGGTGGATCTATTTCTCAAATTGCTCTGCTTCGGATAAAGCTTTCTAACTGCTCCTCCTTGTAACAGTCTCTCTGCTGAACTTTGAGATTACCTCCTGCTCTCCAAATTCTCTTCACCAATTGTTACATACCGCTATGTAAATTTGTTCCCTTTCCAAGGCTGATCTCCCCAATTAGCTTTTAATCTCCATCAGGACAGGATCCTGTCTTTTGACTTTTTGCTACTGCTCACAGAAATATGTAAGTAATTAAGATTTAATGAAATTGAGTTTAATTTAATTTGAGATAGATTCCAGTGGGCTTTTTCAATTAGATGTATAATACTCTTAACCATTAAAATATGCAGTTATATTAATATCAAACTTTCTATTACATGAAGGGTGAGGTAAGATTTGTTATATTTTATAACAAACATGTACCTTAGCTTATTGAAGTTTTATTTATCTTCACATTTGAAGTATAAAGCATAGTATTTAAGTTTCTCAGCTACTTTCTCTATGAGAAAGACACTATGCATTTTTATATTCATGGGGGAAAATCATCAGATCAAGGAGAAAGGATATATTGCTAATTTTTAAAAACATTCCATTCCAGTCATGCTACTCTTAGGTCAGACTGAATTAATAAACATCATCTACTTATCCAAGCTTATTATTTTTATTCAAAAACATGTTTTAATAGTATAATACATGCAAATACTATACTAAAGACGAGAAGATTCTGTTACCAATAACAACAGGTTTTACCCTGCATTATATTTTGTTGTCACGAAGAACTTCCATTCCTATCTCATTCTTTAAGTAGATTCAAGGCAAGATACTTTTCATTGTCAAAGATAGCAAGGTAAACATAACATAGGAAGGTTCTAAGAAATTATTTAAGAAAACAGTGTCCTCAAAACATTTTATCATTTTACACAAACAAAGGGATTGTGTTGTCGCATGTAAAAACCCTCTCCTCTTGTTTCTAATTCTTTCTCTTATTTTTTTTCCTTAAAGGGGAGAGTCAGAGGTCTTTCTAAACAACTTATAAAAATCCTAATTCCAAGAATATCTTTTCTATGATTACATGACAAAAACAAAGCAAACCACCCCAAAACAAAGAAACAAACAAAACAAACAAACAAACAAAAAAAACCCCAAGCAAACAAAACCAACCAACTTTATGTGTTGGAGAGAAATAATGACCACATTGTTGTTAGCTTACAGTTCCAGGTTATAAGCCCTCATCGTGGAAAAACCATTGCAGGAACTGCAAAGAGCTTATATCTCCAGCCAAAAGCAGAGGAAAATGAATGTATACATGATTTCTTTTTTGATGGTTTTCTCACTCTTCACAATTCAAGGACCCAGCCTAGAGAATGGTGCTACCCACAGTAGGCTGGGTCTTCACATAATTATCTTGGTAAAATAGTTTCCAATGCATACATCCAGTAGATCTTCTTGCCAGGTGACTCTTTGCTATATAAAGCTGTCAATGAAATCTTCCAGGACATCTGTCCTCTGTTCTGACTCTCTCAGCTCTTGAGGAATAGGCCAAACTCCCCTCTCTAAATTTCTCTGAAAGAGCTGGTAAAGGAAAAGTTAAAAGCTCCTAAGGCTATTGCAAGCATTCTTAAATTTGCGGACAGGCTTGCAACTTGGTCTTGGGTCTTGGTAGAACCCCCCAGAACTCCTGCAGCCCCAGGAACCTTTTCTGTTTTCAGTGCTTTCATTCATTTTTGTCACACAAAATTCTGCTTGTCACCAGGAATCCCAAATCTGGGATCTTTGAGAAGCCTTGGTGGAGGGTGGATGTGGGGGAGATGGGTTCCCAGAAATTTTCTTCTGGGAGAAGTTCCTTCAATTGGTCCCCTGGATGATTTCCAGCAACCCCTATGATGCTGAGGTCTGGACCTGGGTGACTTACTTCACAAGAAGGTGAAAAGTCCAAGACTGGACAGCCCCTTTCTTCCTCCCCATCTTTATGGCCACCTGGCAATGCATGGGCCCCTCCCAGAAAGAAATTAAGGACATGTACAAACCCCTTACTCCCACTGATGACTCTGATGAGGAAAGCCTGGAAGGCCGCCAGACTTTATTGCCCTTTAACAAGTCATCGAATAGAATACTTTAGACAGAAAATAACCTGGCCTCCCAACACCTGCCGCTCTTTACCCCGCACTCCTGCCTATGCCCTTCCTGCTTCATCCTTTAAGGACACTTACAAACCCATGTCATGTTTGGTTGATGTCCTTGGGAGGCCTGCTCTTTTCTTTGGGGAGCCAGGGGTTTGGGGAGTTACATCTGTGGAGGGAGGTGTAGGACTGGGAGAAGTGGAAGAAGGGAAGCTGCTCCGGAGATTTATTGTGTGAGAGAAAAGTAAGCTTAAAAAAAGAATATATTAATAAAAAGCTACGGCCTTTATTAGAAAAACGAAACAAAACAAAACCCTTCAACCTGAGATCAACTAACAGTGAATCTATTCATTTGAAGAGTTGCTATGCAGGTTAGAGTTTGCAATTTTAGAGTTAATCAGAAAAACTATAGCCCAATTATGGTGGCTTGAATTGGAAGGCCTACATAAAATGATGTGTTTGAAGGTTTGGTCCGTAGGAGTTGCCCTGTTAGTAGGTGTGGCCCGATTGCAGTAGGTGTGGCCATCACTACAGAGTTGGCGAAGTTCTCAGAAGCTCAAAATCAGGCCTAGTAGCTCGCTTTGTCCTCTTTGACAATCTGTTTTATTTTTATTTCTTATTTAATGTTTTTTTTGTTTTTAGGTTACACAGTGACTCTATTTTATTTATTTCCTTTTCTGTTTTTCATTAATCACTCCATTTGTTTATATCGCACTTCCCATTTCCCAGTTAGTTACCTCTCCATAAGTCCACCATCCCACAACCTCCCTCTCCTCCCTCTCAGACACCTCTCCAGCATCCTGTGACCGTCCTGCTTCCAGCAATGATGATAATGGACTAAGCCTCTGAATTGTGAGCCCGCTCCAATTAAACGTGTTTCTTTGTGTGTCTTGGTGTCTCTTGACAGCAATAGAAAACATAACTAAGATTTAAAATTTCAAACAAATTCAGTAAACTCGATGTTAACTGGCAATGTGTTTTCAGCATTATAAAGAAAATTTCCATTTAATTTTAGAACCATCTTTCTAATTGGATTTATAATTAATGAGTAATGCTATAAATGCATTAATGAGATCTCACAGATTTTTTTTTTTGTGGAATGAGGTCAAATGCCACAGTATGCACATATACATATGTATGTTAATATGTCTATATAGTTATGCCTGTATATAATATATATATGTTACATAGAAAATTCTCATTATGCACAATAATTGTCATTTGTCATAAAAATTTCCCAAAGAGGTTACAGGTGATATAAAGCTGCAGAAAGCTAATTAGCTGATGTCTCCTTATTCAGCTATGCTCTCCCTTCTTCCCATGGATGTATTTTGAAACTTACTCGTTTCTTTAATTCATTTTGTCATTGAAAGATGATAATTTTTCCTGAGATTTCCGTGCTCCTTTGGCACCCACGACACAAGCAGCAGACAGGCCCAGCACTGATGCAGTGAGCATGGGAAGGAGTCATCCTCCCTGTTGTTCCTGTTAGTTTACAATTTCAAAACACAATTCCCTTGTTTTTCTTTATTTTTATTAACTGAGTTTGTCATCAAATGTTAATGCTAAGGACGCATTTTTGTATCCTTTGTCTCTATACAGTCATTATTTGTGCATTATTTTTCTATTTTTAAAAATCGTTATACATTTTTTTTCATATAAAGTCCAACTTTGGTAAGTTAAAATCCAGGTTCTTATAATGTATAAACAGAATTAGAACTCAAGATTTCTATTTTTTAACTTTAATCATAAGAAGGCTTCTCCTATAAGGTTTGTCCTGTTAAGTATTTAATACAGTACAACATGCCATGTGGATTGCTCCTTACGGTAGCAATCTGGCTTAAAAGTAGTGTCATGTCCCTGTGAGAGTCTCTGCCTAGAATTCAGGGCGTTGGGGTATGTATCAAGTCCAAACACTACATACAGCGATGTAACACTTTCTCCTTGCGTGTACAGGGGCATGGCATTTGTGTAACTCCCCCAACCCTCTGGGAAAATTTATCATTTTTTTATAAGCAGGTTTCTTAAGGTTTCCATTGCTATGATGAGACACCACGACTACAGCGACTCTTATAAAGGCAAACCTTTCATTGGAGCTAGCTTACGGGTTCAGAGGTTCAGTCCCTTATCATTAATGTCCAGGGGGCATGGTGGCATATTGGCAGGCATGGTAATAGAGGAGTTGACAGTTCTGCATCCTGTTCTGACTGCAATCAGGAGAAACTGGCTCTTCAGCACTGGGGGGAGCTTCAAAGCCTACCCCCAAAGTGGTACTTTGTGCAGCAAGGCCACATCTAATCCAAAAAGCCACACCTCCTAAAAGTGCCAAGTATATTCAAACTATAACACCAGACTTGAAAATTTGATGTTCCATCATGCCGTGCCCTGAAATTATTATATATAATTCTAAAGAAAATAATGAACTTCTATTTAAAACGTTGCATGAACTAAATACATTTTTCTACCATCATTGATGGGAACAACTCATTACATTTATCATTAGAAACCAGGGACACTATGAGCTCTGCTCAAATAAAGACCTCTTTATTTAGCGTCATCTAAAGCATTCCTGGAGGCTATACACATAAAGTCCTGTGTGTCGATGACCTTGTTTAGTAAGCTCAGTAAGATTAGCTGCAGTCATAGGTACCAGGATGGTGAAGACTCTAGGGTGTGTGAGAGGATGGAACTCTTTCTGATTCTCTTTCAGCCTAGACTATGTTCATAAGGACAGTTACCAAAGAGACTGTGAGCCTGCATATGAAATGAGCGTAAACTTTTTTTATTCACATTTATTGAAAGTAGATCTTTTCTCATACATCCTGATTACATTTTCCTATCCCTCTACTCCTCCCAGTTTTTCCCACTTCCCCTCTCTTCAAGATCTACTTTTTTCTGTCTCTCACTAGGGAAAAAAAAGCAGCTAGTAAAGGGATCCAAGGGTGGGCAAGAGTCAGAGTCAACCCCCACTCCAATTGTTAGGGTACCCACATGAAGACCAAACTGCACAACTGGACAAGTGTGTAGAGGGCCTAGGTACCACCCCTGCATGCTCTTGGGTTTGTGGTCCAGTCTGTGAACCTTCGAGGTCCAGAATAGTTGACTCTGTAGGTCTTCTTGGGGTATCCTTGACCCCTCTGGTTCACTCAATCCTTCCTCCCCACTCTTCCAAACAGCTTTCTGAGCTCCAACTGATGTTTGACTGTGTCTCTCTGCATCTGTTTATATCTGTTGTTGAATGAACCCCTCAGGAGACAGTTATGCCAGGCTCCTGTATGAAAGAACAGAAGGTATCATCAATAGTGTCTTTCATGGGATAGGTTCAAGTTGGGCTACTCATTGGTTGGGAGTCCCTCAATCTCTATTCCATCGTTATTTATTCCTGCACAGTTTGTAGCCAGAACAAACTTGGGGTTGAAGGTTTTGTGAGTGGCTTGATGTCCTCCTCCCTTCACTTGAAGTCCTGCATTGCTTACAGTTTTAGGTCTGTTATGACCTGATGTCCCAGGGTGGGAGGATACACAACGGGATCTTTCACTTCTCTGAGAAGAAGGTTAGATAGTAATGGGGGTGAGAGATTCTAAAGTTGGGACTGGGAAGAGAGGAGATTGGGTGTGACAAGGATGTAAAGTAAATTAATAAATTAATTAATGAAAAAAAGAAGAAAGTATACTAAGTGATTAAAAACAAAACATAACAAAATAAAACATAGTAAGTTAAAACAAAATCCATCATATTGATGTTGGATGAGGCAAACAAGTAGAAAGGAAAAGAACCCTAAGAGAAGGCCCAAGAATCGGAGCCTCCCTTGTACACACACTCAGCAGTCCCATAGAAAGCCTACCTGAGAGCTGTGATATGTCCTCACAGAACCTCGTGCAGACCTGTGCGGGCCCTGTGCTTGTTGTGTCAGTGTCTGTGAGTTCTTACGAGCTTTGCTCAGTTGATTCAGAAGGACCTGCTCTCCTGGTGTCCTTTATCCCTTCTCACTCTCACAGTCTTTCTGTCTCCTCTTTCCGGTGATTCCCTGAGCCCTGAGGGTTGAAACTCTTTTTTTTTTTTTTTTTTTTATTAACTTGAATATTTCTTATATACACAGTATTATTCTTTCTGTCTCCTCTTTCCTAAGGGTGATTCCCCTGCCGCCTCCCCGCCCTAGTTCACTGGGGTATTAGCAGGGGAGGGTTGAAACTCTTAATTACTCAGCTGCCAGATGTTCCCAGGGAATATGCAGGATTGAAGGCTCAAGAGAGAATTTCCAGTAATGGATTAGAAAGGACAAGTTTTGGAGTGAGCTGTTGTCAGTCCCAGTGGATTCACATGCCTGTAAGAGTCATTTTCCAACAAACTCTTAGCAAGGACATACTTCTAGGATCTCAGTAGATCCTTAGTCAAAAAATACCCAGGATTAACAATTGGTTACAACATAGGAAGGCAGGGCCCCCTCCTCAAACGCCAGTTTTCTGAGGTTAGATTCTGAGGTCAGATCTGGTGGCTGAGCCTGGAGGTGCTGCCTGGTTTGAACTGGACCACCCTCCTTGAGCTTGTCAGGAGAAAGATACGGTGATTGTTCTAGCAATCCAAAGGCTCATCTTGTAGTGAGGTGACATGGCCAGACTTTAAAGACGTTAGAAGAGCTGAGATTCGGTACTGTATTGCTGAACGTTCTTCAACCAGAGAAGTCCTAAGAGTCCACAGGCATCAGGGTCCCAGTTGTATCCATAGGATAGAAATTCGGTTGAGAATCATGCATTCATTTACCCAAAAGCTCATGAATCAAGATCACGAGAAAAAGACTGTTTTAATCATCAGTGTTCTAGACGCCCCTCTCAAAAATCCCAGATAGCACAAACCTACCCAAATCCAGAAAGGAGGCAGACAGTAGCTTCCAACTACAGAAAGAAAAGAGCGAGAAGAGGAGAGACAGCGGGAGCAGCAGTTTCCCTGATTCACCTGCTGTGAGCCTCTAGTTAAGGGTAGGAGCATTTAAAGCTTCCAAATATGCATGCTTTTAACACTTTAGATGGAGGTCTTCCAATTCCCATGCTTTAACGGTGTTTCCAGATTGATGTGTTAATATTTGAATTTATTTCCTAAGAATGTGGAGGGGAAAGCCCCAAGACCTAAACTTTCCTGGGTGTTGGAAGAAGACTATTTCTATTTTGTTTCCACTAGGAGAAGAAGAAAAGGAAGGGTTTTATTCTGACCTAAGTTCCTACTCATTCCTTATTGCGGCAACGCTGCTTAAGTAGAGCGCTGGCACTTAGTCATGCCTCCTAATAACCGATTCATTTTTCATGCAAGATATTATTTTACAGTGCCACAGATGAACAGAGTCTAATAAGGTTTAGTTTTCATTGGACACATTTTGGTTTCCATCATTTCCACTATTAAAAAATGTTAAATCATGCATGTATAATGCTTCAGGTGTGTTTGTCCTGCTTCACAGGACGAGGCTTCAATTTTTATCCCGAATGGAGTGGTTTCTTAGAATTTAGACACCGCTTCTGTACTTTGGAGTTTGTTATAGTAGGTGTCACATCACAAGGTCCCTTCAGCTACATCTGAGAACGTGGCATTTTATTTTTTATTTACTTTTACAAAGCATTTATTTATTCCTTTATTGATGTCTGAGTGTGGGTATATCCCCAGAGGTATATGCACAGACTGGGAGGGAGCGGGGACGATGGTTCTTCTGGAAGTAGAGTTAAAATGTGACATTGAGCTACCATGTGGGTGTTGGGAACTGAACCTGGGTCCCCTGCAAGAACATCAGTGTGCTTAACCACTGAGCTATCTCTGCAGTCCCCCAAACTAAGCTTTGGAGACAGACTGTCTGCCAGTCACAATGGGAACCTGACTTCTAAACCAATTCAGCTCAATCACACTTCGTCTGAGATTTTAGTGACTTTCTCATGACTGTTTGTCATCCCCTTCGACTCCCAAGTGACTTTTTAATTAATTGTTCTTCCTTCTCCAACTTGTTTTCTGTCAAATCCCTTTCCTTAGAGTATTATTTTATCCCCTGCATGTCAGAAAGGCTGAGTTTTGCTATTATTAAGTGTGGTTTCATATAATTTAAGTGTGTTACCTTGATGATGGTGATGTCACCCAGGTAGTTGGCCTACAAGGAGCCAGCACAGTTTCACTTATTTCATTTTAATGGGTCCCTTGACTTTAGGGCTATAAACTAAAACACCATTGCAGGATCCGCCAGCAATCTCAAACTTAATTATTCCACTCCAGGAAGCCGTCTGATGGCCGTGCAGAGACTTGCTTTTGCACTAAAATGTAATCCTTTACCGTGTGACAAAATTACCTTTGTTTCATGTTCTTTTTAAAAAATTATTTATAAACACCAAGGAAAATTACTTCTTAGTACAACTTAATAGGTGATTACAACAAATTCGATTTTGAGGTTTAAATTGGGTATTTGTTAGTCTTCCTTTTTTATTTTTTCCTATGTAATCATGACAAGTTCTTAGCTACCATTCCAAGCACTGGGCATTGTGGGTAATGTGGTATAAATTTTCAGGATAGCTGACTCAAATCTTTTCCTCCGCTGAGTCTTGATGTTATTAGGTTTCATAATTCAGATGAAACATCATATGTGACCATGTCTACCAATGTCCTTTTCACTTCTTTGAGAAAATTTGGTTTTCTAAGATGAACTTTGGAGAGAGAGAGAGAGAGAGAGAGAGAATCATGAGAAAGAGAGGATAAGAGCATACAGATAACCCTTTCAGTATGATTGTTATATCTGAAAATGATGAACATTTGGTAGGTGATCATCAGTTTTCCTTTGTGATTTTAGAATCCTTCTGCAGTTGAAATACTGAATCTTGTCACCAGTCACAAAGAAGTTTGGAGTGACAGTCGGGGGTCTAGAGATCTTGTAAGAGACATACCTGGGTGTTTTCATCACTTTGGTCCATGAAGCTAGGAATGACTTGCTCTAGTCTAACATTCTTTGAAGATGAGGAATAGTCCATCACATGTCTTGCTTCCTGTAACACATGGCCCCCTAGTGTCTCAGAGTTCGAAAGAGATGATGAGATGACAGGGATGTGAACATGGGGGGCTGGCGTATTCATACTTAATGTGTGCAGAAGGCTGTAATTTTGTACTCTTCAGCTAAGTGCAAAAAATTTGTGCAAGAAATTAAATGCATCGATATTAATATACTCAAGCCAATAGATGAGGCAGTGAAATATAATAACTAAGAAAGAGGACCATAATCAGGCACCACCTTTGTGGACATTTGAGTCCCAGTGTGGATGGGATGTTTACTTCTCTGAACCAAAGATTCACACAAAAGGAATTACATTTTCTTTATCTTGAACTTCCAATCCGACTTCATCTAACAGCCATGGAATTGAGAAAGGAAAATAGATAGAGGAACAGACAATATTTGGAGAAAACACCAGAGTGAAGTTGAATTCTGGCTGTTTATTTTAGGTTAGGGAGAAAGCAGGAAAAAAAAAAAAAAGGAGATTGACTTCACTCGCACATGAACCACAAACACCCTTTTGTACCTAAAATTCATTTTAGCTTTTCCTCCTTGAACAAACTGAACAATACTTAGTGAAGCTCTAGACTGGTCCAAGGGACCACTTTTAAATTACAGTATGGCCAGAGGGATTGATGTGCATCCCCAAGAATGACAAGTTCCTGTATCACAGGCACATGGAGGTTGTACAGAATTTTTTGTCTCTAAATGAAAGGGTCTCTGCAAAATGAGTTTGTACATTACCACAAACATGTTGGAACACATAGGGTTTTTATAGAATTTACTTGCTTTCACTAAGAAGTAATCAGAAATAATATTAACAATAGAAATAATTCAATATATTGGTTTAAATATTCTCCCAGACATCTGGTACCCAAGAGTCTATGATTAAAGGTTAATATACTAAGTTACAGCACTCATGGATTGTTACCACATAACAAAAAAAGATTGTCTCTTAATCAAAAGGAGCCACTATATCATATATTAGAGGGAGACCTGAAAGAATTGTCAAATGGTTTAAAAAATTAATGTAACCTTCAGCAACAGTTTTTATTTGGATCGTGACAGATTTTATTTTCCTGCAATCTTTCTGAGATGGTTACTGCTGGCAACTTTACAGGGACTGAACTCACCGAGGAGCTAATCTTTTACTCATGTCTGTGAAGGATTACCTAGCTGATGTTAATCGAGGTAGAAAAGCTCACTCTGAATCAGGACAGAATCATTCCATGGGCTGGGATCGGAATGAAAAAGAGAAAGATAGCCAGACACTGACATTCATCTCTCATATTCTCGAGTGGACCTGAGCTTAGTAACTGTTTTCTGCTCCTGTTCACCAATCCTTTGCCGACATGATGGACTTTAACCTCAAACTGGCGTCCAAATAAACTCTGCCTTCCCTAAATGACTGTCACTAGGTGTTCTGTTGCAATGGTGAAAAAAGTAAGTAATGGCCTTCGTATAGTTAATGCCTTCTATTCTCAAGCCACCAAAAATGACATTTTTTTTAAAAAGTAACTTTCTGAATCTATGAAGGTGTCTCTAGCTGAGAGTCCTAGTAATGGCGGACACAGAACGTGAAACAGCCCACCTCCTGTAACCATTCAAGGCTTCCGATGGAGGGATGGAGACACCACAGTCTAAGCCTACAAGCACCTTAGAACACACCTTTAAGCCCAAACAATAACAGTAACATTAGTTAGTAAAAGGAACCACCCATGTATGAAAGTGATGTCTAATATAGTGAGAGACACAGCGATGAACCAGAGAAAGATTTGACAGATTAGGATATGCTCACCTCTCATGAGAAGAGAGGAGAAAGGGAAGCTAAATGAGGGGTAGTACACACAGAGAGAGGAGGCAGTTTTACGTAGGCAGTTATATAGAGACACGTTACAGAGAGAACAAGCTAGACAACGGTGAGGACTGAATGAACCGGAGAATGAGGAGTCAGAAAATTAGACCAGAGATTGCCAGAGTTAGTTTGAGGCCAAGTAGAGCAATTCAGTCCAAGGGCTAGAAAGAGAAGCCAGCTTGACTCCGTCAGTTTGGAGACGAGTTTGAGCCAGACAGCTGGGTTGAGTCAGCCATTCAGAGCTCGGAATGAACTAGAAAGGGGTGAGCTTAGTCAGCAGTAAGTCTCAGAGGCTGAAAACATTCTAGGCCTAGATTAGATTATAAGAAGCTTCCAGGAGCAGGCCTAGGTTAGCAGATGGAGATTACATCAGGAGAATAGAAAATAAATATTTTCACCCAAAGCTAAAACGAAAGTCCTTACTAAACCCGATGATCTGATGTTCTTGGCACTTTTATTGTCTTCTGTGCTATCCTTAATCACTTGGTGCTAAGGCAGGCAGCAGCGATGCAGTGCAGTGGGCATGCAAAATAGCTTTGCTGCTGACGACTTCTTACTCGCTGCTGGTACTATGGAAGATGTTTGCATAGCTTGTTCTTCACTGTGTTCTCAACTGCCATCACTTAAGAGGAGACAACGATTACTGCCTCCAATTTCTAACTAATTTTCTTGTGCCTTGTATTCGGGTCATTATTACTTAGCCTGATATAATTTTTTCATTTTTCCACTGTTAATTTCTCACCTGGACTGAGCATTTTCTTTTATTTATTTAAGACAAGGTTTGAACGTGGATTCCCAGCATGCTTCCCACTCACTATGTAGCCAGTCTGGCTTCAAAGGCAAAACTGTAGAGCTTTAGATGCCCGTGAACATAAGGGATAGTGTCCTCGGTGCCAGGTCATCCAAGTAACCATTAGAACCACAGCCCTCTAGGGTACCAATCACCTCCTTGACATCCACTCCCATATTCTGCACTCCCAGTCATCTAGTCCGCCTTCTTTTGCATCAGTTTCTGATTGTTCCTTCTTTCCTGCGGTTTTAACAGCTATTATGAACAAACGTCCCTTTACTCAGAATGTCTTGAAAGACTTGTCTTTTCCAGGCTTATCTCAACCTGAATTAATCATATTGCGTGTTATGTTTAAGGTTGATATGCTTACTGATACTCTCCTACTCTCCAATGGGAAATCCATTCCTTCCTTCCTCCTTCCTTCCTTCCTTCCTTCCTTCCTTCCTTCCTTCCTTCCTCTCTGTTTCTCTTCTTTCATTCTCTCTTTTGCTCTGTTTTTTCTTTCCTTCTTTTTTGTTCCTTCTTTTCTTTTGTTGTGACATCTTCGCGTGTGAGATAAATGCCTTTTCTGTACTCCATCCCCCCTTTCCTGTACAGACACACGTCCCAGTCTCAGAAGCTATCATTAAGCTCCGCATTCTGCGATGGAAAAGGGGGTGTAGATATTATTTATGAGTTTAGTCACAAAATGTCAGCCTTGATAGCCCCCCCCATTTACATTATAGCCCCGTAAAGGCCACTAGTATCTCTTTCTTAAACCACTTTCAGCCTGCAGCTTATCTCGACCCACCATCATCCACCACCATCCACATTCCCAAAGTCACAGTGACCTTTGTAATAATTAACTAAAAATTACGGGAGACCCTTCACTGGACCTCAACAGATGATGTTCAATTTCAAAATGAAGTTATTCATAGTAAAAATGTCCTGCCCACCAAATTGGAACTAAGCTTTTTATCCAACCTTCTGTGAATCTAGTGTGAGGGTCATGAAGCCATACATCCTGAACAGCCAGTTTAATTGACATGACTATGACCCCTCTACCGTCAATGTTTACACGCATTAAGGATTAATTTGAAAAATATTGATATAAATCAAAACATATGAAGATTGTATTATTAATAATAAAGTATTGCTTGTTATTTATTATCATTTATTGATTATTTTCATATCCTTATATGCCCCTATTTCACTTTCATATGGAAAGTACTTTGAGATGATGAATCCTCTCTCTTTTGGTTTCTGTTTTCTTCATGACTCCGGTCTATAAAACTAAGCTTCTTCAGCTGATCGAACATTCTATTTTACAAAACTATGTATTGCATGATTTGGCAAGCAAAGTAGTGCCACTTAGCACTTTGTAACTATTTAAACTATGAAATCATTGTATTTTTTTTATCAGTTTTCCAACCTCAAAGGGTACTAGTTCACCTAGAGGTAGCTTCTACTCCTATAACCTTGTTTAAAAGCCTCCAGTCCCTCACTTTTATGTATTATTGGTCTTGTTTTTGTTTATTGTTTCTGCTCCATCAACCTTTGCTTCTTAAGTTTTCAAAAACGCACCAAGGTATCTCTTCTTCCTTTGGCCAGAATTGTCTTTACCCCTGCTCTCCTGTTCAGATCATTTAGGGATTTATATGTTGGCTTGTGCTTATCACCCTTTAAATTTTTTTCTTTGAATTCCTTTAAACACATCACCAGTCCCTTGTTCATTGACATTTGTATCTGGGATTTGAAGAAGGCATCATTTACTGTTCTGGTAAACGTGTGCTGTGCGCTAGTCTAAGTATTAGAGGTTTCCTCTGCTCCACCAAATGGGAGGTCAACAAACTTCCTCTTGTAAAGGCAAACATTTATTTGAGGCTGGCTTAAAACCTGAGAGCTTTAGTCCATTGTTGACATGGATGGAGACATGGTGCTCCACAGGTAGACAGACATATTGCTGGATGAGCTGAAAGGTCTACCTCTGGATTGTCAGACAGCAGGAAGAGAAAGAGACAATGGTCCCTGAAATATCAAAATCCACTTCCTGTGACAGACCACTTCCTCCAACAGGACCGTGCCTACTCCAAAAGTGCTGTATCTCCTAAAAGTGCACTCCATGGCAACCTAGCATTTAACCTATGGGGGCCATTTTTTAGTCAACCTACCATACCACACAAGATATTTATTTTAGGGGCCATAGAGATGACTCAGCAGTTAATAGCATTTGCTGCTCTTGAAGAGACCAAGTTTAGAGTCCTGGCACCTACACTGTGACACCTGTAACTCCGCTCAGTGTACTGGCAACCTTTTCTAGCCACTGCATATGTGTGAAATCCATATACATTCATGCAGGAGCACACACACACACACAGTCATACAGGCACACACACATATAATATATATATATATATATATACATACACATATGTATACACATACATATATATACACATATGCATACACACACAAATATATATATAAATACATACATATATATGTATATATGTATATATATATATGTATACATGCTGTAGTTCTTATTGCAAACTCATTATTCAGGTATGAGGCATATAGAATTGAATGGTTCAGAGAGAAAGAAATCAACCGTAATAATATTGGTAGTTTTAATAACCTCTGTATACCTAGTCTGGCAGGAAATGTGACATAGATATCTAAGGAATCTCTAACTGAAGGAGCACCAGTGTCATCATTCCTCCATCTTTTCAAGGTCTAAATATAACAATAAATAGGTACTTACTAGAAATGCTTTGAAAATGCAGATAAGAAGTATTTCATAATGGACAAACTATCTTATACAAATGTTACAGACAAGGATGTAGGTTGTAAATACATACATATGTCTCTGGATCAGTCCAGACCAGAGGTTTGGAAATCAACAAAATTTTGATTAGTAAAATATTCATAAAAAATTTAATGTTCAAAAAATGTTCAATCATTCTCCTGTGTAAAAACTTATAAAACAACCTCAAGTTAAACGACAGAGTTAAAAACATTCTTTTCTAGAGTGAAATTTTAAATCTCCAAGTCACATTTTAGTATCTACACCACAGACAGAAGTTTATAAAATGGTAACTCAATAGCTCACTATGACTGTTTTTAAGAATTTTTTTTATCTCAAATAGATAGAATACCATTTGTTGTTATAAAACAAAATTATAATCAATATCAACCAAATGGTTATTTCTCATTTCAAGCTACATTGAAAAAGTCAATAGTGCCAAAGTGCCTTTGACATTCATGATTCTTTTAGAGATCATATCTCTACAACAGGTAAGAAAAACACCGCGTTCACTGGCACACTACTGGCACAACTGTTATGGGCGTGACCAGTCGCTCTGTTATTGGACATAAGGTCCATTTCCCAACAGTGAATTCATATCTGGTGCTGGAAACATAGTTTTAATAAATGGCTGAGAAGGATTTGGGCCTGTGGTCTAAATATGTTTTTTTTTTAATCAGCAGAAAAATTCTTCTCCAAGCTTAATTCATAGGGTTCTCACTTTACAAATAAATATGAATGCAGAAATACCTGACTACTTAAGATGGTAAGAATAAACTATCCAACAAAAAATAAATTCAGAAACCCACAGCATTTTCTATTTAGGTATGTTGTAAGACCCTTCCATACAGAAGTAACCCCATCTACCAAATTGACACCCCAAAAATGATATGTCTCTGTGACTAGAGGACATCTTGTTGACCATGTGGAAAATTTCAAGTAAACTATTTAAATTAGATACTGATTTGTCAAAATTAAATTTAAATACTGTCCAGTTAAGCTAAAAAAGGCTGACTTTAATACCACATTTAAAAATGATTTGTTCATCAGTCATTCTATTTCACATTTTGCTTTTAGCGACCTGTCTCTCATCTTAAACTAATGGCTTGTATCACTACATCATGGCACATAATTCAAAGGAAGAAAAAAAAATAAGAGAAAATAAAAATACCTTATGTCTTAGGAAGTAAGAAAAATAAAAATAATTTCTGCTGTGACACTAGTTTTTAGATGTGGAAGAGAATAAATTGTAGATAATTTGTTTGTGTGGAAAAAATTTTTAAATGACATTTAGATCTTCTCCCCTAAGGCCCAAAGAACATTATGGAGGAAGGAGCATAAATAATGAAGAAGAGACGGAGAAGTGTCACCAAGTGCTGTCTTCCGGACATGGTACAGTGTTGTAGTCATGGTGCTGTGTGAACTATTGTTGCTTGTAATGTCTACACAAGAATGAAACTAAACAGTTCATCGTGATTTGGGGAAGAGGTTGATATGATCCTACCTCTTCCTCCTGACGAATCCTAGATAATGGGCAATCTTTGTCTTTTATTGTGTACCCATTGATGAACCACCAAGGTCACAGGAAGAGTTCCAAAGTCATGGTTGCATTGACGAACCACCAAGGTCACAGGAAGAGTTCCATAGTCATGGTTGCACTGATGATCCTGGTGAGCATTTCAAGAGAGCAAAACAGATCAACCATCACCTACAAAATTATGAATGTGGGTAGGGGAGTTACGGGGTTGAAAGAGAGGTTAGGAAGTGTGGTAATGTAATAATCAGAGTGAACTTCAGAGACGTGTGAAATTGTCAAGGGCAAAGAAAATAAATTATGCATAACAAAACTGTAGTTTTAATATCTGTTATTTGTCATTACACCAAAGAATTTTATGTCATCTAACATTGATATAATTTATGTCTACTCATGTTAGTGAAAAGGGAGAATCAAGGTATTTAATTAAGTGGTAGTAACCATTCGAAAGTAGATAAAGTATCAGCTGACAGTGCACGGGACACACACTATTTATCTCTTTAGTATGAGATTACTCATGATCTTAAGAGAATTTGTGCATTATTTGGCGGAAAAGGGAATATAACATCCTATCATATAAACTAAATATTTTAATTTGGCTATATTTCTAAGAAAAGATTTTTAAAATGTATCACAGAAGAGGGAACATTTTGGTATGGGTGAGTGACATGCTTTTTATATTCTTGATTCTCTGGCCCTCACATCTTCAATAGTGTACACAAAGAGAAAGCCAGGTAAGTAGGGGTGGGTATGGTTTTATTGTAGATATAGTCCCTTTTTAATTTAAACTAATTTTATTTTAGTAGATAGGATGTTTTCACATTCTGGTGTTATTGCATTACATTTTAACATACCCAGGGATGCTGCAGTTAGAAATTGTGAGGACACTGAGCACTCAAGAGATTCCGTCTCTTTTGTGTTGAGTGAGGCCTGTGACTGTTCCTTCTAGAATCTGACAGTCATACTCCTGAATAAAAGGGGTCTACCTTACAGTTTTCAGGGATGAGCTTAATCTGTGAGTGGCTGAAATCTTAGTTTCTTCTCTGGGGCCTTCAGCAGCTCTTGAACATGTGGGATCAGGGACCATCTTTTTTTAAGAAGTGAGAAAAATTGCAAGTGTACCTAAACAATTTTTGGAGACTGCAATCTGTGAAAAACAGTTTTATTATTCAACACTTCTGAAATGTGAAAATGAAATAAACAAAACCAAACCCAAGTCACTATGGGACAGAATAGGTTTTAAAAGGAGGTAGAAGAATTAACCAGAAACTGGAATATTTGCAGTGGGTTGGTTACTTAATAGCAGTCAACTGGGAACTGGGTGTTAGCAAAAGACTGCATGCTTTTTATTTGCAGAAAAACAACCTTGCAAAGACTTGTGTAACAAACTGTTATTCAAAATGTAAACATTTATTGCCAAGGAACATCTGTAGAATAATTGTAGGGCTTCATTAACTTTTAATTCTCATTTCAATAAATTTTACATGCCCTGATAGAGTGGGGAGGCAATACAATTATGCTTTCTGATGACAAAATATTTCAGTAGAGGAAATGCCAACTCTAAAGTTCAGAAAGATTATCAACAGTTACAAATCCTTGAAAGGTCTCTGTCAAGAAGTAAATATTAAGATCAATTTATTATATCAGAATCCTAATTGTAGGTAACTGTAAGCCTGTGACCTTATACTTTAATAATCTTATCAAGTGCACATTAATCTTTTGAAATAGCTTAAATACCTTTTCAAACTTTGAGTTTTCTCCCCTGTAATTTATGTTAAATATTAGTTAGAGGTGATAAGATGATCAGCTCTTTAAGGAAAATACATCAATTCCATGTTTCCCCGTTCCCAAAATACTACCAAGTTCACATGTACTTTAAATATAATTTGATAATATTTGTCATATCTTTTGGCATGTGATAATTATGTAAATCTTCAGTCAGAGTTGCAAGCTACACATTCAATTTCCGGCTAGTTAATTAGAGAAAGAATATAAAACCAGGCATGGCATACTTTCCATTCTTGTGTTTCTAGCGCCTTGGAAGCTGAGTTAGGAAGAACGCTGTCCAACAGCTGAGTCCTAACAACAGACAGTGAGTTGAAGGCCAGCTTAGCCTACCTAGTGATACCTTGTCTCAAAACCATCCAAACCAAACTAAACAACAGCAATCGAGTTAATTAGAAGGGTAGCGCCTCATTATAGACTTGTTATGACAACTGTAGAGTACTGAATAATGAAACAGGTCAGATCCTGGGAACTAGTATCAAGATTTCCAGACATATGTACTGTCTGGTCAACTCTCTGTGACCAAACAACATTGTAGCTGAAAACGGTCATTTGGAAAAAGAAGAAAATTCTTGCCTTCCTATGCCAAACTCAACCTTTTGCATCTTATATAGCAACACTCAACTGACAACCCAGGTCGGGTGTCTATATCCTCGCATTCAGGAGTTCAGAAAGAGTGTCAGATCTTCCTCGGCTTGCCTCTCAAAGTCTAAACGATGTATGAGAATTATCTGTCTCCGTATGAGAAGGCTTGAAGTAATGGACAAATAAACAGAAGTCGAAGTCTTCTCTAGTCAGCATTTTATAAAGCACATAGATGATATATAGATGATATGCATAGAGAGAGGATGCGTAATATATATGCAGCTAGTTATTGTTTTGCAGTGTTATATTGTATAAACTCACAGTAAACATCGCATTAGCTGATACTAAACTGTTGTTCTTAAGGCACAGAGACCATTAAGTCCCTAGGAGCCTCTTGTCACAATGACTTTACTAACTAAAAATACATTAGTTGGATTTCTATAAGTTTCTGTATAAAGGTGACTTAGAAACAATAAATAAGTAATACATGATGAGTAAATATGTGGATAGGTGATTAATTAATTAATTAAAGTAGCCTCTTTGTCTACTCAGTGCTGTTGTTCGGCCTCATACATAATGTATATTACTGTGTCATTAAAATGAAAGCTGGAACCAGAGCGGATTGGACAAGCTGTCCTGAATCTCCATGTGTCAGCTCTGGAACCAAGTCAGCCAGTGTCTGTTTTGCAGTCTTAGTCTCAGATTGTTCTGTCCTCTTTGTTTTTGATTCCACTGTTTAAGGTGGCATGGCGCCAATATGTTACACGGTTAAAGAAGTACAAAAAGATTGTAAAGTGCATTACACACACACACACACACACACACACACACACACAAAACATGTTTTAGATAAGCTTCACAAGTATGTAATGCTGAATAACAGCAGACTTAATTAATCTATTTATCCATCCATCAAATCCATCCATCCATCCATCCATTATCTATCTATCTATCTGTCTATCTATCTATCTATCTATCTATCTATCTATCTATCTATCCATCCATCCATCCATCCATCCATCCATCCATCCATCCATCCATCCATCCATATCTATCTATCTATCTATCTATCTATCCATCCATCCATTTTTCTATCTATTCTGTGTTAGGGATCATGCTTAAGGCTCTGCCCAGGCTGAGCATATGTGCTACCACTGAACTGCATCTCCAGGTCAATTGCTTGACTTCCGATGGGCTAGAAATGCTGGGTAATGCAGTATGTTTGCTAGTACACACATGAACATGTAAATGACAGACACGGTGTTCTAGGATTGATTTTGGGTTACAAATAAATCGTAGTGATCATGTAAAGTGACTAACATGAAACTGTCAATAGTGAAGGCAGATTCCTTATACTTACATGTCTCGGTATCTAGAACAGGTACTACTGTGATTTTGAAAACTGCTTTGCATAGCCAGGCAGACAGAAGAAGCTGGAACAATTCTATGATCTAATGTACACTATAAATTTTTATATTTGCTTTGACAAAACTCAGTATCAAAATTTTCATCATATTTCTATTGTAAACATGTATTCTTCTATTTGTTTAAGTTGACTATTAATACTTTGAAAATTCTCTGTATCTCTTAATTCGCTAATATATTGACTTTATTTTGCTCAAAGATGTCCAATTTCTCAGCCACTATTTAGTTATTCTTTACAATAACCTAATGCCCAAGTACTGTGTAAAATTTTTCCATTTGTAAATTTATTCAAAGGTAATTACTTAGCTAATTAATCATTTGCTATTTTTTTTAAGAATGAAAAATCTTTATTTAAAGTCTGGAAAAAAACTTTGTCTTCTATTTTCACTTCTGATGCGTTGGATTGACCTCATCAGTCAAAGGACTTTCCTAGGTACTTGGCAGATTAAAGACATTACAACAAAATTAAGCTAACTCCTGTCAATATGTCCATCTGTGTGCTTTTCTTTCTTCCTTTATTTCTGAACACAAGCAGGACGTGAACATAGCCTAGTGTTTCCAGTACTTTTGTGTTTTCAGTCTTCCCCAGCCTTCCCTTGGCTCACTGACTTTTGACATTTGGTTTCTGTCAACAGAGATGCTCATATGAAATATATCTTAGGAGGAAATGAGGAGGAAGATCTATTTGATCCAAAAGCAACGTTCCAGATGGGAAGCGTTACCAACACTAGAGTAATTCACGGGCTTTGTTGGAGCCTCTAATAGAGGTGGATCAGAAGGATAGTACTCTTTCAGGTTCAAACCAGGGCCAAAGTCTGGGTCAAAATCACAACAGGCTTGCACATCCACATATGGTTGACTACGAGAGTTGGAATCTGAAACACTATAATAGGAGTGCTGGATCGGGCATCTCTGCTGTAGACTCTAGAGACATGTATAAAATATATCAGAAAGACAGACTCCATATACAAGAATATCAAGGAACGAGAGAGGTGTGACAGTTGTTAGGAATTGCAGAATGTCCAACCTGTGCTCGGCTCCTGATACTTTCTAGAGTGGGTACACTCTGCTCCAGAGGTATCATTTTAAGCAGAAAAGAGGTTGAGATTTTGCAAAATCAAATTAGACATGTCTGGAAAACAGCAGTATTTTATTAAAATTAGATGTGAGTTTTATTTTATTAAGAAGCGTAAATTTAGATCTTGGAAAGGAGTGGAGAGAACATAGCCTAGACTCCAAATCCCGAAATTTCACAGGTTCGTTTATCTGAAATAAAAGTACTTCCTCAAGTGTAAAATAAAATAAATGTCTCAAACTGTTGCTTTGAGGACGCACTGCTCTCATTCTAACGTGTCTAAAACCTGAAGGTATCTTGCAGTTAAATGATTTTTTCACCTTATGAAGCACAAAATAATGGATTATGTCATAATTGAAGAGAAATTAGATTTGATTATATATAATAATAAAACAAAACAATTAGATTTAAAAAGTTATCTAGTATGCCATTAGGGAGGCAAACCAAAGACCATCTCAAAGCAAGACTAAAAAGAAACATAAAATACCCTAAACAGAAAGCATAAGCAATTCTTAAACTAGATTTCTATTTTCATTAATTAAAATAAAATGTGTTTGTATGTGTGTGTGTATGTATGCACATGTGTATGTGAGTTTGTATATCTATGCATGTATGTGAGTGTGAGTGTGTGTGTGTGCGTGTACGTGAGCATGAGCGTGAGCATGAGCGTGTGTGTGTGTGTGTGTGTGTGTGTGTGTGTGTGATGTTGTTGTTTCTATAAAGAAGTTATGAAAGTTTCTCTTCTCCACTGCCTCAGTGGAGCCTATGTGAAAATGGGCTGTCACTTTCAAAGAACTGCTATCCTTGTAAGTAAACCTTTAAAAGCCTAAGTAAACAGTGTAAGACTACTAAAACGAGTTCTTAAAACTATTCATTGTTAGGAAATCCTACTCTTTAAAGTCAAAAATCTATCATATCTGGTTAGATCCCCTGAGATCAGCTAAAACTGAGGACTCCTTCCCAGCAGGGCTTCCTCTTGTCTACCTATCTGGGGAACCCTAAGGAATGTCAAGTAATCCTTGGCAAAATCACAGGATGAACTTCCTGAAATGCCTTTCCATGAAAATGTGGTGTCCCCAAAAACCTTAAACCTCAGCCAATGAAGCTTTCTCTAAGAGGAACACTTGCCCGCTTTTCAAGTTCTACACAGTCCTCATTCACCCTGAATGAAGTTTACAAGCTGCATCTTTGACTACCACATAAGAGTGCTGTTTTTAAAGAGCTGTCACACTGAAATCTTCTGAGGAGGCCTTCTGCTGGTAGCGCTGGACAAGAATCCTGCTGAACCACCCGTTAGGAAACTTGCTTCATCCTTTCTCGCCTGGTATGCGTCCTGGTTGAGATACCCAAAGGGAAGGGAAGGACCGTGGAACATCCTGCGCCGTGTGCAGCAGCGCCTGGATACCCCAAGGGAAGGAGAGAAAAATGCAATCATAATTCATTATACAACTTCCTATTTTAAAATAGTTTTAATTTTCGTCTAGGGGTGAGACCCTCCAAACATTTTCCCCTTTCAAAGTAACTCATTCATTGATATCGCTAATATTCTGCTCTTGTTCATTCAGTCATTTCTAAGAAAGACCGTTTCACAGCGGATCTTCTGGTGTTGTGGCTCCAAAAATCCTGCCACCCTCTCTTTGGCCATGTTCCTGGAGCCATATGTGTCTGTTGGGTGTGGACTTCCCACGATCTTTTGATCTCTGATTGTGGCCAGTTGTAGGTTTCTGGAATCATTTCCACTTACTGTAAAGAAAGACTTCTTTTATGAAGGATGGTATCTACATTTATCTGTATGGACTGGGATAAGATTTCAAATAGAGTAAAGAATTTTCCTGCACTAGTCAAGTTGTGGTAGTGGATTCTTTTCTAAGATTCGTAACCGCTCACAAAAACGCTAAGCAGCTCTTAATTAATCAGAGAAAGAGAATTTAGGCTCCTCCATGTAATCACCTTCTAATGCCCCTTGGACTGTTAAAGGGTTTTTTATCAGTAAACTTGTTGTTGTAAAAATATAAAAATAAAAAAGTAACGGTGTCTTTTACCCCGCTAGCTCTGACACCGTAGTGTCCCAAGATATCTGCTAGATATCTTGGCAGAAACTCATCCCAACTCCGAGGCGGCCCAGACCAGTCGCCACACACTCCATTACATTTATTTAAATCTACACATTAAAGAACATACAACACGATAACCTTAGATCCAACTGATAAGATATAATTGCCCACTTGAACATACAAAGCCCGGTACCATCCATCCCTTAAGAACATTGATAACGACCTGTAAATACACAGAGCAGAATCTTACATCCTGCCCTGGCCTCTCCTCCTCCTGTCTCTCCCCTCTCCCCTTAGTCTCCTCCTCCCCTCCTTCAAACTTCTCTCACGCCCATCCTTCCTTCTCCTCCAATGAGCCAGGCCTTCTATCCTACCTGCCCTCACCTGTACTTTACAGATTCAGTGGAGAGGTGGTTCTGGTGAAGGCACCTGAGTTCTGAGTATGTGACTAGGCAGCTGTCCTTGAGGCAGTGGAATTAGCATCAAAATACAGTAACTTCAGGGCAAACCACAACATAAACTTGTATTTTTTGGAGAATAAAATAAAGCCAGTTCAGACATGTTTGACTGCACATCTGATATAGCTAAGTTTATCTGTTTCAAATCCTGGCTATAGCATGAGATCAGCACTACTAAATGTTTCATTCTTCTTAACTAAAAAATAAGAAGAATGTGTGTGTGTGTGTGTGTGTGTGTGTGTGTGTGTGTGTGTGTGATAAAAGAATAATATGTGTATGTATGATTAATATATGTATTTATGTGTACATATTATATATAAAAATATATATTTCTTTTTCTCATATGAATACAAAGTATATATAAATTCTTATATTGCCACTCTTAGTTATACAGATGGATTTAATATTTGGGGATAAAAACCACATGGAAAAGTAAAGAAGCTAGTGGGTTTGACTAGAGTCATTAGAAATTGAGTCAGAACTGAGCTTTAGAGAGAAACACACGGACGAGTCTAAGTGCATCTTTGCATCATCGAGAACTGCTTGGCATCTCCGGGAGGCTCATATATTGGGACTCGCCTGCACAGTTTTCATGCAATGGCGTCCAGAGATTATTTATATTACAACATCGAGAGTCACTTTCCATTTTGGATATTCTGATTTTATGCATTAAGCACAAAGGTGCCAGTTATCAAATTCCTTTAGAAATATTGTCTGTTAATAGTTACTTGTATAAAATACACCCTTTGTCATGGCTAATTAACTAGCCTTTTGGTTTCATAATGGTATAAAAATACATATCCAGGTATCATTTTGATTTTCCAAGATTCGTTAGTGTGAAAAGCACCTTCATTTCGCTGTTATTAACTAAGACAGTGCATGGCATTTGGGTGTTGGCATTCTGACCTTAACTTACGTTGTCTTGTATAAATTGTTTTATGTATCAAGTAACCTTTTCCCATATTTTAGATGAAAGTATTTATGTAAATCCTCTATAAATTGCCTTTTGACTCTGCTATTAGGTAATTTTGAGCATCAATAAGCACTTGAATTATCGTATTACAATAAGTTGCTTTTCCTTACCCAGAGAAAGTCTGTTTTCCTATTATTCTTTATGAACAGCAGTTATGCAATAGTCTACTTTCAACCCTTCAAAGGTTTCACCAAACAAATCGTATGTGTCGATGTTTGTGACTGAGAAAGTAGCTCTGAATCGATTTTTAAATGTTTGATGGTTTCATGTTTCACTTGCATTCATTTGCAGGACTTTCTTCTCCAATCGTGAACGATTTGATGAGAAGCCAAGTTATTCACCCAATGACTGCCCATACCTGCAGGGTCTCAGTATAATCTCAGTACTCTAGCTTTGAGAAGACTTGAGTAAGAGTAACACCATGTAGGAATTGAGAGTTATAACTGGTTGAGAGAGTGTGAGAAGAAACATGATCTGGAGACGAAAAAGGAAAAGGAAGTGTTGAGCAAATGCATGGTCATATTCTGAGACTTGTCATCCAGAGATCACACCATGAGATGCATTGATTATTAAATGCTTTTCATCCAACTTTCTAAGGATTGTCTTCGCCATCCCTTACTATCTCATCTGCAGCCTGAATATCATTTTGACCTAATATTAAAGACATTCTTTAAGATAAATAGCACAAAAGCACATTACCATTTACCTCTTGGGAGTAAAGTTGTTCGATTTATATTTAACACAAAGACCTAGTAAGTGTGGACCATTTGGGAGAATGTCTGGGGACACCGGGTTGGAAAGGCCCATGATAAGTGGCCACACCAAGACGTATAGGCATACTAGCAAGTAGAAAGATTAGTAGAGAGAGCAGATCCACATTAAGGAGGAGGAAACTATGCAGTTTTCATCAGAAATCTTCCTGTGCACCAGCTAATCAGAGTGCCTAAGCGAACTGGGTTCATTTAAAATGTAGACACTCTCTGGCCTGAGATGCTCTGAGTGTATTAATTCAGCTCAAGGCAGTTACTCGCTATGTATATTATTTTAGGATTATGATGCCAGATGTTTCTTGTGCAAGATGTTGGCAATGAAATTCTTCATATATTTACCTTGCGATTCCTATCTGAGAGACTTTGGCTGGAGCCTACATGTGCAGAATACTCAATCAGCATCTTCGGTTAAAATCTAATCACGGTTCCCACACTCATATATCCTATGTATCAAGCTTAGGATCATTGAGGCTGGGTAGTTGTCTCAGTTGTTGTTGATTCTATCTAGTCCACAATTGTACCCTGTGAAACAAAATTAAAAATATATAATTACAGTCTGCTTGATAGGCTGTTGACTATAGTGAGTTTAAAGCATGCTGTGCTGGCGGCAGAAACATGGCCACAGTGGTCTAATTTCCTCTAATCCACTAGGTGCCTGCTTAATTACAGCCTTCCATTCACTGGCTCTCTGGCCGAATTCCATCTCGGCTTGTATATTTTTTTCATTCGGTTTATTGTCTATTTCTATTTCATCGAGCAGCATAGAATACAAACTATGTCATTTTGTTGCTTGGCTTTCAACACTCTCAGTTGAGCCATTTCTATATTTTATTGCAGTATGGAATTTAACTCTTTCCTCAAATAGAGGAAACTTAGAGAACTAAGGCATCTCTAATACAGTTTAATCTTTGAAAGGTTTTGTCAACCTTGGGTGTCAGAATATAATGACAACTGAATAACAAAAGAATTAGTTCGGCTGTCAAACTGACTAGTAGGGCAGTGGATACAGGGGGAAAGCAGGAGAGGTTGAAAACAGAGGTCCCTACAATGTAGTCTTTGTATTTAATGGAAGACAGGGAATCAAAGGATCCTTGGAGTGATAAAGCTGTTGTGATATTTATTGTGGTCTTGCCCATATGCACAAATATATTTGCCAATACTCAGAGCTCTACACTTGAAATCACTACTTTTCCCTGCTGGAAAGTTGTAAGGTTAACATAACGTGTTCCCCAGGTTGAAATATAAATAAATAACAACAAAGGTGACAGTGGACAGTGTGCCTTCTAATAAGCTTTAGCCAGAAAATATTTTGTAACATGACTGGACACCTGATGAGGAACCATTTTGTCAACTTAAAAGTTTATTGAATTGAACAATAATAACTTATTTTTTTTAACCATTTTACCTGTTTCGCCTACTATCTGCTGGAAAAGCAATAATACATTTCAACAAATTAGAAAAAAAATCCCCGAGGAATTGTTAAGTTATTTGATTGCTGTTAGAAAAAGAAACAGAAATGAGGCTCATTATGACTGGCACTCTACACAAGCAATATTTTAATTGCGACACCAAAAATCATGACCTTCATATATCAACTTTCTGTCAGCTTACTACGAGGTTATGTCAATTGTAAAACTCCATTGTAAAATGAAAATTCTGTGATTTAAAAACACATTTAATCCCTCTAGCCTATCAAGCATTCCAGCTTAACAACACAGTGTAAGTGTAATATTATTGCTTTATCTTTGTGGACCCATAGCTGGCTGGGCAGCATGCCACACTGTGGCCGACTGTCACGTTGAAACGTCCTATTCCAATAATGCAGAGAAACAGTGAAGCTCTGAAATGAAAATGTGGCCTCTCCCTACTGTGTATCATTGTCACACTGTCATAAAGTTGAAAAATGTTTTAAGTTGAGTCATGGTAACTTGCCAACTATCTCTTTTCCTCAGGTTTTTTTTTTCCCTCCAGCATGTAACCCAGACTCTGCTCAGGGGAAGCAAGTGCTCAAGGATATGATTTAGATGATACTAACATGTACTGAGTTTTGCTTGATCTTCTAAGCCATAAATCAGGACATATATATAACTCAAGTGAATTTATCCTTTCATTAATTCATACCTGTGATCTCAGGAAAAAATATTCAAAGACTAATAAACAAAGGGAGAAAAGGGGGCTTCGGTTGGCTTGCAGACATTGCACAATATATCAAAGCCATGAATCTTTGCACTGTTGTCATGACACGACTGTGCTCCGGGATTCTCTGCTAAAAGTATGCGGAAAGAATAAATGTATTAATGGGAAGAGTGTTGAATGCTAACTTTTCACCATTTGCTTATCTGGAAATGATGGAGATCCAAGAGGCTATCTTTCAGTTATTCATGGCCATCGATTGATAGTTTAGTTGCGTTGGTAGGGATTGATGATGGAGTGAGAATGGGGACTTGTTGAGTAGGCGTTGTGGAAAAGAACATCAAAAGGTTTGGAGGACTTTATGAATATTCACTCCCCATGTGAATTATCAAGTGCTTGTTCTACCTGTAGATGTGACCAACAGTTCTTTGATAGTATAACCAACTAATGAGTGGGACAGATCATGTTAGGACTGATTCAATTCTCTCTTCTCTATGAGAAGACATTACATGCTGGATCGGCATATTCTTTTCATTGTTCCAGATGTGCAGTTACTGCTTATATTAGACATTCAGTGCACACTAAGACAAAAGTCTTAATTCAGATCTAAGACTTAAATGGTGGGAAACAAAACAAAATCTAGCTATAGTAGACAAGTGATTTGGTGAAACGTTGATTAGAACTCTAACATTCAACGATGAATTTCACTGATTTAGTCTCATTAAAATAAATGATTCCTTTAAATTGGGATGCACAGATTGGCTTTTGTCTTCTTTAGAAATAATATTTATGGGCTAAGTTTAATGGATTGTTTAATCCTTATGATACCCCTTTTATCAATACTTCCAGTCATGGGACTGGTTTTATAGGGGCAGAAGTCATAGACATAGACACACTGTTCATTGGATTAAGAGAATTAGCTATGTATTTATTAAACTATACAAAAGTCTGGATTATTGACAAGATTTTTATAAGACTATCGAAGGTTGTCTACTGTTATAGACAGTATAATGTATCAAAATCATGAATCTGTGCAGTGTTAAATGACTATCAAAGATGCATAAGGGTATGAAGCTTGAGAGACTGCAATGCCACCCTTCAGACTGTGGCACAAGTTTATTGTTTATTGTTTTTTTCTTTTTTGTTTGTTTGTTTTTACACAGAGAGGGGAACAAACAAATAGTTGTAATATTGCCTATGCATTTACATATTAAGGTCCATTAACGAAAATGTAAGTTCCAAGGTCTATGACTCTTGGTGTTTTTAGGCTCAGATATCCTAAAATTCAAGTGCAAATTGTGTTGATTTTGACACTCAATGATATTTTCATAGAACTCAGAGCTGAGATGACACTTGAGCAATCCAAACTTCTCTCGCAATTAGATGAACAAAATTAAGAGCTCTGTTGTTGCTGGGTGATTGGCTCTGATTGGTAAAGATAAAAATGACCTGCATAATCTGTTTATAAGTCGATATTTGCAATATAGGTGACATTAATATCTGCTGACATTAAAACTAATGATAAAGTTAATTGTAGAAGAACACACTCCAAAGTTTCACATCTAGAACTCTGATCTGGCTGTGATAAAAACAACAACAAAAAACAAACAAACAACAACAACAACAACAACAACAACAAAACCTAAAAGACATGGAGTAGCTACAAGCAGATTGCTTAGTAGGTGACTGTCTGTGTCACCAGGCCTAACAGCCTGAGTTTGATTCCCAGGATCCACATGGTAGGAGGAAAGTACCGACCCCAATCTTCACATATATGCTATAACATTCCCTGATGCATAACTAAATAAATGTAACTTAAGAAAGAGAGATGGGTGTTAGAGAAAGAAAATCCGATCTTGAAATCACTAGTTTTATTAAATAAATGAGGAATATAATGTTCATTCATATCTATGGAATGTCATATACATACATATATAAGCTTACATTGTTCCTCTTTCTCCTGTTATTTTATATTGGCACACTTCTATTTATTGCTTAGTCCATAGTTACACATTATAAAGATGACAACAGGAGATACTTAGGAAAGCAATGATTGTCAGCTTGGTGTCTTAGGTTTACAAGAGTTGGGTTTTGACACATCTTAACACGTAGGACATTTTAATTTTCATTTGTCAAAGGTATGCTTATGTTATGCTACACTGGGACATTTTCTTACTGTTTGATGTTTAAATGCGGGAAAGAGAAATCTAGTGTTGTGGGAAGGTCAGGAAATAAATAATCACGGGCCCTTGCTACTTTTTGTGGCACAAGCTTATCTCACATCCATACACTGCGACTGACTTTTCAGCGCTGTGAATCTTATCTCTTCCAGATAGAAGTTCTTCATCCGAGTTTCCCTGATAACAGCACAGTAGCTATTTCATCAAACCTCTATGTGTCAGGAGCATTGCTCAAGGCTTCTATTTGGAAGAGAGTGACGTGTGAAGAAGCACTCAGAATCTGTCTTCCAAGGTGGCAGAATCCGCTGGAATTATCTCTGCTCTGAGGATAATACATATCGCAAACCCAGGGCCTCTGTTCAGCAGCAGCCTAGTGTTTCCTGGTCCTACGTTTGTAGGACACAAGAGGTCACGTGATGATCAAAATTTGTATTTCCATCAAATCTGACAGGACAAGATCCATACATACGCAAGGCAGGTGTACATAAATGGACAAGCTGAAGCCCACACAAATGATATGAGTTTTTCTTTATTATGCATCCCACTAATTACAATGCTCCATCTATAAATAAACTCAAAAGGAAAATAATTTGAAGGGATACATGGTTTGCAGATAGACACACCAAAATGTATGAGTGTATATGTGTTTGATGTGTGGGAACACATGTATATATGACATATATGACTAATTCAGTTTAAGTATTTATTCACTTTTAACTTCTGGTATGACAGTTTTCAAACTTTTTCATTCTTATGCTTATTAGAGAATATTTTGCAAATCTCTTTAATTTAATAAAATTGATTAGATTTTTAACATCAGTAAACGACATTTTTTTAAATTAAAGCTATGGCATAATATCATTCAATTTTTTTTTACTTTCCATATTAGTATGTGTCTGTGTGTGCAAGTGTGTGCACGAGAAAGAGAGAGAGAGAGAGAGAGAGAGAGAGAGAGAGAGAGAGAGAGAGAGAGAGAGAGAGAGAGACCATAGACACCAGGGAAGGCATCAAATTCCTTGCAGCTGAGTTAGAGGAAGTTGGAGACACCTGTTAGGAATTTTGGTCCTCTGAAAGAAAAGCAAATGCTTTTAATGCCTGAACTATCTCTACAACCCTAATATATATAACAGAAATTCTCTCGTAAATGTTTGAAATTCTTTGTACTTATCATGAACCATGGCCAAATTATTCTGCTGAAGAAAAAGAGTGATAGTGGAAGCAGCTAGAACTCTCTATCTATTTGACTTGATTATGCCAGAGAAAATCTTTGCACACTCACAGATTACTCCAGCCAATAAACTTGCTTTCTAGGACATCGTATTTTCTCTGAATGATTAAAGTCTTGTTCTGTTTAATTTTTTTTATTTGTCTTGTACATTTTTAGTTAGGAATTAAGATGTGTGTAAATATTGATTGTTGATCCTGACATTTGCCAGAGAAAAACCAGTTCTACAATTTTGAGCCAAATTTGAAGCAAACTTTAGGTAAATAATGGACTTTGGTCAGACCCATTCCCTGTAATTACCAACTGAGTGGTCCTGAGACAAGTGTTGCAGAGGCTTTGAAGGACAAACCTTCAAAGGTCACTGTTTTCTCTTGTAGTTTTGTTATTTTCTAAGAACGACAAAAACTCCCAGCATTCTAGGAAGTTAAGAGGTCCTTGGGCAGGTGGGGCTCACAGGTTAACCTTGGGTTTTACCTTGACAATTTACATTACTATAACATTTCTCTTGGAATGTGAATTTTAAAAATAAGGAAGCATTCAAAAATGTTTGTCCAGCAATCTTTTTGCCATTTCGAACATTCTTTAGAATTTTCTGGACTGCTTTCTGCTGGATTCTTCTTTGAATTTTTGAAGGGGAACTACTTGAAACAAATAGTTCCAATGAATCCTGTCCCCTTGGTGTGCACACCAGAGCTCTGTTCCGTGTCCTTAGGGCACACAGAAATAAGCAAGAATAGGGCCTGCAGGGCTTCAAGGATGTGTAAGGACTGTGAAAGTAAGTCAGGCATTTATACTAGAGTTTGTGTACATTCCAGTCGCCTGCGTAGGTTATATGGAACAGAAAAGACATTTCTCCTCTACTCACTGGAAGAACTCGTTTAGCAGGCAAAAACTAGTTCTCCTTTCTGCTCATGGACTTTAAACGATGGGGATGCTGCACAGTATAAAAGCCATTGGAGGGTACCAATGACATGTGTTGGCATCAAACGAGAAGAACAATTTTAATTTGTAGCTTCTCTCCAAATGAGAAAGACAAAGTAAATAAATAAATGATTAATTAAATAATTAAATAACTCCATTTCGTTAGACAAAACTGTTTTAAGTTCCATTAGCATCAATATAGCAAAAGAATAATAATTAAAGCAAAACTTGTCTCTGCCCTCTTAAAGTGCCTGCTTCGTAAGCGCTGGCTCACAATTTCAATATGGAATTTCCCTAGCTACTCCATTTACGAGAAGGGCTTCATTTAGTGATGGCGTTTTATGTGCCTGCTCTGCGTTTGTAAACCCAGCCCTGCTCTTTAGGAGCAGAAATGGACACAATTTAATTCTGTTTATTATAGAAATCAAGGGCTTTTGGAAGGAGATTGTGAGCAGCTGTTTAATATTGTCTTTCTGTTAATATAGAGGTTCATTTCTCATGGCCTCTGCGGACAAGGCAGTTCAGGAGATTTCCAGAAGCTCTTTCTGCAACGCTGCAGGTCAGTGCCAGGATTCAGCTGTGGAGAAACTTTGCTGTTAATTGGTGGGGCTGGCTGTCGTTGGCAGGTGTCAATTTAAGACCCATACTCCAGTAGGCTTTTTGGGGATTCTACCTAGGACACATGCCTAATCAAAAGAGAAAATGAAAACATCATTTTTACTACACCCCCCCCTTCAGAAATATTTTCATCTCCTGTAGCGGGATTCAGTATAAGGGAAGTTTTTGGAATGAGGACAGGCAAGGATTATCTCTGCCTCCCTCAGAAAACCGTTTTTAATAGCTGAGGAAATTAAATACTTCTTTAAAAAAAAAAAAACAATCTAGGTAAAATCATTGAGCAAACTTTAAGGTGAAAGGGTGGTTTTAGTCATTTCATTTATAATTGTAACTGACTAAAATCACAGTTGTACAACACAGTCCTTGAATATGGCATTGATACTTCCCCACAGTGACGTAGAGAAACCCATTTGTCTTGGTGGGAAAAGAATACGGCATTAAGCCATTGTTAGTTTTTGAGGGAGGGTCTTAGGCTCTCATGTGACCCAGCCGGGTCTTCATCTCACTACATAGCTGACGATGACTTTGATCTCCTGATAGATATGTGTCCACCACCCTGCTTCTAGGATTATAGGCAGGCATTGCCGAGCTTGGTTTTCCCAGTTTAAGAGAGAGTAGAATTGGGCAGCAGGTACCTTAATGTTACGGTCTTTTTCCATCAGAACCAAGGAATGGCAGCCAATTATATCTCAGAGTTTCATCAATATTCTGACTTGGAGAAGGGCACTTGGAGAAGGCACAGTGGCATACATTTGTAATCCTAGTTCTCCGGGGACTAGGACAGTAGGACTTCCCTGAGTTTTCCACCATCCTAGGCTGAACTCTGAAACCCAATCTGAACGATAACTTGAAGCACAGCCAACAATGACCACGAGGAGCACTAATCACATGATTTTCTAAGTCTTAAATAGAAACGTGAATATAAACAATACTGAATTTCTTTAACAGAAGACACTTGAAAAAAATGATGAAATGAGGTAGCATTGTGCTATGTCTAAATTTTGGGCTAAGCATCCATTTTAAAAAGTGTTGGACACATCAGTAGATTTCTAAAAACCTGTATCCTGTAGGCAGTGGTGTTCTTTTCATGGAAACTAGATGGGATGAAATTGCATTAGAGCGACTTCCTACATTTTTTTAAACATGGTTTTTTTGACTTACTCAGTCATTGGTTTATTCACTCATTGCTCTGTTTAAAAATATATATCCGGATGTGGATTAGAAAGTCTCATTTGGAAAGGGATGGGAGATGGAGTGTTTCAGGTGGCTCAAGCTAGCCTTTATTTCCAAGTCCTCCTGCTGCAGCCTCTATAATGTTTGCATGGCTATATCCGGCTAGAGAACCCACTTTTTGCATTGAGTTTTATAAAATGATGCAGAATCAATGGTTTGAGAGCAAGACAAAGGCTGCGGTGGTAATCCAGGTAAGATGCCTGCTGCAGGACTGTAATATGCTCCTTAGAACCTATGTAAAATTAAAAAAATAAAATCACCAAACGGCATGTTGGAATAGTAGCTGTATGTTTTTCTTGTAACCGTGTTAGCTTTTTTATTATTGTGGAAAATACCTTAATAGAACAACTGAATCCAAAGAGGGTTGGTTTGGTTCATGGTTCCAGAAATGTCTTTTGGCTCTCTTGATTCTGGTGCTATGGTGAGACAGAACACAGAATATCACATCTGATGTAGCCCTGGCAAAGGCCACTTAGTACCAGGCAAACAGTAAGCACACACACACACACACACACACATACACACACACACACACACACACACACAGAGAGAGAGAGAGAGAGAGACAGAGAGACAGAGAGAGAGAGACAGAGAGACACAGAGACACAGAGACACAGAGACACAGAGACAGAGACAGACAAGAGACACAGAGACAGAAAGACAGAGAGAGAGAGAGAGACAGAGAGAGACAGAGACAGAGAGAGAGAGAGACAGAGACAGACACAGACACAGACACAGAGACACAGAGACAGAAAGACAGAGAGAGAGAGAGGAGAGAAAGAGAGAGAGACAGAGAGACAGAGACAGACACAGACACAGAGACACAGAGACAGAAAGACAGAGATACATACCCAGAAGGAGACAGAGAGAGAGAGAGACAGACAGACAGACAGACAGACAGACATGCAGGGTAGGAGGGAGGGGAGGTGGGAGGGAAGGAGGAAAGAAGGGAAGGAAAGATTCTCTTAAGTAAGGAGATTTCTCCTTTTCTCCTTTGATTCTGTCTAGGCCTATAGTCTATGGTATGATGCCACCCACATTCAGCACACATCTCTGTCCTTATAAAGACACAGTCCTATACACCCACATCTGTGCTTTACTAATCTAGGTGATTCTCAATCCAATCAACTTGAAAGTCATGGTTTATCACAAGAGTAGTGCTTCTTGAATTTCGATTCCAAAGCAATGCATTTCAGTTATCATCTCAGATAAGTTATTTCTCAAGAGGTTGGTGGAGTAAGACACTGGAAACAATTTATAAAGAAAATTCTCTAGAACAAGTTACTAATTACGTATGAACCTAACTTTTAATAGGAAGGAAAATGTTTAATATGAAATCTTAGGAGCCGAGGTTTTCTGGTATTCAGCATTCACGTGTCTGTAAGACATAAGGATACCGAAGGAATAAACAGAGATGGATATTGGGCAGTGTAAGAAAAAATTGGCCTCGCTTGTTTAAACTGGGTAAGCCCATTTGTCTGTGCAGCCTTTTAAGGTTGAGTATAATGCCAGAAGACACATCTGTCCAAATATGCAGAACAGGAAAACTGCATGAAGCTCTCCCTCTCTCATTCTCTCTCCTTTATTGTAACTGATTTCCTCAGGTTAGTAAGTACATCATCAAACAGACATGTACATATAAAAACAAAACCGTAGGGACGAACATACGAATGAAAACATTGGACTTCAATTCCAGTCTCTGGTCACATTCGTTTTCTGTAAGGCACTTGTGTGGCTGTTTCCTATGAGTTAAAGCCACTTTCCTGGACAGAGAAGAAGCGCTTATTACACTCAGTAGGGAAGAGACTCAGAGACTCCAGAAGATCAGAAAGAGGAGATTCACAAGGCCCATCCAAGAGGTTGTGTACGAAGTGAAAGCTACCGGAAGAGGGGTCTCTGCCAGCACAGCTACCCATAAGTCCTTCAGGATATTTCAAGGATGCACCTACACCGAGTCAGCTCCATGCTGGAGGGTGTGGGAACACCGAGAGAATGGCCCACTGGACACTTTTTTTTGGGGGGGGGGGTCTTTGAAAGAGGCTCCAAGTGATTTTGTTCCCTGGGTTGTTCTTAGATGTGATTTCATGCACCTTCAGACAAACATTTACATTCGATTAAGACAATTTTATTCTTGTTGGATCTCAGATCATTGCTAGAGATTCCAGTCTGCTCGGTGTACCCTGAATCTGGATATGGCCTGGCTTGCTTTCCTGCCTTCCCAGCTATCTACAGTGCTTCCAGTCAACTGTGGTTTAATTGGTCTGTCCCGAAGAGGGCGCTGGGAAAGGGCTGTTCTGTTAATATTTAGTAGGCGCTAACTGGCCTGTATTTATTTACATGTTTTTCTGATCACGTTTTTTTCTGAACTCAAGCAACCTTCCTTCTATCATTGCTTTCTTGTTACATTCATAGGTAAAACTACACTGAAAGTGAAGAGAGATTTTCTATAGCCCTGGACTGTAATCTGCCTCATTCTTTCTTTTCTTCCTTCTTCTGTTTTTTTTTAATTGGATTTTATTTTTATTTACATTTCATTTAAAATGTTATTCCCTTTCCCAGGTTCCGGTCTATAAACCCTCTATCACACCTCCCTCCCCCTTCTTCTATGAGGGTGTTCCCCTACCCATCCACCTACCTGTTCCTGCTCCTTGCCCTGACATTCCCCTACCTTGGGGGGTACAGCCTTGTCAGGACCAAGGACTTCTCCTCCCATTGGTGCCCAACAAGGCCATCCTCTGCTACCTATGCAGCTGGAGTCATGGGTCTGTCCATGTATAGTCTTTGGGTAGTGGTTTAATCCCTGTGAGCTCTGGTTGGTTGGTATTGTTCTTATGGGGCTGCCCCATTCTTTCAAGTCTTCAGATCCAAGATCCAGCAGACAAGAGCTACACAGATTGGTGAAAAGCCATGATGGTGGCTCTTTTCAGATGTCTTTCAATCATTCATGTTCCTGTCAATGCAACCACAGCTCTGCTCCTATAAGTAATCCCAGAAAATCAGTGGATCACCAAGCTGGACTTGGATAGACTCACTTCTCTGGTCTGTCAGTGATGCCATATTTAGGGTTAATAAAAAAAATGTTCATTCATGTGTCCTCAGGAAAAGTCTCTTAGCAAATAAAAAGACATATTAGCTGTATCTGTTTTTAAAACAAACAATTCTTCAGCCGCTTAAAACTTAATCTATGGCAACCCAGAGAAATGAATGAACTGAGACAGCTCAAAGTTGGCTATGTCTCGGGCAATGGCTCGATAGACAATGCACTTGACATAAAAATATGAAGACAAGTGTTTGGATCCCCAGAAACCACACAAAAAGCCTGACAGGTGTGAGGGCCATTTGTAATTTCAGCACTGAGAAGGTAGAGGCAGAGGAACATGGGGTTAGCGGGCTGACTAAAACAGATAACCCAGGAAAGCCACAAGTTCAGCAAAAGTCCCTGACTCAGTAAGTAAATTGGAGGGTGACTGTAGATGACACCCAATGTCAACTTCATGCTTCCATGTGCACAGCCATGTGCCTATGTATGAAAGTGCCCCCCACACATGCAACCAAGCATACTTATATTCTGGTACAGTATACACATGCACACACACAAACAGATGTATTTACTTTTTTCTTTATGGGAATGACAATATGGTTTAATCACATAGGGAGCACTCTTAAGGTTTTAAGGACCAGGCAATGTTTATATTCATTTAAAAATGAAGTGGCTGATAGGAGTATGTAGTTAACGCTATTTGGGAAGGAAGGAAACTAAATTTATTTAATCCAGCTGCCAATAGGTAGTTTGAACCTATGTGGAGAGAAAAACCAAGTGAAGTCCTTTCAAATGTACTGCAACTATTTTCTTCAAAAGCTTTATATTATTATATATGTATACACCTCTCATACCCATGTCTTGTTATGAAGGATAACTCTTTTCACCTTCCAAATGAAGAATTTGCTGTTTTCTGTTCCTAGCTTTGTGACATTGTACCTGTAGTTGAGCTTAGGAGGACACCGTCACTCAAAACCTTTACATTTTACCTCTTTGAACCGATACAAGGGAATACGTTCTTAAATAGGTTAAATGTTATACTGGATCCGACACTAGTCTTGTTTTATATTTTCAAAAATGATGTATATAACTGTTGTAAATTACTTTCACGTATGTTTCTGACCATCTGTTACAGCCATCAAGAGGCAAAATACATAGAAATGGTAGCAAGCAGGAATTCTGCTTTAATAAGATTTCAGTCTAATTATATGGACTTAAAGTTTCACATAGCTTTTGGGGTCAAAAGCCAACTTTTTTGTGTGCTTAGCTGAACTGAACTTTTGAACTTCTAAGTTTTCTTTTCAGTGGTTGAAAGATTGTTCTAAAGGAGTAATTCGCTTGACCTGGTCAAGAATTATTCATTTTTTTTCTTACAGTGTAATCTAAATCTGATTTTCATGTACCTTTACATTCAGCTAATGAGAAGAACAATTGTTGAACAAAAAAATTATTTTTCTAAGGTAAGGAATACATATTTTGAACTGTATTCTGCTTTCTAGATGACTTTACTTATCTAAAGATAAGCTTATGAGATGATGTGAACTTTGACTATAAAAGTGAAGTTCCTATTTAGTAATCTTTTTATATCAATTTTCCTATTTGTCATAATACACTCATAACTAATAACTTGTTAGGAAAGCTTTGTCAATCTCATTTATGGAAAAGAAAAATGATTCAGATGCTTAAGAATTACCTGACTTCCCCAGTAAGTTCTTTCCCAGAGATCTTTTGTTTACTATTTTAATTCTTAAAAATTAATTATGCTTTTTCTGTAGTACATATGCATAGGTATGTATATGATGTAAAAGCAAATGCATGTATGTACATTTATACCTTGATGCCAACAGCAACATCTGAATTCTTTCTGGATCACTTTCTATCCTATTTCTTTGAGATAGGAGTTCTGTCTGAACTGGGAGCTCATTGGTTGGCTAACCAGCTGTCAATCAGGCTTCAGTGTCCATTCCTATCAGATCCTCAGCACTAAGGTTAGAGACATGTACCACCACACTCGGGGTTTAGATGGGTGCTGGGGACTAGAACTAAGGTCTTCATGCTTGTGTGGCAGGCACTTTACCACTGAGCCATCTCCCAGCCCTAACTGAGAACTTTTGTCAAGCACAATATTCATCACGTGCCATGACTATGTGAAATCTCAGCACCAGGAAAGTAAACTGAGTAACACTGAACAGCCGGATTGTGTTTGCGCGATATTAATGACAAATTTAAGCAGTAGTGGGGCTTGAACCAGAGCTAGGAGTAGAAAAGCCATGACTTAGAAAAACTGCTTCCAGAGACAAAGTGTGCGGCCACATTTCCTGTTCCCCGGTTCCCTCTCTAGCCTGTCTGAATCTTTGGGGTTCTCCCCCTAACTTTATTTATGTATCGTTGGAAGGAGACAAAATAGATGAAGATATACAAGCTGGTTGTGATAGAGCAGTGAAACTTGTGGATTGTGCAAGGCCTTACTTAGGGTGTGATGTTCAGGGGCACACACATACACACACACACACACACACACACACACACACACACACACACAGACACACACACACAACCAGGCTAACATTCTCAGAAACCTGACAGATTTAAAGGGCATTTTAAGTTTTCCTCTGACGTTTAACTGTTGGAAAGAGAGTTCTGTGTCTGTCATGCCAATAGGTCTCTCTAAGAAAATCTAAAAGTTCAAAAGTTTGTTTGGACATAGAACCACCATTTCTTTGGCCCACAACTTTAGAAAGAGTGACATTGCTTTGCCACCGTGAACGTCTCTTCTACGTCAGACTTAAGGTCGGAGGGCAGATCATGCCAGATGCTCCTGTGCTCACGTGGTGACAGTAATAGTACACATCTTACATTCTGCAAACACTATGCACATGTGAAGTGATTAGAGTAAAGGCCGATAACATTTGCGCATTATTTTGAAAATAGTGTTTGCCCTCCTGAACTTTTACAGGTTTGTGGGAACACATTCCGAGCATGTCTGACTGTGTTTGAGAATTTTTGCTCCAGGCTGCTAGACACCACGAACTTGCCCGCTTACCACTCAGAGTCCGGGAGAACAGTTACGGTGTCTTGCTTAAAAACTAGGGTCACGTCCATGTTCTTTTTTCCAAGTTTAGCTTCTGAGAGCTGTCGGAGCCTTGGTCAGATAGACATATTTGCTCAAGGACACCTAATAGCTTTAAACTATTTGAATTATTTAAGCCGAAGGCAGAGCAATGGATTCCGTTACTATATTATTATGAATGTCTACATTCATTGTGTGAAAAATATCGGGAGAGAATCTCCGAAAATGAATTGCACATCTCCCCCTTCTCTGAGCATTTCATAGAAATTACAGAAAACGAAACAAAACAAAGCAAAACAACAACAACAACAACAACAACAACAACAAAAACAAAAACCACCAAAACCTCCCAAGTCAGCAACAACAAGAACAAAACAAAACAAAACCGGTCACAGAAACAACAAAGGAACGAGCGCCTCCGTCATCAAACCGATTTCTTGAGCACAGCAAGTTAAAGAGTTTCTAGAGAACTGCAAGCTACACAAGATTAAGGAAGGAAGGAAGGAGAAAACGCTGGCCCCAGGCAGTAGACGTGTAAGTAAGCATAGATCTTCTGGAGTCCAAGGTCAGACTCAGCACGTCGGAGAAACGAATATGGGCCGGGGAGCAATCAGGGCTGTGATTCATTAAGCAGCTGCCTGGGAACTGCCTTTTTCTTTCTTTAGTAAATAAATAGTCTGACAGCAAGGATTTTACCTCTAGGCCCAATTCCGAGAGCTATTCCAGAAAGGGTTTGGAACCAGCCGTGGTGGGGGTGGGGACTGGGGTGGGGGGAGTTGTTTTCAGAAAATGAAGCACAGTGGAATTAATGATAAATAGATTCCTTCAATGGATATAGGGGAAAAAAGTTTCAGCTACACACACACACACACACACACACACACACACACACACACTTTTAAATTTGTCATATGCTACTGGGGGAAATGACAGTCTCCAGCTGGCTGGCAGCTAGTTTGTCATCCACATAGTCTATTCTCAGGACTGTCCCTAGTCACTTTTCTTTAACCCCAAACACCATGCAAAGATGGTCCATTAAGGTGGGCAAAATCTATCTAGTCTTATGTCTGATGGTATCTATATCTATCCTAGCATGAGCGTATGTAGACATGATACATGGGAGCCAAATACACTAAATGACCAAATAGTTTGTAAAACTAGAAATGGATTTCATGTGTCCCGGGCACAATGAGCAATGGGGTATACTCACAAAAGGCACGAATAGGAGTGACCCGAATGACTTTAATGAAAACTTAGGTAAGACTCAAGCCTTTTCTATATGCTTCTTTTGTTGTTTGCTTGTTGGTTTGTTTCCAGTTGTTGGAGACTGGGTTTCTCTGCATAGCCCTGGCTATTTTGAAACTCACTCTATAGACCAGGCTGGCCTTAAACTCCCAGAGATCCGCCTGCCTCTGCTCCTGAGTGTGCTCTGTTATGGAAGGTATTCTGATTTTATAAGCAGGAGAGTGAACAGAGATGCCACTGTGTGTGCAGACATTTTGACATTTTCTCAAAACTGGGCTGGTTGGGCCCTTGTTACCTTGTGTGGATGTTCCTTTATGAATGTGTAGCACTCTCTACTTTGTTATATTTGGTCTAGCGACAAACTTCTTTCCCCCTGATTTTCAAAGATTTAGAAGGAACGGTTGTATTAAAGTCGTCTCTATTTTATAAGGTTATAGTGAACATAGAGTTTTACAGCATGCTAAATGGTATCCAAGATGCTAACAGCTATAAAGCACATTATTTACCACAAAGGAAGTAAAAACTATTATCAATGGTACTATGGCCCAGTTCCTTATTTTTAATTAATTCTAATTATTTCCTTATTAAAATAATGCTTCTTAGTTTATTTCTACATTAGATTTTCATCATTGTACATGAAATAAAAGCTGGTGAAAAGATTGATTTTTTTTTTTAGTTTTGTGTGTGTATGATGTAGTTATGTACACATGTTAATGAATTTGTATGCATGTGTGCCACACTGCATGCATCGATGTCAAAGGACAACCTTGTGTGTCTGTTCTCACCTTCCATTCCGTTTGAGGCAGGGTCTCTTCTGTACTACTAATGAGCAGGGCTAGCTGGCCCACAAGCTTCTACTGTCCTGGATCTGTGTCTGTTGGAACAATGGGACTGCAGATGTATAACACTATGTTTGGCTTTTTCATAGATCCTGGGGATTAGCTCTATGGCCACATACTTGTGCAGTAAGAAGGGCTTTCCCCACATAGTCATTTCCTCAGCCTAATGTAAGTTTATTGATGTAGCTTTAATGTCACAATCTGTTTGACATATCTGAATTCCTTTTATGGTGCTCAAAGTGACTCTGCCTTCCTGCATGTTTTCCTGATCTGCGCCATGAATAATAATATGTATTTAAAAGAAATGTTTTTATTATTTATGCAACATTTTTTCAAGTAGCGGATGCTTTACCTGCAGTTTAAGAATTTTTTCATTAAAAATATGAGTGTGTGTGTGTGCGTGTGTGCATATGTGTGCATATGTGTCTGTGTGTGTGTGCATAAGTGTCTGTGTATGTGTGTGTGTATATCTGAGGGAGAGGGAGGGAGAGGAGAGAGGGAGAGGAGGGAGAGAGAGAGAGAGAGAGAGAGAGAGAGAGAGAGAGAGAGAGAGAGAGAGAGAATGGGCTCTCGATTGTGGGTATGTAAGGAACATCAGATTTCCCTGAAGCTATGGTTACAGTTGGCTGTGAACCACTTGAGGTAGATACCGAGAACCTTAGACCTTAGTTACGTCTTCTACGAGAACAATGAGCCTGTTCTTTGCCACTAAGCCTGGTCTCCTGTAACCCATCCAGCCAATTCTGATGTGGGTACATTCTTGGTCTTTACAGAAGACAAAGAGAAATCAGAATTAATCACTCTTCCTTGAACAGTGATGTATGGTTTATTATTTATCAATGGAGCTTCGCAGAGGGACAGGTTTCAACCTGTGTCATTGACCCAATAGCCAAACACTAAGACATAGATGGTAACAACTAGAAGCAGTCAAAATCACATTATACAACTGCACTGACTATATGCAGGGCATATGGGATGTCCGCGGAGACTGGGTGTGAGAAACCAACAGTGTGAACAGCACCTAGAAGCATTAATCCCTCTGTGTGGATTATCTACAAATACTATAATTCTTATTCTAAAAACAATGTCATGTCCTCAGCAGTTGGCGTGTGCATGAAACTAACATTTCCTAGTGTGAGATTTTGCAGGTATTTTGTTAATCCTTTTCTGAGAAAATTTTACTGCATACTGGTGTTAATGTTGATGATTTTTTTTTCATTTGCAAGCTGTCTACCACATATCATTGTTTTTCTCACTAGCTTACAACATGGTCGCTATAATCTCCTGGACATACTTAGAAGCATTTCTCTTGTGTACAGTGTTGTGTCGTCCCTAGGAAATAACCAGGAATCCCATGTTCTAGCCCAGTTTCATTTTAAGACAGTATCTACACTCTTCTCATGTCTCCTTATTTCAGACACAGTCAGTGGTCTGAATCCATGTCTGAGTTTGCAGGTTAGAATTGTCTCTTCTCAGACTTGTCTTCCCCACCCAAGAAACACACTTTCAGAGTGCTGGGAAAGTTGAGCTGAGAGCATTGTGATGTCATTTTCTAAAATTTGATTTAAAAGAATGCTTAAATTGGCAATATTTGTGGATTGTGAATCAAAGTATAGGTAGAATATGAAGGAAAACTTGGATGGGTTATTTTAAACCCTTTCTGCACATTGGAAAGATACATTAAGGAAAAGCTTTAGATCTTAGCTGGGTAAGATGCGAGCTACCTGTCTTTGACTCGTGATGCTCCATGTTTTCCTCATACTTGTGGCTTAGTAACTCACTTCTTTGGCGTGGGCATAATCACTGTTATAGCTCCATTTCCCCAGTGTCTCCTATCTCCATCACAAATAAGTCAGTTAAGTTAAATTCAGTTTAAACAGATTTGGGGATTTAGATAGGTTTCTTTTTAGAGAGAGAGAGAGAGAGAGAGAGAGAGAGAGAGAGAGAGAGAGAGAGTGTTCACATGTGAGAAGTCAGGAGGATAACCTTGGGTGTTATTCTTTGGACCCTGTCTACCTTTCCCTTTATAAACAGTCTCTTTCTGACACACCTTACGTGAGCTAGACTGGCTGGCTGTGAGCCACAGGGACCCACATATCTCTCGATTCCATAGTACTACTAGCATTATACATTCTAGCCCCTTTCGTGTTGATTCTAGGGATAGAACTCAGCTTGTTACATTTGTAAAGCAAGTCCTTCGCTGACAAAGCTATGGGCACCATTCTAGACAGTTCTTCCTTTAAAACATTAGATAGATATATAATGTATTTTGATGATATCCGCACACCTTTTATTCTCCTAGGTTCTGGCTCTCCAGAACATTTTCCTTCCATTTGTATATCTTCTTCTCAAAAATTATTTTTAATAGCTCACTAAGAGCAATTAGTGTCACCTATATGCACATGGGTTTAAGGCCATCTCCTGTGTCATGCACAATCTACCAATGGCCATTCCTAAAGGAGAAGAAGAATTCCTGACTATCAACTGCCAAGAGCTTCTCAGCTAGAGGTCATGGAGTTTTGTGAGCAACGTTCCCATCCATACTGGACTTTTAACTGGATAGGTCTTGCAGAAGTCTTGTGTAGGCCATCACAGTGCCTATGGGCTCATGAGTGCAATGACCATCTCAGGTTCTGAAGACAGAGTTTTACGTCTCTGCTCCACATTTGTGGGTTCTAAATTATATTTATCCCCTGTCCAGGATGTTCCCTGAGTGTTGGGGCAGGGGCTACTGGATAGGCGATAAAGAGGTCCCATGGTCATTTAAACATTCTCAGTCCTTTGACTAAAAGGCACTTCCTTTAAAAAGAAGATAACTATAGGAATTTGAACTAATTATTATTCATTTTTTAAATTCCTATTTCAAATATAAGACTGGCAGAAAAGGGTTCAAATTTGAAATGATATAATATTGTTAGGACTTCAACTGTGCATAATTTTCCAACAGTGAGAAATTCAAAAAAATATCTTTTGTATTAAACATCTGATCAGGCCTCTCATAAATCAAACCTAATTTTGTGCATTCCTATAACCTCTGAACAAGAATGACTTTAGCAGACCTAGCCTTACAATGAACAGCCAGCTATCCTGCTGATACCTTTTTGTATCTGCTGTGATAAGGCTTTTTATTCTCTCTCTCTCTCTCTCTCTCTCTCTCTCTCTCTCTCTCTCTCTCTCTCTCTCTCTCTCAAATGTCATGAGTTTCCTGAAGGCAACTTTGAACTGTTAACATCAGTTCTGTAAGACAAGATCATACAGGTTCATTTGCATTAATGACAATTCCCTAAATTTGATAGAGAATAATACCAAGATATTTAAGTAATCCTTTACATAGTATCATATTTACTTGGTAATACCATGCCAAATTATAGCTGTTATTTTAGGTTTCGCTTGTTTGTTTGTTTGCAATCCCAGGGCCTTTTCAAGTTAAGCAGGTATTCTATCCCTGAGCTAACCTTTCAGCCCAAGAGGCATTGTTTGTTTCTTTTGGTTTAGTTTGATTTTCTTCTTCAGGAAATACTTAAAGAAGCAGTTTTTGAAAGTTTAGAGACTTTAATAATTTTTCAAGCAGCAGAAATCTTATTTGAGTGATTCTTATGTTTATACAAAACTTGTAAATAGAGAACCTTAGGTTTTGGGGTAGGAGGAGCTGTGAGCATTTGGCAAGTGTCTTTTTATCACAGCAGCTGTACATTCCCTATGGTTTGCTTCTATTAGCCCTAAAATACTTTTATTTCTTTAAATCACCCTCATGTCTCTGAGGGTTTTCCATAAGTGTTCCGTTTACCAAGGAGTCCTCTCATTCTGACAAAGACAGACTTCCCACACTCATTCCTACTCATCCTTCCTCCTCTCCCCTTCATGACTCTCATCAAACGTCACTCACATTTACTCCCTTACCCATCAGGGTAACGATTTATTTGGTATGTCTCCAAAAGGGCCAAAAGCCAGTTCCATTTTTTTAAAATTAAGTTTTAATTTTCAATTTGAAGAGCTTGTAGAAACTTTTTTTCCCCACCACAACAAGTATCATAGAAATAATTAAGAACCTCAGAGCTAGTGTAAGCCTGAACACCAAAGGCAAGAGATAGGAAGATCTCTGTGAGTTGGAGGCCAGACTTGTCTACAAGAGAGTTCAGAACAGCCAGGGTTACACAGAGACACCATGTCTCAGCAAACCAACCAAACCAAACCAAACCAAAACAACAAAACACTCCCCAAACTCGCAGGACTCTGCATAAGATTGTCCACATTCACGTCCAATATTTAGACTCTTCTTCCTGTCAAACCATCTTCTGACGCTGACAGACTAGTCCTAGTCTGTCACTTTCTTCCCCCAGGAGGTAGTTATTTGTTACTGTTCATCCATTCTGTGTTGATCTTATTTGGTAATTCAAACGCTTAATAGATTTGAATAATAAGGCAAACGGTAATTTTTAGAAATGTGAACACAGTAAGTAATATTTTATGAATTTAGATTTTTTTCCTTCCTTCTTAGCTCATCCTTGTTTTTGTAAAGGATGCTGTACCTGGGACTTTGATGAGTCACTGAGATGCTCTGTTCAGAATCAAACCGAGTCTCCCAGGTGAAGCATTCTCTGCTTTGTCTTGCAAGTGAGCAGCAAATACCCCAGCTTTCTAATTCCAGAGACATTCTTGTCAGGGATGGTTTATACAGACACTGTGAGAGCCTTCAACCAGACAGACACTGCGCTCATGGTAGTCCTTCTGAAGCGATTTTAGGCTGAGGTGTATGGTAGTATCTGTTATATGCTTTTTGGTGTGACTTGAAAATGTGTGTTTTTCTTGGACTTGTCCCAGGATTTGTATGAGACCAAGGTGTGGAAAGGTGATATAACCTTGACCTTCAGGCATCGGGCACATTGTTAACGAGCTGTTTTTCAGATTGAGTTCATGTTAGGTCAGTCTTCAGACAGGATTGTGGAGTGAGCTCAGCACCTCATGGCTAACACTAATACCACAGTTAGGAGATTTTGCTGTGGCAGCTGAATCAACAGCTGGGATTCTAAAATCCCTAACTTGCACATAGGATTTATCTTTCTCACCCACAAAATTATGCTCCTATATTTACCATCTGTGTGTCACTTTTTATTTATGAAATTATAAAAAACATGATTTATAGGGGAAGCAAAGAAATGTTTTTTGAAGACAATCGAAACGCGTTAAGTCAGTGGCATCAAAATGCGGTTCATAAGACACGATCCATTAGGCAGAACAACAGCTCATTAACAAAGAACTGGTAGTAGCCAATAATTTTTGAAAGTTATTAGTAATCTGAAAAACTGTCAGCCTCCAAAAGGCTATCCTCCTTGTAAATAACACCCAAAAGGCTTTTACCCTGGAGAACAATCGGGTCACACAATTGCTCATTTTCCACGACTCTAATACTTTTCATATGCAATGTGGAAAAAAAAAGTTAACCTTGTGACATCTTTGGGTGGCTTTGTCATTTGTCTCCTATTCAGGGGACATTGCTTTTGCTGGAGGGTTTCAGAAATAAAAAGGGCTGCCAACATGTAGGTCACTTTGTTGGGCTCGAAGAGTGGCTGAGAAGTAGGGAAACCTGATTCTCCAGGCAAGGATATGCAGGTGAGATGCAAATCTCCCACTGATGGCTCCCCTCGGTGCCGTAAATAAATGCCTCCCAGAGAAAGAGCTCGCAGGGAGTGCACTGCTGCCTCACCACAATACCCAACTCGAAAGGAGGGGAGTGATCACAGGAAACGTGTTCCCCAGGCAGCCTGTCACTACAGCATGCAGAGAGTGTACTGGTCTGGGTACAAAAGCAACACTTGACCTCTGCGTGCGCTTCTGTGGGGTAATATGCAAGGTCTCACAAACTCTTCTCTCATGAGTGATTAGACTTATTTTTAAGTCTCTGCAGCATGGTCCTCTTGCTCTCATGGTTGCTAATATTTCATCACGGAAAGAGGCTTTAGAAACGAACCCCTTGCCAATGAGAAAGAGTCTTCTGTCTACGTCTTTTCTGAAGACATATATCATGGTTGAAGTTCCAGTGAGAGAGGAGGATTTGTTGAAAATATGAACATCAAGTCAAATCAGCTTATTGGTTTGAAGAAGAGAGGTGTATAGAATCCAGCTCTAAGTGTTTAACTATTCCTCTCTTCTGGTTTTGAATAGGACTTGATGTTAGTTTTTACAAAAAAGACGTTTTCTTTCTTTCAAAACAACCTAGGCTATGAATCTGCTGTTATCTGAAGTTTAATAATCAGAGATGGTTTTGTTTGTTTTTCAAAAAAAGATTCCCAGTGTCACTAATCTCATAAATGCATGGTTCTAATTTAAAATAATTGTTCTGAAGGAAAAATAAGCAAGTCTGTCACCAGGAGGCTTTGAAGGAGAGGGCAGTCTTCCAAGCCAATTATAAATAAATTGACCCTCTTAAGATTTTTCCTCTTCTGTAAAAACTTGGGCTTTGCCAATGAGCTTCAGGGCTTCTTTTTTCTTCTTGATAGAAAAGTGTAATTCTGAATGGACCACTCTCCTCTAGCATCCTGATGCAGACAAGTAAACCCAGGTCCATGGCTCCCGAAGAATGATTGACTGAATTACTTGTGTATAACTCATCTATCAAAAAGAAGGAGTTTAGGGAAACGAGTCTGTTAGAGGTGAGCCTGGCTGCACTTATGTAGATATCTTTTTTTTTTCTTTTTCTTTTGTTCAGAGCTGGGGACCGAACCCAGGGCCTTGCGCTTGCTAGGCAAGCGCTCTACCACTGAGCTAAATCTCCAACCCCTATGTAGATGTCTTAACAACCAAGTACAAAGAAGTCAATTGACATTTATCTAATGCTCTCTGAAGCATTAAAACTTTTCCAAGACATTACATTTCTTTTTCCCTTTCTTCCCTTCTCAAAAAGGGGTAATCAAATACTCAGTTAAAATGTTTATTTCCCTTACAGAGAGTCAGAGTATAGTTTCAAAGTACCTCAAGCTTCTTTCCACTTGATCTTAACCAAAAGACCGAGAAGCGATGAGTGAAGCTTCTTTAGAAACAGATTTTTATTCTGATATATTTTATAAACATTGTCAACAAAAGTCCTTTTTAAAACTAAGACCGATTTAATAATCTTTTCCAAAGGACAGAAAATACACACACATAACACACACACACACACACACACACATACACACACACACACAAACACAAACACACACACACACACACACACACATCCACCTACAGACTGATACATCTATCTATCTAGCGTTATTTTGGGGCAATATGATATGTCCCACGTAAAGCCACAGGGTCATAAGAATTTAACAACAATACAAAGCAAATTAGTTTGAGCTCTTACCTTGTCAAGAATTCAGTGTTTCAGAGACTGTGTTTGTCCCTCTCACACATGCGAAAACTGAGCCTCCAAGACATTTCCATAGTTGGTAGCATCCCTGAATCTCGCTGAGATATCCTAGGTCTCTTTAAAAAAGTAGAGAAAATCGGGGTAGTGAGGGCAGATGACGGGGAAGATGCAAATTTGATACATGTGGGTCAAATGAATAAAAGTGTTCCATATTCCTGAATGAAGGCTGAAGCCTTGACTTAATACCCCCCTCCCCCGGCTGTCATCCGCATGCCCCCTTCCTGCCCCTCTGTTCATCCATAGATTCCCCGAGTTTGCCTGTTACAGGAGCAGCAGATACTTCTACTTACATACTGTCTTCATCTCCACACATTATTCACTTTGCATCGCCCCATCTCTGGTCTCTATATCTCATGTAAACTAAATATAAACAATTTAAGCTTTTTTGTCCCCCCAGTTTTTATTTTAAAAATGCCCTTGGCTGTTGCGTATTGATGAGAACAGGAGATAGAAAAAAGTCAGGTGTTCAGGAGCAGGGACCTCAACTGAGTCTTGGCCAGAAATTAAAATTTCCTTGGCTTTGTTCTAGTTGGAGGTATTTGGAGGCGCAGGGTTTTTCTGTTCTAATATCTTCTTCTCTCCCTCCTCCTCCTCCTCCTCCTTCTCCTCCTCCTCCTCCTCGTCCTCCTCCTCTCCCTCCTTCTCCTCTTCCTCCTCCTTTTTCTCCTCCTTCTCCTTCCCTCCCCTTCACATTCCGTCCCCCTCCTTCTCTTTCCACAGAGACGCCTAGAAGCTATCCAGGAGTGTATGAGTAAATATAGAGTTCAGAAGCCTGGGAAAGAGAGATAGAGGGACACTTGTGGGTACTTGTGGGTAACCAACTTGACTGACAGGCCCGCTTTGCTCTCACTAAACCAGAAAGAGTTTACTAACCAGGAGTCAAAATCTTTAGTGGAAACCTTTCTGGGATCCACTCCTGCTATACAAGGTATAGATTGGTTCATGTTTCCTATCTCTCACTTTTAATAAACTTTCCAAATGTATATCCCCAGTTGTCTGTATTAGCCCAGGATGACTCTGAAGGCCATTGACTTTGGGGGACTCTCAATGCACTGCACTATTGGCCACTTGGAATTAGTTAGGTAGCAATGAGTAGCCTAGTAAGAGCACCAGTGGAAGGGGAAGCCCTTGGTCCTGCCAAGACTAAACCCCCCAGTGAACGTGATTGTTGTGGGGAGGGTGGTAATGGGGGGAGGAGGGGAGGGGAACACCCATATAGAAGGGGAGGGGAGGGGTTGGGGGATGTTGGCCCGGAAACCGGGAAGGGGAATAACAATTGAAATGTAAATAAGAAATACCCAAGTTAATATAGATAAAAAAAAAAAAAGAAAGAAAAGAAAATCTCTGTTGCTTTGAAGGATTCACCCTTTCTCCCAAATCACTATGGTAGCCATGTTTCTGTATGTTGTCTTGCTTTAGTGCTCATGGTTTAGTTGCAGAATTTATCTCATCTTCTTGCTGACATATGGAAGGATTCAGACAGCTCCTTTATTTCTGTTGAAAGTCATTCTCAAGAGCTTTGCTATAATAGCTATTGGAATTTTCATAATCCTACCAGATAAGATCACTGATTTTATACCAATATAAAACAAAATTAAAAATCTGAGATAACGGATTTGCTTAACATTATAGCCTTAATCAACTTATTGAAATAAATATGATTGAATTTGGGAGATTTCATAAGTAACACCTCATTATAAGAAACTGAAACCATGCAGATGTAAAAGTTAAACAAGCTGTCTCCTCTCATGTCTATTCACAATAACCCTTTCTAAAGGATGTAAAAACAGATGGGAATATATACAAACACACCCTCTCCCACATGTATGGTCCACTTATTTATATAAGTAGAATGATAAAGTGGATTCTTGTTTCTACTTTTTTCCCTCCAACCTTATCTTTCAAGTTAAAAATATGTTCAGAGACCATTCTTATGTTTAGAATAATTATCTTATTCTTTTAAATTGCTAGTTTCATTTTATATAAGAAAGCTATAATTATTGTGACTAGTTCCATATTCTCCTACACATTGATATCCTTTGCAATTTATTTTCCTTACCATCAAGTGGGTAGCTTGTATATTTATTTTTGTAAGTACACAGGCAAATCTTTGGAGACTATGTTGCCAGACATAAACACTGGGAAACTGTCTAACTGACATTAAGGGTCTACCAGGTTTTGCTCAACAAATCTACCACTATACTATATTAAAAATATATTTAAGAGCTTTATTTGTGTTTTCTATGGAAAGAAGAGTTCAATTTAAAAGTTTCCAAAGTAAGTAAAGTAAGATATCTATGAATGATTTAGCTCATAATTTAATTTAGTTCAACATTTTTATCGGATTATTTATATTTTATTTTTATTTTTAGGATTATTTTGTATATTGAGGCCATTAGGCCACTGTTTATTATCTAAATTAAAGGCATTGTCTTCTTTTTGACATTATAGTTTTGCTCCTTTAATGATGCCTATTATATTTCCAGAAGGTCTACAATTTGGTAAGCCTTACAAATCAATTGTTTCTTTCCTGGCTTTAGAGTTTTGACAGTGTATGGCTATTCTTGGAAAGAAGAACATTTGCTTGACTGTTCTACAAAGACAGATTAGAATTTAATGATTGTGGAGAAAGATCAGCATGTTGTAGGTCAAGAGTTAAATTACAAATTATCTCTTGTATCTTGACCCCATTTGAATTGCCAGTGTCTCTGTACTAGGTTCTATGAAACCCCAATCTCAGAAAGAATCTGTGGCCCGTGGCAGAAAGTTCTCACATTCTGTCATCCTCCTGCCTTCCTAGGTGATGTCCCCACCACTGTTATTGAGAAACGAGTTGGTATGTAACTTTGTTTTGTTTCTATAAAAACATCACGAACTCATTACTTTATTGGAGTATGGTCCCTGAAGAAAACTAAATAGCTTCCCAGGCATGATCAATCACCTTTGGTGGCAAAATCTTTTGTTTTCCTTTAACATGAGAACTTTGCTCTTTCATCAAAATGTGTCTTAGGACACTTCCAAGTCACGCAAACACCATTTAGATCTTTCACGCCTTCCGCTCTTGAAGTATTCAGATTTTTGTTAGGTACTGTATGAAGAATTGATGTCAATACATGGCTGTTCAATACTTCTAAGCAATTATATATAAAATGTTGACTCATTATTTTATGAGTGTGAAGATCTTAGGAATTTACAGTCCAGTGCTACAGCAAGGAAAACAGGAAAATTCATAATCTCGGGAAATTGAAATACACTATTTTGCTCTTGTGTTGAATAAAATGATGAAGTAAATGTCATGCTAAACATAGTTTTATAGATATTTTTCTGCTCTGTGCTATTGGAGCACTCTTCCCTCAACTATTACATTATATTCACAGGTAGTACTTTTGTTAGTTTGTATATATTTGATGGAATAAGAATCAAGGGATAGTATTCAATCTAAATTGATAATACCAACAAATTAAGAAAATATGTTCAGGCCTTCAGCAGCTCTCTGCTCCCAGGCCCCCCGGGGGGAGTTCTGGCCCCCTGGTCGGGCGGGCACTCCTGAGGCAGCAGAGTGGAGGAGACCACCAACGCTGCCCACCTCTGCCCACATCCCTGGCCCAGGAGGATACTGTATACGGCCTCTGGGTACCCGTAGAGGAGGGCCCAGGAGCAGCAGATCCACTGCGTCTGAGACACCACACCTGAAGGGACCGACCAGATAAACAGTTCTCTGCACCCAAATCCCGTGGGAGGGAGAGCTAAACCTTCACTATCTGGAACCCTGGTGCACGGAACCTCCCGGAAGGGGCTGCGCAGATCTTCCTGGCTGCTGAGGCCGTGGAGAGCTCATAGGCAACACCCCACTAGCAAACTTGAGCCTGGGGACCCAGGTAAGACAAACTTTTCTGGTACAAACGACTTGCCTGGTGAACTCAAGATACAGGCTCACAGGAACAGCTGAAGACCTGTAGAGAAGAAAAACTACGCGTCCGAAAGCAGAACACTCTGTCCCCATACCTGGCTGAAAGAAAACAGGAAAACAGGTCTACAGCACTCCTGAAACACAGGCTTATAAGACAGTCTAGCCACTGTCAGAAATAGCAGAACAAAGTAACACTAGAGATAATCTGATGGCGAGAGGCAAGCGCAGGAACCCAAGCAACAGAAACCAAGACTACATGGCATCATCGGAGCCCAATTCTCCCACCAAAGCAAACACGGAATATCCAAACACACCAGAAAAGCAAGATCTAGTTTCAAAATCATATTTGATCATGATGTTGGAGGACTTCAAGAAAGACATGAAGAACTCCCTTAGAGAAACACAGGAAAACATAAATAAAAAAGTAGAAGCCTACAGAGAGGAATCGCAAAAATTCCTAAAAGAATTCCAGGAAAATATAAATAAACAAGTAGAAGCCCATAGAGAGGAGTCACAAAAATCCCTAAAAGAATTCCAGGAAAACATAAATAAACAAGTAGAAGCCCATAGAGAGGAGACACAAAATCCCTGAAAGAATTCCAGGAAAACACAATCAAACAGTTGAAGGAATTAAAATGGAAATAGAAGCAATCAAGAAAGAACACATGGAAACAACCCTGGATATAGAAAACCAAAAGAAGAGACAAGGAGCTGTAGATACAAGCTTCACCAACAGAATACAAGAGATGGAAGAGAGAATCTCAGGAGCAGAAGATTCCATAGAAATCATTGACTCAACTGTCAAAGATAATGTAAAAGCAGAAAAAGCTACTGGTCCAAAAACATACAGGAAATCCAGGACTCAATGAGAAGATCAAACCTAAGGATAATAGGTATAGAAGAGAGTGAAGACTCCCAGCTCAAAGGACCAGTAAATATCTTCAACAAAATCATGAAGAAAACTTCCTAACCTAAAAAAAGAGATACCCATAGGCATGCAAGAAGCCTACAGAACTCCAAATAGATTGGACCAGAAAAGAAACACCTCCCGTCACATAATAGTCAAAACACCAAACGCACAAAATAAAGAAAGAATATTAAAAGCAGTAAGGAAAAAAGGTCAAGTAACATATAAAGGCAGACCTATCAGAATCACACCAGACTTTTCGCCAGAAACTATGAAGGCCAGAAGATCCTGGACTGATGTCATACAGACCCTAAGAGAACACAAATGCCAGCCCAGGTTACTGTATCCTGCAAAACTCTCAATCAACATAGATGGAGAAACCAAGATATTCCATGACAAAACCAAATTTACACAATATCTTTCTACAAATCCAGCACTACAAAGGATAATAAATGGTAAAGCCCAACATAAGGAGGCAAGCTATACCCTAGGAGAAGCAAGAAACTAATCGTCTTGGCAACAAAACAAAGAGAAGAAAAGCACACAAACATAACCTCACATCCAAATATGAATACAACCGGAAGCAATAATCACTATTCCTTAATATCTCTCAACATCAATGGCCTCAACTCCCCAATAAAAAGACATAGATTAACAAACTGGATACGCAACGAGGACCCTGCATTCTGCTGCCTACAGGAAACACACCTCAGAGACAAAGACAGACACTACCTCAGAGTGAAAGGCTGGAAAACGACTTTCCAAGCAAATGGTCAGAAGAAGCAAGCTGGAGTAGCCATTCTAATATCAGAAAAAATCAATTTTCAACTAAAAGTCATCAAAAAAGATAAGGAAGGACACTTCATATTCATCAAAGGAAAAATCCACCAAGATGAACTCTCAATCCTAAATATCTATGCCCCAAATACAAGGGCACCTACATAAAAAAGAAACCTTACTAAAGCTCAAACACACATTGCACCTCACACAATAATAGTAGGAGATTTCAACACCCCCTCTCATCAATGGACAGATCATGGAAACAGAAATTAAACAGAGACGAGACAGACTAAGAGAACTCATGAGCCAAATGGACTTAACGGATATTTATAGAACGTTCCACCCTAAAGCAAAAGGATATACGTTCTTCTCAGCTCCTCATGGTACTTTCTCCAAAATTGACCATATAATTGGTCAAAAAACGGGCCTCAACAGGTACAGAAAGATAGAAATAATCCCATGCGTGCTATCGGACCACCACGGCCTAAAACTGGTCTTCAATAACAATAAGGGAAGAATGCCCACATATACGTGGAAATTGAACAATGCTCTACTCAATGATAACCTGGTCAAGGAAGAAATAAAGAAAGAAATTAAAGACTTTTTAGAATTTAATGAAAATGAAGATACAACATACCCAAACTTATGGGACACAATGAAAGCTGTGCTAAGAGGAAAACTCATAGCGCTGAGTGCCTGCAGAAGGAAACAGGAAAGAGCATATGTCAGCAGCTTGACAGCACACCTAAAAGCTCTAGAACAAAAAGAAGCAAATACACCCAGGAGGAGTAGAAGGCAGGAAATAATCAAACTCAGAGCCGAAATCAACCAAGTAGAAACAAAAAGGACCATAGAAAGAATCAACAGAACCAAAAGTTGGTTCTTTGAGAAAATCAACAAGATAGATAAACCCTTGGCCAGACTAACGAGAGGACACAGAGAGTGTGTCCAAATTAACAAAATCAGAAATGAAAAGGGAGACATAACTACAGATTCAGAGGAAATTCAAAAAATCATCAGATCTTACTATAAAAGCCTATATTCAACAAAACTTGACAATCTGCAGGAAATGGACAATTTCCTAGACAGATACCGGGTACCGAAGTTAAATCAGGAACAGATAAACCAGTTAAACAACCCCATAACTCCTAAGGAAATAGAAGAAGTCATTAAAAGGTCTCCCCAACCAAAAAGAGCCCAGGTCCAGACGGGTTTAGTGCAGAATTCTATCAGACCTTCATAGAAGACCTGCATAATATTATCCAAACTATTCCACAAAATTGAAACAGATGGAGCACTACCGAATTCCTTCTATGAAGCCACAATTACTCTTATACCTAAACCACACAAAGACCCAACAAAGAAAGAGAACTTCAGACCAATTTCCCTTATGAATATCGATGCAAAAATACTCAATAAAATTCTGGCAAACCGAATCCAAGAGCACATCAAAATAATCATCCACCATGATCAAGTAGGCTTCATCCCAGGCATGCAGGGATGGTTCAATATAAGGAAAACCATCAACGTGATCCATTATATAAACAAACTGAAAGAACAAAACCACATGATCATTTCATTAGATGCTGAGAAAGCATTTGACAAAATTCAACACCCTTCATGATAAAAGTCCTGGAAAGAATAGGAATTCAAGGCCCATACCTAAACATAGTAAAAGCCATATACAGCAAACCAGTTGCTAACATTAAACTAAATGGAGAGAAACTTGAAGCAATCCCACTAAAATCAGGGACTAGACAAGGCTGCCCACTCTCTCCTACTTATTCAATATAGTTCTTGAAGTTCTAGCCAGAGCAATAAGACAACAAAAAGGAGGTCAAGGGGATACAGATCGGAAAAGAAGAAGTCAAAATATCACTATTTGCAGATGATATGATAGTATATTTAAGTGATCCCAAAAATTCCACCAGAGAACTACTAAAGCTGATAAACAACTTCAGCAAAGTGGCTGGGTATAAAATTAACTCAAATAAATCAGTAGCCTTCCTCTACACAAAAGAGAAACAGGCCGAGAAAGAAATTAGGGAAATGACACCCTTCATAATAGATCCAAATAATATAAAGTACCTCGGGGTGACTTTAACCAAGCAAGGGAAAGATCTGTACAATAAGAACTTCAAGACTCTGAAGAAAGAAATTGAAGAAGATCTCAGAAGATGGAAAGATCTCCCATGCTCATGGATTGGCAGGATTAATATAGTAAAATGGCCATTCTACCAAAAGCGATCTACAGATTCAATGCAATCCCCATCAAAATACCAATCCAATTCTTCAAAGAGTTAGACAGAACAATTTGCAAATTCATCTGAATAACAAAAAACCCAGGATAGCTAAAACTATCCTCAACAATAAAAAAGGACTTCGGGGGAATCACTATCCTGAACTCAAGCAGTATTACAGAGCAATAGTGATAAAAACTGCATGGTATTGGTACAGAGACAGACAGATAGACCAATGGAACAGAATTGAAGACCCAGAAATGAACCCACACACCTATGGGCACTTGATTTTTGACAAAGGAGCCAAAACCATCCAATGGAAAAAAGATAGCATTTTCAGCAAATGGTGCTGGTTCAACTGGAGGTCAACATGTAGAAGAATGCAGATCGATCCATGCTTATCACCCTGTACAAAGCTTAAGTCCAAGTGGATCAAGGACCTCCACATCAAACCAGATACACTCAAACTAATAGAAGAAAAACTAGGGAAGCATTTGGAACACATGGGCACTGGAAAAAATTTCCTGAACAAAACACCCATGGCTTATGCTCTAAGATCAAGAATCGACAAATGGGATCTCATAAAACTGCAAAGCTTCTGTAAGGCAAAGGACACTGTGGTTAGGACAAAACGGCAACCAACAGATTGGGAAAAGATCTTTACCAATCCTACAACAGATAGAGGGCTTATATCCAAAATATACAAAGAACTGAAGAAGTTAGACAGCAGGGAGGCAAATAACCCTATTAAAAAATGGGGTTCAGAGCTAAACAGAGAATTCACAGCTGAGGAATGCCGAATGGCTGAGAAACACCTAAAGAAATGTTCAACATCGTTAGTCATAAGGAAATGCAATCAAAACAACCCTGAGATTTCACCTCACACCAGTGAGAATGGCTAAGATCAAAAACTCAGGTGACAGCAAATGCTGGCGAGGATGTGGAGAAAGGGGAACACTCCTCCATTGTTGGTGGGGTTGCAGACTGCTGCAACCATTCTGGAAATCAGTCTGGAGGTTCCTCAGAAAATTGGACATTGAACTGCCTGAGGATCCAGCTATACCTCTCCTGGGCATATACCCAAAAGATGCCCCAACATATAAAAAAGACACGTGCTCCACTATGTTCATCGCAGCCTTATTTATAATAGCCAGAAGCTGGAAAGAACCCAGATGCCTTCAACAGAGGAATGGATACAGAAAATGTGGTACATCTACACAATGGAATATTACTCAGCTATCAAAAACAATGACTTTTGTGAAATTCAGAGGCAAATGGTTGGAACTGAAACTATCATCCTGAGTGAGCTAACCCAATCACAGAAAGACATACATGGTATGTACTCATTGATAAGTGGCTATTAGCCCAAATGCTTGAATTACCCTAGATGCCTAGAACAAATGAAACTCAAGACGGATGATCAAAATGTGAATGCAGATCGCTCATGAGAGACACAGCCAGAATACAGCAAATACAGAGGCGTATGCCAGCAGGAAAGCACTGAACTGAGAACAGGACCCCTGTTGAAGGAATCAGAGAAAGAACTGGAAGAGCTTGAAGGAGCTCGAGACCCCATATGTACAGCAATGCCAACCAACCAGAGTTTCCAGGACTAAGCACACCCAAAGACTATACATGGACTGACCCTGGACTCTGACCCGTGGGTTGCAATGAATATCCTAGTAAGAGCACCAGTGGAAGGGGAAGCCCTGGGTCCTGCTAAGACTGAACCCCTAGTGAACTAGACTGTTGGGGAGAGGGCAGCAATGGGGGAGGGGGGGGGGAATACCCATAAGGAAGGGGAGGGGGAGGGGGATGTTTGCCCGGAAACCGGGAAAGGGAATAACATTCAAATGTATATAAGAAATACTCAAGTTAATAAAAAAAAAAAAAGACTTGAAAAAAAAAAAAAGAAAATATGTTCAGATTATTTCAGAAATAAATGTGTACATTTTAGAGTTTTATGACCTCTGACCTTGACATCTTGAAAGATAAATAGCATTTGTGCTGTGATGTATGTGGGTATATGTGTGTATAATTGATTGGCACACATGCATCGAACACAGATGCAAGAAAAAGTGCCACAAATTTGTTTGCCAAGTCAGCTCGTTTTCCTGATTAACTTGGATATGTAATAATAGCAAAGTAAATTTTCTCATTAATATTTTATATAATTTATTTACTTACTCTTAATAAGACATTAGATTTATGGAAAACTTCCCAAGGTGAAGTCTATATGCAGTCTTATAACTGTGAGTCTATCTAATTGGACTGTTAATAAGCTAAGTTAATGATTTACATAACTTTTTTTCTCACCTAGTCTCTGAGAGAATTTACTTTTAAAAGTCTATATGGATAAAGTTTGCATGAAAACCTGTGAGGCTGATCTTTGCTCACTTTCCCAAGTAAAATGACGTTGTTGATAGCTATAAATTTTTGCTAAAGTAGAGAAATAATTTAATTGAACAGTTGAAGATACAGTAATACTCCCTTTTAACTATGAATAAGTGAATGTATCTTTCATTTATATGAACATTCTTACATTGATTCTGCTGTTTCAAAGTTGCAAAACTCTATTTTTTAGCAACTTAAAAAGTAAAAACTTATTTCACCTTCTGTGATAACCACAAGCAGTCCTCATCCCTTAGGGTCCGCCTGCGCATGTGTTTACTTCTTCTAAAACTGAATCCAGCTGAATCCAGTTAACGGGTCTCTCTATCTCCCATTGATTGTATCACTTCTTACAGGATTTACATGAATTGATGACTGTCAAGTCTATGACATATTTTTTAAAAGCCGTTATTTCCTGGGTTTCTAGGCAAACCTTGCATTTCATGAAAGGCAGGCACTGGATGATGGATGACACTTTTAAAGTGACATTGAGATTGGCAATGTGTCAAAATTCGGAGGAGCTGTTTGGCAGGTGAGCGGCGTGGTTGTGTGGGAGTGCCGGAGTGAAGCAGGCGTAAAGAGAGGTTCTTAATACTTTTGAGACTGAAACGCGGATCAGCAGATCCTAAAAGGAGTTGTATGAAATTCTCACCAGTTTGATGGCACAGCATTGGGAGAATCATCGGTTAATCACATTTTTATAAATACTGGCATTCAGACACTTTTCAGCTCACAAATTAGAAAACTAACCTTCTTTTGGGTCATGGGCTGTATCTTTATCTCTCTTCTTATTTTAAGTCATCATCATCACCTTAGCCACATCTACTCATCTGACTTTATGTATTAATGTATAGAAATAGCCTCCAATTTATAACTTAAGACAGAAATAATAAGAAAGCTATTCTTACCATTTGTCCAGTCCTCAGATACTATAACCACTCATTTGGTTCATAACTTTATCCATGACACATCTCTCTGCGCACATCCCCACTGACATCACTGTAAGTCAGAAACTTACCATTCCTCTTCTGAACCAGCTTTTTGATTCTTCCGTTTCCCAAAATTTCTGAAACTCATTTCCAATATTCTTGAAAAGAGCACAAATAATATTGGCAACTTTTGAATAGAGTGACTGAAACAACAACCAATTGTCTGTTGTTACATCCACAGATATTCCAGAAGAATGCCAAAGGTTGACAACACTGACTCAAGCTACCTGTGTACAATACACTACTGCCCAAAGGAATGCCATAGCTGTAAATACCATGTTCTACTCAAACAGACTGTTGTCAACACTTGGACCATAGTGGCCTGGGAGACATCAAGAACAACCCAAAGCCCTCATCCAAAATGAATTAATCCATTTAAGTATTTCATTTTTCAGGGAAATGGTATAGAGAAATTGAAAGAAATTGATATCATCCCATGTAGCTTCAATACACATGAGAATTAAATTAACTACTGGGAAGTGGCGTTTCTCTTTTCATGACCCGGGAATCAATGGGAGAGACACCGTGTATACTAAACAAAATTATTTAAACACTTGATCAAAGAGAAATGACGTAAGAGATGAAAAAATCACACTTCTTGATTTCCTTGATCATTCAGCTGTTGATTTTCTACTATTTGTGCATCTGTTTATCTGAAGGGAAAACATTGCTAGCCAAGGAAAGCAATTTAATTGTTGGGAATAAAAGTTAAAATAATTTTAGTAAGTGCTAGGTGAGAATTATAGCTTTATTAAAACACTGTTCAATGTTAAATACTTGAAGAGTGACATAGCTTTTGAAGTTTGTTTCCTATAGAGAGCTAGTTATATATTTTTGTGACAATGAATAATGAAATTTAATAAGTCTTCCCAGGACAGTAGCACACTGCTTTTTTTCTATCACTCAACTTCAGTTTATTTGAAATTTAACTTCTTGACATTAGCTCAGGAAAGTCTTTTTGTCTGTAGCCATTACTGCTTATGTTATTACAATGGGAGGTATTTTCTTAGCCAGATGTGAAGTGAAGATAACCATGCCCTGTCCTCAACCTTTACCTCTCTTACTCATGACTGCAAATTAGTCTCTCTAAGAAAAATGTCAGGGAAATGGCATTAGACTTCTTTGTACTATCAAGACTGTACATAACACTGAATACTTAAAATAAATAGGCTATGAGTGATTTGCTGTATCCCCTCCCCCACCAAAGACCTCTGGGAAATAGGCCTTGTGTTTTCCCACTTTCTTATGCCAGTCCCTAATCATGAAGCATGTCTCCTGCAGTGTCAGGACTGTCTTGGTAACTGATGTAAGTGTATAATCAGTCACATAGGAAAGATCATTTAATTTCTGTCCAAAGATTGTACTTCAGCGACAGTGCTATTGTATAGAAGAGGTGAAAGTCGTGGATTCAATCCTTAAGGCTACAAGCAAACAGAAAGAAAAGTATCGTTCATTGTCTGTAAATAAAAATGCCATGTTCTAAATCAAAATCGGAGGATAAATTCTGTGACGTCATAGAATTTTGCATGCAATGGGCAAGTCTTTGAAGGGTAAAGTCTGCAAAGAGCCCATGAAAAGTATCAGGTGAACATCTGCATGAGATGGATAAACCCGAACGCTCACAGAAAGGGCAGGGTAACCAAAGAAGTCCAGGGCAGATTGGGAAGTGCTAACGCATCTGGAGTAGTAGAAGAGAAAGAAGCAGAACAGAATAGTTTCTCATTTTCAATGTAGTCTCTGGATTACATAGAACATAGTCATTTAAACCATATGGTGTTTTTCAGTTTTCAAATGTTAATGTACCTCTGTGTTCTCCATGGATGAAAAACAAACCCAGTAAATACAATGAATTTTCACATTAAGAACGATCGCGAGATATCACAAGTCATGGCATCTGTCTTAAGTAAAGACTGAGGCATTGTTTACATGAGAAATATCTCCAGTTACAATGATGAGTACCCTGAAATGGTACATGAAGTTCTATCAGGATCATAAGACAAAAATTTCCAGTTAATAATGTCCAATAAGAAAATCAATGCTTCCTCTTGGTTCTCTTAAGTGGCATGCACTTAATTCTCCCATTGGGGGTTTATCAGAGAAGATTGTATTTTATATCAGACCGTGGATCTTTTTCCCTTCCCTAAAGGAACTGGCAAGCATCTAGCATTTGACTGACTGCACAATTTTTAAAGTCATCATTTCGAACAGCAGATCTTCTCTTGAAGACGTTAAGAAGCCTATCAGTAACTAATGGACTACAGTGGCGATTGAATCAATCAGTGATTTGCAGGATGTTATTGTAAGTCAATAAGTGAGGTTCATCAGTGCAGTGTTGAAAGCAGCAGAAATTGACTTATAGGCCCAGGTGCACTTCAGCATTGTGCTACCAGCTCCATTTGTCAATATGGAGAAATGAAAGCTAAGAAACCTTAATTGGCATTGCCAAGACTACAAAACACGGGTGTGACAGAGCCAGTCAAGGACCTTATGCTGTCTCCTCTCCAAAACTCTTCTCAGAGTCCCGCATCATATTGCCCCTAGCTCAACACTCTGTTTGGTGGGTAGCAGGCTCAATTCAATGCATTCTATTGTGACTCTTGGATAATGAATGGCTGGGGATGCCATCTCCGATCTTTCTAAGATGTTAAGCTGTTTCTCCCTGAGTTCTCAGCCATGAATCTCTGTCCTGTACTTGCCTATATTTCTCGCCCCATTGACTTCACGGTGAGATGGAATACGGGAAAGATGTAAAGCCTCTGCCCCTTTTTCCATTAGTGACAATATTTTTCCAGTTCACTTACAGATTTAAGCATAGGCTCTTTGTTAGCCAATTCATCTAACACTTCACTCACACAGAGCCCCAGACACACGAATGCCTCCTAAATCTTCACCTTCTTATTCTATTAGTTTCAGAGAAAAAGGAATGTGATATTTTGCCTGGTATATCTTTTTGTCATGAAAGACTTCTAAGTTCTGAAAAACTCATTGATACAATAGGCTGCCAAGGATTATAGGTTAAACCCTACCCTATCCATAAATGAGTGACTACATTTTAACCCCATTTCTCATGAACTGGGCTTATTTTATAAAACAGGCTCACCCTTGTAACATTGAGTGATATTTTGAAAAAGTGCAAACATGACATGGATGTGTTCCAGTCAACAGCCTAATATAATATGTTTAATTTTCCTACTTCTTCCCGAATGCAACTGAAAATATATTTTTAACTCTAATATAAGTACAGCATTCTTGTTATAATGTATCTCGATATTAAAACGTAGTGCATGGCAGGGCACAAAGGAAAGAAAATAACACTAGCAGGTCTGGTTACTCTGGAAGCAAATGTCCTTGGCTTATTAGTTACCAGACAACTTAGAGTTGTCACAGACAGCTGAGTTAGGTATTCACACTAACTATAGTGAGAGGATCCTGAAAGATACATTCCTACTGGGTGTGAATTTTAAAAACATTTGTGTGATTTATCACAACATGTTTTTTCATTTAAATATGTGTGATGAATTCAGATTCCATTTTAAACTTTAGACAAGTCTAGAGGCATTTATTTTCAAGCCTCCTACCCAATTTTTCATCCCTTTAAACCATCCAACTTAAAACCAGAGTTAGCATGGAGCGTTCCCTAGAGTTTCATTTCATTCATGCAATTTAGTTAATAGACTTCTACAGAGTGCATGATGTTGATTAGCCTTTACAGAATCTTCCCTTGTGATTATTAACGTCCTTGGGCTGATCTTATTCGAGAAAACTTGGCATGACCGAATACATATGTTAAAAGAAGCAGCCTGAAATATAAAGGCCCTTTTCCCCTCTATTGATTGATGGACAATTTTTGAAGAATGCAGTTTATCAAGAAGCCTTTCCTCTCTACTTGCAGAAATCCCTGTTTCATATCAGTGTAATTTCCTATGTAAGATAGCATCTAGCACACGAGATACCCTTGTCTTTGACAGTGGAGGACATTTGCGTGAGCTGTACTGTTATCCTTGACAGCAGTGAAACTGTCACGTGTGATACGTCTGTGAGAATCTTTGTGCAAGTAGGCAACCCCAGATATGTTTCCTTAACCAGGAGAACAAACAAACAGCTAGAGTTAGATGCATTATGGACTGGTAAAAAGATGCAAAATATGGTACAAGTTAAGGAAAAATGGCTATAAGGAGTCAGGAGGACTTGCTTTTTCGATAATGCATAGGACAGAATGAAAGCCATGTGCAAAATGACCCTAAAAATCAAAGTGACTTGAATAACAAGTACGAGGTAAAAACAAACTTCTATTCCATCTCAATGAGGGTGTAAGGATAGACACATTAATTGTCACTGGGAAAAAATATAATAAAAGGTGGACTGAAAAATTTAAAAAGTGAAATTTATATTTGCACTTATTTAGGAAAAAACCCTTTCTATCAATTAGAAAGAATATTTATTGAATTATTCATTCACTCGTGCTGGTTACATGCATTTCCTTCTAAATCATAAGAATCCCATTTCTGGGGTGATCCTGGTTTGGGAAATGAAGACACATACTCCTAGCCAGGTAATAACTTGTTGAAATAAAAGATGATGACAAAAATTAAGGTGAAATTTAAGACCGGCAAAGTTAAGCATTTTTAATTTACACTGTCATTGGCAATAATTGCAATTACACCGAGTCTTAGAACAAATTTCAGTTAGGATGGAAGTCATATCCTGTGATGAATGTAAGACAGCAATAAATTTGCCAGACTATAAATTTCTAGACACAGTGTGCTCTAACTATGTGATTATTAAAACAGTCACCAGCAATTTTATTTTTAGTATCTAGGAAGTGGTTCTCACATCAATAATTATTAGATAATATTTTAGCACGTATTAGACCATATTAAGCAAAGATATCTTCAATGTCTTGATTTTTTTTTACATTGCAAGAGTGTTAAAATTAAAATTCAGAATACATATCTCAAAAAGAAAATTAGTAAATATATTTAGTGATATAGTTGCATTATAATGCTTTTTAAATTTTTTTCAATGCATATTCTTGAGTTCCTGTATAGCCCAAAGGAAATATAACTTGTATTGAAATTCCAACCAACAAAATTTTAGGTAAAAATTCTCCTGTTATTTTTTTCCTTAAGTATAAATAAAATTTCTTCTGTTCAATACCTTCAAGAATAACACTTGACTTATGTGGATGAAACAGGTATATATGAACCAGGGCTATCCACCTAACACAGCACAAGGAGATCTAATATGACTAGGCAGAGAGCCTCACATGAAGGCTAGAAAGACAGCACAGGAGGAGGAAAAGGGTTCCAGAAGCAGGCAAAAAAGTTAGAGAGACCCCCCTCCTGACTCCTACTGTTCATAGTCCCATGTAAACATCAAGTTGAAAACCGTAACATACACAGAGGACCCAGCACAGACGTATGTGTGCTCCGACTGCTGATTCAGTCTCTGTGAGCCCCTGAGAGCCCTGCTTAGCTGTTTCTCTGGGTTGTATTCTTGTGGTTTCTTTGAATCCTCTAGCTACTGACATGAACTCCAAGCGGAGGATCAGATGAAGATCTCTATTTTGGGGTCTCTCTTCACCTAATATTTGGCTAGGTAGTATTCCTATCTTGCCTGCTGACCACCCGGGTCTTTGGTTATTCTAGGGCGAAGCTCACCAGCCCTTAGGGAGACCTGATACCTTATTAAGTTTCCTCAGCCATTATGCCGGAGTTATGAGTAAATCAATTCACAGGTCTGAGCACTCTGGAGGAAGTGTCCCTAATTGACTGGGAGAAAGCAGGCAGTTACACAGTGCCATCAGGTTAAGAGCTGGCTGTCAAGTCAGCTCTTTGATTTATGTCTTTGAGAGAATGTCTCACAGTGGAGCTCTGGCTGGCTTGGAGCTCTCAATATAGACCAGGCTGACCTTGAACTCACAGAGAGCTGCCTGCCTCTGTCTCCTAACTGCTAGGATTAAAGGTGGGTGCCCCCACACCTGGTTGATATGATTTACTTCACAGAGATTTGACGTACAACACACGTACGCATGGGAGTAACCAGAATAGTGTTCATTCATGGTTAAAATGCTCTGTTCCTAGTCTCTCCTGCTGCCCTCTCCACACTTGCTAATTTATGCACAATCCCTGCCCACTTATTCCTCAGACTGAATGAAGGTCAGAGGAGGTCTAGGTTTGCTGTGGAGTTGAACTAGTTTTCTCTAACCCAACTGTTTAAAGGCTTAAGATTATTCAAGCATTTGGGAAATAATAATTTTCGCTTTTAAAGATGTTCATGAAAACATTAGGTGTGAATTACTACTTTGAAGAGGTTAAAATTAACAGGTGCACACAATATACTTTGTTTGTGGTCTCTCTACCCTGTTGATTCTTTTAAGTGACAGATTTTTAAATTTGTCAAATGCACCAAAGTGGAAACAAGATTTGAACAAATGTATTATTTAAAAAAAATCTGAACATTTGCTGTGAAGTGTGTAGTATTCCATCTAATTGATACTAGGAATCAGTGCTGGCATTTTGTGGGACCTTTCCTTCAGGTGAACATTATGTAGCTGGTATTCTCTCTCCTTGCAGTGTTCCCTGTGTTTTATACCAGACTCACATATTCCAGTCTTCTAGTAATCTCTAGGGGAGCAGAGGCATAGGCATCTTGTATCATTACTGTTTATCATATCCAGCAGCTATCTCGATGCAGAGTACAGGATGCTACTCTCTACTCTGCTAAAAGGTGACAGATTGATCTTTAATTTGTAATATAATATTTCTTCTTTTAAAAAGGATTTTTAAAAAAATGATATGTAAATGTTTGTGCCCTTGTATGGCGGCACACATGCTTTCAGATGGTCCGGAAGTAGAGTTACAGGTGGTAGTGAATTACCTGACATGGGTGTTGGGATCTGAATTTTGGTTCTCTAGAGGAACTGAGTGGGCTCTTAACTGCTGAACCATCTCTCTAACCCCATCACCTTTCTTAAATCTTCCTTCTTTCTGGCTGCTATGGCTGCTATTGCTGGTCATAACTGTTTCAATCTAGTCTCATGCACATAGCATTTTAGTTCCCTATAGGAATCTCTGAAAAACAGGTTGTAATGTTTAACAAGATTTTACTGAAGTCTTGGGGAAAATAGAAGAGAAATATAAAGCGGGAACTTTTGAAAGGATCCTCAATAGAACTACTGCTCTCAAGCCAGCGCCAACATTACTTTCCTGGATATAGTGGGGAATCCTGTCTAAGTGGTGTGTGTGTGTGTGTGTGTGTGTGTGTGTGTGTGTGTGTGTGTGTGTGTGTGTGTGTTGTTAATTAATGGAATTGCACATTTATTGACTCTGCATATTAAAATCTTTTTCAAGTGTTTGGTAGCTGAAATCCTTTCTGCATTTATGTACAAACTTGCAGGAGTGTTCTATTTTTTGTTTCTTTATCTATAATAAAATACTGACCAAATGCAATTTGAGGAAATGGTTTATTTAGCTACACTTCCAGGTAATAATCCATTTTTTAAAATATTTTTTTCATTTTTCTTTGCTTATTTTGTTTATTGACATTTAAAATGTTACCTCCTTTCCAAGTTTCCCCTTCACAAATCCTTGATCCCCTCCTCCCTACCTCTATGAGGGTGCTCCCCCAGCCGCCTACCCACTCCTGCCTCAGTGACCTAGCATTCCTCTACCCTGGGTCATCAAGCCTCCACAGGACCAAGGGCCTCCCCTCTCAGTGATGCCTGATAAGGCCATCCTCTGCTATGTATCCAGCTGAAGCCACGGGTACCCCACCACCACCACCACCACCACCATGTATACTCTTTGGTTGGTGCTTTAGTCCGTGGGACGTTTGGAAGGTCTGATTGGTTGATATTGTTGTTCTTCCTATGGGGATGCAAATCCCAGAAAATCCAGGTCATTATTGAGGGTAGTCAGGGCAGGATTTGAAGCCAGGAGCTTAACTGCCTCAGATGACTGTAGGTGGGGTCAGGTGTTACAGTTTACTGCCTTTAGAAGAGAACCTTCCAAATCAAGAAGTATGCCTTCAATGTTAGGAAAACCAAAAGGCGTCCTCCTTATCCAAAGAATTTGTTCCTGGAGCAGTGATTATTACAGAATTATTTTTTATTGTGGTGTCTGTCGTGCCTTTGTTACTTTTGAGCACAAGACAATGCTTCAATTTAGTCAGAATTACAGACTCTTCCTGGCCTGCTTTCTTCCTCATTTTTTTCTCTGATTTGCTACTCTAGCAGCCTATAGATATGCTACTTTACTGTACAGGGCCTCTAGCTGAGAGGCCATGCTTGCCTTGTGGTTCTTCTCTTTTCTCCATCATCCCATCACTCTATCACTCCACAGATCCTGGATCTGTCAATTCCACATCCTCAGGACTATATGAAGAAGGAGAAATGTCTGTTAATCGGGTGCACATTCTGCAATCATCTCAGGCAAATTGTTCTCAGGTCAGTTCTTGAGGACTTCTCTCTGGATGAATAAGTAGGGCAAGACATTCTGAAGCCTAAAATCTGAGCTTCCCCAGAGTGAGGATTTCTCATTCTGAGGGTGCCTTGGCTGTACTGGACAACAGTCGAACACCAGCAGAGCCTGCAACAGCTGGTAATTTAAACTGGAATGATAATAACTGGGACCCCGGAATACACGTGCATCTGTTATTTTATGCAATGGTTTGTTGTAGATTGTTATTTAAGGTTTCCCAATATCCAAGCCAGGATTAATATACAGTAAAATGCTAATGATTCTCCTTAATGAGTTATGTGTTTATGGGGCTTCAAACTAGATTTTCCTTACTTTAATTATTGAAGGAAGATAAGGTAATTTGAATCTTTAATCTTGCTTCCTGACTTCCTTATATTATATAAATAGGCATTTGCTATTATGCTTGAAGAGAAGATGAGGCCACACTGCTATGATGTGTAGGAAGCAGGGTGGACAAAGGAAGGCTAGGAAAGGTATATACATCAAATCACACCCGCAGCGCCCTCAGATTCAGAGTCACATCCTCTTTCCATCACTCCCAATCAATAGTTCCAATCCTCAATCCAAAAACGGAGTAAACCATGAATTAGATCACTACCTTTGAGTTCTGATTATCTATGGAAATGACATGAGGAATACATTTAGATCTTGCTTTAATAATCTAACCCATAAACATCAATCTAAACAAACAAATTCTAACTAATGGAAAATATTGTTATTTCTTATGCTTGTGTTGGGGGTTTGATGGGTAGGTCGGCGTGTTTTGTATGTGTGTGTGTATTTGCAGGTGCACATGGGTGTGTATAAGTTCAAGGTTGGTGCCAGTGCCTTCCTGAGATCACATTCCATTTTTATTTTATTTTATTTCTTGAGACGAGATATCTCACATCAAGCTCAGTGGCTTGGCTAATCTGGATATACAATACATTTCATAGATGGACTGTTTCTGACCTCTCCCCAAAGGGCTGGAGTTATAAGCATATTTCTTCACGTTTGGCTTCTTTAGTGAATTTTGGGAACTGCATACAAATTGTTATGCTTGCCAGCAAACATTTTACCTCCTGACCCCTCTTCTTATCTGTATTTTCAAATCTGTTAAAGATACCGTGTGCTGGATAAAAGATGAAAACTCTAAACTAAAAAAATACTTTGATAAAGAATATAAAAATTAAAGCTTCTCAAAAGATTATGTGTTGATTGTATAGCTGAACACAGAGACTAATAACGTGATGTCATTTTTTAGTCTGTCTTACCAGAAGCTACAAAAAATGCATGCCTTTATTTTTCCATTTTAGACTCAACTGTCACAGTGTAAAGCCTATTACAAAAAAATTCAGTTCTTCTATCTTAAAAGAAAAAAAAGAAAATCAGAAAGCACTGAAATGTCTGAAGTAAAATTCAAGTGACAATTGCTCAGGAAATAGATTCTGAACATAGAATTTTCCTGTGAAGGAGAATGCTCTAAGTCATTTTAAAATGTTTTGCTAGAAGCTCCAATGCCTTTTGAGAGTCATTGAGGAAAATCTAATGAGTGAATGCAACAGAAATTCAGGACCTGTGCAAGAAAACAGAACGAGTCCTTCACATATATTCCATGTACGTACACTGAGCACACACCTTGGCGCTGATATTTGCTATCAGTGTAGCTATCACAACCGTAAGCGTGTCTTGCAAGCCAGCTCCAGAATGGGAGCATACTGTTATTTAAACGTTGGTGACAAATATTTTTGCAGGTACAAGATAAGGTGAAAAGTTTTCAAATTATCACCTGGTTTGTTTGCAGGAAGGAAAAGTCATGCTCGCTTGGCAGAAATGTTGTGGTGCCGAGATGCTAACACCTGCCGTTTCTGCCAGACAAGCTTTGAACTCTTCCATATATGAGGTTGCCACCTTCCGTTGAAAATAATCGGTATGGAGTTTACAGTGAAGCAATTGTAGGCAAAAGGGTTCTGTAGCTCCATTCAAAGGTTTCCTAAATACTTGTAATGTTACAAAGTACACATGCATTGGCAAATCTAGTCATGTGTTGGGGAATCTAGGTATTCGTGGAATATACAACTGATTCTATGTAATAGTCCATACCCATTTGTCCAGTCCGGAGTTGATCCTGAGTGCAATGTTTGGTTACATGATAGCAGTCTGCTTACTTACCCTAAATACTGACATCATTGTTGATTGGCTGCCTCTCCTACTAATTTAGCGTACTCTCTGCTCATGCTCAGTGTTCTCTTGTAATATTGTTTTTGTGAGCCATCCATTCTCATATCATGAAACACACAGACACATGGTACGTTTAGACGTAAGAAAACCTTAGGCATTATGCAATATCCACTTGTATCAAGTTACTAGCACCCAGGAGGCTCCATGTATATTGATTTACTCCAAGACTGCTTTTTAGTAGAGACAAACTGAAAGATTTATTCTATCAGTAAAAAAATTATGGAATTGCTACAAGAAATGCTTTCTAGGTTAAAGTGATATACTTAGTATGGGAAAATGTCCATTTAAATTGCTGAGAACAAAGAAATTTAGTATTTGAAATCCTTTATAATCTATATAGTGGCTGGCTTCCTGAACAAGCAGTCTCCTAGGGCCTATAACCTTTGATTTTGCTTTCCATTGCCTGACCTCTGCTAACACTTTTTTCACACATTCCCCAGTAATGACCAGCTCAGAGGTCAGCAAAGCTGTTTTCATCTCCACAAAGGCTGCCTATATTCTCCCAGCCTGAGGTCTGTGCTTTGTTAAAAAAAAGGCTCTTACATTTTCTCTTCTATCTCTCTCTCTCTCTCTCTCTCTCTTTCTGTCTTCCTTGTTTCCTTCCTTTCTCCTCCTTTCTCTGCCCACCCTTCATTCCTCTTCCCCTCCCTCTTTTCTCTTTCTTCTTTTTCTTTTCTTTCTTTTTTACATAGTTTCTGTATTTATTTAGTCATTTCTTTTTTAAAAAGATTTATTTATTTGTTTGTTTGTTTGTTTATAATAAGTCCACTGTAGCTATCTTCATGGGCCACCAGAAGAGGGCATCAGATCTCATTACAGATGGTTGTGAGCCAGAAATGTGGTTGCGGGATTGGAACTCAGGACCTCTGGAAGAACAATCAATGCTTTTAACCACTAAGCCACTTTTTTCAGCCCCAACTAAGATGTCCCTTAGTTATTTCTTTATCTGCTCATAAGGACTTGAAGCAGGTTATGAGTTCTTAGTTTGACATTAATATGGATTGTTAGTTTTGATTTTTAGACTTAAATCAGCTTCTGAATGAAAATATTTTCATGACCTCTCTAAATCAGGTTTATGACTATTTCCTTTCTCATTTTTTTGGATATTTATATTTTCCAACTTCAAATGTTATTCCTCCTCTCCCATTCCCTTTCCCTGTTACTATGACGATGCTCCCCCCTCCCACCCATTCATTCTTACCTCATCAAAAACCCTGGCACGCTCCATTTCAAAAGCTCTACTGTTTTGTTACAATTTGTGCTTGTTTGTTTTGTTTGTTTGTTTATTTGTTTATATTGAAACATGCTGCCCAATGAAATGACCCATAAGTATCTTTAGGGAGAAACTATCAAACAGAGTGCTCTTAACTCCCCATTTGATTGGAATGTTGTCTATATTTTACATACAAAATCACTATATTTTTTATTTTGAAAGTGTTGTCATACAACTCCTCACCTAGAAGTGTAAATATAAATTTGCATTATAGTAGGTAGTGTGTGTGTGTGTGTGTGTGTGTGTATGTTGTGGTATGTCTTGATGGTGATCGTAATGGGTCTCAAGGTGTCATGTCTGATAAGGCGATGCTAGCTATGACCTTATTCCTCCCTGAAACCCCTAATACATTTTCATCTGGGACCCACTTCTACAACCGCTGTATATCACACACACACACACACACACATTAATAACACACACATTACTAGCCACGCACACTAAGCTTTGATAAGAAAGCAGCCTATATGATACAGTGTGAAAGAGAGCTGAAGTTTTTCTGCAACTAAACAGAGCCTGAGCCACAATTGTCTGTGTCTCATTCTCAAGCACTAATTTGTAAATGAAAAGATTATGTTATTTGACGCCAATAGATTTCAACTGTTTTGCTTTAGTGCTGCTGGGAATGCTATTACGCTACAAGTTACACTAACATTATAAATTGATCCCGCACGGATCTGTCTTTTTAAAGAGTAGCATCATCTTTTTCAAGGCTGAAGTAATGCCATCAAATTTGCTCTTTGATGTCAATAATTAAAAAAGAACAAATGCTCCTCCTGGATCTCCCTTCAGTGTAATTTCGACTTCATTTCTTTGTCAGTTGTAGATCACTGGTAATATTTGTGTCTATGTTGAATCTTTCTGGAACGTGTGACTCATTTCTAAACTGACAAGAATCATGGTTACTGTGTGTCTCCTGTGTCTCTGGAATCATCTATCTTTCTTCAGGGATATTTAAATGGGCGTGATGATCTATATGCTTGTATAATCAGTTTCATTCAGTCTTGAAATATATATTACATAGAACTGCTTTGAATGATACTATGTAAGAACCAAAATCAAATAGCATAAAAGTATTCTGTCTTTGTTTTGATTTGGTTCTGTTAATAGACCTAGAATCCAGGGTCCCATGCATGTTGTTCATGGGCTCTGCCTCTGATCTTTACTGCAGTGCTACACACAAAGTACTTAAAAATGTTTCTATACCATGTTTGAGAATACAGGATAATTGCAAATACGATGTTGAAAGTAAAATAGA